>NW_027507788.1:140016094-141216094 GCF_037356315.1 Lithobates pipiens | reverse complement strand
AACCCTAACAATGAACATCTCTTATCTGGTCCTTCTTGGTCTGTTAAATATACCATTGAAAGTGTTTTAGTATATCAGTTAAAGAATACCTGTGGATCCTGAGAGAAATCTTGTGAGCTGATTACTCCCTGTACTCTCCATCTTTACTGATAGTTATCAATTGCATTGTTCTTTTAGGGCTATAGAACTACAGTCCTCTGTTATGGACAACAGGAGAGGGGCGGGCTTCTGCAGACCAATTTTGTTTCAGTTGTCCTAATAAAGAACAGCAAGCAAGTGTTACCGCAAAGACAATAAGTGAAAATACTACAATATATACTAAGCCAGGGGTGCCCAACCTTTTGAAGAGAGAGGGTCACTTAAGCTACATGGTAATCGGTCGTGGGCCACAATGAGCGGATTGGGCGTTAAACAGGTCCGTGTCTACTCCGCATATGCAGAATGGATACAGTCCACTCTACTCTATGCCCCCCCCCCGATCAGATCACATGGACAGGGACGGGTCCCCTTCTGTTTTTTTTTCTTTTAGCGGATCGGATTGGAGGTAGGCGAGTGTAAATGAACACAAGTTCATTTACATCAGCCACTCCATAGAGATGAATGGAGGGTCTGATTGGGTCGGACCGATCATTTGAAAAAGGGGCCTTAGGCTGCTTTCACATTTATTTGCTGCGGTTTATCAGCACCGTGGGTGCAGCGTAGTGCAACTGTGGCTTTCCTGTGGGTTAGCTGCACTTTGCCATAGAATCCTATTATATCCTACAGGTATGGTGCACTTTCTGAAAGCACACCAAACCTGCAGGTAATAACAGAAGATCTACGGCTCGGTGCAGGTCACCCGCAGGTGCACTGTGCTGCACCTGTGGATCAGTTTAAAAAGTAGCCCAGTAACTACTGCAGACAGATATGCCCATGAATACACTGATTTTAGTAATAATATTACCTTTAATAACGGTCTTTCATTCAGGTATTGCTGGCTGTTGCTGTCCCAGGCGGATGCATTTGGTCACTCCATCACTCATCACTCCATCTGTGACAAGAGCCGGCACTATACAGGAAGCATCGGCTTATGTGGCTCTGCTCACTTGTTTCCTTTATTGCCAGCTTCATCCAAAACACTGATGCTCTGGGATGGCGGGTCGGTAACCCGCAATCTGAGCTTGCAAACCCGCCATCCCAGAACATGAGGTCGCGGGCCCCATCAGAGGGCTCTGCGGGCCATATGTGGCCCCCGGGCCACTGGTTGGGCACCCCTGTACTAAGCCAAACAATGTCCAAACAAAAAGTGACAAAAGGGGCTCCAATCCGAAGGAAAAACCGTGCAAAGAGGCTTCAGAAATATTCAGGTGCCCAACACCCCCTCACGTGTCCCCACTCACAGGATTGAGACGACCCCCAGCTTTTCAGTCTGGTGGGTCACTTTAAGCTTTGTAATGGTGTCCAGGGATGATGGATATGGTGTCAGATCCTCAAATCCGAAATCTCTTTGAGAAGTTTCTCAGCAGAACAGACAGGTACCCAGAAGTAAAGAAAAAAACGGGACTGATAGTGAAGTACCATTAAAAAATATTTTATTGTACGGTGAGTGGGTACTTACAAAAAAATACAGTCAAACAGGCCTCAAACATAGATCCATATGTATAAAACCATAGTTTGTGGCGTGCGTTCCATGAGACTGAATCTATGTCAGTAATACCGGAAATTGCGCCTGAGCAAGCAAGTGTTGTCATCCTAGTATTGAAAGATTTTTACTAACAGGTTCACCAGGTGAAAAAAAAAGGCGTAAAATCTAGAGAAAATAAATCTAATGCAGCCAACACATCTAGGACTGGTAGGCTGTAATATATTTGTTTTTCAGGTTTAGCTATGTGTTGATGAATACCGGGCTGCATTAAGTGGTGTCGTCTGTATCATGTTTAGCCAGCATGCTGGGTGTGAGTCCATGACCAAACTGTGCTGCTGCTGCTGCTGTTACAGTGAAGGTTAAAAGAGACGTTTGGACTTTTCCAAACGTTAATACTCACCTAGGGTGCATCTGCCCCCTGCCGGCTCTGCAGTGAGAACTGAGTGATCAAACACCACTGATCTCTCAGTTCTCCCCAGCACTCTGAGCAGAGAGCCCTGACTGTCAGTCTCCGGCTCTCTGCTCTCCCCTCCAACACTCACTGGAGCTCTGGGCTGTGGAGGGGAAGGGAGGGGCTGGCTCGGGCTTTCAGCAGATCTCTGAGCAGAGGGTAAATCTGAACACAGTCTGCTAGACAGTAAAAAACTAAAGTGCCTTGAAAAGTATTCATACCCCTTGCAATTTTCCACATTGTCATGTTACAACCAATAATGTAAATGTATTTTATTGGGATTTTATATGATAGACCAACACACAGTGGCACATAATTGTGAAGTGGGAGGAAAATGATAAATGGTTTTCAATTTTTTTTTTACAAATAAATATTTGAAAAGTGGGGTGTGCAATTGTATTCAGCCCCATTTACTCTGATACCCCTAGCTAAAATCTAGTGGAAACAATTGCCTTTAGAAGTCACCTAATTAGTAAATAGAGTCCACCTGTGTGTAATGTAATCTCAGTATAAAGGCAGCTGTTCTGTGAAGCCCTGGGAGGTTTGTTAGAGAACCTTAGTGAACAAACAGCATCATGAAGGCCACGGAACACACCAGACAGGTCATTGATAAAGCCGTGGAGAAGTTTAAAGCAAGGTTAGGTTATAAAAATCCCAAGCTTTGAATATCTCATTGAGCACTGATCAATCCATCATCTGAAAATGGAAAGAGTATGTGGCACAAATGCAAACCTACAAAGACACGGCCATCCACCTAAACTGACAGGCCGGCAAGGAGAGCATTAATCAGAGAAGCAGCCAAGAGGCCCATGGTAACTTTGGAGGAGCTGCGGAGATTCACAGTTCAGGTGGGAGAATCTGTCCACAAGACAACTATTAGTTGTGCACTCCACAAATCTGGCCTTTATGGAAGAGTGGCAAGAAGAAATCCATTGTTGAAAGAAATCCATAAGAAATCACATTTGCAGCTTGTGGGAAGCAATGTGAGGGGCAGTAAACATGTGGAAGAAGATGCTCTGGTCAGATGAGACAAAAATTTAACTTTTTGGCCTAAAAGAAAAACGCTATGTGTGGCAGAAAACACTGCAAATTACCCCGAACACACTGTCCCCACAATGAAACATGGTGGTGACAGCATTGTGTTGTGAGGATGCTTTTCTTCAGCAGGGACAGGGAAGCTGGTCAGAGTTGATGGGAAGATGGATGGAGCCAAATACAAGGCAATCTTAGCGGAAAACCAGTTACTCTGCAAAAGACTTTAGACTGGTGTGAAGGTTCACCTTCCAGCAGGACAACGACCCTAAACATACAGCCAGAGCTACAATGGAACAGTTTAGATCAAAGCATATTCATGTGTTATAATGGCCCAGTGAAAGTCCAGACCTAAATCCATTTGAGAATCTGTCCCAAGACTTGAAAACTGCTGTTCACAGATGCTCTCTATCCAATCTGCCAGAGCTTGAGCTATTTTGCAAAGAAGAATGGGCAAAAATGTCAATCTCTAGATGTACAAAGCTGGTAGAGACATACCTAAAAAGACTTGCAGCTGCAATTGCAGCAAAAGGTTGGTCTACATAGTATTGACTCGGGGAGGCTGAATACAAATGTACACACCACTTTTCACATATTTATTTGTAAAAAAAATTGAAAACCATTTATAATTTTCCTTCCACTCCACAATTATGTGCCACTTCCCAATAAAATACATTTATGTTTTTGGTTGTAACATGACAAAATGTGTACAATTTCAAGGGTATGAACACTTTTTCAAGGCACTGTACGCCAGAGTGACTAAAATCAGGTTCTATAACACTAATTTAAATCAATAAGTGAGTTAGCAAATTAGCAATAAATTAGCAGATAAATATTAAATGCAGTATGAATGATACTGATACTACACTGGTTTAGAGTGCACTCTAGAGGATTGACTGGTGTATGGTGCAGCCTCATCTAAGAGGTACCTATTTAACTAAGCAAAAGGTCTCTGGGTAGTAACTGTTAGGGGCAGTCTTTAGTCCTGACTCTTCAGCCAGCTAAACGATGGGGCCCAGTAAGCGTTGGTGTGCTTTAAGACAAGCCAAGGCTTTCAGGCAGTACTATAGCTATAAGGTAGCTGGTTAGGTAGTTCAGTCTCTAGTGGTGGTAGCACTAGCAAGTAATGGCCGCAAGACCTAGAAACACAGCATCAGTGGTCCCTCTGGTTAGGTGTCTTCTCACTCGGGGTTGCCCGTGGTAGGCAGTGCAGAAAGGCCTGTATCCTGGCATTGGCTTCAACTCCCCTCAATCAGGTCGCCTCTCTGTGCTCTCTGGCGTCCCCAAATGCAGCTGGAAATTTCCAGTCACATTTGCAGTCTCTCTCTCTCTCTGGTATGGCACCCTGCAGCATGATCCTCTCACTCTCCCCACTACACTAAACTCTTTCTGTAGAATTTGTCGGGTTAAACTCTTCTTTCTCTTCTCTGCAGCAATGATTGGTGGGGGCTGAAGTTCATACCAGACTAAATCCAATAGGCAGCATTGTCTCTCAGGAGTACATGTCTCATCATCCTCCTCTCTCCATGCTGATTGGTACAGCTGCTGCAGCCAAATATAACTATGCAAAAAAAAAAGCCATACCTAAACTTCAGCTTTAAATAAAAAAATATCCTATATTTGAATTCAGTGTTGCTTCATCCACACTAAGTCAATTTAAATGTTTTAAATAAAATAATAATCCTGCATGCAGTGATTGCTTGAAGTAATGTCTCAGAGAAAAAAAAAGCAATTGAACATCAGTTATATTAATCTTGATCCTCTATCAAGATTGCCGCTCACGATGCCTTGAAGGAAATTTAAAAACCCACAGCAAACTTTAATGAATATCAAGGCAATTACAAGCACTTTCTTATATGAAAGCCAAAAAAGCCAAATTGCTGAGTTTACTTGCATGGCGGTACTGATGCTGAAAGGTGATCTATTACTTTGTGTTTGTCTGCCAAAACGTCGGAAAATTGTCTTATGTTTTTATCCTCTGCGTTCATTGCTTTCTGAAGAGTGATGTGTTCCGCTGATTAAATTCTCTTTAAATGTTTTTCTAATTACAGGAAAGTTACAAGTCATCTATTTAATTACGATCTAGTCTACTGAAGCAATAAAAGGACAGCTGGGAAAAGTCAACTCACTTTCATAGAAGAATCGAATGTCCTCTCTACTAGTGATGGACGAACTTCCGACGGGACGTTTCGCGAAAGCGAAATGCGAACGGACCCAAACGTTCGCGAAACCGAACGTTCGCCGCGGGCCCCATTGACTTCAATGGGAGGCGAACTTTGCAAACCTTCATGTCGAATTTGCGGCCACGTGGTAATTATTAGGGGGTAAAACGTAGTCCCACCATCTGGACAATGACATAATACATGTATGAGGTGAATTTGGGATCGATAACTACAAGCATTTTTATTTTATTTGGGAAATTGTTCTAACAATTCAGGACTATGGAGCTAATGAAGGCAATGGAGGAGAGGGAAGGTCAGGGACCAGGGTAGGCAAAGAAGAGGGTGCAGGAGATGATCACCAGCAGCGTGACATACCGGAATGACACATGCACCGTGATAGAGGCATCTGACAGCAGCACCGTAATACAGAGCACTGACAGCAGCACCGTGACATACAGCGCTGACAGCAGCACCGTGACATACAGCGCTGACAGCAGCACCGTGACATACAGCGCTGACAGCAGCACCGTGACATACAGCGCTGACAGCAGCACCGTGACATACAGCGCTGACAGCAGCACCGTGACATACAGCGCTGACAGCAGCACCGTGACATACAGCGCTGACAGCAGCACCGTGACATACAGCGCTGACAGCAGCACCGTGACATACAGCGCTGACAGCAGCACCGTGACATACAGCGCTGACAGCAGCACCGTGACATACAGCACTGACAGCAGCACCGTAAGCAGCCCCAGGAGGAAGTCAGCACAGCACAGGGATGGTGTGATCCCCTCATAATAAGAACCCCCAGGAGGAAGTCAGCACAGCACAGGGATAGTGTGATCCCTTCATAATAAGAACCCCCAGGAGGAAGTCAGCACAGCACAGGGATATCATAAGCAGCCCCAGTAGAAATATGACACCGCTCAACCTCTTCAAAGAGGAGGGTAGGGGCATATAGTACGGTGTGCTTTTTTGGGTCAAGGAAGTGAGCCAAATGAATTAAGAAGGTCTGTGTGCTTGATTAAAAAAATAGTTTATAGACATATACATGGTCTACTGGTCACATGTGTTGAATTCCTCCGAGATCCATGCCTCATTCATTTTTAGAAATGTGAGGTAGTTAACACTGTGGTGAGCTAGGCGAATACGCTTATCGGTCACAATCCCCCCTGCTGCGCTGAACGTCCTTTCGGACAGGACACTGGATGAGGGGCAAGCCAACAGTTCGATTGCAAATTGGGCAAGCTCTGGCCAGAGGTCAAGCCTGCCCACCCAGTAGTCTAGGGGTTCATCACTCCTCAGAGCGTCCACATCGGCCGTTAACCCAATGTAGTCGGACACCTGACGGTCTAGGCGTTCCCTGATGCTGGATCCGGATGACACCTGTCGATGGGTCGGCTGAAAGAATGACCTCATATCCGAAGTCACCAACACATCTTCAAACCGGCCTCTTCTTGCAGGCGCTGTTGGATTGGTACCCGCAAATCCTTCTCTGGGAGTGGGAATTGCTCCTCTGCCAGCGCACGCAAAAGCAGAATGCAGCATTTCTCGAAGCAAGGCCTGGAAGTGCTGCATTCTGACAGCCCTCTGCGACGGCGGTAACATTTCCGCCATTTTGTGTTTGTACCGGGGGTCTAAGTACGTTGCCACCCAGTACTGGTCCTTGACCCTCATGCTTTTTATACGGGGGTCCCTATTAAAACACTGGAGCATGAAGGCCCCCATTTGCACTAAAGTGGAAGCGGTGTGGTGGCCTGGCTCCTGCTCATCATCCAGGATAATGTCGTCCTCTTCATTCTCCTCTCCCCATCCTCGCACAACAGGGATCCCAGAAAGGTTTAAAGCATGCTCTTCTTGCTCCTGCTCATCCGCCCCGGCACCATCCTCCTCTGACTCCTCATCAGACTCCTGTTGTTGACTTGTCTCAGATAGAGTAGCCCCCCCTGGGAATTCATCCAGCATTGCGACTTCCTCATCTTCCCGCTCCTGCTCCTCCACAGCCTGATCAATGACACGACGCAATGCACGCTCCAGAAAGAAGGCATAAGGTACCATGTCACTGATGGCGCCATGGCTGCGACTGACCAGTTTGGTGATCTCCTCAAATGGCCGCAGAAGTCTGCATGTGTCGCGCATGAGCAGCCACTGGCGCGGTGAAAAAAAACCCAGCTCCCCAGAACCGTTTCTTTCGCAGAGTTCATACAGGTAGACGTTAACTGCACGTTTCTGCTGGAGCAGCCTATCAAGCATATAGAAGGTTGAGTTCCATCGCGTCGGGCAATCGCAAATAAGACGTCTGACCGGCAGATGGTGTCGCCGCTGAATGTCAGCAAGGCGAGCCATGGCCGTGTAAGATCTTCTGAAATGGGCCGAGATTTTCCTTGCCTGCCGCAAGATGTCCTGGACCCCAGGGTATTTGACAAGGAATCGCTGCACGACCAAGTTTAAGACGTGTGCCATGCACGGCACGTGCGTGATTTTGCCCTGTTTCAATGCGCTAAGCAGATTGGCACCGTTGTCACACACCACTTTACCAACTGTCAAATTGAGCGGTGTTAGCCACTCATCTGCCTGTGAACGCAAAGCTGAAAGGAGTGCCGGGCCAGTGTGGCTCTTTGCTTCCAGGCACAACAGACGCAGCACGGCATGGCAACGTCTCACCTGGCATGTGGAATAGGTTCTGGGGAGCTTGGGCGGTGCAGTGGAAGAGACGCTAGCAGCGGAAAAGGAGGAGGCAGCTGAGGAGGAGAGGGAGGAGGATGGAGTAGGAGGAGGAGAAGAAGAGTCAGGCCTGCATGCAATCCGTGGCGGTAAAACCAAATCTACACGGGTGCCACGGGTTACATGCTTGACGGCCGTCAGAAGGTTCACCCAGTGGGCAGTAAAACTGATATACCTTCCCTGCCCGTGTTTGCTAGACCACGTGTCTGTGGTCAGATGTATCTTGGCACCGACACTGTGTGCCAGAGATACATTCACTTGCCGCTGAACATGGCCATATAGCTCTGGGATGCCCTTCTCTGAGAAATACTTCCTTCCTGGGACCTTCCATTGTGGTGTTCCAATGGCCACAAATTTGCGAAAGGCCTCCGAGTCCACCAGTTTATATGGCAGTAGTTGGCGGGCTATGAGTTCTGACAAGCCAGCCGCCAACCGTTGGGCAAGAGGGTTATCCGGCGTCATCATTTTTTTACGCTCAAACATTAGGCCCACGGAAGCCTGCCTTTTTGCAGAAAAATGTGAGCTTGGCGTGATGGAAGGTGGAGTGGAGGACAATTGTGAGGAGAGAGGAGAAGGAGAAGTAGAAGACGAGGCTGGACGGTGAGAGCCTGCAGTGTGGCTTTGTGTGTTCCGTTGCTCCCACTGGGCTCGGTGATGGCTGCTCATGTGCCTTCTTAAGGCGGTCGTCCCTAGGTGAGTATTGGGCTTACCGCGACTAACGCGTTGACTGCAAAGATTGCAGATGGCAACGCTATTGTCAGCAGCGGACACGTTAAAAAAAGCCCACACTGCGGAGCCATGTGCCGGTGTCCTGGGAGCGCCAGATGTGACCGTACATGGTCGATGACTCGCTCCTGATACATTTGCAGTCTGCTTTGTCCCTGCTGTGCAATGTAAGTCATTGCTGCTTCTCCTCCCTATCTGCTGGTCCATATCTCCCTCTGAACTCCCCTCCTCTTCCTCTCTTGTGGGCACCCACGTGACATCACTAGACACGTCATCATCAACGTCACCTTCCCCACCGCTATAAGTAGAGATCTCGGAGTAGGCAGCAACACCGGGGACCAACCTCCTCCTTGGGCTGATCTGGGTACTGGCGTCAGACTGCTGAGTAGCGCTTGTTGCTACCTCCTCTTCCTGATCCAATACCAAGAGTGGCTGCGCATCAGAAATGTCCTCTTGATATGGATCGGAAAATAATTCCAGTGACTCAAGCGGAAGGTATGTGGTGGTGGTGGTGGTGGTCGTGTTGTTGGTGGTAGTGTCTTTGGGGGTGCACATAGCAGAGAGTGAAGAAGAGGGTGCAGATCGAGAGGATGAGGAGGGTGCAGAAGAGTAAGGCTGAGCGAGCCACTCAACCAAGTCTGGTGCATCCTTTAAAGTAATTGAACGCACCTTCTGCAACTTCCCACTTTGGCTCAAGCCTGTTGCTCCTGCCCTACCCCTACCACCCCTGCGGAAGGGCCTGCCTCTTCCTCTGCCTGTCATTTTTTAAATGACCCTGTGACAAAACTCTTAGTCCCTATACCGATGAAGGACTGCTGCAGTATAGGGCAGCGGTCAGCAGTGGTGCACGTCAACCCTATCTATTGTGGACCGATAGCGGTCCTTACAGAACAGCAGACTGTACCGCACTCAAGCCTATGTACCGTAGCACCCTATACCAAGTTACCAGTCCTTATAAGAACTTTTGTGGACCAAGCAGGTTGTGTATTAGTGTTTAGCAGACTGTACGTCAGTCCCTATACCGCTGAAGGACTGCTGCAGTATAGGGCAGCGGTCAGCAGTGGTGCACGTCAACCCTATCTATTGTGGACCGATAGCGGTCCTTACAGAACAGCAGACTGTACCGCACTCAAGCCTATGTACCGTAGCACCCTATACCAAGTTACCAGTCCTTATAAGAACTTTTGTGGAACAAGCAGGTTGTGTGTTAGTGATTAGCAGACTGTACGTCAGTCCCTATACCGCTGAAGGACTGCTGCAGTATAGGTGAGCGGTCAGCAGTGGTGCACGTCAACCCTATCTATTGTGGACCGATAGCGGTCCTTACAGAACAGCAGACTGTACCGCACTCAAGCCTATGTACCGTAGCACCCTATACCAAGTTACCAGTCCTTATAAGAACTTTTGTGGACCAAGCAGGTTGTGTATTAGTGTTTAGCAGACTGTACGTCAGTCCCTATACCGCTGAAGGACTGCTGCAGTATAGGGCAGCGGTCAGCAGTGGTGCACGTCAACCCTATCTATTGTGGACCGATAGCGGTCCTTACAGAACAGCAGACTGTACCGCACTCAAGCCTATGTACCGTAGCACCCTATACCAAGTTACCAGTCCTTATAAGAACTTTTGTGGAACAAGCAGGTTGTGTGTTAGTGATTAGCAGACTGTACGTCAGTTCCTATACCGCTGAAGGACTGCTGCAGTATAGGTGAGCGGTCAGCAGTGGTGCACGTCAACCCTATCTATTGTGGACCGATAGCGGTCCTTACAGAACAGCAGACTGTACCGCACTCAAGCCTATGTACCGTAGCACCCTATACCAAGTTACCAGTCCTTATAAGAACTTTTGTGGACCAAGCAGGTTGTGTATTAGTGTTTAGCAGACTGTACGTCAGTCCCTATACCGCTGAAGGACTGCTGCAGTATAGGGCAGCGGTCAGCAGTGGTGCACGTCAACCCTATCTATTGTGGACCGATAGCGGTCCTTACAGAACAGCAGACTGTACCGCACTCAAGCCTATGTACCGTAGCACCCTATACCAAGTTACCAGTCCTTATAAGAACTTTTGTGGACCAAGCAGGTTGTGTATTAGTGTTTAGCAGACTGTACGTCAGTCCCTATACCGCTGAAGGACTGCTGCAGTATAGGGCAGCGGTCAGCAGTGGTGCACGTCAACCCTATCTATTGTGGACCGATAGCGGTCCTTACAGAACAGCAGACTGTACCGCACTCAAGCCTATGTACCGTAGCACCCTATACCAAGTTACCAGTCCTTATAAGAACTTTTGTGGAACAAGCAGGTTGTGTGTTAGTGATTAGCAGACTGTACGTCAGTCCCTATACCGCTGAAGGACTGCTGCAGTATAGGTGAGCGGTCAGCAGTGGTGCACGTCAACCCTATCTATTGTGGACCGATAGCGGTCCTTACAGAACAGCAGACTGTACCGCACTCAAGCCTATGTACCGTAGCACCCTATACCAAGTTACCAGTCCTTATAAGAACTTTTGTGGAACAAGCAGGTTGTGTGTTAGTGATTAGCAGACTGTACGTCAGTCCCTATACCGCTGAAGGACTGCTGCAGTATAGGTGAGCGGTCAGCAGTGGTGCACGTCAACCCTATCTATTGTGGACCGATAGCGGTCCTTACAGAACAGCAGACTGTACCGCACTCAAGCCTATGTACCGTAGCACCCTATACCAAGTTACCAGTCCTTATAAGAACTTTTGTGGACCAAGCAGGTTGTGTATTAGTGTTTAGCAGACTGTACGTCAGTCCCTATACCGCTGAAGGACTGCTGCAGTATAGGGCAGCGGTCAGCAGTGGTGCACGTCAACCCTATCTATTGTGGACCGATAGCGGTCCTTACAGAACAGCAGACTGTACCGCACTCAAGCCTATGTACCGTAGCACCCTATACCAAGTTACCAGTCCTTATAAGAACTTTTGTGGAACAAGCAGGTTGTGTGTTAGTGATTAGCAGACTGTACGTCAGTCCCTATACCGCTGAAGGACTGCTGCAGTATAGGTGAGCGGTCAGCAGTGGTGCACGTCAACCCTATCTATTGTGGACCTATAGCGGTCCTTACAGAACAGCAGACTGTACCGCACTCAAGCCTATGTACCGTAGCACCCTATACCAAGTTACCAGTCCTTATAAGAACTTTTGTGGAACAAGCAGGTTGTGTGTTAGTGATTAGCAGACTGTACGTCAGTCCCTATACCGCTGAAGGACTGCTGCAGTATAGGTGAGCGGTCAGCAGTGGTGCACGTCAACCCTATCTATTGTGGACCTATAGCGGTCCTTACAGAACAGCAGACTGTACCGCACTCAAGCCTATGTACCGTAGCACCCTATACCAAGTTACCAGTCCTTATAAGAACTTTTGTGGAACAAGCAGGTTGTGTGTTAGTGATTAGCAGACTGTACGTCAGTCCCTATACCGCTGAAGGACTGCTGCAGTATAGGTGAGCGGTCAGCAGTGGTGCACGTCAACCCTATCTATTGTGGACCTATAGCGGTCCTTACAGAACAGCAGACTGTACCGCACTCAAGCCTATGTACCGTAGCACCCTATACCAAGTTACCAGTCCTTATAAGAACTTTTGTGGACCAAGCAGGTTGTGTATTAGTGTTTAGCAGACTGTACGTCAGTCCCTATACCGCTGAAGGACTGCTGCAGTATAGGGCAGCGGTCAGCAGTGGTGCACGTCAACCCTATCTATTGTGGACCGATAGCGGTCCTTACAGAACAGCAGACTGTACCGCACTCAAGCCTATGTACCGTAGCACCCTATACCAAGTTACCAGTCCTTATAAGAACTTTTGTGGAACAAGCAGGTTGTGTGTTAGTGATTAGCAGACTGTACGTCAGTCCCTATACCGCTGAAGGACTGCTGCAGTATAGGGCAGCGGTCAGCAGTGGTGCACGTCAACCCTATCTATTGTGGACCGATAGCGGTCCTTACAGAACAGCAGACTGTGCCGCACTCAAGCCTATGTACCGTAGCACCCTATACCAAGTTACCAGTCCTTATAAGAACTTTTGTGGAACAAGTGAGTTGTGAATGTTTAGCAGACTGCAGCAGAAGGGCAGCAGTCAAGTATAATATCCTTTCTATATTTGGAAGAAAGAATATTATACATGTACAAGCCTATTACTGTACCACTGATACCAGTCCTGAAAAGAACCTTTGTGGAACTAATAATAACAGCAAGTCTTTAAAATTACCCTCACTGCCTGACAACACTGCTTCCTTCCTGTCCCTATACAAATTGGCAAAAAAAGAGAACGATTAGTGGTTACTGGAACAGCTCTTTTGTGGACCTTGATAGTAACAGCTAATGATGATGATGATGATGATGATGATGAAAGACTAATCTGGCTGTCCCTGTAGCATACACCGTCCTTTCCCTTTCTCTAAACTAACAAAAGACACTCAGGCTGCTGCAAGAATCAGCAGCACAGCAAACCTATCAACACCTAACACCTATACCAGTCCTGAAAAGAACTTTTGTGTACCAAATAGCTAGTGGTTTATCTCTCCCTACTCCACACAGGAACCTGTCCCTATCGTAACAGAAGAAAGAATGTAAAATGGCCACCGGATCGGGTGTATTTATAGGTTAGGGGGAATGTACAAGTGTCCATGTGCTGTCATGTCTCAATTGGCTGTCCTGTATCACATGATAAACGTGTCACCAAAGGTTAAAGTTCTTGTATACATTAAACACGTAAGTCCGCCGCGGCGAACGACGGAAAAAGGCGTTCGAACGTGCGGACCGCGAATGTCGGAAATTCGCCGCGAAACGACCGCCGGGCGAAACGTTCGTCCATCACTACTCTCTACCTAAAAATAATTATCCTGACAGCTAATAATAAGTAAAAGTTTACCTGTAGTGTTGGAGAAAATTATGACTTTGTTCTACTTTAGGACTTGTTCAACTGGGTGTTAAAAAAAGGGGAGCATTTATTATGATGACCAAGTTTTACTTGACTTTGGGCAAATTGCCTTGAGCCAAATGGGTTCAATATGCAACAGCATTTAAATATTGTTTATTTCACTTTGCACTGCATTGCATTGTCCCCAAACCTACCTGCAATATAGTAATATTACTAAATAATAATATTTAGGACAGTGTTTTTTTTTTCAAATAACAATTTTATTTTTTTCATGGTCGTAAAACAGAGATATCAGTGCAGGCATACAGCAAAAACAGCAAGGCTCCCAAAATCTGGAGGGCCCATTACAGAGATACAGCATATAATAACATGGTATAGGGTGGTATAGCAAAAACAGGCGGTTCGACCAGGGGGTGCAGAGCGGGATGAGAGACACAGAAAGTCAAGCGGCCGCACAATAAACCACGAAGCCGCCCAGGGTCTACTGCTCAGCTCGTATGCCACACGGGAAACAGGACAAAGACCATCAACAACATACACAAAAAAAAAAACGGAGAAAAGAAGAAGAGAGAGAGACAAGGAAGAAGAAACGGAAAAAGAAAAGGAGCTAGAGCGCCAGCGGTCTACATCACCACATCCAAACCGGTTCGCCATCAATCCTCCAGCAGCCGCCATCTCCCCCAGACCAGGTCATGCTCCTCCAGCTTATCCCTCAGTCTGGCTGTCATCTTCTCCATAAGCTCAACATCTTTGATCCTGGCGTATAAAGCCTCCCTTGACGGGGGCACCGGGCATTTCCAGTTTAAGGCTATCAAGCAACGGGTCGCTGTTAGGACATGCCTGAGGAGCTTCCGACTAGGCCTGGCCAGTGTGGGCTGGGACAGGCCTAATAAAAACAATTTAGGGGAGTGGGGTACTGGGACGTCAAACAAGCGCTGGAGCAGCCTGCGGACCATTAGCCAGTACAGGGCGATCAAGGAACAGGCCCAGTAAATGTGGAACAGGGAGCCCCGCTCTTTCAGGCATCTCCAGCAGCGGTCCGAGGTGGAGGGGTATATTTTGTGGAGGATATCCGGGGTCTGATACCAGAAATAAATAATTTTGTAGGAGTTCTCCTTGTACAATGTGCACAAAGAGGACTTGGCCGCCTGGCCCCACACCCCCTGCCAAGTCTCGAGGGAGAGCTCCTCACCCAACTCCCTCTCCCAGCGTCTCATATAGGAATGTTTACCCTTCGTTAGGAAATGATATGTGTTAACAATGCGATATATGTCCGAGATCAGGCCTCTGCGATGTCTGCCTTCCAGAATTATCTGTTCGAAAGGGGAGGGCGGGGAGAGACGCAGGCGAGGGGCTTTAGACTGCACAAAATGTCGAATTTGTAAGTAGCTGTAGAACAATTCTTTGGGGAGGTCGTACTTGTCCTGGAGCTCCGAGAAGGACAAAAGCTGTCTTGTTCTGGGATCTACCAGGTGCCCTAAGTGTAACAGATCGCGCGAAGCCCAGGGCCAGGACATCTGATGGGTCAGGCCAGCCGGCAGGAGCGGGTTATACAGGAAGGACGTCAGTGGGGAGAACTCCGAATGGAGACTGTGCTCGCAGGAGAGCTTCCGCCAGAGCAGACGGAGGTGAGCCATCGGCCCTAGAAGCCGACCCGAGTCCATCTCAACACTCGCACCCCAGAGGAAACTGTTCGGATGTACCGGGGCTAACCAGATTCTTTCGATCTCCGACCACCTATTAAACGATCTCTGTGGGAACCAGGATGCTATGGCCCGCAGCTGAGTGGCCTGGTAGTAACGAACCAAATCAGGAAACGCCAGGCCGCCGTTTAAGCGTGCGGCCGTCATAACAGAACTCGGGACCCGATGTCTCCTGTAGTTCCAAACAAATTTCAGCAAGTCCCTCTGGAGTGCGCGTAACTGAGCATATGGAACCGGGATTGGCAGTGTCTGAAACAAGTAAAGAAGTTTGGGGAGGACCACCATCTTAATGGACGTAATCCGTCCCAGGAGAGAGATGTGGTGGGTCTTCCATTTACGGATCAGATCCCTAATCGTCCGAAAGAGGGGAGGGAAATTGGCTTGGTACAGGGTACGGAATGATGGTGTAAGGAGGACCCCCAAATATTTAAGGGAGGAGCTTTCCCATTTGTATGGGAACGCGGAGCGCAAATGGGTCGTCTCAGCCGTGACCATGTTTAGAGGGAGGGCCACCGATTTGGAAGAGTTAATTTTGTAGCCCGAGAGCCCTCCATAGCGGTCCAGCTGTGAGTGGAGATTGGGTAGTGAGATCCTAGGCTGAGTCAGGGTGAGGATAATATCATCCGCGAAAAGCGAAATCTTGAATTCTCTACCCCTGACCGGGATCACACGGATATCAGGATTACTTCTAATGGCAGCCGCCAGAGGCTCCACGCACAAGGCAAAAAGAAGAGGAGAAAGCGGACAGCCCTGGCGAGTGCCATTAGCAATGGTGAAGGTGGAGGATGTGGCGAAGGGGGTCCTAACTTGTGAGGAAGGTGTAGTGTAGAGGTGTTGTACCACGCGCAGAAACGGGCCCCGAAAGCCCATACGGTGCAGCGTGGCCTCCATGAAGGGCCAACTGAGGCGGTCGAACGCCTTCTCGGCATCCAAGCTTAAGACCAAAGACGCCATGTCACCCCTGTTCGCCACGTCAATGAGGTCAATGACCTTCCTGGTGTTGTCCCCCGCCTGTCGCAGGGGGACAAAGCCCACCTGGTCCTTATGTATTAGGGAAGGGAGGATCGTATTTAAGCGGTTGGCAAGGAGCTTCGTGAAAATTTTAAGGTCAGCATTCAGCAGAGCTATAGGCCGGTAGCTAGCGCAAGAAGTCGGGTCTTTGTCAGGCTTAGGAATGAGGGAAATAAATGAGCCCAGCATGTCGGACGGGACCGGGGTTTGGCGGAGAAAGGAGTTGAACAGTTTGGTCAGATGCGGGCTCAGGAGGGGTAAGAACGTCTTGTAATACTCGTAGGGGAGCCCGTCCGGTCCCGGGGACTTATGGGCTGGGAGAGCCCTCACAGTCTCGAGGAGCTCTTCCTCAGTAATAGAGGCGTTCAACTCCTGGAGGTCCGCGTCCCGCAGTCGGGGTAGCACAATGTCTTCCAAATACTGGGCAATACGGGCAGACAGGCCCGGGGTCGGGGGGTTGTGGGGGATGTCAGGCCTATTGTACAAGTCCGTGTAGAAGTCCGCGAACGCGTCCACTATCGCTTGGGGGTGGGTCAAAAGGTCTCCCCCCCTATTTTTAACTTGGGCCGGAGTGGAGGACACTGTGCGGTCTGCCAACTTCCGAGCCAACAGTGACTGTGCTTTGTTTCCCTTGTCGTAGTAGAGTTGACGTAGGCGGACCAGTGCTTTCTCTACCGACCCCAACGCCAGGTCCCGAAGCGTCTGCCTAGCCTGGACAATTTGCTTAAGAGTGGATAGGGAGGGGGATGCCGCAAGACGGGCCTCTAAGGTCGCGAGTCGTTTCTCGGCCAGTAACCCAGCGGCCCGTGCATCTCGCTTCAAGGCCGAGGACAGGGCAATACAACGCCCCCGGATGACCGCCTTGTGGGCGGCCCAGAGGGTAGTGAGGGAGATGTCTGGCGTAGCGTTCTCGACAAAGTAGTGCCGAAGCGAAACCTCCAGCTCCGCCTTTGCTGGGGCATGCTGCAGGAGATAATTGTTCAGCCTCCAGGTACAGGGCTTACGGAGGGGGAGGTCCAAGTCTAGGGTCAGAGTTATGGGGGCGTGGTCAGACCAGGTGATGGGGAGTATATGTGCAGAGCGAGCCGCCCTAAGCGTCGCGTTGTTGACAAAAAAATAATCGATACGCGAGTGTGTGCTGTGGGGGGCCGAGTAAAAAGTGTATTGGCGGTCCTGTGGGTGCAAAGCACGCCAGGCGTCAAACAGTCCCCGCCTTCTGGTGATCTGGCGGAACAGCCTAGAGTCTCTGGAGGTCCTGGCCTGGGGTGCCGGAAGGTCTACAGCCAGGCGATCACGGAGTGCGGATTGAGCAAGGTTGAAGTCCCCTCCTATCAGCAGAAGTCCGGGGGGTGTCTTGAACAGGCGGGAAAGCACCCTGGACAGAAATTGGTGTTGACGGACATTAGGGGCATAGATGACGCAGAGGGTCAAGGCCTGTGTGCGCCACAGACCGCGGAGAATGATGTAGTGGCCTCGTGGGTCCAGGTATACGGAGGTGCAAGTAAAGGGGGTACCCTGTCGAAAAAGAATTGCGACTCCTGCCCTCTTCCGTGGGTTAAAAGCCTGATAAACCTGAGGAAAATATCTGGAGGCAAATGTAAAGGAGTCACCCCGGTCAAAATGTGTTTCTTGGACCAGCACTATATCCGCCCCTGCCTGCCGGAACTCCCTAAGCGCTAGGTGGCGTTTTTTGTTGGAGTTCAGGCCGTGTACATTAAGGGACAAAATCTTAGCCATGATCAAGTAAGGGTGGGGTACAGGGCATACTTAGCTTACTGAGATGGATGCCTGGATGCCTCGGAAGGAGCGGCGACCACTGGAGGAGAGGCGGCGACCGGGAGAACCGCTGGCAGAGTGTCATAGGTAAGACCAGGGGGGGAGAAAGCCTAGAAAGAAGAGAAAGAAGAAAAACAGTAACAGAATACAAAAAAAAGGAGAACATTATCAAACAACAGGTCCGGGGGTCCTATAGGGACACCGGATCTGTACAGTTCCTTATCGATTCCCTGACCAAAAAATCAAGGAAAAAAGAACCCGGGTCAGGGAGGCACCAACAGTCCACACCACAAAAGGAACCAACTAGTGCAAAAACCACGGGGGGGGGGGGGGGGGGGGCAGGAACCGTCCTGGAACTCAACCGGAATCAGCCCGGGGATAGAAAAATCAAGTGTAGCTTCAGCAATCGGGGGGAGGAGAGAAAAAAGAAAAAAAAAAAGACGGGGGAAGCTAAAGCTGCCAAGGGGAGACGTCCACTGGACTGGGCCCATCCAAGTCACTGATGTAAAGGTGAGTTGCGAGCCGGCTCCGGTCCTCTGTGCCGTTTGGTGGAGGGAACTTTCTGCCAGATCACCGGCGGAGGTGGCGGGGAAGCAATCAGGTCCCAGTCGGGTAGCTTGGGGACTGGCAGGCCCAGGGTGTCACAAAAGGGGGCCAGGTCCTCTGGGAATCGGAGGGATGCAGATTTCCCCTGGTTTCTGGCCGTAAGACAAAAGGGGAATCCCCAACGGTAGGGTATGTCCTGGTCCTGTAAGGCTCGAAGAAGGGGCATCAGCAGCCGCCGTTTTTGAAGGGTTATCCAGGAGACATCCGGGTAGATCTGGATCGGAGCATTGTCGAACATAAGGTTGCGGATGGAGCGGGATTTACGCATGATGTCTTCCTTGAGGGGGAAAGAATGGATCCGGCAAATGACATCCCTCGGCTTGGAGGCAGGACCTTTGGGTCGGAGTGCGCGGTGGGCCCTGTCCATTTCTATGGGTTTGGCTGGGTCTTCCCCCAACATCCCGTTGAAGAGAGCTTGCAAGGAGGCCTGCAGATCCTCAGGGCCCTCGGCTTCGGGGAGGCCGCGGACGCGGATGTTGTTCCGCCGACCCCGGTTGTCGAGATCCTCCACATGGCGCTGCATATCACGTAGTAGGAGCCGGTGATCTGAGTTCTCCACCTGGGTGCGATGGACAGCCAGCTTTGTCTCCTGGATCTCCTCCTCAGCCATCTCGACCCGTTCCGCTAGGTGTTTGAGGCCGGCGTGCAGTGACTGGATTTCAGAGCGACAGGTAGCCTTCACATCTGCTACAAGTTGTTTAAAGTCTTCTTTTGTGGGGATGGCTGTCAAATAGGCGTGCCAGGGGGGATAATCACCGTCGTGATGCCTCGGCGGGGAAAGGGGTGGCGACTGGCGACGAGGGGAGCCTCCCTGTCGTGGCCTTGCTGCCAAAGATGGGGGCCAGGACGGTGGGGGATCCAGATGGTCCGACCAGGACGTGGCATGGGGAGATCCGGATAAGGGGTCCTGACGGACTTCTAGCGGAAGTGGGGAGCGAGGACGGACCACCTGAGCATAGGTAGGGTGACTGGCTACTTGGGGTCGGGGCAGGCTGGCGTCCCTGGATCGAGGCAGTCTTTGGGCCTTGGGGGGAACGGGTGGCTGCTGCATAGGTGGGGCCCCCCTTCAGCCAGGGGGGGTGCTGCGGCTCCAGCGGGACGGGAGGGGTCCTCCGTGGCCCCCAGCAGGTAGGAAGAGAAAGACCCCACTATGGCCGGGTCCGAGGCCGTCCGCAGCAAGCGGGGGAAGGCCTCAGAGCACTGAGTAGAGGAAGGGGGGGTCAGTGGGGCTGCAGCTCGCAGTCCCAGCACAGCAGAAGATGGGGTGGGGGAGGGGGAACCATCACTCACCCCTGGCCTTCCTCTAGCGTGCGGCGGCTCCTGCGGGGACCAGCGGCCATCCTGGGGGTCCGATCGGCTGCTCGCAGGCAATGGAGGAGAGCGCCCATGCTGCGTCCCCGACGCCATCTTAAGGTCGCGGCCTACGCCGGATCGCGGCCTGTCCCCCTGCTCGGCCTGGGTGCTCCGGGATCCGCGGGGGGGGGGTCAGCGGTGGAGTGTGGGCTGGTCACGTCCCGGAGTGGGGCCGTATGGTGCTCCACGAAGAGGTCCCTCGGGTGCAGCGGGGGAGGAGGCGAGGCCGGACCCCTCCGCAGCGTGGCTGGGTCGGCCGGTGCCATCTTGCGGCCCCCGCTCGGCGATCCTCCCGGCTGAATAAAGAAGGCCTTCAGAGAGGCCGAGGAGCCCGGGGGCGGTTGGGACGACCCCCGGGCGGAAGAGGACCTGGTGGCCCGTGATCTCCCCATGGACAGCGGCGGAGAACCCCCGATATACGCCGATGTAGTGCTGGGCTGGAGGAGAGCTCTCACTCACAGCGTCCTTCCAGCTCGGCTTCCGGACACGCCCCCCCAGGACAGTGTTTTTTAATGCTACAGTTTATGCAGAGCTGGCTTGGATTTCAAATGAGAAAGCCCAGCACTGAGTAACTGCTTCTGCAGACAGCAGACTCAGAGAGAACTGTTTCCTACATTAAGGGTGATTGGTGTGCCTCGTTTAACTGTATGTGTAATAGGAGATAAGTCCAGAGCTTTTTTTCAGCAGGAACGCAGTGGATGCAGTTCAGGCACCTACAGCACTGCATGTATTTCATGACCAGGAGACCTGGGGTGTTCTGGAGGATCTATTGATTCTGCCTACTGAGGGATCTATTGTTGCTGGTGGGGATCTATTTTTGGGTGGGTGTCTGTTGTTGCTGGGCAGGTCTATTGTTGCTGGTGGGGGGGCAGCTTATGTTGCTGGGGGGTCAATTGTTGCTGGGAGGGATCTATCATTGAGGAAGAG
Source organism: Lithobates pipiens (assembly GCF_037356315.1). Classification (NCBI taxonomy): domain Eukaryota; kingdom Metazoa; phylum Chordata; class Amphibia; order Anura; family Ranidae; genus Lithobates; species Lithobates pipiens. Next base: position 141,195,094 of record NW_027507788.1, on the reverse strand, counting down.
GTCTATTGCCGTAGGCTGCTATAAGGTTTATTGTTTTTGAAGTGGAATTTTGTTGTGGGGGGTCCATTGTTGGGGGGGTGGGTGGGTTATTGTTGTGTGGGGGATCTATCTTTGCTGGGGTGGAGTTTTATAAAATTGCATACAAATTACTTAGTAGCACAAAACAACGCTTGGTTCTGTATTCTCTAAAAGGGTCAGTAAAGGGAGGTGGGTAGGGACAGTGCTCAGAGGTGGGTAGGGGGCAGGGATGAAGGATGACTCAGCAGGGGTACAAGCAATGTGGTATAAAGATGGTCCACACAAAATTAGACAAAGCCAAATAAGCAAGGTACAGAATAGCGTCAAAAAGAAGATATAATAAAATAATACATATGGTACCCAGATGAGAAATAGTGCAGGTAATATCTCAGGTGAAAAAGGAGGAACACTCACTGGCCCGTCCAGGGCTGCCAGATCTTATCATAACTCTTAGGACAATTCCTATTAAAATTTTTAAGCTGGTAGATAGGCAGCACTGCATTCATCAAGGATTCTCAAGAGGACAGTGAGGGTGGGGAGGGTGAATTCCACTTATATAAAATGTCCTTTTTTGCATATTATAACAGATACAAGATCAATAACTTAGTATGGTGAAGCCTCTGTCCAATATTAAGTATGCCCAACAAAGCCAGCTCAAGGGACACAGGAAGAGAGGTTGTGGGAACTGAGACCAAGCAGCATGTGTAAATTGAAGGTAGCTTAAGTGCATCAAACTGTCTAATCTATACATAGAGGATAGGTCCTAAAATGACAGTTGTGTACCTGTAGGCATAATATCTTACATTGTTTTAATTCAGAATTTTGCCCACACTCGAAGATCAGGCAGAGATCTGAAATGAGGTACGGAAGGGTGGTGGGGTGAGCAATGATTAGGTTTAATAAATCTCTTCCTATCAGATACTCATACTTGGAAAGTCATTCTAGTAGGACTTGGGAGGTTGGCATAGTGTCACAGTACTACTTACAGCGAACCCTCAGGCAAGCAGGTGACACGGGATCCCCCAGGGCGTGGAATCTAAGAGTCAGCCGGTGTTCCGCCAGTGACCCTCTCACGAAGGTTTGGACTTAGCTGCGTGCTGACCCCTGCTCGCTAGGGAAGTACCAGAAGACACTGTAGACAAGGATGAATGGATGAAGCAAGGAAAGCCAGGTAGTGAGCCAAGGTCAGGGCGGGCTGCAGACAACGTAATCAGAACAAGCCAGGTCGGTACACAGAAAATCAGATCATGAGAAGTCAGGTAAAGCAGGTTACACAGGGGAGCCTCAGGAACAAACGTTGCTCAAGCAACCAGTAGCTGGTTTGAAAGGGATTTAAATAGAAAAGCACATGAGGGCTGGACAGGAAGTAGCAGGAAGGAATCATATATTAGGCAAAAGGTGAAGGGCATCTACATCCATAGCTGGAGAGTGCACAGAGCTGAACACCAGACAGTGGACAACAGATGCCAGCCGACCCACTGCAGTAAAGGTGAGACACAGATCAGCTCCGCAGCTGATCTGTGACACATAGGCTCTAGATCCCCTGTACACTAGATTACTAAATTTCATAAGGGAGCTCAGAATGGCAGCTCTAAACAAACAGCTGCATTTGCTCAGAACCATGTAAACCACCATCTAACCCTAACTAGAACAGCTGACCAATAATAAATCTGATAGGTAGCATCAAGCCCCGACGTTGCACTTGTAGGTGCATGGTAGTTTTCGCCAAATGAGGGAAGGCAACATTCCAAATAATTGAATTCAGGGAGAAACATAATTTTAAGAACATTATTCGTGACCCATCAGGTTCAGAGGAAGATTAGTCCATGAGGTACATTTCACCCAAAGATGCAAAAGCAAAGGATGTAAATTGAGATTATAGAAACTAGATGGGTCCTAGATACTTAAGGAAAGTAGAGACCACAAGCTCACTTGAGAATCTAAAGCAAAGAGAACCAGCTGATACAGATCCCCAAAACGTCTCTAAAAGTATTCAAAACCTCAAGCGCAGCCTGAAAGGATGGGCCCAAGTCTTGGGAGTACAGGAGAGCATCATCAGCATAAAGCAAAACTTTTTCCTCCAGGGGACCAACTTGCAAGCCGTTAATGAGCTGTGAGTCTCGTACCAACATGGCTAGTGGTTCCAAGACCAGAGGGAAAAGATTAGGTAACAATGGACACTCTTTACAGTTTCCCCCTGCAGTAAGAAGGCATCTGAACCTGGTAAAACATATGCAGCCACATCAAGTACCTAGACCCAAACTGTGTCTGTGTCTGTATCATCTCACAGAGAAAAACCCACTTAACAGAGTGTCAAGGCTATTTTGCCTACTTCACTTATATGCTTACCTATACATAAAATAAGTGATTAAAAACCTTTTATCTATATGAATCAAACCATGAAATTAAGAACGAATGATACCTGTGCAAAAAGGGTAACAATCTAATTTATTTGAACTTACTATTGTACAGAAAAAAAACGTTAGAGATTACTTAGAGATTATTATAATGTGGAGGATACAACCTTAAAAACAACGATGCTACCAATGCTACCAAACATTGCTATAATGGTCATCCATATCCTTTCAAGAGATTAATATTATATTAAGGCAAAGTCCTATGGTAGAAAGGTTTACAGAAAAGGAAAAAGCGACATAATAATAATACAGGTACATTATTTAGACTGCCCCTAAGTTACCATTCTTGCAAAGGGGGCACACCGGGATGAAGAGAGATAAGGGAATACATTACACATGAATCTTATGCCACGTACACACGGGCGGACTGTATGGCGTACTTAGTCCGTCAAAACACATTTCAGCGGACAGTCCGCTCGTGTGTGGGCTTCAGCTGACTTTTTCAGCGTGCAGTCTGGCGTACTAAGTATTTCGGATTTTTCGAAATTCTGTCCGTCGTACTTTGGTTTCAGCGGACAATCCGCTCGTCAGTAGGCTAGTTCGACGGACTAAGAATGGCGCATGCCCAGAAAGGATTTACACGGCAGAAGGGTGCTTTGCTGTGTATTGGAATTCCTATTTCTAGTCCCGTCGTACGTGCTGTACACGTCATCGCGCAAGCTTTCGACGGACTGTTTGGGTATTCGTGTGTGGTCAAGTCCGTTCAGTCGAAAGTATGACGGACTGTCCGTCGAATTGTATGACGGACTAAGTACGCCATACAGTCCGCTCGTGTGTACGCGGCATTACATGTCCAGTCCATGAGGCTTAAGAGATCTAGCATCTCTAGGGATTTTGGTTTTATGTTGTTACCACAATAACCCACTCCTACCAATCAGAACTCAGGGTCACCTCATTGGTTCAAAGTTGCCTCCAATTCTGATTGGTTATAATTTCAAGCCCAGTTAAACATCATGCTTCCCACCTAAACTTCCGGTGCCTTTCTGTCTATATATGTTGAGCAACTTCCTTTGATCCCCAACCCTGTGAGTTCCGACATTAGCATTTCAAGGACTTGGGAGCCGCAATGTCTGCCTCTCGTCCCAAAGAACGATAGAACGACTTATTTACTATGCAAAAAACACACCAAAAGATGTTGGTGTGTTTTGAGATACAGATATATATATATATATATATACATATCTACATACATATAAACCTAAAAATATTAAGTCATACATTTATATATTTATATATATATATATATATATATATATATATATATATATATATATATAAAATATATATATATATATATATATACACAAAACGTGGCATGGAAATTTAATTAGAAAGTCCTCACAATGGTTTCCTTGAAGCTCCTTGCTATAAATATTATATTTCAAAATGTCCACTACAAGAGTCAAAATCCTTCTCTGCATGTAAGGAGGCTATAATCCTTATATTGCAATTTGCGTGAGTAGTCGACAGATTTAAAAACAAATATTGGATATTGATATTGGTGCCCTTGCTAGGCATTAAACCCGTCTGATCCACATGTATAAAATCATCTAGCACCTGGCATAGACGATGGGCTAGAATTTTCACCAGTATCTTTGCATCAACATTAAGCACAGGGATCAGCCTATAAGAGGCACAGTACACTGAGTCCTTACCAGGTTTGGTCATCAACACAGTACAACATCAGATATAAGCTCAGAAAGAGATCCCCAGGAGGCAAATTGGTCAAACAGGGCTGTGAGTCTAGGCACCAAGAACACTATATAGTGAGAATAGAATTCTACGGGAATCCCATCGCCCCTTGGGTCTTGCCTGGCTGCAGTTGGCCTATCACTTTCTGCACGTCTTCAAGTGAGATTTCTTGATCTAAGCTATCCTGAACAGAAGTATCTAAGGTAGGGAATGCAATCCCATCAAGTTATCTAAAGAGGCCAGACTCCTTATATGTAGCCATAAAAGACTATAGTGACCAGTAGTTTTCCATAAACATTAAATTAATGTGGTCAGGTGAAATGAGTGGTCTTCTATAAATATCCCTAACCTTCCCTATATGGGTAGCTGTGAACTGACCCTTAGCCAGCCATGCCAGCAGCTTTCCATTTTGTTCACTATACTCAAACACTTGTTGAGTCGTATGAAGTAGGGACTTATTAGTTTGATCAATACTCAACAATGCTCCCTCTCTTAATACAGTGCCTTGAAAGAGTATTCATACCCCTTGAAATTTCCACATTTTGTCATGTTACAATTAAAAACGTAAATGTATTTTATTAGGATTCAATGTGATAGACCAACACAAAGTGGAACATAATTGTAGAAGAGATGATCTGCTCACCGATTGCTGCTCTTAAGCCATCTTAATATTATTGGAAAGGCACAATGTACAAAGAAGATAAAATCTGTTGTACATAATTGTGACTTAGAAAGAAGTTTTTTTACAAACAAATATCTGAAAAGTATGCCATGCATTTGTATTCAGCCTCCTTGAGTCAATACTTTGTAGAACCACCTTTCCCTGCAATTACAGCTTCAAGTCTTTTTGGATATGTCTCTACCAGCCTTGCATATCTAGAGAGTGACATTTTTGTCTATTCTTCTTTGCAAAATAGCTCAAGCTCTGTCAGATTGGATGGAGAGTATCTGAACAGCAGGTTTCAAGTCTTGCCACAGATTCTCAATTGGATTTTGGTCTGGACTTTGACTGGGTCATTCTAACACATGAATTTGCTTTTATCTAAAGTATTCCATTGTAGCTCTGGTTGTATGTTTAGGGTCGTTGTCCTGCTGGAAGGCGAACCTCCACCCCAGTCTCAAGCCTTTTGCAGACTCTAACAGGTTTTCGTTTAAGATTGCCGTGTATTTGGCTTCATCCATCTTCCCATCAACTCAGCTTCCCTGTCTCTGCTGAAGAAAAGCATCCCCACAACTCGATGCTGCCACCACCATGTTTCACGGTGGGGATGGTGTGTTCAGGGTGATGTGCAGTGTTCGTTTTCCACCACACATAGGGTTTTGGTTCTAAAAAGTTAAATTTTGATCTCATCTGATCAGAGCACCGTCTTCCACATGTTTGTTGTGTCCCCCACATGGCTTCTTGCAAACTACAAACAGGACATCTTATGGCTTTCTTTCTACAATGGCTTTCTTCTTGCCCTCTTAAAGGCCAGATGTGTGGAGTGCAGAACTAATAGTTGTCCTGTGGACAGATTCTCCCACCTGAACTATAGACATCTGCAGCTCCTCCAGAGTTACCATGGGCATCTTGGCTTTTTGCAGTTGTGCCATACTCTTTCCATTTTCTGATGATGTTCAAAGCATGGGATATAGTTTTATAATTTAACCCTGCTTTAAATTTCTCCACAACTTTATTCCTAACCTGTCTGGTGTGTTCCATGGCCTTCATTATGTTGTTTGTTCACTAAGGTTCTCTAACAAACCCCTGATGGCTTCACAGAACAGCCACATTTATGCTGAAGTTAAATTATGCACAGATGGACTCTATTTACTAATTAGGTGACTTCTGAAGGCAGAAGTAAAAATAATTGAAAACCATTTATCATTTTTCTTCCACTTATGTGCCACTTTGTGTTGGTCTATAACATAGAAATCCCAATAAAATACATTTATGTTTTTGGTTATAACATGACAAAATGTGTAAAATGTCAAGAGGTATGAATACTTTTTCAAGGTGCTGTAAATAGCTAGCTCAGTCTATGCTCTCCCCATGGGCCACCTCCTTCTGTTGGAGGTCCTCTTCCAATTTTCACAAGGGAATGTATAAAATCCTTTTTGCAGAAGTAATACAAAATCTGTATTCTTAGCCAAGTTTGAAAGGTATCCTGTAGAACTAAGGGACTAGCAGAGTCCTCAATGGCAATCCAAAACTAACAGGAAGCTTTAGGAACTGGATGCTCTGGTCCATAATCCAGTGTCTGGACATCTCCACAACCTAGGACTGGAGGACATAGATGCATTTAAAGCGGGTAACAAGGGGTCATGATCTGAAATTCCAGTCTAGAGAGTCTTTAAACAGAGGTCACTCTGGCAAAGCTGCAGAGGAGACATAAGCCAAATCAATACAAGAATTATCTATAAGTGGCTGAATGACAAGTATATTCTGTCAGGGCAAAAGTGGACACCGACTGAGAAGGATCAGATGATGATCTAGAAGTAGGGTGGAGACTGTCCACATCAAGGACACAGTACCAGACTGTCACCTAAGAACAGAACATTTTCAGGTCCATATTCAGATACCATCTGCATTAAAGTGTACAAGAAGTGGGTATTAGCCAGAGGAGGTAGATAAAGGTTAATGATCACAAAAGCAATATTATCAATTAAAGCATGTGATATGACATATCTGCCGCCTGGTTCCATTTTTACATCAAAAGGCTGTTAAGATAGAGGTTTGTGAACTAGAATTCTGACTCCTCTACCATAACTAGAGTAGGCTGTCTGGTAATGGGAATCCACCCATGCCTTGTTCAGGCCTAGAATGCAGGAACCTAAAAGGTGTGGTTCCTGGAGTTCAAACCATGTACGTTCCATGACAGTATCGATAAAGTAGTCATACAATTAAAAGGGTTATAAACCCTCGTGTTTTTTCACCTTAATGCATCCTAAGCATGACATGTTTGTTATTTTTTTTATAATAGGTTTTAGTGATCCTTTGAGCTAATATAATAATAGAGAACACATTGATTCACTAGCCCACTGAAATGCAAAATACCAGGAAACGCATAAGTCCCATAACAAGCCCAGTTAGAGCAAAAACCTGAAGTATGTGAACTTGAGTGAAAGTCTGATCAAAAAAGTTCCCAACAGTAGATGCTGTGTGAGGTAGAGTACTCTTTTATTACTTAGGCTAAGGGGCAGAGACTTGAACTCTAATTAGTACCAATGTATTAGAGCCCAAGGGGCCAAGTTCTTTCAGAAGGATCTCGTCATTAGCTTATTCTGTCTCGTTGTTAGCTTATTATTTGTGCACACTAGAAGACTTAGGATCCCCACAAAGCCCATAGAGAAAGCAAAAACATGTACTGCATACCGAAATATGCAAAAGACCTAGGGCATCACACAAACTCACCTCTGTGGGGGAAGTGACTCCAGGCATGCTAGAGCATCTCGAGGTATAGTGAAAAAATGGATAGTCTCTCCATCCAACACTTGAATAGTACATGTGTGCTTTACCACAGTCTCTTCCATGTGGCTAATAAGCTGTTCAGCAGTAGCGAGCAGATTCTGTCAAAGTATTGCCAGATGAGTCTAATATCCAACTAAACAGCATCCATCTTAGATGTCAGAGTTGCCTGACAGATGGTGATAGCCACCATAACAGGGATGCCAGGTGCTGATGGAGCTGTTTCCTCTACAGGTTCAGTCTGAGAGGCCATATCGGAAACCCTCCCCAGAGTTCCCATCATGTGGGGCTCTAGGGTGGCTACGTCCTCAATATATAGGGTAAGACAGAATTTCTTATCCTCTTTAGGTCATCCTAAGGGGTTTATGAGGCATCCAGCGCAAGCACACCAAAAAACAAAGGAAGATAATCTTACTACAGGAGAAAATCTAGACCAGTCTTTAGCAGAGCTCTATGAGAAGCGTCCGCTTAGCTCGCCATTTTGGCCATGCCCACCCCCCCAAAGTTAATTTTGGTGCATACAAACGCAATGTATTTTTTGGTAAAATATAAAAGATGAGGTCTCTGCTTAGTAAACAGATATCCAACTTTCAAGACTTCAAGCCATTAGCCACAGGGCTACTTGTATTTTAATCATTTGCAGAACTCTATGAATTAAGGACACGGGAAAAGATCCCAGGCCAGAATTTCACAATTAGATGGGGGATCAGGGGGGAGGCTGCAGGAGCGGGAACATGTTACATGTTTGCAAAGGTGAACTTATCCTTTAAATTCATCCCAAAATTGTCCAAAACAGCTAGGGTCAGAGCTCTATGCAGGGCACTCAAGTTCCTCCACATCAAACTCCTTAACTCGTGTCTTTATGGGTCTAGCTTTGTGCCCAGGGGCACAGTCATGCTGAAACAGAAAAGGACCTTCCCAAAACTTGTGCCATAAAGCTGGACACACAATCGTCTAAATGATTTTGTATGCTGTAACATTAAAAGTAGCCTTCTCTGTAAACACCTGAACTCAATAACTTGAAGGGGTGTCCACATACTTTTAGCCATTCAATATAGGTATGGTGATGGTGCAATGTCCACAGGTTTTTGAACATATAACAGGTGCTTTGCTAAAGGAAAATATGCTGTCTACTTTGCAGGGGAAGTTGCACTTTGCAAGGGAATTTACCCCAGAGCTCAGTGAATGTGGCGAAGGTTCACTATGTAAAGAATACCCAATATCATGCAAGTAACATAAAAAAACAGCTTTCACATGATTGAACGATGTAAGGCAATAGAGCTTCACATCATTCACTAAGCTCTGGGGAAATTTCCATCGCAAAGTGCAACAACCTTGCAAGATGAACCGCTTATTTGCCTTTTGTAAATCAACCTCATTCCCCTTCTCTTTCCCCCATACCAGCCCCACTCTGAATGTCTTCAACATTCTAAGATAACAAGCAATTACTGTACATGGAGTAACACGCAATATACAGTTTTGATGGATTTTTATTATTTAATTTAGCAAAGCTTAATTTGCCTTGGTAATAGAAAGATTTATCAAAATGCCTTCATTTTAACATCCTGCAACTATAAATGGACTCATTTTACAGATGATTAAAGATGCAAGTTTATATTAGCAACTGTTACTCATGTACAGAATACACTCACAGCTATCCCATCACAGCTAGCGGCAGCTGTTAACCAGCGCACAGCAAACAAATATGCAAATCCCTCTGGAGAACCATAAGACATGGTTGCAACACTCTGAGATCATAGCATATCAAGGATGGGAAAGTAAATATTTTGAAGCTCTATTGATAACTGCAGACAAAATTGTACTTTCTTCCAGGAATGAAGCTAGAGCGAGTGAAATGCAATATAATTTCTCATTTGTATTAAAGGGTTACTAAACCCTTGTGTTTTAAAAAAACAAAAAAACAATCTTATCATACTTACCTCCACCGTGCAGTTCATTTTGCACAGAGTGGCACAGAGTGGCCCCGATCCGCATCTGGAAACCACCTAGGAGAAGCACTTTCCTTGGGGGTACCCGTGCAGTCGTGCACCTGAGTCGAGCTTTTGTGCCCAGACTCGGGCACTGCCCCCCCAGCACCCACGTCATTGGATGTGATTGACAGCAGGGGGAGCCAATGGCTGCGCTGCTATCAATCTATCCAATCAGGACATGAAACACCAGCTCTAGCTTGTTCCTGGCCGGAGAAAGCCAGGGTTCAGGTAAGTATAAGGGGGGCACTGGGGGGCTGGTACATGACAGGAGGTTTTTCACCTTAACGCATAGAATGCATCAGGGTGAAAAGACATGAGGATTCTCAACCCCTTAACTTTATTGTTCATGGATCTTGTCTACTATGGGAAATACCACAAAATGCATGAAAACGCATCTGCTGTAATTATGCCTTAAAGAGCTAGTTCCCCTTTACCAAGGGCGTCTGTAAAAACAAACTGTGCAGCTTTGACCAAAGTTGAATAATGTCCTCGCTATAGAAGTGGGCCATTTATGTACCTCGTGAAGGCTTACTGGAAAACGCCTAGGATGTTGCAAAGAAGACACCTAGCTGGATGGACAAAAATATAACTACTTTGGTAGGTAAAGCAGCTCCTGCCATTTAACCTTCTTAGCCGTATTCCCAAGTATGGCTCGAGGTGAGCTTTCCATACCAAAAGCGGTAACCCCGAGCCACATTCGGGATTGCATCACAGTATCCAGGGAAAGTTACTTACCTTGTCCCCTGGATCCTGGGATGTCTCCCCGCTGTGTCTTCCGCCAGATGTACTGTATGCCGGGGTCCGTTCCCTGCAAGTGGCACGACGCACAGGGATGGAGCCTGATGGGAATTTGAAAAATACAGAACACATACAGATTACATTACTGGATCAAATTATTTTACTTCCCTTTTGTCACTAAGCCCTTGTACACACGGTCGGACATTCTGACAACCAAATCCGTCGGATTTTGTCCGACGGATCTTGTTTGAAACTGTTGCATACACACGGTCGGACAAAGTTGTCGGAAAATCCGATCTTTCAGAACGTGATGACGTAATTTCGTTACGATGGGACTACGTTCAGGCTAGTAAGCAATAGCTTTGATGTAGGAATTTGATCTGAGCATGCGTGGCACTTTGTCCGATCGGAATTCTCTACACATGATCGGAGTATGTCCGATCGGAGCAGTTTGTCGGAAAATATTTCCGGCAAGTTGGAAAATTTGGTCCGACGGATATTCCGACGGAAACAGTCCGATGCATACCACACACAGTCGGAATATCCGACAAAACGCTCAGATCGGACACATTCCGACGGAATCTCCGACCGTGTGTACAAGGGCTAATACTTTGTCCAGTGCCCTGAATGCATTTGTTATATTATATATACTGTTCTTCGTGGAAACTAGAGAACGTCCATAGCAACCAAAAAGTGTCCCTTTACGTCAAAATCAGTTTTAGACCAGCTATTAAACAGCGATAGTAAATTAGAATGCTAGCAGAATTGAGTGAAAGTGATTTGTGGGGGAATTCGTTATTATTATTATATTATTATTTTTGATAATTATTTATAGTTATTATATTATAATTTATGATTTTGTGTTTCAAACTTTATCATACCTGGGGTATCTACTAGACTCTTGTTTGGACAGCTTTAAGTGAGTTATTCCTAAGAATTACAGGCCTACAATATAAAATGCCAAATTTCCATGTGAAATAATGTACCGCTTTCAGCATTAAAAATTTGACATAATCATATCGACGGGGAGGTTAAGTGGCATACATTTCAAATGACTGCTACATTACTAGGTCTGCCAAGAGCTGACCAGTTAATGTTAAAAGAAGTCCCCAAAAATCCCTAAAATTTCATTGCATGGTGTTCATGTAACTTTGCAAGAGTTCAAGACAAAGTTTGTGCATCTACAATCAGCAAGAGATTGCACCAATTTAAACTGCATGAGAGGTATGCTATAAAAAGCCTTTGCTGCACAAAAAGAACATTATGGCAAGACAGCGGTTTGCCTTTGAACATAAAGGCAAAGACTATGCTTTCTGGAACAATCTGCCGAAGACTGATCAATCAAATATAAAGTTGTTTGGTCACAGTAGCTGTAGACATGTGTGCCACAAACTGAAGACAGCATGAAGACCTCAACTGTGAAGTATTGTGGTGGAAGTGTTATTGTTTAGGGTTTGCTTCTTCAGGGCCTGGGCAATATATAGTCATATATATACTATCTCCATCAAAACGTGCTCTGGAAATGGGTCTTTCAAAATGATAATGATCCAAATCGCACTAGCAAATCCACCAAGGAATGACTCAAAATTAAGAAATGGAGGGTTGCCCTAGGAATGCCCTAGTCAATGTCCTGATTTAATTCTCATTGGAATTTTGCAGTAGTATTTCAAAACAGGGAACACAAAAACATCTTACACCTGAAAGAAATTTAGCATGGAGAGTAGTCACACATTTTGATATCAATGTCAGATACTGGTGGACAGCCTACAAGAAGTCATTCTGCTAAAAGGACCTTATGCCAAGGGTGTTCTTACTTTTTACACTGTGCACCATTACATCTATTGACGTTTTTGTTGGATAAATGATTGAAAATAAATTGCTGGTCTGACCAGTGAGTTATCACTCGCTTAGTGGTTCCTTGATAGCAAATGAGAGTCTGCAACATTTTTGTGCCAGTGAGGGAACAGTCTCATAGTGTCAATGGCTGCCCTACTACAGTGAATCAACTACTAGTTATCTATTGCCAAATTATGTGATTTCAACTGTGATGGGACAGCTATGTATGTCCTAATTCTCTGCCTGCTGTCAGTTGTTATTGGGACTATTTGCTTGGAACTTGAACCCTGCCTTTCCTCCAGCTGTGAGTTGCATCCCGGAGTGTCAGTAGTGTGCCTTCCACACCAAGTGGTTTTGGTGAAGACTTGGGGTCGGTTCACACAGGGGCGACACGACTTTCAACACGACTTTTGGAGGCAACTTGGACATGACTTGAACACGACTTGGGCACGACTTGGGGCGACTTACAACACGACTTTAAGTCGCCCCAGGCCAGGCGACTTTTGCCGTGGCCAATCAGGCCCTTAGGTCTGGTATGGATTTTAAGGGGAACTCCCTACGCCGAAAAAATTGCGTGGGGGTCCCCCCCAAATCCATACCAGACCCTTATCCGAGCACGATACCCAGTCGGCCAGGAAAGGGGGTGGGGACGAGTGGTGGCGTAGGTGTCTTTCCTTAAAATCCATACCAGACCTAAGGGTCTGGTATGCTCTCGGTGGGGGAACCCCACGCCAATTTTTCTTAATAAATTTGGCGTGGAGTTCCCCCTTGAGAGCTGATAATTCTGTGAGAGTCGCCTCCGTATAGACGGAGATCCGACTTGGAGGAGACCTCCATTGAAATCAATGGGTACCAGTCGCCTACAAGTCGGATTGAAGTAGTACAGGAACCTTTTCTGAAGTCGGAGCAACTTCAGTAGTGTGCATTAGGACGGCTCTCATTCACTTACATTGATTTTTACATGTTGTCCGACCTGAGGCGACTAGGGGCGACCTGAAGTCGGATCTCAGTCGCCCCTGTGTGAACCGGCACTTAGTGCTCCAGGGTTGCACTTTGGAGAGAATCTGCACTCACAGGTGACTAGAGGGTTCCCAAATACGTGAGTCAGCAACTATGTGCACTATGTACCTACAGATGCTAATGAAATTTCAATTTACTATACTCAGCTTGGCTTGGAGATAATATCTGATTAGTTAGTTTGGGTTACTAGCTGTAACAAGGCATTACAACTTGTCCTTCCTTGTTAAAACAAGGTCATATTTCTGTTCTCTATAGATACAACAGACACCATTTCACATGCTCTATATCCTGAATATTAGTTTTAGATTTTGTTCAATTTTATGTGACATATAAGAGTACCAATTTACTTTGAGGATTTATATTGAAGATTGTATGAAAGGACTGGTTTATCCTGTCCATTAATCTATTTTAATTTTATGGCATGTGAGCAGAATATCAATAATTAATTTGTATGGTCAATAAAAGTGTCATTCAAAAGATGAAAGATGTCCCAGGGTTTGTGATATAATACTATCAAGGTTGAATATTTGACACCTATAAATGTTATCAGAAACAATATTTGTCCAATCTGTTTTCACATTTATTAAAATTTTGAAAAGCAATCTTGAGTGTATATTTACATTATAATTCTTTATAGTGTTTTTTTATTAATGGAATTGTGTGTAGATGTGCAGATACGAGCATAGTATGAACAGGTGTGTCAATATAAAAGTAGCTACACTTTTGCACACTTAAGGCTGATATGGGGTCCATAAGTTTGCCCAAACATTGGGAGGAATATATTGGCTGTTCATGAGATAGAAATTCAATAAGCATATATTACACAGGATTACATATGGGTCCAGTGAGATGCATGACAGAACATAAAAATCAAAGGACTTTTTGATGGACTGGTAGTAATGATAAAATGAATGACCTCAGACAAAAGCAGATCTGTATCATAAACAGGAGTCATTGGAAGAACAATTAACAATCATTTGCTGGGACAAGGACTATCATGGGATAAAAGTTTTAACTTTTAATTCCAAACCACATACTTGGCCTGGTGTAGGATATATCTGTTGGCACAGAGTTGTGCTGTACATAGAAACCCAATTCTGTTTTGGCAATTCAATTGAACAGAGCATATATAGGGACAAACAGAAGAGATTTATCCATTGGTGACTTTAGAATGGCATGCCTCCTGATATTGGAGTAATGGGGTTTGGAATGCTGCTCCATTGAAAATAACTCCTTTATAAAAGTCTGCCTGGAAACTTATAAAACTTATAAAAATGTTTATTTCCTTAGTTTCCAGCAGCTGTCACTGATTCCTCCCACCATCCTTTATGTCCCTGAAGGACACAGTGGTTGGCGCGGAGTTCAGCGGGAGGAACCCGTGAGCACTGTAAGGGATCAAGGGTATTGAAGTGTTGGTTTCCCAATGGTCTTCAAGGGAGAATTTCTATTGAATAGAACAGAATTGTGGTGGCCTCAGAAGCTATAAAGGAAAACATCCACTATCTTCTTTTGCATTTGTTTGAGATTTTTAAGAGACACATATGTAGTCTCTTTAAAGTGTATGTATAGCTATATTGTTTTTCTCTGTTTTGGATATAGATGGGAATAGTTTTTTATTATTTGTGTCCCTTCTTACTTTCTTCTGTGGAGACATAATAGAAAGACATGCAGGTAGGTTGGGTTCTGTCCAAAATTGGCCCTAGTATATGAATGGGGACCTTGGATTGTGGGCTCCTTGAGGGTAGGGACTGATGTGAGTGTGCAATATACAGGGATAGGGCCAATTGTAGACACTCACTCAGGATGGACTGGTGTCTTTATTCAACCTTACTAACTATGTAACTATGTAAAGTTAGAAGAAATTACTCCAAAGTGAGGGGAAATGCCCTCTTAGTTGTCACTGGAACAGATGTCCCCATCGGAAGGTTTCCTCTTCATTTATGCCCTTTAGTCCCTTATAAATAATTTAGGCCAGCTCAGGTTTAGTTTAGTGAGACCAAGTAGAGCCACATTAAACCAAAACCAAACATTTTATTGTAGCACCCTGATTTTTAGGCAGGGCTGTTATAAAATGTAGTTGCCAGGCGATAGTTGCCTTGGCTGATTGTCAGGAGATCTATTGATTTTCCCCTAATTCTGTAATTGCTGCACTTCTCTCTTCTGTCACTAGGTGGCATTATAGCTGGTGAAATTGGATAAAACATGGGCATAGCAAGGACAAATTATGAATGAATGAGGTATCTCAGCCAATGGGCAGGTGTTTTCTTTGGTCCCTTGGCCTGCTGGGTGCACCTATTTGGGTGGACTCTGGTGATCGGGTTCTGTACCACCTAGATGGCTGTCTGGGTGGACATGTGTTATGCTGCCCCGGGCTGCTAGGCTGCAAGCCTGAGGCCTATCCTGGGGACATCTGGCTGCTAGGCTGTCTGAGGGCCTATCCAGAAGCAGGAGCATCAGTGCAGGGTTGGAACTTCGGGCTTGTAGTCCAACCAGAAGTAGCAGTTCCGCCAGCCGGGGAACCAGCAGTAGTCAGAGATAGAGGGGAAGCTGTCACCACTAAGGGACCATCCACCTTGTTACCAGAGACCACTGTGAGTAAACTGAGGACAGTACCAGAGCAGACTTCTCATCAGCCGGGGACGGTGAAGACATGGGAAAACTAAGTCAGGGACCCAGCAGGACAGCGGGGTGACACTTGTGGAGCATCTGTGAGTGCCAAGCCAGGGACCCAGCAGGGAAGCGGGGTTGATGCTTGAGGAAGATGCTGAGTACTAAAATTGGAAGAGCTCAAAGGATTCAGTGGCTATTGGATCCACGGTCTAGTGAAAGACTGGGAGTTCGTTGAGTAAGATCCATAGTGAGTGACCGTGGAGTAAGGAGAACTGTTTGTGTTGCCAATAGTTGAATACTATTGGCAACACACAGCAGTTAGTAACTGCTGACACTCTCCTCTTCACTTCTTCTCAGGGTGCCCCTCAGCAAGGCAGCTGCAGAGGGGGAACTCATGTGGGTGTGCTCCCTAGCCGGGCTGTGTGCATCCATAGACAGACACAATATAGCTCAACCACACTCCCTGCTACCACCTTACAGACTTTGACTGACAGCCAATGACTCCTGCTGCTGGTCAGAAAGAAAATCCTGTGAATGCAGGAGGAGAAAAGTAGTGCTGGCGCACACGAGACAGTGCTGGATAGAGAGAGGATTCAGATAAGTGTTGGGGAGGACTGGTATTGGAAGACTTTTTACCTTAAAGGGGTTCTAGAGCTGAAGGTTTTTTACCTTCATGCAATTTATACAAGTAAAAAAACATTCAGCATGCA
Organism: Lithobates pipiens; assembly: GCF_037356315.1. Lineage (NCBI taxonomy): Eukaryota > Metazoa > Chordata > Amphibia > Anura > Ranidae > Lithobates > Lithobates pipiens. The sequence goes on along the minus strand of NW_027507788.1, from coordinate 141,178,614 downwards.
GCTCTCCCCTTAGCTTCCCCTAATACATAAGCATGGGAGCAGTGGCTCTCCCGGGTCTCTTGCTCCTCATTGACAAAGATGCAGAAGCAGGAGCCAATGGTTTCTGCTGCTGCCAATTACAGCCAGTGAGGGGGGAGTGGGGTTGTTACTTATGGACACAGGGAGCGGGGCTTGGGAGCACAAGCGGCTTGCTGTGGTGGCACTCGGCTGGGGGGAGGGGCCCAGAGTACCGGCGGATGATCGGAGAAGAGGAGGATCAGGGCTGCTCTGTGCAATTGATCTGGCCATTAACAGACATCCTGCTTAGTGTGGCTCATCTATCTATGGAGAAGCAACTTTGGAGAGTCACCCTTGGGCAGCGGCACTGTTTTGACAGGGTAGTGTTAGATGGATTTGAAGACTTTGATAGACTTTACATAAGGGACTGACAAATTAAAGTTGAACTCCAGCTAACACAGTACACACAATACAAGTGGCTGCAGTTTGCAAAGTATGCTCCTGTTTTTCCTATGGCTGACATGAAGGTTTACTTTTAATGCATTGAAAAAGTGTAGACATGTCCTGTGCAGGGAGACCAAGGCAATGCTTGCAGATGACTAGTTATTTTCAGTGTTCAGGTCCTCCTTACTTATTCTGGAGCTGCTGTCTGGCAGGGGTGCCTCAATCACAAGACTTGCTGAACAAAACCCTTTGCTTTGTAATGTCCAAATATATCCAATTTAACTGTTCGTGTGCTTATGTACCTGGCATTCATCTATAAGAGAAAGATTAGGAAAACAAAATTAAGAAAATGTATTCTATTTTAGTGCATTTGCACACAATTCTCAAATTATCTCAGATGCCGGGATAAGTGAGACAATCTCTTGTCTTCTATGTGTGATGTCTCATGTTTTAGCGTTGCTGCTCTCAGAAGATCAGAATGATACTGGCAATTAGGTGGCACGACTTGGAATAAATTGCAGTGATTACAAGATTGTCAGGACACATTAAGAAGGATAATGTTATTTAGGACCAGAAACATTTTCTTCTGTATCCCTTAGATGCTGAGGTTCCTTGTAGGTGACAGGAGGTGTCACTTTTAATTTACATCCTATAATAACACGGTACCTAAAACTTTCTAAAGCTCAACATTCCCTCCCGCCTGCTGAAGTAATATCATTAAATGTGTGACAGAAAGCAAATCTCATGAAGCTGTGATATTGTAAGTAGATGCCTGCTATTCCTTGTTGTGGCTGTCATGATGTTGGCATTTCAACCTCATCTAGTCCAATCAAAAGCAGGTCAAAGGTTATCCAGGTTACTTTATAAACCCACAAGTAATGATAACAGCCAAGGAAATACTGTGCACTGAAACAACAACAAAAAATGCAAATATGCAGGTAGTTTTAGGTGCTAAACTGCTCCAGTAAACATAACAGATTGCTTTATTCTAGAGCAGTGATCTCCAAACTGTGAACCTTGCTTTTATCTGGCCCTTGGGGCACTATTCCTCCCACCAATACAAGGCACTATTTTTTCCACTGACACCAACAACGGGGCATAATTCCTATCACTGACACCAACCATGGGACACTATCCCTACCAATGACTCCAACAATGGGGCACTATTCATCCCACTGACACCAATGATGGGGCATTGATTACTCTTATTGACACAAGGGCATTTCTACTCCCACTGGTCAGAGTCCAGCCCCCTCAGTGTCTGAAGGACAGTAAACTGGCCTTTTGTTTAGAAAGCTTGGAGGCTCCTGTTCTAGCAGTATAGTCTTCCATAGTAAAAATGGATAAGAAAATCAATCTGAGATCTTGCCTACACTGGGTTGACAGCAGATACACTATATAATAAAAACACACCAGTATGAGTTTGTTGGTCTTTCCATTTCCAAAACCACGAGCATTAATAAGGGGTTTCCCTCACCCCGCCTCCTTGCGGTTATAATGTTTTACCCTTTTTCCCTTTTTTACTTTCTACAAGTCCCTGGAGTGTTACTTTTGGAATTGGTGGCCATTTCTCTTAAAGAGCATTTGTGGGGTCAGGTACTGATGTTAGAAGAGAAGACCTGGCTCACAATGAGCAATCCCAGTGATCCCAAATATGTTGTGGTTAGGGCTTTATGTAAGCCACTTATGTTTCACCACACCAAACTTGTTGAATGATGTCTTTATGGACTTGCCTTGTCCAAAAACACAAAAAAGTCAAGTAGTGATGATGGACCTGGCACACTGTGGGCTGAAAAAGAAAAATACATTTCTCAAATTGTTTCTACTTCGTAGAATGCACCCAAATGTCTGTCTTTGTATTCTGTGGCATTAAATCTGAACTCCAAGATAAGAAAATATTGTCTAAATACAAGAGCCGTGTGTTTTCTTGCTTGAATCTTGTTGTGCTTTGCATATTTCCAGATCTGTGCAGTAGTCCAGTGTGAAACTTTGGCTCTGTGTGGGAGCTTTCTGAAATAAAGACGGCTCTCTCCCTCTTTGTTAGAGTATCTGGTCCAGGGGAGGATCCAGAGTCTAGTCTTGGGAGGGGCGCGGCCAGAAAATGTGTTTTTCTGCGGGTAATTTTTCATGGAAATGGCTGGTGTTGGCTCTTCAATCATCCTGGCACAATGGTTGTTATGGTGTCAGGATGGTTGAAGTGCATTATTTCTATTATTACATTGTTCTATAAAATGAAATAGTTCAACTCACCATAATGAAGAATCAGTGGGGGCCCTGAGTGTGTCACTTGCCATGTCACCTGCCACAAGTTGCGGATTGTAACTTGCCACGTCACCTGCCACAAGTTGCAGATTGTCACTTGCCACGTCGACTGTCACCAGATGCAGACTGTCACTTGCCACATCACCTGCCACAAGTTGTGCATTGTCACTTGCCATGTTGCCTGTCATAAGATGCAGATTGTCACTTGCCACGTCACCTGCAGCACATTGCAGATTGTCACTTGCCTGCTACAACTGTCCCTTTCCTGGTAAGGTGGGGATTGTCACTTGCTGTGTCCCAGAGTGAAGTCAGGCAGCAGAGAGATGATGTAATCTCTCTGCTGCCTGCACGGTGAGGGTGGAACTGCAGTGATACAGGACGGACGCCAGGCGGTGAGAGATGATGTTATCTCTCTGCTCTCGTACCCGCCGGCCCACTGATTGGCCAGCTGCCCGCTCTCCTAATTTCTTGGGGGGGGGGGGGGGGGGGCAATTGCCCCATTCCCCCCCCTGGATCTGCCCGTGGTCTGGTCTTTATCCACACCTTCTGTAGTTTTCTGCAGGCTGCCTGTAGTGAATGAATGTAACCACTACTTTTACAAGGTTTGCAAAAGCATTTGGTGTGCACAAAGTGTTTTTATAACCTTCAGCTTTAAAGCTTAAAGTGGAACTTCACTCTCTCAATCAACATTATCAACATTAACTATTTTTAATCATTATGCTGTTAGTATTAGTAAATGGATAGGAAAGTATATTATATTTGCTTGTTTTACTTTTTTTTTTAGATTTCATCAGTTAATTCCAGGTTTCCATGCCTAAGCAAATGATGTCATACACCCCAGTAGTCTTCGGTAGGGTAAGAGGGTCTTTCTCAGCTAAGCACAAGGGCAAATGGATTTCATTAAGTGAATGCTACATGAGTCGTCTGCCCCTTACTCAAGATGGCCATGGCCTTTGTTTTTCAAAGTGATTTTGCAATAAAATAAAGCATGGAGACATGGGTGGATGTGTGAGTTTGCTTTGTATATTAAAAATGAATTAAATAACAGTTATGGTTTGTGGTGCTCAGATAAAGTATAGTTCCCCTTTAACTCCATGTTTACTTTAACTTTAAAGTGATTGTAAAGGATATATTTTTTTTATTACAAACATGTTATACTTACTTGCTTTGTACAATGATTTTGCACAGAGGACCTGATCCTCCTTTTCTGGGGTCCCCTCATGGCTCCCACTGGCCACAGACAGGCCCTCCTAAAGATTGTAGAGCAGTAAACTGGCCCATTGTATGGAAAGTTTGGAGACCCCTGATAGAGAGTATACAGTTCCTCATGATTAAGCTCCAAGGGGCGGGGTGAAATGCATTGGGGGAGTGGCTTGGCTAGAGTCTGGGCTGAGGCTGCCATTCATCTCAGTTCTTGCACATGGGTTTGCTTTATGATGTGCGCCTTATGAATCTTTTCCTATGATATGGCTGTGTTCAGGTATCGGCCAATCTGTACATGGAATAGTAGGAGAGATCTTGTATTTTTGGGGCCTCATTGTTCTGTGATTAGGTTTTTTTGTTGCTACATAGACGATTTGCTTTTTGTATGTACAGAGGAGGTGGGTAGTTTAGATGATTAGCTTGCTTTTCTTATTGACAAAAACCTCAACCTGCAGTTTACAGGTCATATGGATTCTAGGTCCATAGATAAAAAATAGATAGATGTTACTTTGGCTGGCGAGGGCAATGGGATTATTTTGAGGTTATGAAGAAAACCATTGGCAGGCAATACCCTGCTGAGAGCAGATTCCCCCTAAGATGCCCACCCGTGTCCGCCAGGGAGGCCCATCCGTGTCCACCAGGGATGCCCACCCATGACCACCAGGGATGCCCACCCATGACCACCAGGTAAGCCCACTAGAGCCCACCAAGGATGCCCATCAGTGCCCATTAGGGATGGCACTCTGTGCGCATCAGTAATGCCTGTCAGTGCCTCCTGATCAGTGCTGCCCATCAGTGCCATCTAAAAGTGCCCTCCAGTGCCATCTATCAATTTCACCTATGAGTGCCCATCAATGCCACCTATGAGTGCCCATCAGTGCTGCATATGAGTGCCCAGTGCCACCTATGAGTGCCCATCAGTGCTGCATGTAAATGCCTCATCAGTGCCACCTCATCAGTGCCAATCAGTACTGCCTCATCAATGCCCTTTGGTGCAGCCTCATCAGTGCCCATCAGTGATGGAAAAAACCTACTTATTTACAAAGTTTTGTAATAGAAACAAAGAAAAACTTTTTTTTCCCCAAATTTTCTGTCTTTTTTTATTTGTAGTGCAAAAAAATAAAAATCCCAGTGGTGATCATATACCACCAAAAGAAAACTCTATTTCTGGGGAAAAAAATGATAAAAACGTTGTTTGGGTAAAGTGTTGCATGACAGCGCAATTGCCATTCAAAATGTGATATCGCTGAAAGCTCAAAATTGATCTGAGCTGGAAGGTGTATAAGTGCCCTATATTGAATTGGTAATTATTTGGAGGGATGTCCACATATATTTGGCCATATAGTGCACTTGTGTGTACAAGAACCAAACCTCGATTGAAAACTGTAAATTATGGATTAAAGATGTGGGTGAAAAATGAAGGGTGATTCTTTTATTTTTATATTTCAAAAGGGAAATTACTTGTGTATTCATTCTCTACTGTTAAATAGTGGTACAAATAAAAGCACCCCATTTGATGATTATAAATGATCTATGGTGCTATAAATGTTGGTTAGTGTATTATAAACCGGTATCTTTCTACGCAATCCCAGCATGTAATTTATTCTCTGTATGCCATAGAGGAAATAAATCACTTCTGTATCTATTTTGCAGGTCAAAAGAAATTGACCTCAGCTCTGTGCTGTAAATGAATGTGATGGCAAGTTTTCTGCTCATATTTCAAGAAGAACAGAACAGAATACAAATATACCCATCAATGAGATGCAATGAACATTTGAATAAGGGTAATTTATTTCCCAGAATGGACAAGGAACCAAAGTCCACTTTGCAACCACAACCCTAGCAACCAAACTGCAGTGTTAGTTTAGTAGTGCAGGGTGGCTAATAAAAACGAATATTTGATTGGTTCCTTTTAAAAGTGAACTCTAGCCACAAAATCAGGGAAAGCTAAACTCACATACGGAAGTAAGATTGCAGTTACAGTTGGGAGATTACAACAGTCAGCTTTTATTTATATGTCTTATGCCACGTACACACGATCTGGGTTTTTGCCTGAAAAATCTTGGATGTTTTTTCCGACGGAATTCCGCTCAAATTTGGCTTGCATACACATGGTCCTACAAAAGTTCTCTGAACTTTCGACCGCCAAGAATGCAGTGACGTACAACACTACGACGAGCCAAGAAAATTTGTTTCCGAGCATGCGTCGAATTGTTTTCGAGCATGCGTAGGAATTTTGCATGTCGGAATTGCTACAGACGATCGGAATTTCTGATCGGAACTTTTTCCGTCGGAAAAATAGAGAACCTGCTCTCAATTTTTGATGGCGGAAATTCCACCAGCTAAAGGCCGATGGAGAAGGCTAATGCCGCGTACACACGATCAGACTGTCTGGTGGACTTAGTCCAGCGGACAACCCGCCGGACTTTGCAGCGGAGGTCTGCCAGACTTTCTGAACGAGCGGACTTGCCCACACATGCCCACACATGACCGGAATTTTCCGCCGGGCTCTTGAAATGAACAGACTTGCCCACACACGGAGTAAAGTCCATTCATTTTGAACGTGGCTCCAGGTAGACGGAACTAGTGAAGGAAGTCAATGTCGCCACCACCATCGGCGACATTGACACCTCGCTAGCCCTGTCAACTGGTATGGATTTAAAGGGGAACCCCTATGCCGAAAAAACGGCGTGGGGTCCCCCCAAAGTCCATACCAGACCCTTATGCCCTCAACATGAGGGGTGCTTTGGGGAAGGGGGGGCCCTGCAGCCCCCCACCCCAAAGCACCTTGTCCCCTTGTTGATGAGGACAAGGGCCTCTTCCCGACAACCCTGGCTGTTGGTTGTCGGGGTCTGCAGATGGGGGGCCCCGGAAGTCAGAAGAAGACCCCCGAAGTCGGAAGAAGACCCCTGGATGGCGGTGGCGATGAAGGAGAAAGCTGGGCTCCTCCGCTAGTAAAAGAGCTAGCAGTAAAAGAGGAGAAGATAGCGAAGGAGTCCAGCGAGACAACCCCCGAAGAAGACTCCCAGAGCTGTCTAATAAAGTATTTTAAAAACCTGTGTTGTGTTTTTTTTATTAACACTTTTTTCCCCAGGTGAATGGGTAGGGGCACATCGTACCCCATACTCATTCACATAGTGTGGGGGGGCCATATAAGGTCTATAATATGAATTGGGCTAATTATGTTTTTTTGAGCATAGACATAAAGAGGGGGGAAGGGGAAATTGGGACTTTATATGAGGCAAAGAATGTATAAATTCATCTACCTCCATCCCTGATCAAGTATTGTAGGAAAAATAGGGTGGGACTTTGAATGAAGCATAGCTGCAAGGTAGGTATGTAAGGACATATCTGAAATTCATTGGCTAGGTATAAGATTTGAGGGTAAACGATAATAACATGGGTAACAATAATATGAATTGATTATATTTCATATATGTGTACACACAAGTACATATTATAACAAGATTTACAATGATAATCAACATATCAAAAAAATGCATGATTAAAAAAGACAAATAATCTTGAATAGATTGAAGCATGGGACATTATAAATAAAGTCAGGGAGAATTTCAGACACATGCTTGCAAATGGTAGCATAAAAGCGCTCTACGCGTTTCGTGGAGTTCATCCACTCATCAGGAGCAGTTACAGGGTTAAAATTATCTACAGAGAGATAAGTTAATGCATGAAGATCAGACAAAATCAGCACTAAGGGCAAAGGAACAGAGAGAGGGAGGGAGACTCAGCTCCCCCAAACACTCTTACTTACAATAAGATTATTTCTTAGGAAAGAAACTGATGACAAATAGAGGCGCTGTGAAAAACAAATCTCCACCGGAGCTGAGGCAAAAATCTCAATGACCACAGAGCACCACAGTTGATTGGGAGTGACACATTTAGGGCCCTGTAATCCCAGAATAACCATATATAAAAAGTTTTTCCAAAGAACCTCTGCAGAGGAATAGATTAAGTAAGTGTATAATTATATCTGTACAGGGACAAGTGAAACGAAGTTACAGTCCAAGAGGTAGTGAAGCCAGTGAATAAAATCATTAAGATGAAAGGAGGCATATAGCTAAGCCAAGTAGGTTGGATATAATTGGTGTGAATGGTGAATAAAGAGATATATAGTGTGAACAGTGAAAAACAAAAAATAATCCAAAAAATCTATAATTACCATAACTGAGGTGAGTGAGTGTCAAACAGGATACATTAAAGTTGTGAGGAACATAGTTCAACCGGCGTGTGTCAACTAGTGGTACGGTATAGCCGCAGAGACCACCTACGTCACGCTGCAAGATCTAAAGGGTGGCGGTGTCAGCGTCCGAATAGCTGATAGCCTTCGGCAGCCGGCTCCCAAACCACCTCCTAATGAACGCAGATGGACACTCGGCGGTAGATATGATCTATAGTGGCAAAGAGACCTGTTCATTGTGACTGGCCAGTAGTTTGAATGGTGGACCTGCAGTTTCCGGAATTTAGATGGCGGATACACCATTTCAGGTGGTGGTAGGTAGAATTACATCATTCGCCAGGGGTTAAGATGGCAGACTTGCGACTTCTGGAGGTAAAATGGTGGTTTCACCACTTCCGGCGGTACGAGGGCATTATTTACAATGCACGCCAGGAGCAAAAATGGTGGATCTGCGACTTCCAGAGGCAAGATGGAGGTTCCGCCACTTCCGGTGGCACGAAATTGAGAAAAGGACGTACTGTACACATACTAGGTATAGCAGGGGTATAAATATAACGGGGGGACAGGGACCCAGCTGGGACTTTGTACAATGCGGATGCCTGTAGTGAGGGACTGAGACTTGGAGCACATGTAATACAGAGGAAACCCATAAGGAAATACATGTTGGTCTAAGTAAACCCTGCACACATGGCTGGATAAGCTTTGTGTCGGCTCATTTGACACCACAATATGTGAGTACAATGTGTTTTTAATTATTTTTTTAATAAATGAGTTGAGAAATACTACATTATGATGGTTCTACATGTTTTCTTATGAGCTTAAATATCCAGTGGTTTATTATTTGGAGATTGACCGATTGTAAGGAGCAGTTATCCGTTCAATGAACCAAAGGCGAGCATTTATCAGTATCTGGTGAGTGGCCATTTCGCAAGGTAGTGGTGGCACAAAGGGTGAATTTTGCTGTTGACACAGGAATCACACAGGAGTAAATAGAAGCTGTTGATTGCCCACGAAAAAAAAAAATCTTCATTTAAGTTTGGACTGTATTGAAGGAAATGCACTTAATTTTTTCACACAAAATATATTTTTTATTATATATATATATTTTTTTCTTCTTCTGAATATATTCACTTTTTTATTCACAAATTGTCACTAATATTGGGTTTGTGAGTTTATGATTTTTCACTTAGAGCATAAGGGCACTGGAAGTAATTAATTGAATTTGTTGGTTAATATTTTTCTTCTGGTAAATAATGATCTAGCACTGGTGGTATTATTATATTTTATAATTTTTATAATTTTTGTATATATATATATATATATATATATATATATATATATATATATTTGTGTTGGAGCACAGTGGGAAGGAAGTACACCCATCTAATTATTTAAATATTTTTTGGTAGTTAGAGCAGTCCACATTTTATTGTAAAAGTCCGATGGAGCATACACACCGTCGGAGTTTCCGACCAAAAGCTCACATCGTACTTTTGCTGGCAGGATTTCCAATCATGTGTACGGGGCTTAAATGCTTTTCAGAAAGAAAGCATAACCTTTAGCTGTATCAGTTAAAAACATGTTAGCTGGAGTTGGGTTTTAATAAGTTTGTCTCCTACCTAAAGTCCCTTTCAAACTATCTAATGCCACGTACACACGATCGGAATTATGGTCGGAAAAAGGTCTGATGGTTTTCCTGATAGAATTCTAACGGAATTCCACTCAATCTGTCTTGCCTACACGCGGTCACACCAAATTCAGAGCGCCAAGAACGCAGTGACGTACACCACGTATGACGGGACTATAAAAGGGAAGTTCAATAGCCAGTGAGCCACCCTTTCAGCTCCTTCTGTTATTCTCGTGTTTATCTCATGTTAGTAGACGTTTGGTGAGAGACAATTCGTGCTTTTCAGTTTTTGTGCTTTTCAGATCTTTGCTGCTCTTCAGTTTGTGCTTGTGGGTTCCTATCAGGTTTTCAGTGCTTGTAGTCAGTTCGCATTTGTTTGTCAGTACGTGCAATTTACATACCTCCCAACATTTAGATGGGAATGAGGGCCACCTACTAGCAAAAGTATGTAGGCATAGGACACACCCTCTGCCACACCCCCTTAAAGGAGAATAAACCAGAAAAAGGTTAATTAAATCCACAAGGACTTTTTTTTACCACTACTATTCCTTTGTGTTGGCTTTTAAAATTACAAATTCAGCAAATTAGAATTTGAATGAAAGGTTTAGCACTGGGAAAAACATTTTGAAAGTTAAAAAGTGCATGTACACCTATATGGATCTGACCAAAATGAGGGACAAATGAGGGGGAAAGAGGGACATTGTTCCAAATCAGGGACAGTCCCTCCAAATCAGGGACAGTTGGGAGGTATGCTATTTATAGTAGTACAGTATTTGATTCTCAGTGCGTTTTTGTCCGCTCGTTTCTGAGTTTCAGCTCGTTTTTTCAGGCCTTGCTGTTTTTCAGTGCTTTCTGTTTAGTTCGTTCTGACCAGTCGACCGTTTTGAAGCCATCTTGCAGATACTTGCTCGTCATAGAGTTTGTGCTGTGCGGAGGCTTGATGTTGGGCTTCTAGCTTTGACACAAGCCCAGTCCATGACCAGGGCGAGGAGGAGTTCATGGACCAAGAATTGGTTGCTCCAGCGTGACCAATTCTTGCACATGCCTTTTCTTCATGAGATCCAGGAGAATAATCCTGATGATTTCAGAAATTATCTCAGGATGGCGGACCCCGTTTTTCACTGTCTGTTGGCTTTGTTCACCCCTTATATCAGCAGGCAGGATAGCTGCATGAGACAAGCCATCACTCCGAGCAGAGGCTAGTCGCCACCTTGCGGTACTTGGCGACTGGGAGAAGCCTGCAGGACCTCAAGTTCTGAACAGGCATCTCCCCCCATGCATTGGGGATCATTATCCCAGAGATCTGTTCTGCCATCATTCAGGTCCCGCAGCAGGACTATATGAAGGTAAGTTTTCTCCTTTAACATCACATTCTATGTATTTAATGTTTGCTAATGTATTGTATTTATTTAATCATTCCTTAATTACCATGATTGTAATATGCTGTGAATGTCCCCTTTATCCTCATGCATATTGGATTTTTTTAATGCTCCTTTTTTGTCCTTCATGCATATTTTGCCTTCACTAACCTCCCCAGCATGATCTCCTGGGCCCATAAAAACCTAGTCTAGTCACTTAACAATGTATATTGTCAGCTCCATTGTAGTGTTTACCCTACACACCTCCTAAAATGTGTACAAATGTTATTGTTGTCCTTAAATTCATGCAGAGTGCCAGAGGCTTTTCTTTTTTGGTGCCCAAAATCATTTCAGCTGATACCAATCCTCTATCTGCTGTCCTTGACAAACCCAATCACAATATACCTACTACCTCTTTTGTGGTCATATTTAAGGGTGAATTCACCAAAGTATGTAGTGCAAGGGCCTGCCTGAATACGTTCAAATGGTACTGATTAAAGTGGTGTTCTCCTATTATCTTGATAGGTAATTGCAGAATCTAAAAATTTACTTCCATTTTTGTTTTGTTTTATTATGCCACTTCTTACCTGTCCAGTGGGCTGCCAATAGCGTAATTAAGGAGGGGCTGCCCAAAGTAACACACATTACTTTGTTACTCCATTACTTTGAGGAGAGGGTTACCTGTCCAAAACATACCCCAACCCCCCCCAAAATATTTCCAAGGGGCCATCAGAGGGGGGGAGGAATCTGATACGTGGGACTTATATTTTAGCCTTTAAATACTCTTTACAATAAATGTTTTACTGATGTTGGCCAAGAATGTTTGTGTCTAATCTGCTTAAAATGTTTATGTGCAAAATTGCTAATTTGCTTTTTCTTATTTGACACCACAGTTTCCTTCAACACCACAATAATGGCAGACTGTGGCTTCCCAATTTGCCCAGCGGTGGGATTTTCCTAACTGCGGAGGGGCAATCGATGGAAAGCACATCCACATTGTCCCACCACCCCATTCAGGGTCATACTATTTTAACTATAAGGGGTTTCAAAGTATCGTATTGATGACGGTGGTGCCGGCGACATACGAGTTTCTGTATGTGGACATGAGGAGGACGTAAGGAGGATGTGAGGAGGAATGGCCGGATGGAGGAGTATTTGCCCGGACTGAGTTCTACCGACATCTCGAGAGTGGTGGCTTGGGATTGCCACCCCTGGAGGAGTACGTCGAATGACTGCCATTTGTGTTTGTCGCAGATGAGGCATTCAGTCTGGGTAACCATGTCATGAGACCATTCCCCCAGAGGACCCTCACCCCGGAGAAGAGGGTTTTTAATTACTGGCTGGCTAGAGCCAGAGGAGTCATGGAGAACACGTTTGGGATCCTGGCCAGCCGGTTCCGTCTGTGTCAAATGGCCATAAATATGGCGGAGTACAAACTTAATCACATTGTGTTATTTTGCTGCATCCTGCACAACTTTTAAAAACAAAATAATCTGAATTATGTTGCCTTAGTTGGGCCTGAGGCTGCACTTCAGGAAACAATGACGGCCCTGGAAGCGGTCCATTCTGGCTTGCCCCCCCCAAAGCGCTTGTGAAGTGCGTCAAAATTATTTGGACTATTTTTCGGGTAGGGGGGCCATTGCTTTGCTAGCTCATTTGGAATACATTTTATATTTAATCAGCTAAAATCTTATTTTGGATTTACTGCTTGTGTTTCTTTTTCCTGTCTCCTAGGTTCTCCTAGTGTACTTGTAGTGCCAAGTGTTTTTATCCCTTATTAAATAACACCCATTGTCACTTTAAACACCAGCTTAAACACAAAAACTGGTATTGATCATTGAAAGAAGAAGCCACACATTGTTGAGTATAAAACCTTTTACTTCGTACACATTCACATTGTAAAACCTTTATTTTTAAAAAGTATCAAATTTTGAGTTATCAAATTTTTTTATTTTTATTTTAGGTTACATAAACAGCCATGTTTCAAAACATAACATACACAACTCTGGAACTTACAAAGTTCAACATTGAAAAACTTAAGGCAAGATCACACATTATATTGTGACCTCTGTTCCCCTTCTTCGGGAGGTGGGGGGGGGGGGCACTGGTGTGCTGAGACGTCCCGAGTCTTTGCTCCCCTATTAGAATGAAACAAAAAGTATACTTAGCACACAAATATTTGAGGCCAGAAATAGGAATATGAAACATTGCTTAGAAGTGGGGTACAATTGTCTGTGTGGGCAGAGTTCCAAGTTGAAGACATGATTAATTCCTTTAACCAAGCTGGAATACTTACCTTTTTTGGAGAAGTTTCAAACATGTACACACCTGTGTGGGACACCATAAAACATGTGCTCTGGTGTCCCACACTAGTGCTCCTGAGTCCAGATGTGTAAACAGCTGCTGAGTGTCCTCTCCTTACATTCCACTGAATCTAGTTTGCTATTCCTTCTAGTTTCAAACACATCTAGACAACAATGTCCTAAACTTTTTTTAAATACCAATTATCATGAGCAAATGTAGTTAACCCTGTATCTGGCAAAAACATGGCATTTAGTTGGCAAATGAATGATGTTTACTACGAACGATTACCGTGCTGCCCACAAACATGAAAGTAGCCATTTTAAACTGTACAACAGTATAGAAGAGCACATGGTGCAGCATGCAAGTAATAATAATAATAATAGTGACACACGACAAGTATTTACTTTTTAGAAGAACTTTCTTGATCCTCTGCACTGATCCAGCTCCCTTCATTTCAGGTCTGACCAGCGTTTCCTCAATTGGATCATCATACCCCAAAATTCCACCGCAGACTCTTCACAACTTTAGTCGTGATCTTGGCCTTTCTCACATTTGGGTTTGGGTATGGTCCCTACTTCCCATCATAGTCGGCCCTCTTCAATATGCCCACCATCTCTTCAAAGGACATATTTGTGGTCTTACATCTTCTCCTCCAGGATCGGGACGTTTCTTGCTCTGGGCTTTCCTCCTCCTCGTTACTGCTATTAAGCACCTGCTTTGTCTCCCCGCCAAGTCGTCTCCCACTGTGAAGAAAGAGAAGGGACGGGGAATATTCTAGAAAGAAAGTCAGGGGCGGGTGCCATGGATGGAGTTTCACGCATGTGCAGTGTATATAAAGCGCAACACGCGTGTTTTGTACGTACGATCCGTGAGTGGAGGACAATGTAACGGGAGTGAAGATCGTCATAACGAAGGTTCAGTTTGAAGTCGGTGCCTCAGTGGCCTATACTGCTTATAGATTGAGGCCTATATTGGGTCAAGATTAGGAGAGTTTCACCTGACATTACGGTTTGTGTTGTGTTGTGTCTTGCAGATAAAATGGATCTATTCAAGAATGAGGACTTCATGCCCATATTCATTGATATGTACAGGTAGCTGCCCTGTCTGTAGCAGGTAAACCACCCCTTTTATAACAATAAATCAAAGAGGAAGGCAGCGCTGGATCAATTGGTGGAATTTGTGAAGCAGACATCTCCTATTTGAAGTCCCTACTTGGTGGCCTGAGGAGCACTTATAATAGGGAGCACAAGAAGGTCCAGGATTCCCTGAGGTCAGGAGCTGCAGCAGCCTGCCAGAAAATGCAGTCTGTCATAGTATCACAGCCTGGGGACAGATATGTCATCTGCTGCTGTTCCTGATCTCTTGTAGTCCTGGACCAGATTGTGCTCACTATTATAAGGATTCCTCAGGCCACTGATTTAGACTGTAAAATAATTTATGTCTACCCTGGGGTACAAAGGCTTTGCAGATTTCACCAGTTTATCCACGTTGCCTTCCTCTTTATTTTGTTATGACTCAGAATAAATGGCTATTTTGTTTTCTGAAATACTTGCCTATGCATTTTTCTTCAAATAGGACAGTTTGCTTGTGAGTAGGCAGGTACATTTCAAAAATACAATGTCAAATTAACAAGGGACGCCAACACCAAACAACCTACTTGAGATTTACAAATACAAGATAATAATGGTGTTGTGGAAATGTGACATACAAAAAAAAAATGGAGATCACTATAAAATAATTTGCCCCAAAAAAAACCCAGGAGATCTTGATTAAAAAAAATAACAAAAAAATAAAATAAAATTGTATTCTAAACATTATTATGGAGGTCTGGTTTAAAAAAAAAAAAAAATATTATTCATGGGATCAGAATAATCAGCGATAATCCAGAGATTTCCACAAGAGCCAGTGCCCATCAGCTCAGCCTTATCAGTGCCCATTAATGCAACCTCACCAGTACCCATCAATTCAGCCTCGTCAGTGGCCATCATAGATATGCAGTTGCATAGTTACATACTTAGATTGAAAAAAGATACAAGTCCATCTAGTTCAACCAAAAAAAATACAATCCCATATACACAATTCTTCACCCACATTTGATCCAGAGGAAGGTAAAAAACCCCAACAAAACATACTCCAATTTCCTACAGCAGGGGAAAAAACATTCCTTCCTGATCCCGAGAGGCATTTGGATTTTTCCTGGATCAACTTTACCTATAAATGTCAGTGCCCAGTTATATTATGCACATTTAGGAAAGAATCCAGGCCTTTCTTAAAGCAATCTACTGAGCTTGGGGTGTGTAATGATAGGGGGCACTGTGAATAGTTTGACTTAATGGGTTAAACTAAATCTTGTGCATATACAAAATAAAGCGCATAGTGCTAATTTAAATGCTATAACAATTCACGATTAATTGGTAATCCAGTGCTAAAATTACAGTGATTCAAATATTTCATCAAAACCAAAGATCTTCTGGCCACTTCCGCTTTCTGTCTCACCACGGGGGTGGAATGCACGCCGATCAATACAGTGCGAATGGGGCGGCCATACCTTCTACTAGCCTGGTGATTTATGTTGTATACCTCCAGTGCAGAGGAAAGGCACCTACTAATGTAAAAAGTTTTTAAATCATTTTTTTTATTAAACTGTATTACGCTATGGTCCTGTTTTTCTATTTTTTTATCTGTCATTGCGGTGAAGTATTAGAAAGATTCCAGCCACATCTCCTCTTATATACCAGTAAGACCACAGACTCGCACTAACAAGCCTGATCTGACCTTCTTTTTAGTTAAAGAGGTCACAGTGGTCCGGTGAGTAGCGATTTTCATGAAGTTTGCCACTTGTGATTGTGTAAGGATTGAAGCATTTAAATTTGCACTATGCACTTTATTTTGTATATGCACAAGATTTAGTTTAACCAATTAAGTCACACTATTCACAGCACCCCCTATCATTACTCACCCCAAAACAGACAAAGCTAGCACTATTGCACTTTGAGCAGAGCAACTCAAATATTTTAGAACTAGCTCATTTAGATAGTCCATAGAGCAAGGTTCTTTTATTTTTTATTATTATTATTTATTTTTATTTTTTCAATCTACTGAGCTTGCCAGAACCAACTCTGGAGGGAATCTATTCCACATTTTCACAAAAAACCTTTCCTGTGTTTGGAGATGTAATCTTTTTTTCCGTTCATTGATGGACACAGCTCCATTAATCTTGACCATAGGGTTATTATGCCATCTTCAGGAGAGGACTAGGCAGAATATGTAATACACGTGAAAAAAAACAAAACTGTACAGTTCCGCCCAGGGGACGATCCCTTTGGCAATAACCCCTCAGCCTGCTTCCTGCAGCTCAGTTTTTTCTGCCTAGTGAAGGAGAAGGACCTAGGCTCCCTGCCGGGACCATCGGTCCTGGGGATTTTTCTGGATTTTTGCCTTTTGAGCAAGATTTTAAGATCCTGTGATCTTCTATCAACAGCCGGCTGGATAATATAGATCCTTGTAGTCTTGTAGTCTCCCCAGCCTGGTCATCAAGCGTGTGCAGGCCCTAGCTACGCGCTGGGTCGGCCATGACATGCCCCTAACACAATGCTCCAGTGGAAAACATATGACCGGACTATGGATGTCCTTGTCACAGTGTGCCGTGGCCCGCAGCCACCCCGTACTGCTCGAGTGTGGGTCTGTGGTGGGATGCCTCCAGCTTGTCTGGATGGTAAGTACAGCTATCCCTGTCTTGGCAGGACAGAGCAGCTGGGCATTTCTTTCTGGGGAGGTCAATTAAGGGGTCCCTCTTCTCTCCCTTTCTTCTCTCCCTGTCCCTGTTCCCCCCCACCCGTAGGGGATGCTGCATGACTGGGCTGTAGTGTGGTGTGTGTACCTGAGCCAGGGGTCGTCCGGGGGACTCTGATCCTTCATTTGGGGCTGTGCTGGCTGTCTGTGTCCCTGTGCTGTCATCTGTCTCTCTGCTGATGTCTGTGGGCTCTGCATGTGCTACCACCATAGCACTGACCACCGCCATTGTCTGTGCATTCTCTGTGTACAGTTTTGTTTGTTGGCCATTTTCTGTTAGCCTCTGTTAGAAGCATGGTCAGCAGCCATGTTCTCTGAGTTCAGCGGCCATTTTCCCTGTGATTTTTTTCTATACAAGGGCGCCTGGCAGCCATTTTCTTGTAGCCTCAGTGCGGTTTTTCTCCACAGCGCTGGTTCCTGTGCCTAGATGATCTCCTTCTGAGAGTAGCTTCTGCCTCAGAATTAAGGGAGGATGTGGCGATCACTATGCAAACCCTACAGGAATTTGGGTGGGTGTTGAACCTCAAAAAGTTGGTACTAGTGCCGACCCAGCTCCTGGAGTATCTAGGCTTACTGGATTCTAACCTAGCCGACCTAGTATGCCTGGTGGCGGATGCTCCTTGGTGGTTGCCGATGCGAGAAGACCTTCTGTCACAAGGACCGATACTCCATCCAGCTTTACGTCACTTGTTTTAACAGCAAGGCTATTGAAAGCCAGGTGCTAAGCGACCGAGGTCTGTCGGACTCGGCAATTAACACTATGCTGAGGGCATGAAAATCTTCTTCTCGGAAGATATACCATCGTACGTGGAAGGCTTATATCTCCATGTGTGAGGACATGGGGTAACATCCATGCACCTATTCTGTTTCCAGGATCCTGCTGTTCTTACAGCGTGGAATAGACCAGAAGTTGGCCTTGAGCACCATCAAGGGACAGATATCAACCTTGGCTGTTTTTTTCCAACGACCCCTGGTGACTCACTCATTGGTGAGCTCCTTTGTGCAAGGGGTCCTCCATGTAGTCCCTCCGGTGCGTCCACTCCTGCCTCCGTGGGATCTGAACTTGGTACTATCGGAGCTTCAGAAACCGCCGTTTGAGAACATCAGGGAAATTCCCTTGTTGACTCTCAGAAAGTGGTCTTCCTAGTGGCTATTACATTGGCCAGGAGGGTTTCTGAGCTGGCGGCCTTGCAAGTCGCCCTATCTGGTTATCCACAGGAATAAGGTGGTGTTGCGTCCGCAACCTTCTTTTCTGCCGAAGGTGGTTTCGGCCTTCTGAATGAAGACATTGTGTTACCATCTCTATGTCCTAAACCGACACATCCTAAGGAGGTGGCCCTCCATTCCCTAGACGTGGTCCAGGCGCCCCCTCCTTTCCTGTCACGGCCCATTCCACCAGGGCAATTGAGACCTCTTGGTCCTTCTGACATCAAGCGTCAGTCTCCCAGGTGTGTAAGGCGGTGATTTGGTCATCTGTCACACTTTCACAAAGTTCTACAAAGTTGATATAAGCGCATCCTCTGATGCCTGCTTTGGCTGCAAAGTTTTGCAGGCGACCGTGTAATTGTTGCAATTTACACTCTTTCTTCTTGTTAGAGGAAGATACATTTTGACTGTCAATGCATTCTGATGCATATGTTGGCCACAAGTTCTGATGCGGTTGGTTCAGGTGGTGACGTTATGTTTGCTGTTCCCACCCCTCATTATGACACTGCTTGGGGATATCCCTATGGTTAAGATTAATGGAGCTGTGTCCGTCAATGAACGAAAGAGAAAATAGGATTTTTGTACTCACTGTAAAATCCTTTTCTCTGAAGTTCATTGACGGACACAGCCCCCACCCCTCCAATTACTTTACGTAATACTGCTTGGTGACGTACTGAGCTGCAGGAAGCAGGCTGAGGGGTTATTACCAGAGGGACTGCCCCCTGGGCAGAACTGTACAGTTTTGTTGTTTTTCACATGTATTACATGTTCTGCCTAGTCCTCTCCTGAAGGTGGCATAATAACCCTACGGTCAAGATTAATGGAGCTGTGTCCGTCAATGAACTTCAGAGAGAAGGATTTTACGGTGAGTACAAAAATCCTATAGTTGAGCTCCTCCATGCCTCTTATCAGTTTGGTTGCCCTTCTCTGCACTTTCTCCAGTTCCCTGATATCCTTTTTGAGAACTGGTGCCCAAAACTGAACTGCATATTCCAGGTGAGGTCTTACTAATGATTTGTACAGGGCCACATCTATATCCCTCTCTTTGGAATCCATACCTCTCTGATTACAAAAAAGGATTGTGCTTGCTTTGTAAACCACAGCTTGGCACTGCATGCCATTATTGAGCTTATGATCTACTAAAAGCAATCAATATGCATGCATATTGTTAGCCCCCAAGTGCATAACTTTACATTTATCAACATTAAACCTCATTTGCCACTTAGGTGCCCAATTAGACAGTGCATTGAAGTTGGCTTGTAAATTGGAAAATTGTTTATTTTTTAAAGTTCTTTAACCACCTGACATCTGCGCTATGGCGGAGCGCGCTGTGATCACCGAGTCACTGAGGAAAAAAAAAGCCGATCACCGGCTCACCTTAAAGGGACATCGGTCCCCAAACGGAAGAGGCAATTATGCCTCATAATTGCCACCTATCAATGCCCACAAGTGCCACCTATCAATGCCCACAAGTGCCACCTATCGATGCCCACCAGTGGTGCCAATCAGTGTCACATAGAAGTGCTGCCTATCAGTGTAACTGGTCAGTGTCCATCAGTGCCACCCATCAGTGCCCATCACTGCCACTTATCGGTGCCCATCACTGCCGCCTCATCAGCGTACATCAATGACGGACAAAAATTACCTCTTTTAAAATTTTATAACAAAATAAAAAGGGTACAGGTGATCAAATACCACCAAAAGAAAGCTCTATTTGGGGGGAAAAAAAGTATAAAAATTGTATTTGGGTACAGTGTTGTATGACCGCGCAATTGTCATTCAAATGCATCAGCACTGAAAGCTGACAATTGGTCTGGATAGGAGGGTGGTTTAAGTGCCCAGTAAGCAAGTGGTTAACAGACAAATCTGTCCAGCAAAAGTGGGAGTGGGGGTTGAGAAAACAATTTAACACTGACACTGACTTTCAATAATGAGCTTTAGGTAATTTTTGTAAAATCTTTACCCAAAAATTGTCTGTTTTTACTAGTCATGGTGTGAAAGAGCACTAATTGGTAAAAAAAAAGTGTTAGCAGGAATTCTGATTTATTTTGTTAGTTAAATCCATCTAAATCCGCTAGTACATCTAACATTGCCCTGCTCCCAGTTTGATGATGCTGTTGTGCAAAGAATCTGCTTTACTATTTCATCCAGAATGCAGAAACCCTCAGACAGGAAGGATGTTACTTGGCAAATCGGTTAAAAATAAAAGAAAAAAAGTGTTTCAAAAATGAAACTAATACAGCCACCACATTTAAGGATCTTTAAGCTGCAATACATTCCATTTTTTCATTTTGAGTTCAATACTGCTTTAAGCTTGCCTGGGTGCCTATTCTTAGTACCTTTACCTAAAACGCCCAAACGCACTGCAAAATTGCATGGTAACAATTCTATTTTATTGAAGTGTCCCTTTGAGAGATAAATGATTTTCTGTTAATTCCACTCTGTTATTCTGTCTTCTGAATTTCTTTGCATCACCTGCTCATAAAATAACCAATTCATTGTGTTTGCATTAATGCATGGACTGTGCAAGCCTTTATTTAATCTATAATTAGATACCTCTGGAGCGTGCAACATGTCCTTCCACCCTACAGTATAGTATTATTTCTACTATTTATCCTTCTCCACTCTTAATGTTTCAGTAAATCAGAGTTTTACCTGTTTAATATGGCAATTTACTGTGATGCTCTCAGTCATGCTGTAGTTGTTTTCTAAAGTATGGGAGGCGTGCTACTGCCCTGGAGCCGCTTGCAAATAGACACCAACTCATGTTCATTATCCTTTAAAGCAGACCAAAATAATAAAAAAACTTCCGGTTACATAACGTCTGACTTTCAAAGATAGGAAAGAAGGGCACCTTTTAGTACAAAGCAACATAGAAAAAGAGTCCTAAAGCCACGACCTCCAAGCCCTCCTACGCTATAGCCTGGGAGAAAGACTTGGACATTTCCTGGGATCAGAATGTGTGGTTTTCGAACTTCCAACGCTCCTTTAAATAGATTTTAAATGTTTCACTGATAGAATCGAACCTTAAGGTTTTGACCAGGTGGTATAGAGTCCCCTTCACCCTAGCCAAGTTCTACCCGAATGCCTCACCGCTGTGCTTTAGGAATTGTAATCATTGGGGCTCCATGCTTCATATATGGTGGTCTTGCCCGAAAATCCGGTGTTTGTGGAATAAGGTCTTCCACTTGATACGTAAGGTAACATCAGTCCAAGTCCCGAAAACTCCGGAGATAGCACTTCTCAACCTCAAAATAGAAAAGATAGACAAACACTCCCAGGCTTTAATCTTCTTCATTCTATTAGGGACCAAAATTACTATTGCGGCCCACTGGAAGAAGCCCTTTGTTCCAATCGCAGCGGTGAGGCATAACATTTCCTGGATCATGGCTCAAGAAAAGCTGGTTAGCATTACCCTAGACAAAACCCAAACCTTCGAATGTATCTGGGAACCTTGGGCAAAATATTGCCACATCTCCCTGGTCCCGGGAGTACCCCCGGCTTGATCATCCACTCTGGAAGACCTGGATGGACCTACCCTCTACTTCCCCTTTCTACACTCACCCTGAACTCTACCGCTCACCCCTCTTCCTTCTTCTTTCCATCTCTTCTTTGTCTCTTCCTTTATTACTCTTTGTTTTCTGGGCTATTCTCTCCCTTCGTACTGAGGCACCTGGTTATGTCTGATTTTGACCACTTCAGTTTGAATTTCGTTCTACTTCCTCATCAGGTTTTTATACCACCTCCACCCAGTTGTCTGGGGGTGGAGGTTTCTCCTTGATGCATAAGTACTATTTGACCTTAATAAGCCTGCAACCAGATCCCTCCCTTTATTTTTTCTTTTGTCTACATGCTCCATTTATTCTAGCACTGGTTACCTAACTTCTTTTTAAGGCAGCTGGCGACGCGTGGGGAGAGTGGGGGTCAGGGCCTTCCCTTCCGCAGCAAGAGCCCTGTAGGGGCGGCAGGGGGGGCCTTGCCCTTGCATCCTTACCCGTTCTCCAACTGAGGGCTCATGGCCTGTTATTTTTCGGCCTGACCTACTCAGGTCACACTTTGCTCTAGGCTACTGTTTTTGTTATTGGATGACTAATTGGGCCTCACCTAGATGGGGCTACTGCCCCGACGGCTACCACAGATCTACGGTATTACACTTGAGTAGACAATTTAGGGCTCGTTCCATTTTCCCTCTGGTTGTTTCATATATAGGCTTCACAGACAGTTCCGTCTGACACAATTATCCAGACTCGCTACAATTCTTTATGTCCTTAGTACTATGCCCGTTATGTATTGTAAAAGTGATTTCCTGCATTTTGAACTCTGTTTACATCTTCTGCTTCATGTTACTTTTCAACACTTAATAATAAAAAAACTATTGAAAGAAAAAGAGTCCTAAGAACTTTCCTGATACCATAGCCCTACACGACAATATTAAAACTGTAATATTTTATTAATCTATCATTAAAACCTCTATACCAATAAAAACAGTTAACATTATATATCCTTTGAGAAATATATATTATGTTTTCTTATTGATAAAATATACACTCGCTGGCCACTTTATCAGGTACACCTGTTCAGTTGCTTGGTAACACAAAACAGAAGTTCAAACTGAGCATCAAACCGTTCAAATCAAGCATCAGGTTGGATTTGATGGACTTGTGTCTTTTTTCGACCTCACCAACTATATAACTATGTAACTATACAAAAGAACGAAGAAGAAATGGGATTTAAGTGACTTTGACCATGGCATGGTTGTTGGTGCCAGATGGGCTGGTCTGAGTGTTTCAAAAACTGCTGGTCTACCGGGATTTTTATGCACAACCATCTCAAGGGTTTTTTACAGAGAATGCTCTGAAAAAGTTAAAATATCCAGTGAACGGCAGTTGTGTGGAGGAAAATGCCTTGTTGATGTCAGAGGTCAGAAGAAAATGGGCTGACTGGTTTGAGATGATAGAATGCAACAGTAACGCAAATAATAACTCATTACCACCAAGGTATGCAGAATAATATCCCTGAATGCACAAGACATCGAACCTTGAAGCAGATAAGCTACAGCAGCAGGAGACCACACTGGGTACCATTCTTGTCAGCTAATAACAGAAAACGGAGGCTACAATTCGCACAGGCAATAGAATTTTGTAAAAACATTGCCTGGTCTGAGGGGTCTCGATTTTATCTGCGACATTCAGATAGTAGTGTCGGAATTTGGCGTAAACAACATGAAAGCATGGATCCATCAATGGTTCAGGCTGGTGGTGGTGTAACAGTGTGGGGGATATTTTCTTGGCACACTTTGGGCCCCTTAGTACCAACTGAGCATCATTTAAACACCACGGCCTACCTGAGTATTGTTGCTGACCATGTCCATCCCTTTATGACCACAGTGTACCCATCTTCTGATGGCTTCTTCCAGCAGGATAATGCACCATGTCACAAAGCTTAAATCATCTCAAACTGGTTTCTTGAGCATGACAATGAGTTCAGTGAACTCCAATAGCCTTCACAGTTACCAGGTCTCAATCCAATAGAGCACCTTAGGGAAGTGATAAAACAGGAGATACGCATCATGGATGTGCAACTAACAAATCTGCAGCAACTGCATGATGCTATCATGTCAATATGGACCAAAATCTCTGAGGAATGTTTCCAACACCTTGTTGAATCTATGGCATGAAACATTAAGGCAGTTCTGAAAGTAAAAGGGGGTTCCACCTGGTACTAGCAAGGTGTACCTAATAAAGTGACTGGTGAGTGCATATCTACAAACTTTACAAGCAGTTCATATCCAATATCCAAGTCACTGAAAATAGTCTGCTTCCTCAGACAAAAGTGACTTCTAAGTGTCCAAATAGGCAAATGCCATATATACAGATCAATTTCAAAGACTTTCTATTCCGTTTCCAGTAACAGGTGCACTAGTACGACACGTCCCTTAATTATGGTTCCTTGTTCTATTCTGTTCCATATTTTTGCCCATAGGAAAAATCTCCAATGTGTCACTTATACATGAACTGCTGCACAAGAGCCCTGATCTCAGGCCATCTGGTTTCTTAGCAGATGGATAGAGAGGACACTGCGGGGGGACCATTTAAATTATTTGATTTTTGTACGGAGTTAAAGCTTTAAAGAGGAACTGCAGTCTGTTCAAATAATTTATATTAAAACATCTTTGCCATTCTGAAGCTTCCACTCTACCACTTTGCATATTATTTTATATATATTGTGATTCTGTACTTGCAAAAACATTTGATTTTGTAACGAATAGACCTTATCGAATGAAAACGTGTATGTACTGTTAGAAATTCATTCGCTCAAGAAAAAATTTCCATCCTGCTCCTACAAATTTTCTCATCACTGTGATCGAAAACTTTGATTTGACCCCACTAATGAAAAAGTTTCTAATGAAATTTTACAGGTGTATGGCCAGATTTAATTAGTAGCTGCTTTTGGAACCACACCTTGAAAGTGCTTGTTTTGCCACAGCAGTCAATACAAATTCACTGGTTAACTTGTTTTCAATAAAAATAGAGCCCAGAGGAAGAAACGGAAACATAGCATACCAAGGAGAGGAACAAAAGTGTAGTTATTACTAATGAAATTGGGACATTTGATACATTTATCATCCATGACCAGGATGTCAAATGACATTGAATTTGAGTACTTAAAGTACTAAGGATATATGGAAGTCACAGCCTACTATGTGATGGGTCGGACCTTTTCTCATAATACAGAATATTTCCTGACTAAAGGATTGACATGGGAACACGGAGTGATTGCCTTAGCCCGGAGTATTAACTTACAAGTGTCCATTTGGCCATTCATGGGCCAGTGCATATTAGAAGGGATAGCACCAAACCTGTAAATGTAAAAAGCAGTGATGTTTTTTTCCTTCATTTCATTCAGCAAAAGAACTGTAGGCAGAATGGAATCAGGGGATAGGAAGTCAGAAGATTCTCTACAATTAAGGGAACATTAAACCATCTCTTTGTTCTCTTGTTTGATGGTGTGTACACGTAAAAATGATTTCAAAACATAAAGCAGACCACATGCTGCCACAAACAGTCCATTAGGGTAGAAGTGTTTAAAAAAAATCATCATATGACATTAGGAGCAAACTTGTATGAAAAATCCATCATCATACAGTTTTTCTTAATCATACAGTATCTATGACCCTGGAGGTGAGTCATTTACTTTCAGAAAGCATGGCCCAAAAAATTATAGTTAAATCAAGCTTGACATATTGCATGAGGAGCTACAGATGATTGCAGATGAAAGTGTGATAGACTCACCCACGGAAGAGGCTTTTGGAGGGGACTGAATGCTAGCTAGCCTCTAGCCTACCGACTAGGGGTCTTGCCATTTGAGGGAGCTACAAGCATTTAGGAAGATGTTCTGTTATTTAATGCAAAAGGACATTATTAAAAAGGCCATGATGGTCTCTGCCAGTGTGGAACTCATAGCAGATACTGATTGTGACACACTCACAGCGGGCCAGAGGCTTTTGGAGGTGACTGAATGCAAGCCTACCGATTATGAGCCCTGGCATTTGGGAGAATGGTGCTCTTTGTGATCTGTATGCCTGGGGACCCTGGAGGTGGTGTTACTTTGGATTCGGGTCCATGTCCGCCAAGACACACAGACTCTGGGGACCCTGTATCTGCCATATTAGAAATAGTGGCTGATTCATACTGTTGGGACAGATACTGTGAGGAGATGCTGATGTCATCAACTCCAGCCACCTGTCTGTTGTCTGTGATAATGTGTTTATTGTAAATCAGGCTAGTGTAGTCTCCCATTGTTGTTTGTGTTAATTAACTCTGCTATTGTGAGAAGGTTTTCTTGGATTTGCCCCAAGACTATTCTTGGTTGTTAATTCTGAACAATACATGATCATTGCAAGAGCTGATCACATTGACCTTCAGGGACAGACTGTCTGATCACCTAGGCTGCCTTAAGTGCTGTGTTAATCAACATATTAATTATATAATTGTCTTTTAAGTTGTTGCTAGAGGAGGGGCGGGGGGGGGGGAGTATCCATGAGCCAGCCCTACCTCGTTAGCTAACCCCTTGTGTTAAAAGTGTATAAAAAGGCTGTATTGTGTGCAATAAATGATTCAAGATTCTACAAGCTATTTTCGGCTAGACTTGTATTCAATGGAGCTATAATAATATATCTTTCTGATGGTCAGACTGGAGGAAGCGGTATTACTGATGGAAGCATTCAGCGGAGTGTGGGATAGGATCTGTTACACTGATGTCATCAGCAAGCCACCTGTCTGGGACCCCCTGCCCCATCAGTAACAGCCACAAAACGTTCTTGTGAATGAAGTGGAGCTACTCAATAGGTTGCTGTTAAGTATACCTCTGCTGTAGGCCTGTAGTTAAAAATGAATCTCTATTTTAAGTATATTTCCTGCTGACAGGCTTTTTGTGTATGCAAGGGTAGTATTCTGACAATAACAAAATTACATTCCCATACTGTCTTTGGCTTATATCGCCTTGCACTGTCCATGTACACACATTACATTTTTGCTCTCAGGAGCAGGGGTCCCTCTAAATACATTTAGCACAAAATTAAAGTTAGCGACACAAGCAAAACACAAGAGTTTATACAGTCCAAAGCCTTGCCAACTCTTATGGCCATATCACATTAGCGATCTTGTCACTGGCGACAATTTGTCAGTAACAGAATTCCTAAAGAGAGTACTCATCTGCTAAGACAGCACTCCTTTGCTGGCTAAAATGTTGCAGAAGAGGGAGCAGTGACAAAGTGACACCTTGCTTTAAAAGTAATCTTGTCACTGGCAAGTTGCCACTAGCTACAGGTTAACTAGTACAATGTGGCCATTACTCATGGTTCCCTGTTCTTTCCAAAGTTCACAATAGCTGGTTGGTTTCCCTACTCCTCAAAGATGAGTCCACTGGCGACAAACTACACATTATGTGTAATGTTCTAACATAAGTAGTCTCTTTTTCAGCTGCTCTTCCAGCTACAAAATACACAACAGCAGGGCAGGTAGACTCCCATATAGTCACTATTCCTGGAGACACATATTGATTCCTTTCACCATGGAGTCTAGGCACTACATCACAATTTCCCCCAGGTCTCCCTTTCTGCCTGAAAGCCTAGACTCTCCTTTTTCTACCAGAGCTGACCCTGCTCTTCCTTCCTGCAGTAACCAGTCCATTACACCGGCCAGAATTTCTAGAAAAGGGGCCACGCTCATATTCATGGTCTTTATTGAAGGGGGTTTCTCCGAACGGCCCACAAGTTCAAAACAGGAACACTCTACTGGAATAGAAACAATTATGGAACATTGTCAATCAGAGCTTCCTCTTTCTGTTATGCCTATCACTTATACAGACACATATACTCACTGTCATCTGCTGTCCTAATCAATAGATAAACTGCTCCTGGTGCCAAGAAACCGAGAAGTCCATTCTCTGTCTGCATTTCAAGGGTATTTCTGACTCATGCCCCTTACATTGCTAGTCGGGATTAAGCCGCAGCCCCTGCACATGAAAGGTTTGGTCACTACCACATAAAACCTGCATAAACTATTTGTTTTAAAATTGAAATGTCTTTCAGATTTTTTTGTTTGTTTGTTTTGTTATTAGTTGTGAGTTCTCGGTTATTTGAAAATAGGAAAATGGTTGAGGGCAGAAGTCCTTGATTTTTCAGGGGGCAATAAATAGACTTACATATTTGATCTTTAAGCCCCATTGATATTCTTTAGCAGATATCTGTATGGATATTTATATATTGTTTAGTTTGTTATTTAATTTATATATACACAATGTATTGACATGGTTTTGCCCTTTGTAGGCGTTAATAAAATTCATGTTTGAAAAAAAAAATTGAAATATCTTTGCAGACTCTTCAAAAGAGAGAACTGAACCTGAAAGTAACTTATATATATACTTTCTCCACTTGCACACACTGCTCTGACACCCTTAGCTTATATGTGGATGTATGGGTTAAGCTGTACTGCTGCAGCAGCAGTTGTGTTGGATTTTACTGGCCCCAGTGGATGCAAAGCATAAAAGCTCAAAGAAGCACGCTAATTAATGTCATTTAATGCGTTTTACGAACTCTTTGAAAGAGAAGCTAAACCTGTACTCTCTGTAGCTCTCTATAGCTGATGAAGCAGAGAACTGAATAATAATTCACTGTATAAAACTGTGGCAACATATCTTAATTTACTACTTTCCTAGTCTAGTCCTAGTGTTAAACTGTCTATCAAAAACTCCCATGAATTTTTCTGTGTATCAGAATATTGCCTTTTTTTAAGCAGTCACTAAAGCTCATAGAAATAGACACTTCCAATCTGCAACTGCATTCAAAACAAATATTTCAGATTTGGGTGTGTTCCAGTACATTCACTCACATACCATTGGCTCATCACTTTAATGGGCATGTCAATAAAGTGGAACCCTGGGTTTCAGAAGCCCTGGATGCTACCCATGGAGATTAAACTGGTGTGCAGGCATCTAGAGATGCCTACTATCTGAAATAAATATTGGTTTACATTTTTTTGGGGTCCCACAGATATTCCTTTAAAGCCCAACTGCAGTTTGGAAAACTTAACAATCAATCCACAGCATATTTAAGAATATGTTTGAGAAGAAAAACCAGCTCCAGTCACTATACTCAACCAATCTCAAGAGCCCACAACTCCATATAATTTCTGACCCCACAATGCAATTGCACTCAACCCCACCCTGGAAAGCTACAGAGAATGACACCATGTCATTATGTGGTGTCATTCTCTGAAGCATTCAGCATCTGCTCACTGCTGGAGGAAGAAGGTGCAAAATCCTGTGATGTCCTGTGACTGGGCCATAGACACGGGAAAAAATATGTATGTGGACAATGGGGGCAAACATAAATATACCTTAAAGTATAACTAAAGTAAAACTTTTTTTTAGTTTTGAATAGAGTGTGGAGGGATTAGAACACCTGTCAGTTCTTATTGGTGTCTGTGCCCCTGAAACCATGAATCAGACTGAGACAGAAGTACAATTAAATCACACTTGTTTATTAATAAAAATAAAAAGGTAAATAGAAAAAGCGTAGTCAAGCATAGACAGAGTCCAGTAACCAGATCGGGTAGTCAGCCAGTCCAAAGTTCAATAACCAGATCGGGTACTCAGCCAGGCCAGAAGTCAGGGATCCAAGTAGAGCAACTGCGAGCAGGATAAGGAGCCAGGAGGGATGTCAGCAAGCCAGTCTTGAAACAAACAGCAGGAGATGGTTCCTTGTGATGTGACCAACACGAAGGCAGAGGTGAAGTGAGCTGGAAGGTTTTAAGTAGGCAGGTCAGACGAGCATCATCGGGAACAGCTGGTAACTGTGGGGAGAGAAGAGAGCTGGCAATTAGCTGACAGCTGAGTGACCAGCCCAGAGAAGGAAGGGCTAAGCCAGCCCTGACACCCTGTTAAGGAGATTGGCCCTCTCTAGTTGTCCCATTTACCATTATCATTGAAAGTGAAAGTAAAAGAAAATCACAAATTTTGAGTTGTCCCCAGAAAAGTAATACAGGGGAAATCTTTCAATGGGAACACTAGTTCTGATGACCTGATGGTCCCCAAGGAATTTCCTTAATTTGAAGGGATTTCCTCTCACTTCCTGTTTGGCTATGGGACTGGAAGTGAAGGGAAATCTCTGCAATGGGACACAGATGGCGAAAAAAAAATATCTGACAGGTCATAACCCTCCCTTACCCTATACAAAATGAAAAAAAAAAAAGTTTTGACTATAGTTCTACTTTAAGAAGAAACTATACAAATAAATTATACCTTGGAATGATTTACACAAAAACCCCAGTGGGTTTTTTGCTAACTTCCAGTGTGATGAATGAGGATAGGTTTGTTGGATATAGGTGAATTGTGAGGAAATGTGGCTCTGTTATGGTGGTCATACATGTTATATTGTCCAATTTATTGATAAACCATTCAATCAAATCTATCAATTACTGAAAAGACATACCCATGTCATCAATCAATTTTGAGCAAAACCATTTGATTTAATCGAAATTATTTTGACTAGTCTGGTTCGAAATTCATAGGAAAGTAGATAGAGTGATATTATCGTAAAAAGTATGGTGAATCGAACAATATTTGCTAAATTATGATCGTGTTTTTCTGCTGGACACTGAATCAATCGATAATACGATCATTTATAAAAATTGTTCAGTGTATGGCCACCATTAGTTTGGTTTCATAGTTGCCAATAATATGATTTATACTGTAAATATTCAGAGACGTTTGAAATCTAGCAATGTTTTTAGCAGATAGCTTATTATAAAAGTATATATAAAGAATGAGCGCACCAGACTATTAGATTACAAACACACCACCAGAGTACAAAAGTCATCAGAATATTTTTCTGTAGCTTGACTTTACAGACAAAAAAAATATATAGTTAATTGAAAGGTTCTTTTAACACAAAATTAATGTTACAATATATAATGAAAAAAACACTGCTAAAAGCCTTCAAAAGACAAAATCCATTATTACAGATGGACAGAAATCTGAAGGTCTCTGTGGCATTGTTTTCAATTACACGTCAACAATATGTGTAGTATATGGATTTATTTTGTTCTAGTAGCTGAGTTTTTTCTTTTCTTTTCTTTTTAATAATCAGCAACAGTCAGTCAGAGCCGAGCTGTATCTCTCTGACAACTCATCACAGGTAAGATTTTGAATCCAGAAATGACCCTCGGGATATAATCTCTGCAAAAATGTTTTTTCTGCAAAGTGAACATAGCGATTAGGATAGACGTCTTGCTACAGCTTACAGTATTGAGCGCTTATAATAAACTCTCCCAAGAGTCCTCAGTCTGCTATTAGCGAGCGGCCAGTTGAGCATTCTCCTGCATCGTAATTCCACATTCTGGTTCCAGATTAATGAGTCTTCAAAGAGGAATGAAAACAGTAAATAAACAACTGACAAGAAATCAATATTTTGTCCCCTGAACCCGGGAATGTGGGGCTAAATTAACCTTAGCGTTTACCTGATTACTAATTAAAGTCCACTTTGGGACTATGATGAATTGTGACAGCGTTAATATGTTTAAATGTCAGCTTAATCATTTGTAGTAATGATGTTTTCTTTTCTGTATCAACAGAAGACAAATTAGTGCAAAGCAGGTTTTAGAAATTAGGGTTTAAATGAGTGAACTTAAAGCTGAACTCCAGACACAGAAACTTTCATTTAAATAAATTCATGAATAGCCACAAAAGACATAGTCATTTTTTGTGCATCCAATGTCTTTGCAAACGCACATATTACCTTGGTAAATACAAGAATCTGTTTGCTATGGTTCAATTTGTGAATGAATAGGAGTCATATTCATGCATCTGCAGTGCAACCGAGGCTGTAGAAAAATAGATTGTCTTCAGTCCCTTTCTCTGTCTTAAAAATAAAGACATTAGGGGTCTGTTTAGACCCCTTATATCTCACATAAGCTCCCTCCACCAGAATATTTTTTTAAATATTAAAAAAATTAAATAGTGCATGTTAAAAAGTTAATAAAATTGTAAAAAAATATATATATATTTTAAAAGAAAACCATAGTAAGGCCATGTTTATGAGGGCATCCGACAGCAAGAAAAACAGAAATGGAAGGCGTGCACACTGAGTACTTTACCAAAGATAATTTAATAATATAAATGCTTTATACAAAAGTGGATACTCACAAAATGCAACTGACAAAAGGCCATAAAAACAATACATGGACATGCACAGAACATGGGGTACAGCTAATGTGTTTTGGGGGCTCACCCCCTTCCTCAGAGCTAGGCTCTAGAGATGCCTGCTATCTGGAATAGATATTGGTTTACATTTTTTGGGGGTCCAGCGGATATTCCTTTAAAACCCAACTCCAATTTGGAAAATGTAAAAATCAATCCACAGCATGTTTAAGAATATGTTTGAGAAGAAAAACCAGATTCAGTCACCATACTCAACCAATCTCCAGCGCTTTACTCCATAGAATTTATGACCCCACAATGCAGCTGCACTCACCCCCACCCTGGAAAGCTACAGAGAATGACTCCATGTCATTATGTGGCGTCACTCTCTGAAGCATTCAGAATCCGCCCACTGCTGGAGGAAGAAGGTGAAAAATCCTGTGATGTCCCATGACTGGCCCAGAGACACTGGGAAAAAATTATGGACAATGGGGGAAAACATAAATATGCCTTAAAGTATAACTAAAGGCAAAACTTTTTCTTGTTATGGATAGAGTGTAGAGGGGTTAGAAAACCTGTCAGTTCTTATTAGTGTCTGTGCCCCTGTTAAGGAGATTCACCCTCTGTAGTTGTCCTGTTTACCATTATCATTGAAAGTGAAAATAAAATAAAATCCCACATTTTTCGTTGTCCCCAGAAAAGTAATACATGGGGAAATCTTCCAATGGGGACACTATTTCTGATGACCTGAGGGTCCCCAAGAAATTTCCTTAATTTGAAGGGATTTCCTCTCACTTCCTGTTTGGCTATGGGACTGGACGTGAAGGGAAATCTCTGCAATGAGAAACAGATGGTGAAAAAAAATCTGACAGGTTATAACCCTCCCTTACCCTATCCAAAATGAAAAAAACGCTTTGACTATAGTTCTACTTTAAGAAGAAACTATACAAATAAATTATACCTTCGAATGATTTACACAAAAACCCCAGTTTTTTTTTTATTAACTTCCAGTGTGGCGAATGAGGGTAGGTTTGTTGGAAGGGAAGGGAAGTTGTGAGGAAATATGGCTCTGTTATGGTGGTCATACATGTGATGGTCTGATTG
The DNA here is from genome assembly GCF_037356315.1 of Lithobates pipiens. NCBI lineage: Eukaryota > Metazoa > Chordata > Amphibia > Anura > Ranidae > Lithobates > Lithobates pipiens. The sequence continues at coordinate 141,145,421 of NW_027507788.1, read as the reverse complement.
AAGGGTTTATCAATACTTTGGACAATACAATCAAATCTATAAATTACTGAAAATACATACCCATGTTATCAATCAATTTTGAGCAAAACCATTTGATTTAAATCAAAATTATTTTGATTAGTCTGGTTTGAAAATCATAGGAAATTAGACAGGTCGATATGATCATAAAAAGTATGGTGAATCGAACAATCTTTGCCATCTTATGATTGTGTTTTTCTGCAGGACAGTGAATCAATCTATAATATGATAATTTATTAAAAAAGTTCAGTGTATGGCCACCATTAGTTTGGTTTCATAATTTGGCAATAATATAATTTATACTGTATATATTCAAAGACGTTTGGAATCTAGCAATGTTTTCAGCAGATTTATGCATCTGTAGTGCAACCAAGGCTGTAGAAAAATAGGCTGTCTTTACTCCCTTTCTCTGTCTTAAAAATAAAGACATTGGGGGTCTGTTTAGACTCCTTATATCTCACCTAAGCTCCCTCCACCAGAATATTTTTTTAAATATTAAAAAAATAAAACAGTGCATCTTAAAAAGTTAATAAAATTTAAAAACAATATTTAAAAAGAAAACCATAGTAAGGCCATGTTTATGCGGGCATACTACAGCAAGAAAACAGAAATGGAAGGCACGCACACCTAGTGCATTACCAAAGATAAATGAATAATAAAAATGTTTTATATAAAAGTGGGTACTCACAAAATGCACCCCCCCCCACTTCTTCTGTATAGCACACCCTGTCCTCTGCACAGTTTTTAACCCAATCTGACTGGTTTATTTTCATATCAATGGGGAGAGCCTTAGATTTTCAAAACAGCACATGGACTTAAAAATCAAACTATGCAATATAACAAATAAATCTGCTATAAAATCACCTAAATGTCCATAGCAACACATTCATGATGGAAAGAATGACAGGCGCTTAAAAGAGCTGTGGAGAGCTAGGCCTTTTATGTTGGATGTGTTACAAGCCTGAACTTGCTTCTAATGAACTTTTGCTAAAGACTAAAAAGCCTTCTCGGTGAAAGAAAATGGGAGGGGGTTACACTAATAGCTAATGAAGGTTTGGAATGAGTGTTGTTAGAAATTAAGCCATTTTTTCTGAAGAGTCTGGGAGAGTAAAGGGCGGAATGTGTTGCATCTGATGTGTTTTTATGTATATAATATACATGGAAATGTCTAATGGTCAAATATGGTCAACTATAAATATCCAGCTTGACCTTCTGATATATTTGGCATTAGTGTAATGGAAGCAGAAAAGGATACACCCAGGGTGGGATTGTCTTCTTAAAATCTTCTTAACATTTTCCAAATAAAAGCCAAGAACAGAGATTGAGAGCAGAACTCTAATGATATAACACCAAGGAAAGTCTCTGCCAGAACCTGAAGATGCTTTTCGTCCAATCTCCTGCAATCGCCTGGGGTCCTCATTGCCATGGGGATCATGAAGTTTCTATAAGCCAAGCCAAGTAACCTTTAGGAGTATTCTTATTGTATACAGACCATAGTTTTGCTAAGAAGTAGGTAACATTTTTCTTGTATTGTATTCCTAATATTTTGATAGTTTTGTATGTAAAGCATTTTTGTATAGTAATAGCACATTTATACACTGCAGAGGTCTGAGCTTCCTTTTTTATATTGAAAAGTAACCTTAATAGATAGATGCAAGCATAACAATGTCAGATGGGGAGCATTGGCTCTGTCCTTGCAGCCACTGTGCCCCAATTGAATGGGAATACCCGCACAAAGATGCTCAGAACACCTGTGCATCTCTGTGTGGCTAAACACAGCCCTCCATGGTTAGTACGTCCCATCTGAATGAGGTCTTAGTAACAATTTGGCAGGAATTTGGCAGCAATTTATGTTGTGTTTATGTATGCTAATAAGGATTTTTAGTGAAAATCGTGAACGAAAATCAGTAGCACCTTCTTTTTATTTTCCTGGTTCTATGCTTTTATAAAATGTAAAGTTCAAGCAGTCTTTTACAAACTCTGAAAGCTCCAGATTTTTTGTGTACCTTCAATTTTCACTCTTTTGCAAAATGGCACAATTTAAAAATGTACAAATATTTGTTATTTATTTACTCAATAAAGGTTTAACTTGTATATTTAGCAAACATTTTGTAAAATGTGTTGTGTTTGTATCTGCTAATAATGATTTTAGTGTATTTTTAGCAAAAAACATTGTTTTGATAAACATTTGCACAAATATCATGGGGCCTTAAAAATCAGTAACACCTTCATTTTTATTCCGCAGCTCGTGCTTTCAGAAAATGTATGGTTTGTGGGTCTTTTACAAAGTGAAATCTGTACTTGAAAAAATAAAATCTTCCAGATTTTTTGTGAACTTTTTTTTTGGTATTTTTGTTGGAATACAGAATTGTATTTTGCGCAACAACTACTGTAAATAAGTAGTTAGAAGAGATATATTCTTCAACCAGTAGATGGCAGTGTTTATAAGTTTACAGCTGCATCTATGGTATGCTCTATGTCTTCTGCTGCGGAACCATTCACAAAATGCAGCTCAACTCACGCATGCGCAGTAGCAAACTGACTGTAAAGCTGGAAGGCTTCACTGCCAGTTTCCCTTACCTAAGATGCCGTCGCCTGCACCTGAAGCCAACTGAAGAATCTGCTTGGGTGCCAACATTGCTAAATCCCTGGATAGGTAAGTGTCCTTATATTAAAAGTCAGCAGCTACAGTATTTGAGGTATCTGATTTTTTTTTACCCAGACTAGAGCTCCTATTTAAGCAGAAAAGACCATGTGGAATGTGCGCTGACTGTTCTGTAAGGCTATATACAGAATTTCTAACAATTTTTATAAAATGTGCTGTGTTTGTGTCTGCTAATAAAGATTTTAGTGTATTTTTAGCCTAAATATTGATTTAATAAACCATTAAAAATCAGTAACACTTTATTTTTATTCTACTGGTCCGATGCTTTTAGAAAATGCATGGTTTGGAGGGTCTTTCATAACATAAAAAAGGAATGAAAAAAAAGGGGGAAATGGTCTGGCCACATGAATTTAAAAGTAGAGCGCAGGGCCTGGCAGCAAAATGGTTAAACTGTACTAGAATCACAAATAGAAAGAGCACACCAGCCCTTGATACATTTGGAGGCACTTTATCAAGCTGTATCACTATCTACTGATTACATTGCAGAACACACACATCCCTAAAGGGCAGGGGTTACATTCCTGTAATTAGGGATACAGAATGGAGCAGCACATGGCTGCTATGCTGTTCAGATATATTGAGCAAAACTTCATAAATCATTAAACTTGAGATAATCCACTTTGCTTTTCACTTGCCTCTGATGGTACCTGAATCAATAAAGCTCTCAAAATGCGTATACATTACAATGTATGAGGCATCACAGTAACAGCAATACTTATATGAAGTGCAAGTTACCTAAAGACCATGAAGAATGTAATACCTTCTGTTTTGCTCACATGTATATTCATTAATCCGGACCTTTACCCTCTTTTACTAAAAATCACATACAGCTCTGACTGCTGAGATAAAATCATCTTACATTCATTAGACAAATATTTTTTGCTTTTGCTTACAATTACTTTTTCCACTTCCTGTACACCCCCCAACCCTGCCCGGATTCACTAATGCCGCGTACACATGGGCGGATTGTATGGCGTACTTAGTCCGTCGAAACACATTTCAGCGGACAATCCGCTCGTGTGTGGGCTTCAGCTGACTTTTTCAGCGTGCAGTCCGGAGTACTAAGTATTTCGGTTTTTTCGAAATTCTGTCCGTCGTACTTTGGTCTCAGCGGACAATACGGTCGTCAGTATGCTAGTTCGACGGACTAAGAATGGCGCATGCCCAGAAAGGATTTACACGGCGGAAGGGTGCTTTGCTGTGTCTTGGACTTCCTATTTCTAGTCCCGTCGTACGTGCTGTACACGTCATCGCGCAAGCTTTTCGACGGACTGTTTGTGTATCCGTGTGTGGTCAAGTCCGTTCAGTGGAAAGTACGACGGACTGTCCGTCGGATTGTATGACGGACTAAGTACGCCATACAATCCGATCGTGTGTACGCGGCATAAGACTGCCCTGGGATTTCAAGTAAAACCCTGTGTCCCGTGAATCCAGGCTGAATCCCACAGTAAAGCCCAGTGCTGGTACAAGTTGACTCCACCTGTCAGTGTGCACCGTGCTGCATCTGAGATTTGCTCAGTGCCCAGCAAGCACAGCCACCCCACCTCCCCTGCCTGCTTGCCCACTCGCTATAAAGAATGGAAGAGGAGGGGAGGCTAGATCTGCTCCACCTCCTTGCAATGTCCCCCTGTGTCTGCCCAAAAAAACCTTGGCATGCAGCCAATCCCTTGGCTGTGACAAGGTTGGGTATGAATTTTGAAGCAGTGCTCACGATGTCACTGCCTAAGACTCTGGAGATCACCCAGCCTCGGGTAAGTGAGCTCTCCCCTCTCTCTCTTCCTTCTTTTCGTGTACCATAGTGATCGTTCCTGTCTTCCATGTGCCTTAGTGATCCATCCTTCCTGCCTTATATGTGCCATAATGATCCTTCCTGCCTTCCATGTGCCATAGTGATCCTTCCTGCCTTTTATATGCCATAGTGATCATTTCTGCCTTCAATGTGCCATAGTGATCCTTCCTGCCGTTCATATACCATAGTGATCCCTTCTTTCTTTCTTTCATATACCATAGTGATCCTTCCTTCCATATAACAGTGATCCTTCTCTCTCTCCAATCTCTCTCCCTAAGGTTTGGTTCACACTGGAGACTCCAGCTTGTGGCACAGCAATCAAACCATATTTTACAGGTACAGGGAAGCCCAGATTTTGTTTAACCACAGCCATTAAGCCCATCCCACTATCATGTTTGACCACACCCACTTTTGCTGCAGCACGTGTAGCGTGCCGCAGGTCACCATCTGCCTGAAACGTCCCTCATTCTCAAGATCAAAAGTTGGGAGGTATGTAGAAGGTGGACCCAGGATTCTAGGTGGAGCTTTAGGATATAAGGGAGATGGATTCATCTGCCCTTAGTGAAAATAGCCATTCATGAGATGAATGAGGAGGAATAGAAAAATTGAGTATGCAAAGAATAAAACAATTGTGTAGGGATCGCCTGCTGTCTACTGTTAGCTGCTAATATCACAGTGTTATGTATAATTATGCATTGGTACTTTCTGTCTCTTGGAGGCTGGCTTAAAACCCCAGAAGGAGAAAGTGGGGAGACAGAGAGGAAATCTCAACCACAGATTTTGTCTATGTTGATAAACCCAAGTCAGAAGGGACTGTTATGCAGGTATTCCTATGTTTCAATTGTTTATTTGCAGCTGCTGAGTGTGTATCTGAATTCTTCTGACAAACAGAGTATATCTGTCTTAATGTTATTATCTCAAATGCACAGTGCCAGATAGCTAGGTCTGTGCTGCTGTATTTGTGTAGTGGTCACCTTGCTGTAAATTAGCAGGTGGACCTGTTTACCTCAATAGAGTTTATTAGCAGCTCCTGATATTTTAGGTTAAACTGTTCCTTCTGGTCTGGGATTTTATAGCTAATTTTAGCTTAGGGCTTGATAACCAGCATGGGCTACATCCAGGTTAGGCATCCGATGTATTCAGTTCTCAGACACAAAGAGACATAAAGAGAGATGCCACATCATGAACTGAACTTTGTTGATACAATTATCTGGAGGCATCTCTATTATTACCTATATATTCCTGGGTATATATATGCAGTTCCAACTAGGACTCCTATCAGGCCCTTTGCTGATAATATCTGTTTGTACGTTGGATGTTTGCACTATAATTAATCTCTTCTTACATAAAGTTGTATTATTTCCATACTGGTGTGCTTCTATTGTACTTTTGGGTAATGTTATATGCTGGTTTCAGTGGTTCCTCAGCTCCTAATTTCTTTGATTAGATTGCTGGTTATTTTCCCAGGAAGGGAATCGCCTCTGTTGACAGAGGCCCTGTCCTGGGTGAAGGCACTGCCAACTTTATTATTAAATCCACTCTTCAACTTGAAGTTTCTGGTTCTTTTATTTACTTGCAAATTTAGTGCAATATCCTGTTTGGGCAGAGTAATTTCTCATAACCCTCCCACCCCCAAAAAAGGGGGCTACAATTGGAATTATTTATAAGTATCTGTTTGTCTTTGAAACCATAAAACAAATCGGAAGGGGGTTTGACAGGGGTCACTTTGGGTGGGGGCTTGTGAAACCCAGCTTACCTTGGAGAGCACTGGAATCTCCTTGTCAAGCTTCCCTGACCCCTCCTATGTGTAAGTTACCCTGTGTCTATTAGGGGTGCACGGTGACTGAGAACCCTAATCTGATCTGCACTAGTCAGACTCACTGTACAACCACACCGGAATATTGTGTGTGTGTGTGTGTATACACATATATATATATATTTTATATGCGGCTAGTGCATTATCCTCAGAATATATGTTTACTTCATAAAAACGGTGGAAGTATTACAAACTGACAGATAAATCAAAGCTTGTCATAGTAAAACAGCAACTTCCAGCCCACAATACATCATATCATGTGATAAGGCAATTGAAAAGCCAATAGGCTAACGCGCTTCAGGAAAACGTGCCTCTTCCTCTGTTTGTCTTTGTTTTGCTTTTTATAATAAGGTTAAAGTTCCTCCTTAGGTACTTGCTAACATCATTTTCTAAAAATAAATCTGTCACCATAAACCTGGGCAACCTAAACTGAGCATATGACAATAAATGTCTAACCAGGGATTACCTTTAGAGAAAGCCATATAGAAAAATTAGAGATTGTGTTGATTTACTACAGGAAAATAGTCTATTCACTTTGCAAGGGAAGTTGTACTTTGCAAATTACTTTTCCCCAGAACTAGTGAATACGGGGCAGCTCTGTTAACTTCTGTCAGGGCTGGGCTCAGCCCTTCCTTCTCTGAGCTGGCTGCTCAGCTGTCGGCTAATTGCCAGCTCCTATTTCTGCACAGTTACTCATCTGTTGATGATATCCTGCTAGTCAGTCTACTTAAGCCACCCAGTCCAGAGGAGCTATGCCTTTGCCTTGGTCAACATCACAAAAACTGAGATGCTCACCTGCGATCCTGTTCAAGATTTGCTTTGCTGACATCCCTTCTGGCTCCAGATCCTGCTTGTTGTTCCACTACATTTATCCCTGACTTCTGGCTTGGCTGACTATCCGTTTTGGTTACTGAACTTTGGCTATGTTTTGACTATGTTTGTTCTTTTTAATTTTATTATTAAACAAGTGTGATTTAACTGTACTTCTGTTTCAGCCTGATTTCATGGTTTCTGACACTATCATACAATCATGTGCAAACAAAACGTTGTTTTTATTTCCCTTGTACATGATTGGGTATTCTATGCAAAGTGAAATTTCTCCACATTCACTAAGCTCTGGGGATAATTCCATTGCAAAGTTGTACTTCCCTTTCCAATGTGAACAGTCTATTTTCCCTTTAGTAAATCGACCCCAGTAAAATAAAATAGATAAACAAATTATTCATAGAGTTATAGGCAAGTTAATCAATGTATACTGCTGCTGTGATATTTGGCCTGGGCAACTAGACATCAATGTTTCAGAAAGGGTTAAAATAAAAATAAAAAAATATAATTAACAAAACTGCATACCTGTGCAATAAAGAAAAATACTAAACCAAATCAATAAAAATAAAAACGCAAAAAAACATAAAGATGAGACTGCAGACAACTTAGAAGATATCCTTTGCCCTTGTACACACGGTTGGAGATTCCGACAACCAAATCCGTTGGATTTTGTCCGACGGATCTTGTCCGAAACTGTTGCATACACACGGTCGGACAAAGTTGTCGGAAAATCCAATCTTTCAGAACGTGATGACGTTACGATGGAACTACGTTCAGGCTAGTAGCCAATAGCTTTGATGTAGGAATTTGATCTGAGCATGCGTGACACTTTGTCCGATCGGAATTCACTACACATGATCGGAGTATGTCTGATCGGAGCATTTTGTCGGAAAATAATTCCGGCAAGTTGGAAAATTTGGTCCGACAGAAACAGTCCGATGCAGACCACACACAGTCGGAATATCCGACAAAACGCTCCGATCGGACACATTCCGTTGGAATCTCCGATCGTGTGTACAAGGGCTTTCTAGTAAGACAGGTCATAGTGTTGTGTTGCTCTCGATCAGACTTAATTAATCAAAATTCTCATGGGCGGAGCTTCAACCTGACGCCGTAGCGGATTACCAGATACATGCCGGCTTTTTATCTATGGACATGCACATTGTTATTACTCCTTACTCCTTACAGTGTAATAACTTTTATTAAACAAACAGTTTTAAGCTTTTTATACTATGGAGAGGCTTCTATCTGTTTATTTTACATGAGCAACCAGATATTGAACAGCGCTGCCATATGTGTATATTGGTATCCCTGTTTTATTGAGCAGTGTCCACAGTGGAGATCTGGGGTCCACCCTTAATGCCCAAAAAAGCAGATTATGACCATCCTGAAAGGGAAGTCACGTAGAGTTGGTAAGCGACCATTTCATCTATCACTTTGGGTGAAGGTGTCGGAGGGTGTCATCATATAATCCTTGGGACTATAAACCATGTCTGACCTCAGATTTTCTTCACGTCACACACTTGGATTGGAATTGGACTTTTTCTTATGTTTACTTCATTATGTTTTCCACTTTGGAGTCACGGTGTGGGGAGATTTTCTCCCTTTTGTATTTATTGTTACTTGCACTGTTACTTGTTTTTGTATGTACAAATAGTATAATGAATTAACTATCTGCACAGCCACTATGATGGTATTTTGATGAATTAAGTCTGGTTGAGGTTGAGCACAACACAACAATACATTAAAAAATATACAGCCAGGTTATTTGACATATACTGGCATTGTAAAAAAACATATGTATATATATATATATATATACACACATATACACACACATATATACACACACACATAATGCGGGTAAAATAAGTATTGAACATGTCACCATTTTTCTAGCTAAATTTTTTTCTAAAGGTGCGATTGACATGACATTTTAACCACATGGTCGGTAACAACCCATGCCATTCATACATACAAAGAAACCAATAAGTTCAGAAATTATGTAAAAAACAAAAAATAAAATATAAAAATAAAATCGAATATATATATATATATATATATATATATATATATATAAAAAAGCAGACTGCGCTAAATGTCCATAGAAACAGGAAAAGTAGCAGCTCAGCTACTATATACACACACTCAAAAACACAATAAAAAGAGAAAAAGAGGTGTCCAGAATATACACCTAGCTGTAAGAAACATATGAAACAAACAATGACCAGTAAAAGTCCATAATAAACATAAACACCAAGAATATGGAAGAAAAGATATTGGGTATCGCTTTTTAAAGTCACAAGATAGATTCACAAGCACAAGGCTGGAGGCTTTTTTCACGTTGTGCTTGTGAATCAATGCCATCAGGAGGGGACTGAAAAAGGAGGAGAGAAAAAGTAATACCCAATTTCTCATTTTTTTCCACATTTTTGGTGTTTATGTTTATTATGTACTTTTACAGGTCATTGTTTCATATGTTTCTCACAGCTAGGTGTATGTGTAATAAAATGGAATGACACAGGGAAAAAGTATTGATCACGCCAACTGAAATGTATTTAATACTTGGTATGAAATCCTTTGTTGGTAATTACAGCTTCAAGGCTCCTTCTGAGGAACTAGTCACATTCATTGCTCAGGTGTGATTTTGCCCCATTCTTCCACACAAACAGTCTTCAAATCTTGAAGGTTCCGTTGCCTTTTCTATGAACTCTGATCTTTAATTCTTTCCATAGATTTTCTTTTGAATGTCAAGTTAGGTGATTGGCTGGCCATTCTAGAAGCTTTATTTTCTTTCTTTGAAACCAGTTGAGAGTTTCTTTGGCTTTGTGTTTGGGTTCATTGTCTTGCTGAAATGTCCACCCTCATTTCATCTTTATCATCCTGATAGCTGGCAGCAGATTTTTTTATCAAGAATGTCTTGGTCCGTTTTTCTATTCATCCTTCCTTCAATGATATGACGTACCAGTATCAGTACCGTATGCTAAAAAAACAGCCTCACACCATCATGTTACCATCTCCAAACTTCACTGTTGGTATGGGGGTGTTTTTGGGGTGATATGCAGTACCACGTGACCTTCAAATATGGTGTGTATTATGGCATCCAAAGAGTTCAATTTTGGTCTCAATTGATGAGACTCCCAGTATTTCACAGGCTTGTCTAAATGCTGTGCAACAGACTTTAAACAAGCTTCAACATGCTTTTTCTTCAGCAATGGAATCTTGCATGGTGAGCGTGCATACAGGCCATGGTTGTTAAGTGTATTGCTTAATGTTTTCTTTAAAACAATTATTCCAGGTCTTTCTGAAGCTCTCCACAAGTGGTTCTTGGGATACTCTTCTTCTCATAATTCTTTTCATTCCCTCTGTCAGAAATCTTGCAATTTGTGGCCAGTTTATGGTGAAATTATGTTCTTTCCACTTCTGGAATATAGCCCCAATAGTGCTCACTGGAAAATTCAGAAGTTTAGAGATCTTTCTGTAACCAATGCCATCAGTATGTTTTGCAACAATAAAGTTGCAAGGGTCTTGATAGAGCTATTTTCTTTTAGTCATCATGAGATGTTTCTTGTGTGACACCTTGGTAATGAGACACCTTTTTTTAGGTAATGCGTTCAGACTGAACCAGCTGATATTAATTTGCACTGACAAGGGGCTGGATTGCTTTCAAATTACTAATAGAATTCAGATGGTGTCTTGGTTTTTCATGCCTTTTTTCACCTTCCTTTCTTCATGTGTTAAATACTTTTTCCCTGTGTCATTCCATTTTATTACACATAACTTTATTTCTGAACTTATATATATATAAATACACACACACACACACACAGTATATATATATATATATATATATATATATATATATATATATAAAATCTCACAAAAGTGCGTACACCCCTCACATTTTTGTATAGAATTTATTATATCTTTTCACATGACAACACTGAAGAAATTACACTTTGCTACAATGTAAAGTAATCAGTGTACAGCTTGTAGAACAGTGTATATTTGCTGTCCCCTCCAAATAAATCAACACACAGCCATTATTGTCTAAACCGCTGGCAACAAACGTGAGTACACCCCTAAGTGAAAATGTGCAAATTGGGTCCAAACTGTAAATATTTTGTGTGGCCACAATTATTTTCCAGCACTGCCTTAACCCTCTTGGACATGGAGTTCCCCAGAGCTTCACAGGTTGCCACTGGAGTTCTCCTCCAGTCCGCCATGATGACATCACAGAGCTGGTGGATGTTAGAGACCTTGCGCTCCTCCACCTTCCATTTGAGGATGCCCCACAGATGTTCAATAGGGTTTAGGTCTTGAGACATGCTTGGCCAGTCCATCACCTTTACCCTCAGCTTCTTTAGCAAGGAAGTGGTCATCTTGGAGGTGTGTTTGGGGTCGTTTTTATGTTGGAGTACTGTCCTGCGGCCCAGTCTCCGAAGGGAGGGGAATCATGCTCTGCTCCAATATGTCATAGTACATGTTGGCATTCATGGTTCCCTCAATGAACTGTAGCTCCCAGGTGCTGGCAAAACTCATGCAACCCCAGACCATGACACTCCCACCACTATGCTTGACTGTAGGCAAGACACATTTGGCTTTGTATTCCTCACCTGGTTCCAGTAATCCATGTCCTTAGTTGGCTTGTCTTCAGCAAACTGTTTGCTGTTGTGTTGTGCATCATCTTTCCTTCTGGGATGACAGCCAATTTGATACAGTGTGCACTATATGGCCTGAGCAACGCTGGAAGCACTCATACATCTAATTCCCAAAACAAACCTCTGGATATGATGCTGAGCACGTGCACTCAACGTCTTTGGTCAAGCATGGCTAGGGCTGTTCAGAGTGGAACCTGTCCTGTTAAACCGCTGTATGGTCTTGGCTACCATGCTGCAGTTCTGTTTCAGGGTCTTGGCAATCTTTTTTATAACCTAGGCCATCTGTCAGGTCACCTTGAGGCGAGGTGACAGATGCACACCGTAGGGATCAGGAGTGCACCACAAGGTTGTGGACCCTACGGCTGACTGCTGCGGATGGGAGACAGATCCCACTGGGATTGGAGCGTAAGAATCCCTGGGGTGCGGAGTCTAAGAGCCAGCAGGTGTTCACCAGCGTCTCTAGTGGTGAGGATGGACTTGGCTGCAACTGGCTCCAGGTCGCGACCCCCAGGGTCCCCCAGATCACATATACAGTAGGCAACAGGAGGATAGGGATAGTGAGTGACAAAGCCAAGGTCGGGCCACAAGCAGACAGGAATAGTCAGGGACACGCCAATAGGTCAGGATCACAGGCAAACAGGGATAGTCAAGGACACGCCAAAGTCGGTAACGGAACAACAGACGAGTACACGGCAGGTAACAGGAAGCTAAACACATAAAGGAATACACAATGGTTGATCAGCAGGGTTGGCCTGCAGTGCACAGGTTAATATAGAGTTCTCTGATAGGAGCTAGGGTGGAGTCATGCCAGAGGATGGATTACAAAAGCAGTCAGTGAGGGTCGGCTGGTCTCTAGAGATGAACACATGGAAACAGGTAAGCAGATTAACTCTATTGCATAACCATGACACCATCTTTATGTAGAGTAACAATTCTTTTTTTCAGATCCTCAGAGTTCTTTGCCATGAGGTGCCATATTGAACTTCCAGTGACCAGTATGAGAGAGTAAGAGCGAACACCAAATTTAACATACCTGCTCCCCATTCACACCTGAGACCTTGTAAAACGAATGAGTCACTTGACACCGGGGAGGGAAAATGGCTAATTGGGCCCAATTTGGACATTTTTTCTTAGGAGTGTAATCACTTTTTTTGCCAGCGCATTAATGGCTGTGTGCTGAGTTATTTTGAGGGGACAGCAAATTGACACTGTTATACAAGCTCTACACTCAATAATTTACATTGTAGCAAAGTGTAATTTCTTCAGTGTTGTCACATGAAAAGATATAATAAAATATTTTAAAAAAGGGGCAGGGGTGTATATAGACACATACATACATACATGCATACATTCCCAATATATATATAATTGCGCTACCAAATAGAAACAATGTATAAAGCAGCCAGCATCAAGAATGATACAATTGCATAGAAAACAAAAAAAAAATGCAGCACTAAAAGTGAAAAAAAATGTGTTTTCTTTTTTGTACCCCTCTTCACTGCGGGCTTGTACATGCATGTATTTCGAATTTTATATATTTTTTAATAAACATATTTTTTTACTGGATCTAATCTACTCTATGAGGAGGCCTTTTGCTTTTTTCTTTTCCCCTTTCTTATTTTTGATACACCTACTACGAAGTGAGCACTTCCTACATTGGAGTTTAAGCTGAGGATATCCTACATTGGACACCCCGTTTTTACAGAGTACGGAAGACGGCTTGGCAGAGTGGAGGTTCACACCATCCCTTTGAGAGGATTGCTGTTCATTACAGCTTGACGCCTGACTGACTCACCACTAAGGTGTGTGGGTCCACACCTTCGGGTAAGAGTACCCATTACTTATCTCTGTTTATCCAGTACGCTGTATTACCTGCATGAGGAGCTTTGGAAGGGTGTTGCTATGATGGCACCTTCAGTGTTCCATTTTACATTTACTGGAAGTTGGGCACTCCTGTCAATTTGAATCACTCCTTACTGAAGAGGAACTATTTGTTGCTTAAGGGGACGATTATTTTCTTACGTATCATAGGATAATTTTTTGTTTTTTGTTTTTCACATTATTTGTTTGATCTACGTGGTACGGTTCACGTGGATCTCTTTATTATTTATCCACTTATATTGTGAGGATCTTTACACATTGTTCACGTGGATCTCTGTATTGTTTATCTATACATATTGCATTTGTGTTATTTTTATTATGCTTGGCTTATGCTATGCCACTGAGCAAACATTTTTTCACCTTTTTCACAAGTAGGTGATTTTTTCACTTTTAGCGCTGCATTTTTTATTTTTTTGTTTACATACATGCATACAATGCTGTGAAAAAGTATTTTTTCTTTGTTTGCATATTTGTCACACTTAACCACTTGCCGAACAGCCGTTGTCATTTTACTGCTGCAGGTCGGCACGATCCCACGACCTGACGTAGCTATAAGTTGGCTCGCCGGATCGGGATATCAGGTGCACATGAGCTGCCAGAGGCATGCGCCCATGCTCGCTGCACAGCGGGGGTCCTGATGCTCATGGCCGACGGTCGCGATGACCACTGGCCAAGAGCGATCACGGTCATGAGAGGCAGAACAGGGATGAGTGTGTGTAAACACACAAATCCCTGTTCCGTTCTGAGAGGTGTGACAGATTGTGACTTCCTATTAGCTAGGAACCATGATCCGTCACTTCCTCTAGGTCAGTCCCCTCCCCCTCCAGTTAGAAACACAAACAGTGAACACAGTTAACCCTTTGATCGCCCCCTAGTGTTAACCCCTTCCCTGCCAGTGACATTTTTATAGTAATCAGTGCATTTTTATAGCACTGATGGCTGTATAAATGCCAATGGTCCCAAAAATGTGTCAAAAGTGTCCGATGTGTCCACTATAATGTCGCAGTCCTGATAAAAATCACAGATCGCCACCATTACTAGTGAAAAAAAAAGAATAATAAAAATGCTATAAAACGATCCTCTATTTTGTAGACACCCAATCAATATATGCTTATTGCGATTTTGTTTTAACAAAAGTATGTAGGAGAATATATATCGGCCTAAACTGAGGAAAAAAACCTGAAAATGTTATACTTACCTGACGGTAATTTTCCGTTCCTGATGCAAAGCATGACAGCATACACAAATGGGATAGGCTCTGCCTCCCGCCCAATCAGGATTGGTTATATTATATTTAAATAAGTCGCCTCCCCCTACCCTAGGCGATATTCTCATAACTATACTCAAATGCAAAACGCACAAGGGAGGGACCTGTATGCTGTCATGCTTTGCATCAGGAAAGGAAAATTACCGTCAGGTAAGTATAACATTTTTCCTTTTCCTGACACAAAGCATGACAGCATACACGAATGGGATGTAGCATGCCCCCAAAACCTATAAGGGAGGGCCATGCTGAAGCATTTGAATCAACATATCATCAGATTAGAACTGAAGTTGATTCCCTTGCTTCCAATGTTGCCGATTGACTTTGAAATAGGCAAAAAAATGGTTTGTAGTATATGAACCTGGTTGGTATTCTATAAAATTCTGGACCTCTGAATTTTGCCCATGAGCACATCCACCTGATAAAGTGAACTCTGCACTAGATTGATGAATTTATCTTCCTTCTATAAGCCCTTTAGGCTACTCTGACCCGGGATAATGCTACTGTCTTAGCGGAGAGTGTAAGTCTTCTTCTGATACTGCCAGGCCTGAAGAGGCCACTGTCTGACCTTCTCGAGAAGGACTACTTCCATGTATTTCTTCCACAGAGTCCATTACTCCAGCTTGTGGTGACACTTGACATCTTGACATCTTAGGTGATGTCTTGACCCAGATGCAAAGATGCAGACCTTCATCTGGTGCTGGTGAAGAAGAAACCAGAGCCATTTTGTTTGCTCATGATAGCAATAAGGTAGTTTACTGCTTGACGCTTGGATCTCTGAAAGAGTTCTCAAAGACGTGGTATCCTTAAGCAATACTAGTTTGGTATCACTGAACCTATTGAGGTAGTCTTGTTCAGAAGAATGACCCTAGTTTCAGTTGGGAGCAAAGGATTCATCCGGAAATTCTGCAAGATTTTCCATGTTCTAGTATAGCCGAAGTTTGCCGCCAGCTCCCCCGGATTCTACAAGGTTTCAAATAATGAAGGCGAGATCCCACAATGAGCCTTTCTAACTTGGTCTCCCAGTTGCTAGATGTAACGTGGCTGAATTTGGATACACTTGGCTCTGCTGTGCAAGGTCTGAGATCTCAGGAAGACTAAAATAGGATGAACTTGGACCAAAGACTGCACTTTGAGGACACCATGGCCTGTAAGGCCACCAGATCCTTGCTCTTATCCCAGCTGTATGACTATGGATCCTGGTTGAACTAGACGGACTTGTGTCCCTTTTCCAACCTGCCCAACCATGCACTATGATCCTGATGAGGGGCTGAGAGATCATGAGTCTGGTGGCTATACAGGCTAACCTGCTGACCCAGCTGGATGTTAGTAGATCCACTGCTTCCACTTCTGGGATGCTCTTCTTGCAGGAATGACTTAATTCCTGACCATTGAGTTTACTGCCAGGTTGAGATTCATTGAACTGCTTGTTGTTATAGGGCAGTCATTCTCCGTGGACCCCAGGAGTTCCTCCAGAGGATGCTAGGGGTTCCTTGAGCTGTGGCTGATGGACTACCTTTTTGATGGTGCCTACAGCGTTCAAGGTTCAGCATCACTTCGCAAAGCCAGCAGCATGACACAAAATATATTTTTAGCTGTCTCTAAGGGTGGCATTCTGAGCCCACTTTTAAGGGGAACATTCTTCCTATTGACCACCCTTGACATCCAAGGCTTCGTATTTTAGCGTATCTGACGGGAAGTTCTGAGACACTAGAACACAGAGCGATGAAATGGGACAGGTTTTACCATTGGCAAACCTGAATAGGAGGTGCCTCTTGCCATGACAATAGGAGATTACCTATAGCCGTCTGTTTGGAGCATACCTGAGGCCTCCTAGGCTCTGTTGCCCAAACGACTTCCCTACTTGGGAATCACTGTACCCCTGCTGTTAGACACTGCGTTCACCCCTGGCCTATGTCATTGACTTGAGCTAGGAGGTCACCAAGGTGAATAGACTTTAATGACTGTTACGTCTGGAAGTTTATGAAAGTTGATAAGCTTAACTATCCTTAGCCACCATCGATGGGACTAGTCTCATATGTGGGGTAATCTTCCCTGGAATAGGAAGCAAAATCTTTCACTACCTTAGAAGGCCAGTTTATGATGTTCTTAATCTTCTTGACCATTTGAGACCCTGGGATACAAACAGATGGGATAGAGCTAGGACTTGCCTCCACATAAGTCCTAATACTATCACCTCTCGTGTGGACAACTCTACAGTATTCTCCTGAACGTCTAAAATGTCATTATTATAATGAGATTAATTGGCCTTCCCTCTGAATCAGGGTTTGCCAGGACCTGGAGGATGTTGAGCCACCCGCATCTATTGTCCACATAAGGAACCTGACTCCTTTGTATCGCGTCACCTGAGACCAGGTGACAGATGCACTCCGTAGGAGTCGAAAGTACACCGCTAGCTAGTGGACCTTAGGACTGACTGCTGCGGATTGTACCCAGGGAGATTCAGGACACAGGTCTACAGGATCACTAACACAGATCCCAATGGGAGCTGGAACATAGATTCCCCAGGGCGTGGAATCTAAGAGCCAGCAGGTGTTCGCCAGAGCCTCCAGTGGTGAGGATGGACTTCGCTGAAGTCTGGCTCCAGGTCGCGGCCCCTAGGGTCTCACAGCTCACGCTCACAGTAGACTACAGGAGAAGGAAGCAGCAGGCTGGAACGACAAGGATAGTAAGGGGATACGTCAGGGCAACTAGCAGACAGGAACAACAGAGTACACGCCAAAGGTTCAGGGTCACAGGCAGACAGGGATGGTCGGAGACATGCAAAAGGTCAAGGTCGCAAGCAGACAGGAATCGTTGAGAACACACCAAGGTCGGTAACAGAGTCAAGCGTAGAGCACACGGCAAGCAAGAAACAGGAAGCCAAACACACAATGGTACACAATGGTTGATCAGCCCCGCTGGCTTGCAGTGCACAGGTTAATATAGGGTTCCCTGATAGGGCCTGGGGTGGAGCTACGCTTAGAGGAGAGGTTATAATAACCACCAGGTGGAAGTGGCTGGCCTCTTAGTCAGAACACATGAGGGGAGGTAAGCAAACAGAGGAAGATCACTGCATAACCATGACACCTTGCTTCTGCAAGATGGCCACTACTGGAAGCAATGTTCTGGAAAAATGTGGAAAGGTCAATGGTTGCTGAACGCGCCCGCAAGTGAAATTCTCAGAAGCATGGGTGCAACTTGCCAGCACACCTGGAATCTTCTGTTGTTGTCCCAAGATTTTGTTGCAGCAAAACAACACAAAGACAAGTGCTGCACAGGCTCCACTGATCCTGAGTCTCCTGCCCAAATTTGCATTACATTTCTGCAATATAACACCTACTGGGCCCATTTGAGTGCAAAAGAACTTTGCTGCTAATTGAAAGGAGCAGACTTGAGCTTAGGCGATTAAAGACAATCATGGATCTTCCAATCTTTTCTCTAGCTCTTCTCAGGCCCTGCCACCAACTCTTTGTGGGCCTAGCTGACTAGCCTAAGGGATTAGTCTCCGATTCCATCTTAAATCATATTCCAATCGACTTAGAAGAGGTATATGCCCTCAGTGGGATACGACATAGGGCTTGACTAACCCCACAGAATAGTAGGAATAACAGCCTGCTGCCTCCATAGTGGTTACACTGCCTCACTGGTCACTCTAATTTCACTCATGGACCAAACACCACAGAGGCGTATTACTGGCCAAGTTTGACCTCAACTTGTCTGCTGAGAACCAAATAGCTTTGGCTACTGAAGTGCACTCCAACACAGGCCATACCATAATCCTTAATGGCAGTATAAATCTTCATTTCCATTGCTGTTTCCATGTTTTTGCGAAGGCTATCGCATCATCCGATGACAGACTGGCACTTCTGGCTGGTCTGATGAAGATTACTTGGCTTGGCCAAATGCCTCTGCAGTAAGAGTTGGGCTTTACAGAGGGGATCTTGCCTCCTCTGCTATCATGAAGACACCTCTGGCCAATCTGTTGAACACTCTTTGACCTGCTGTTTTTTGAGGCAGGAGGTACCCTTTAAACAGGCTCAGCTGTTTGATTAGCTTAGTACCTGAGCCTTAGCGACTTGACATCCACCCAGTCAGTTTTCACTTGAGTGAACACATCTGCCATTGTGTTTTACTGCCGCCTGATATGCAACTTGGCATAGCATCTTGGGTACGTCAGCTCACCACACTCCCCATTCTGCCCAGGATGGTCCTTATGATTTCTTTTAGCCTGCCCCTTCTGGCAGCACTTTGAATGTATATCAGTTTTAGAGCCAAACAGGACTTGTCATGGTTGGAAGAACAAGTTGCCACTTTCCTTTGGGGGGTGGTGCTGGTACTTTGGGTTTGGACTTGGAGAGTTTTAAAATCCATACTGCCCACGCACTCTTTTTGTATATGAAAGCATACCTACCTGACCCTCACCTATTGATCGTGGCTGGTCTCTGGGTAAGGTTATGGCTCAAGATATGAGCTGCAGGTTTGTGGTCATAATAAAATACCTGGCAATACTGGCTAGGACTTAGCCTTAATATAATATCAGTGGCCATCCCACACCCATTTGCAGACAATGAAGCAGCACATGGATCTATATGTTGTGAGCAAGGGTTAAACCCCTTTGACAGAAGCAATTACAGATAGCAGTGTACTAAACCAACTCTTTAAAGCACTGTTACCACAGCAGAACACTACATTTCTTTTTTTTCTTTTTTTTTTTATGCTTGAATTTAGACATAACAAATAGGTTGATGCATAGCCATCATTAAACACATTGCACCTAAATGCAGACCTTACAACGCATTGCGGCAACACAATGCATAGCAGTGGCATCCATACTGAATCATTATTTTGTCATATCAGCAGCGCAATGAAGGGCTAATATACCTGGTAGGATCACCTACACTAGGCAACTGCCCTATAAAGGTTAAACAGCAAATCCAAACATTAGAGCATTGACACAGTGATCCAACAACCTGCAAAGCCAGGCTTTGCTGAGTTAATAGAGAGACTCAATTTTGCAGCACACATTAGTAGTCCTACAGACAGACAACAAAACCTGTGCAGCAAATGAAACAGACAGAACTATACACAGCAGTTTAACCTACTTTGGCAGCTTGTATATTAACAGCATAATGATTCAGACACACCATGACAGCCCATGGAAAGATTACCTGTTCTGTGCAACACCTTTCCTTGACTGGCTCTAAGGGGGGACGGGAGATGCTCCATACCCGACAGGTGGACACATCCATTTCCTGGAGCTCCCGCTCACTGCTACAGTGGGCCAGAATTTACCCCAATATCATGTCACTGCTCACTGCTCCCTGAAAGCCGCATCCAGCCACGGGAAACAGACAAGGAGCCATCTTGGAAGGAGCAGCCCTGACCATAAATAAAAAACTTCCATCATCTTTGTAAGAGAAACCAACATATCCAAAGCCAAACTAGAAACAAAATGTGTGTGTGGGGCCACAACTCACCAGGGAGGAGAGACTGGATCCGTCTCAACTAAACACAAGACAGAACTGTTTTATCTGCATCCAGAGACCAGTATCCCAGCCCCCCAGTGCCCGGACCTCGTATGGAAGCTGTACAACCGAACAGAGGGGCTTCGTCACAGGAAAGAGGCTGAAACTGTGCGGCTGGCCAGATGAATCTGGCAGGTGAGGGCAAAAATAAAAATCTTCATTAATTCACAGTTATAACCAGTTGAGCGTTTGAGGAAAAAAAAGAGAATACCTCCTAGGGGGAGGCGACTTATTTAAATATAGTATAACCAGTCCTGATGCGGAGGCGGTGACTATCCCATTCGTGTATGCTGTCATGCTTTGTGTCAGGAAAAATTATTTTTTTTATATATTTTTGGGGGATATTTATTATAGCAAAATGTTTGCTCTTTTTTTGTTTATAGCACAAAAAATAAAAACCGCTGAGGCGATCAAATACCACCAAAATAAATCTCTGTTTGTGGGGAAAAAAAGGATGTCAATTTTGTTTGGGTGCAATGTTGCATGACTGCGCAATTGTCAGTTAAAGCAACGCAGTGCCGAATTGCAAAAAATGGCCCGGTCATTCATCAGTCAAATCTTCCAGGTCTGAAGTGGTTAAATGACTCAGATCATCAAATTTTATTATTACACAAAGATAACCCGAGTAAATACAAAATGCATTTTTTAAATGACGGTTTCATTTATTAAGGCAACAAAGCTGTCCAAACCTACCTGGCTTATGTGAAAAAGTAATTGCCCCCTAAACCTAATAACTGGTTGTGCCACCCTTGGCGGCAGCAACTGCAATCAAGCATTTTCGATAACTGTCAATGAATCTTTCACATTGCTGTGGAGCTCACTCTTCTTTGCAGAATTGTTTTAATCCAGCCACATTGGAAGGTTTTCCAGGATGAACGGCCTGTGTAAGGTCATAATACAGCATCTCAATTGGATTTAAGTCCAGGCTTTGACTATGCCACTCCAAAACCTACATTTTGCTTTGTTGAAACCATTTGGAGGTGGACTTGCTGTTGTGTTTTGGATCATTGTCCTGCTGCACTACCCAAGTGCACTTGAGCTTGAGGTCACAAACTGATGGCCGGACATTCTCCTTTAGGATTTTCTGGTAGAGCTCAAAATTCATGATTCCATCAATTATGGTAAGTCATCCAGGTCCTGAATCTGCAAAGCAGCCCCAGACCATCACACTACCACCACCATGTCTCACTGTTGGTATGATGTTCTTGTTATGAAAGTCTGTATTAGTTTTATGCCAGATGTAAAGGGATGCACACCTTCCAAAAAGTAAAATTTTTGTCTCATCGGTCCAAGGAATATTTTCCTAAATGTCTTGGGGATAATCAAGATGTTTTTTGGTAAATGTGAGATGAGCCTTTGTAATCTTTTTGGTCAGCAGTGGATTTTGCCTTGGAACTCTCCCATGGATGCCATTTTTGCCCAGACTCTTTCTTTTTGTTGAATCATGACCACTGATGTTACCTGAGGCAAGTGAGGCCTGTGGTTCTTTAGATGATGTTCTGTGTTCTTTTATGACCTCCTGGATGAGTCGTCGTTGTGCTCTTGGAGTCATGTTGGTTGGCCGGCGACTCCTGGTAAGGTTCACCACTGTTTCAAGTTTTTTTCCATTTGTGGATAATGTCTCTCACCGTGGTTCGCTGGCATCCTAAAGCCTTAGAAATGGCTTTGTAATCCTTTCCAGACTGATACATGTCAATGACTGTTCTTAAATTTCTTTAGATCGTGGCAAGATGTGTTGCTTTTTGAGATCTTTTAGCATGCTTGACTTTGTCAGACAGCTTCAATTTAAGTGATTTTTTGATTCAACAGGTCTGGCAGTAGTCAGGCCTGGGTGTGGCAACTCAGCTTTCCAAAGAATTGTGGTTGATCACAGTTCATTCATGATTCAGCATGGGAGGGGATAATTATTTTTTCACATAGGGCCAAGCAGGTTTGAACAGCTTTTTTCCCATAATAAATGAAATAATAATGTAAAAACTGCATCTTGGATTTACTTGGGTTATCTTTGTGTAATATTAAAATTAGTTTGATGATCTGAATCATTTTAAGTGTGAGAAATAAGCAAAAAAAAAAACAGGAAGGGGGCAAATACTTTTACAAAGCACTGTGTATGCATATATATATATATATATATATATATATATATATATATATATATATATATATATATATATACATATATGAAAAGAGAGAAAACACTGTGCTACTATTTAACATATATATATATATATATATATGTATATATACTGTATATATAGAGCCCTGTTTATATTACATAAGGAAAATATATACAAAACACCATTCATTCCCATACTGATATTCAATCTGCAGAGAAATAAATAGCTTAGTAATGACATTTTTAGCAAAACACGAAATTCTATTGCATGACACAAGCAAACAACATAGAAAACATCCGCTCAATACAGATGATGCTGGCACTCAAGGGAGAGTTATAAAATGTTACAGACAATGGGAAATGATAGCACCATCTGTAAGTGTTTGATAACTTTCTGCTTGCATAATGTGCCTTTATTGGTTTGCATATCTGTCTTAGGGAGATCATTTATTTTTCATGAAAACGGTCTTTCATTTAAAAAAAACATACACACACAAAGAGAACAAAGCTTCTTTTAAAGGGATTTTATACTTATCATCATAAATCATTATACATACATCATAATCATTATATTAAGCAGTTCAAATGCTGCATAATATTGTTTTATGGTTATTTTGAAGACTCAGATGAAAAAATTATCTAAACCAAACCCTCACTTTCCCTGGTTTGGGTCTAGTAACAGGTTGATCGATAGCAGGAAATGCTAGCAATTAACCATTTAACATTCTGCTCCACCGTTTGGTAGCGCACATTTTGAGTCAAGCTAACTCATTGAAATATTTTGATTTTAAAGGGTTAATATTTACTTTCCCTGCACTGTGCTTTTAGATAGTGTAGTGTTTTTTATTCTAATGGTATTGTATTTTGTGAGAAATGTATTAGCAGCACTTGTGCAGGAGTATTCATGCTAACCAGGTCTAAAAAACTAGAGGCTAGAGTAGGCATACTACGGACTAAAAAGTGGCAGTAAGGTACAGATCTTGCTGGCCATGTTGAGTGTTACCGAATGACCTTTTAAAGCTGTATAGTGATGTGGTTAAACTGTTTGGTACCCCAACACTTCATATTCATTATATGTGCCTGCTGTGCCATGTACTTGTATGAAAAAGTATCCTGTTCTCTTTTTATTGCTTCCTTTGTGTGAAATCCCTGGTGTTTCTGACAATCCCTCTGCTTTCCTACTAAAAACTGGCAACACTAAGCAGGACAGCTCACCATGGTCAGTTCTCTAGCTTTGCTAGGAACTCAGCCTGCTCTGCTCCAGACTTTCACTGGGAAGATCAGTGTGCTGTTGCTTCTCCTCCCCCCACTCGTATGCAGCTGAGAACAGAGGGAACATAGGAAAGGTGATCACTTAGAAAAAAGTGGAAAAGGGTTTTTATATATATATATTTATATACAAATATTTTGTATTTCATTTTGATTTCACACTGAGTGGGTTGTTTTACAAGGTGATTGTTTACAATCACTTTAATTATGCTTTAGAGAGGGTTTAACATTGTACAGAGACAGGAACCTGGCATGTGCTCTAGTAGCATTTGGAACCCACATTGAACACAAATTGTGGTCACAGTTTGTGTCACCAGGTGCAACCTTGGCTGGATCATTGGAAGTGTTTACCCTGAATACTTCCTTAAGGGCAGATACAGGATTTAACTGCTGCAGGGTTGTCAGATTCTATACAAAGCGATATATAGATTTCCCAGCAAACTTTTCAGCTAGCCAGAACAAAAATAAAATAAAAATAAAATAAATAATTATGTAGTTCTCCTTCTCTTGGGTTAAAGCAGAATGACCCTATAGGTAGTGTGTCTGGCTAACATCTCCAACTTAGGGTCTGGTTCTTGGTCTACAATAGGAAAAAATAAATTGGCCAATCACTTTAGTCTTTTTACCTTTTGTGGTTAAACTGAATTCCAGGAGGCAGCAAGTTTAGGAAGTTTAGGAGTGCAGAATACCCAAATTGATTTTGATAATAGCACAGGTATGCCAAAGTAGCAGTAGGCCCTTTAAAGGGCAGCCTCTAGGTAATTGATGGCCCTGTGAAAGAGGCCTGTGGACCTTTCAGACATGTCAGCAACAAGAGGCCGGGATTTCCATCACTTGCACCTGTAGCCGTTGGCACCCAACACAACAAACCTCTGCTGGGATTTCCTCTTTCATACAAAATATTTACAATGTAACAATATATAAATGGTTATATGAGGTGACTATTTATACTGATGATGGGAAAAAAGCATGGTTGATGATTATAGAGGGAGAGGCACCTCTTCTCTATACCTGCCTATAAGCACATTCCTGCCACGTGTTATAGCAAATCTGGGCCTGACCAGTAGTGTAGATTTCCAATAAATCGGTAGCATTTATAAACGAAAACATTTCTTGGGATCCAGTCAGTGAATATGTCTAGGCTTAAATGATTAAATGATGTCTTCAGGCTGGTGCAGACAGAAAGAAGAACTTCCCCAGTCTCCCCCCCCACCCCCAGTGATCAAAGAGCAGCATTGCAACTTTTTGGTAAGTCACAAACTGCAAAGGCACCAGGGTTCACATCTGAGCCACATCTCAGTACAGGAAGTAGCTGATGATTGTGGTTGAGGCCTGAACAAAGATGGCTGTGTTCTTTGAGTGAGAATAGAAGATGAAGGCATTAGGGGATGGTCTACTCCCTGATCTCTAAGAGGTACCTGTAATTCTGCATGCACACGATTGGATATTCCGACAACGAAATCCTGTGATTTATTTCCGATGGATTTTGGCTCAAACTTGTCTTGCATACACACGGTCACACAAATGTTGTCAGAAATTATGATTGTCAAGAACGTGCTGACGTACAACGCGTACGACGGCACTATAAAGAGGAAGTGCAATAGCCAGTGCGCCACCCTTTGGACTCCTTCTGCTAATCTCATGTTAGTAGGTTTGGTGAGAGATGATTCGCGCTTTTCAGCCTCGTGCTTTTCAGATTGTTACTGCTCTTCAGTTTGTGCTTGTGGGTTTGTATCTGATTTTCAGTGCGTGTAATCAGTTCACATCTGGTTTTCAGTGTGTATTTTTATATTACATATTTGATTTTCAGTGTATTTTTGTCCACTCGTTTCTGATTTTCAGCTCGCTCTTCTCGGGCCTTTCTGATTTTCAATGCGTTCTGTTAGTTTGTTCTGACCAGCCGACCGTTTTCTATAGGAATTGGCTGTCTGTTCGAATCGAACATGAATTCAACTTGAACATTGGCTGTTCACCCGTTCGCAGAATAGCAAACAATTTGGGGTGTTCGCGGCAAATTCAAATAGCCGTGGAACACCCTTTAAAAGTCTATGGGAGAAATCAAAAGTGCTACTTTTAAAGGCTAATATGCAAGTTATTGTCATAAAAAGTGTTTGGGGACCTGGGTCCTGCCCCAGGGGACATGTATCAATGCAAAAAAAAGTTTTTTCGGGAGCACTGATTTTAATAATGCTTAAAGTGAAACAATAAAAGTTTAATATTCCTTTAAATTTCATACCGGGGGTGGGGGGTCTATAGTATGCCTGTAAAGTGGAGCATGTTTCCTGTGTTTAGAAAAGTCCCTGCACAAAATGTCCCTGCACAAAATGTAATTTCAAAATGAAAAAATGGGCTTATTTTTTGGCCATTTTCTTCAATAGTGCAAATGTCATTTATTTGATGACAATCTCTTCTTCAGTTAACTATTGTGTTGTGGGTCTGCTACACACACCTTGTTTTTGTTGTTAATGTATGTAATGCATTCATGCTAAAAATATTCTTCATTTTCTGCCCCAATAATTAATTTTGAACGAAAATGACGAAAGTGACGAAAATGGCCTGATTGTTGCAAATTATAAAGCACTATGGGTGTTAAATCCACTTTGCTCTACAAGTGCACTGCAAAAGTGCACTTGAAACTGCACTGAAAGTGCACTTGTAGTATAAAGTGGATTTTTCTTTAGTAAATAACACCCATTGTCACTACAAATGCCAACTTGCTCCAAAAACTGCTATTGAGCATTGAAAAAAGAAGTCATACATTGTTGAGTATAAAATTTTTTACTCTGTGTACATTCACATTTGCATTTAGAAAAGGGTTTTTGAACAAACCAACATATTTGTAGAAGATTTTTTTTTATTTAGACATTAGAAATATCCTTTTTTGGTGGTAAACAGGCAATAAAACAATACACAACTCAGGAACTTACAAAGTTCAACTTTGATAAATTGAAGGCAATAACAGACATTAGTATGTCCAAACTGTTTTAATCTTGCCTTCATCAGATGAGGTGATGTCACCCCTGTAAAAGCCAAATTTAGAAGATGCACACAAATTGAGATTCAAAATGGGCTTTTCCCTCCTGATTCCATACCTAAGGTCAACATGTGTTAGCTCCCATCATGGGGGATCAATGGACGTGTTTCCAGGGTACAACCCCTTCCTCTCAGCTACTTGTGTTGCGAGGAAGGGGTTGCACACACAAAACGCGTACATTGATATCCCATCATGGCAGATAGCACATGTTGACACAGTGTGTGCATCTTCAAAATTTGGCTTTCAACATGTTTATAAATTTTTTATAAAAATTAAAAAAAATAAAGACAATTATTACAATTTTTGTGTGTTTTATATTCTGCCTAAAACATCAATGATGTTTTTGAGTCTTTTTTTCTACATCCTTCATGTCTTTCTTGATCTTCTGTAAATCCCCATGATCTCCCCGATGAAGATGTGTGCACTTGCACTTGTGAAATATGTTTCTTCTTCCACAACATCCACATCACCTAAAAAATAGAAAAAACACACCATGTATTATAAATATGCAGGCATGCATCTATTACTTGAAGCTGTGGTCTCAGACACTCACCTGTTGTGGTTACTATTTCGCCCACTTAATTAATCTCTCCTTCCTCAACATCCTCAAGTTGTGGTCTGCTGAGTTCCCCTTCTTTAGGAGGCTGTGTGTCCCTGGTGTCCTCTGATGCCCTTAGTCTTTTCTCTCCTATGTGAATAAAAAGGTATACTTAGCACACAGATATTTGAAGGCAGAAATAGGAATATGAAACATTACTTGGAAGTGTCGTACAATTGTCTGTTTTGGCAGAGTTCCAAGCTGAAGACATGATTTTTTCCCTTTCTTCAAGCTGGAAATACTTACCTTTTTTGGTAAAGTTTCACACATGGAGACACCCCTAGTATCCCCTAGAGCACCTGTGTGGGACACTCTACAAAGTTTGTTCGGGTGTCCCATACTAGTGCTACTGCGTCCAGCTGTGTAAAGAGCTGCTGAGTGTCCTCTCCTTACACTGAATCAAGGTTGCATTTCATTATAGTTACAAACCCATCTAGACAACAATGTCATAAACTACTTTGAATACAAATAGGACTGAACAACTGTAGTTAACCTGTATCTGCCAAAAACATTGTATTAGTCGGCGAACAAACAATGTTTACTACAAATGATTACTGTGCTCACGAACCTGAAAGTTGCAATTTTAAACTGTACAACAGTAAAGAAAAGCACATGGAGCAGCATGCGAGTAATAGTAATAATAGGAACACACGACAACTACTTGCTTTTTTGTAGAACTCTGTTGATCCCTCTGTTCTGATCATGCTCCCTCAATTTCAGGTCTGACCAGCATTTCCTCAATTGATCCTTGGATCGTCGTACCCCAAAATTCCTGTGCAGACTTTTCACAACTTTAGCCATGATCTTGGCCTTTCCACATTTGGGTTTGGGTACAGTCCATACTTCCCATCATAGTCAGCCCACTTCAAGATGTCCACCATCTCCACCATCTGTACAAAGGACATATTTGAGGCCCTAAATCTCCTCCAGGATCGGGATGTTCGTGGCTCCGCGCTTTCTTCCTTGCTGCTGCTGTCTGCATGCACTTGTTTTTTCTCCGCCATGTGCTCCCCCACGATCTGTGAGTGGAGGAAGGAGTAGCGGAAGCACCGATCGTGATAACGAAGGTACAATTTTAACTTGGGCCTATACTGCTTATAGATTGAGGCCTATATTGGGACAAGATTAAGAGAGTTTAGCCTGACATTAGGGTTTTTGTCTTGTGTTGTGTCTTTCAGAGAAAATGGATCTATTGAATGATCAGGACTTTATCCCCATATTCATTGATAAGTACAGGGAGCTGCCCTGTCTGTGGCAGATAAACCACCCCTTTTATAACAATAAAAGAAAGAGGCAGGCAGCGCTGGATCAATTGCTGGAATTTGTGAAGCCGCAGATCCCCTCGGCAACCATCAACTATTTGAAGGCCACAATTGGTGGCATGAGCATCACTGATAATAGGGAGGGCAAGACGGTCCAGGATTCAATGAGATCAGGAGCTGCAGCAGATAACATTTATGTACCCAGGCTGTGGTACTATGACAGACCTAATTTTCTGGCAGAACAGAGGGAACCCAGGTCAGCACTCTCCAGTCTTCCTTCAACACTTCCTTCCACCCCAGTTGAGGCTTCTGACGTCCAACCTGGGCCTTCCACCCAAGAAGATGTGGAGGATCCCTGCTTGAGCCAGGTATAGCATTGTTCAACATATTTATTGTCAAAAAATGTATGATATTAACTAGATGTTAGTATTGATCACTAATCTAGTATTAGTATTAATCACTGATATTTAACAGTGTTTTACATATCAATAGACAGTAGTGGCCACAAATGATTGGGACAAGAATGAAAAATGCTGGGGTCAGAATGATAGTCTTTTCTATTTATTAACATTCAATTTGCAACCGTCATGAGCTGAAAATTGTGTGTGATTGATGAACCAAAAACTAAAACCATGTCCCTTTTTCATACGCAGGAAAGCCTCAGCCACGAGAAGGCTGTGGAAAGTGGCAGCCAGGAGGTGGCCGGGGTAAGTGGCAGCCACGAGGAGGCCAGGCCCAGTAGCCTGACCAAATCCCAGGTCCCTCCTCTCCCCCTTAAAAAAAGGCCCAGGAAGGGGAGTAAACTGGAGGAGGCACCCACTATTTCGGCAGGCAACTGCAGCCCTCAGAACCCCCCCCCCCCCAGTGTTCAAGAGGACTATGCCTGCATGGCAGCCTGCAAAGTGCAGGAAATGGAGGAGAGCCAATGCCTCTTCTGTGAGGAAGTCATCTTACAAGCCATAAATAAGGGGTTGAGGGGGCAAACTCACAAGCCTGTAACCTGCACAAAGTATCATTTCGCAAGGAAAAAAAGTCTTTTAAAATCACTTTACATTGTCGGCTCCCGTAATACAGAGAACACTCAATGAGTGATCTCTGTATTAGCCGACAATTCATTCATTGATTTAAAAAAAAAAAGCGTGGGGGTTCCCCTAAATTCAATTACCAGGCCCTTCAGGTCTGGTATGTATATTAAGGGGAACCCCGCATCAAATGTAAAAAAAAAATTGACGTGGGGGTCCCCCTAAAAATCCATACCAGACCCTTTATCCGAGCACGCAACCTGGCAGGCCGCAGGAAAAGAGGGGGGATGAGAGAGCGCCCTTCCACCTCCTGAACCGTACCAGGCCACATGCCCTCAACATTGGGAGGATGCTTTGGGGGTCTGTGACCCCTCAAAGCACCATGTCCCCATGTTGATGTGGACAAGGGCCTCATCCCCACAACCCTGGCCGGTGGTTGTGGGGGTCTGAGGGCGAGGGGCTTATCAGAATCTGGAAGCCCCCTTTAACAAGGGGACCCCCAGATCCCCCCTATTTGAAATGGTAAGGGGGCTTCCAGATTCTGATAAGCCCCCTGCCCGCAGACCCCCACAACCACCGGCCAGGGTTGTGGGGATGAGGCCCTTGTCCACATCAACATGGGGACATGGTGCTTTGAGGGGTCACAGACCCCCAAAGCATCCTCCCAATGTTGAGGGCATGTGGCCTGGTATGGTTCAGGAGGGGGGGTGCTCTCTCGTCCTCCCTCTTTTCCTGCGGCCTGCCAGGTTGCGTGCTCGGATAAAGGGTCTGGTATGGATTTTTTGGGGGACCCCTACGTCTAATTTTTAAAAAAATTTGACACGGGGTTCCCCTTAATATCCATACCAGACCTAAAGGGCCTGGTAATTGAATTTAGGGGAACCCCCACGCTTTTTTATTTAATTTTTTTTTATCAATGAATGAATTGTCGGCTAATACAGAGAACACTCTTTGAGTGTTCTCTGTATTACGGGAGCCGACAATGGAACGGGATTTTAAAAGACTTTTTTTCCTTGCGAAATGACACTTTGTGCAGGGACAGTTCTAAGCATTGGAAACATGTGCCCCTTCACAGGCATACTATAGACACCCCCCCCCCCCCCCGTACGAAATTTAAAGGAATATTACACTTTTATTGTTTCACTTTAATCATTATTAAAATCACTATAGACTTTAATAGGGTTCTAAAGTTCACACGAAGTTTAGGTCTGTTCACAGGTTCTGGTGCGAACCGAACAGGGGGTTGTTTGGCTCATCTTTAATCTCCATTACAAACACTCATTTTACCAGACCGATCGCTTCCGTCTCATACTTGATTCAGAGCCTGCGTGGAATTGTGTGCGTTGGAATTGTCTACACACGCTCAGAAATTTACAAGAACGGATTTTGTTGTTGGAAAATCTGAGAACCAGCTCTCAAATTTTTGTTGCCGCAAATTCTGACAAAAAATGTCCGAAGGAGCCTACACACAGTCAGATTTTCTGACAACAAGCTCCTATCGAACATTTGTTGTCTGAATATCCGATCATGTGTACGCAGCATTAGTATTACAGTTATGTATTACTTAGCATGCACACATACCTCCCAACTTATTTGAGACAGCAACAAGGGACACCTATTAGTAAAAGTATGTAGGCATAGGACACACCCCCTGCTACTCCCCCTTAAAGGAGAATTATACAAAAAAATTATTAGTTAAAGAGGAGTTTCCGTTAAAGTCAGCAGATACAAATACTGCAGCTGCTGACTTTTAATAATCGGACACTTACCTGTCCCAGGGTCCAGCGATGTGGGGGAATGAAGCCCTCCTCCCCCCCCCCTCCTCTCAGCGGTGTCAGCATTGCAACTGTGGGCACCTGGCTGTGGCTTCACAGCCGAGCACCCACTGCGCATGCGCGAGCAGCGCCACGCGCCATGATTGGCTGGAGGGAGGGGGCGGACCTGAGCCCTTCCTGTGCCAAGGGGAAGTGACGTCTGGAGGCCAGGCACTAAAGGAGGCAGACTACGAGGGACCCCCTGGGCAACAGGCATTTAGAGGTGAGTTAAATATATTTTTTTCCAATTTTTTTTTTTTTTAGGAATTTTAAGCATTTATTTTTTTGGTGTGTGGAACATCACTTTAAATCCAAAAGTGCATTTTTTTACCACTACTATTCTTTTATAATGGCTTTTGAAATTTACAAATGCAACTTAGAAATTGGATGAAAGGTTTAGCACTGGGAAACACTTTTTGAAAGATAAAAAGTAATTTTATTTACAACAGTATATATCAGATCCAAATGAGGGACAAATGAGGAGGAAAGAGGGACTTTATTCCAAATCAGGGACAGTCCCTCAAAATGTGCCCACACACTAAACAAAACAAAGTTTGTCTGATGCTAGGGTCTCTTAAATTTAAACAACCGACAGCACCACTGAAATGAGAAAATGTGTTCCAAGAGAAAAGGTTAGAAATGACAATGGTAGTTAAGTGGCTATTATGTACTATGAAAGGTTTAGATTAATATTTGAAGAATATGCAAATGACTGAATAAAGCTTTTAATATTGAATTAAAATGGGCATACAGATCAGATAAAAATAACTGTTTGCCAAGTGTATATCCATATTTTTTGCATATTTTATTATTTGAATAGTAGTGGTTGCTTTATGCATTTGCGTCATGTCTATAGTTTGAACTGCTGTTATCTTCAAGTCCCCCCTAGGAAGTCTGCATTGTTAAATTGATTTTTCCACACCTGAGGGCACAAATGCTGTTGCTCCGTGCTACCAGGTAATGAACAATTGTTTGAGTTATTGGCTCTCTACACAAGAAAGATGCCCAGATTAATTTCTCAAAAAAGCAGAAGGATGTTATTTAACAGCTCTGTGAGCCTATTAAGAAAAAATAAATAAATAGATTATCCTTTTGGTAAAATAGCGTTATGGGTGAAAAAAAGAAAAGAAAATGGGAAACACTGTAAAAAAAATAAAATAATAATAATAATTCCCCTCTGGGTGATCTATGTACATTGCAAGGATTTTAACAAACATGGTTGCAGATTCCTACCCTTTGTTATTTTAAATAAATTGCTTTTTGTCTTTGGTCATGTATAAAATGAGAGATTTTATTATTATCAACCAGCTGCTGCACTTGCAGGGTTCTAATAAGTAAAGCTACAGAGCCTGCATCCCTTTAGAGGCTATTTCCGTTTGAGAGTATCTCACCAAAATTGACATTTTTGTTGCAGGGGATGCCCAAAATCTGTCTTGTATCCTGTATTCTGTAGTGCAAACTTCTGGGAAAGCCAATCACAAAAGCAGGAAATTATATTTCTGGGGGGTGTTCTGTGCACCATCTGTGTACAGAATGCCTCCAGGTTGCTATATTGCATTGCATTTTACAGAAAATTACAGCGTTGTAGATTGAAAAGGAAAGGTAATTTCTATTAACATTGAATTACAATATGTGCAAAAAAGGAGCTCCGCTAGATATATCACTGCACACTAATTCAACCAAAAATTATAAATGTGCTGCAAAAATTCAAAATAATTAAAATCATTAGAAGCATGACAATATAATATAAATCTATTATCAATAATAAATGCTATTTGATAATCGAAAGAAAACATATATCATGAACTTGTTAAATCTTGTGACTTAAACATAACAATGACAATATGATATAAATTAAATTATCAATACCAATTAGTGAAATATATGCTATTGATAAACAAAAATATATATATATATACAGTGCCTTGCGAAAGTATTCGGCCCCCTTGAACTTTTCAAACTTTTGCCACATTTCAGGCTTCAAACATAAAGATATAAAATTTAAATTTTTTGTGAAGAATCACCAACAAGTGGGACACAATTGTGAAGTGGAACGAAATCTATTGGATATTTTAAACTTTTTTAGCAAATAACAAACTGAAAAGTGGTGCGTGCAAAATTATTTGGCCCCTTTACTTTCAGTGCAGCAAACTCACTCCAGAAGTTCAACGATGATCTCTGAATGATCCAAAGTTGTCCTAAATGACTGATGGTGATAAATAGAATCCACCTGTGTGTAATCAAGTCGCTGTATAAATGCACCTGCTCTGTGATAGTCTCAGGGTTCTGTTGAAAGCGCAGAGAGCATCATGAAGACCAAGGAACACACCAGGCAGGTCCGTAATACTGTTGTGGAGAAGTTTAAAGCTGGATTTGGATACAAAAAGATTTCCCAAGCTTTAAACATCCCAAGGAGCACTGTGCAAGCGATCATTTTGAAATGGAAGGAGTATCAGACCATTGCAAATCTACCAAGACCTGGCCGTCCCTCTAAACTTTCAGCTCAGACAAGGAGAAGACTGATCAGAGATGCAGGCAAGAGGCCCATGATCACTCTGGATGAACTGCAGAGAACTAAAGCTGAGGTGGGAGAGTCTGTCCATAGGACAACAATCAGTCGTACACTGCACAAATCTGGCCTTTATGGAAGAGTGGCAAGAAGAAAGCCATTTCTCAAAGATATCCATAAAAAGTCTCATCTAAAGTTTGCCACAAGCCACCTGGGAGACACACCAAACATGTGGAAGAAGGTGCTCTGGTCAGATGAAACCAAAATCGAACTTTTTGCCCACAATGCAAAACGATATGTTTGGCGTAAAAGCAACACAGCTCATCACCCTCAACATACCATCCCCACTGTCAAACATGGTGGTGGCAGCATCATGGTTTGGGCCTGCTTTTCTTCAGCAGGGACAGGGAAGATGGTTAAAATTGAGGGGAAGATGGATGCAGCCAAATACAGGACCATTCTGGATGAAAACCTGTTGGAGTCTGCAAAAGACCTGAAACTGGGACGGAGATTTATCTTCCAAAAAGACAATGATCCCAAACATACAGCAAAATCTACAAAGGAATGGTTCACAAATAAACGTATCCAGGTGTTAGAATGGCCAAGTCAAAGTCCAGACCTGAATCCAATCGAGAATCTGTGGAAAGAGCTGAAAACTGCTGTTCACAAACGCTCTCCATCCAACCTCACTGAGCTCGAGCTGTTTTGCAAGGAAGAATGGGTAAGAATTTCAGTCTCTCGATGTGCAAAACTGATAGAGACATACCCCAAGCGACTTGCAGCTGTAATCACAGCAAAAGGTGGCTCTACAAAGTATTAACGCAAGGGGGCAGAATAATTTTGCACGCCCCACTTTTCATTTATTTTATTAGTTAAAAAAGTTTCAAAAATCCAATAGATTTCGTTCCACTTCGCAATTGTGTCCCACTTGTTGGTGATTCTTCACAAAAAATTAAAATTTTATATCTTTATGTTTGAAGCCTGAAATGTGGCAAAAGGTTGAAAAGTTCAAGGGGGCCGAATACTTTCACAAGGCACTGTATATCATGAACTTATTAAATCCTGTGACTAAAAGAAAAGTCCACACATAGTAGTTATCACGTGAAATAATGTGAAAAACTTTTATACAAAAATTACCTTATGAGAATCCATGATTGGTTCAATGATGGTGTAGCATCCAATCCTCCACACAAACTGACATGTGAGAACCTCCACTGCCACTTGCCAGAACTAGGTGGTCCCTTTCTACAGGGGGCCACACTGAGCAGATGGCTATAACCCTAGCTCGGGATATTTCTGGCACACAGGGGTCTCTCCAGCCTCAATAGAATGTTCCACAGAAGGGGAACCACAATTACGTAGCTGGCTGACACACACAGGACTCCTCAGCTCCAATAAGGGTATTCCCCAGACTCAAACGCGCTGCAAATTTCCCAAAAAATAAATAAAAGCTTGGATAGCGTAAAAAACCATTACATTTTAATGAGCGTAAAAGACAAATGAACACTTGCAAATATGAAGATAACTTCAGCAAAAAACGTGAGC
Source organism: Lithobates pipiens (assembly GCF_037356315.1). Lineage (NCBI taxonomy): Eukaryota > Metazoa > Chordata > Amphibia > Anura > Ranidae > Lithobates > Lithobates pipiens. The sequence goes on along the minus strand of NW_027507788.1, from coordinate 141,109,805 downwards.
CGGCCAGCCTCGCTTACAGCCCGTGGCTTCCGGGACTATGCGTGTAGCGGTGACGTCAGTACGTCGCTCCTCCTCTCTACTATCATATAAATGTACTCACCGAGGCCAAGATGCCGAGAGCGGTCACTGTTGCGACTCGGCGCAGACCACCCCTGAAGGTGGCACAGAGGGTGGTTGCACCAAGAGGCACAAGCTACCAGTAGGACAGTCACTTGCTAGTAGATCAGCAGGTAGCTTGAGCAGAGCTGAAAGGTGATGTCCCGTGGGAAGGTCCAGAAGCAATGGTAGCAAGTCCGTAAGGCAAAGGCAGAATCCAGGAGGCGGGCCAGGGGTCAAACACAGTTCAGATCAGAATACAAGTACCAGGAACGCTGAGACAGAAGGGTAATCCAAAGACAAGCCAGGGGTCGAAAACAGGAGATAGCAGGTAAGTCCAGATGCAGGCTGAGGGTCAAACACGTTCAGAAAGCGGGAGTCCAAGGTCAAGCCAGAGGTTGGGTCAGGAGAAGATCAGCGAGGTCGATGAGGCAATCCGGGTAATACAGATCACAAGAGCAGACGTGGAAATCACAGGAAGCTGAAGACGAACCAGCAATGTGTTTGGATGACCTCACTTCCTTTATAGGTCAGCGAGGGGTCACACCCTGTGTGTGTTTGCTCGTGTGCTTTGGCACATTCCTATTGTGCAAAACTGTGCGCCAGAGCGCTTTACCCCTGCGCATCTTATGACATCTATGCATTTCGTCATCAATAGGACGTTGTCACGGGGCCTGAGTAACCAATTGTCCCATTACTTTTGGTCCCTTAAAAAGTAGGCACATATACAAACTGTTGTAATTCCTACACCGTTCACCTAATTCGGATGTAAATACCCTCATCTTAAAGATGAAAGTCTGCAGTTAACGCACATCTTGTTTGTTTCATGTCAAATCCATTGTAGTGGTTTATAGAGCCAAAATATTAGAATTGTGTCGATGTCCCAATATTTATGGACCTGACTGTATGTTAGTGTCCCTTGTTTATTTTACATTGTATTTTTTAAAATGTAACTGCCTACTCCCAAACTGCCATTTGAAGTAAAACACATAGCCAAGCATTATTCTACACAATTCTTTTACTATGCATAAAATAAACGGATTAAGTTAGAGATGCTATCTGCCATCCAAATACAAAGAACTTAACCAAAAAGTGCATTCTATGCAAACAAAAATATAGAAAATATAACAAATAAAATCACTAAAAAAATAAAAAATAAAAAATTAAATAGAAATTAGTGGTGAAAATCCCCAGTCCAGCGGGCTGTGAACTGTGAACAAGACCAGATGGAGTACATAAATCAGATTATAAAAAAAAAAGTAAGCAATATTTGTATATAACCAATATGTATATGTGTAAATTAGCTATCTGTATATGTTCTTTCTCCAAGTAGCTCTAGAGAATTATATATAAGGTTTTCTAAAATCTTTGTATGTCTTGGTATTCTAAAAATGAAGGTAAATATAAAGCAGATATGAACATTCTTATTTGGTCATGTTTTTTTTTCTGCTTTCAAGAGGGAGGCACCAAAAAAGGAGGCTCCAACCAAGCCACCACAAGGAATGAAAGGAGGCTACCCTCACTTGGACCCCAACAGGGGAGGCAACAAGGCCATCTTCCCCTCCAAATGCGTAAGTGCCAACTTCAAACACACTTAAGCCACCGACAGGAGTGTTTCTAGGTGGGCCAAAGATTACAGAGTAGTTACAGTGTGTACTTTCCTAGTAGTGTAGGTGTCTGAAGGGCAAGCAGGTTGCAAAGTATTTCTTGAATTTGACTAGTAACTTGACCATAACTCACTATGTAGGGCCTCAGCCACTTGACCATCGTCCCCTTAATACTTTTTACTCTTCTTACTAGGTCATGATCTTCCAAGATACACTATTGACAGAATGAGTGCAGACACGTTGCATTGTTTAAAAGTTCTGGAGCAAATCAAGGAGGCTGCCACTCCTTTACAGCAAAGAATCATTGTTTTTGTTGACATGCTTACCAAATTTTAATTTCCTCTTGCCTGGTCTGAAGTTTATTGTTACACTTGTTGGCTCCTGTTTGCCCTTTTAATATTTACCATGTTTTTAGGACTTTGAAATGTGAAAGTTTAGGGACAGAACTCTGTATTTTCCTCGGTCTAAAAACAACTGTGCGAATTACTAACAGTGAAAATGACATCACCTGTGCCAAATTCTACAAATATAGAAAACACGACCTGGGTTTGCATCTTGAGGATCAGAGTTGGGAAACACTGCCCTAACTAATGTGAATTGTAATGTTTCTGTGTTTTTAATAATACAAAACCCCAAGTTTGAAGGTGCCCCCAAATTGGGCCTTAAAATTCTTATTCCCCTCATGATCCCATGCCTAAAATGTGTGTATTTCCGTATATATCTAGTTTGCAAAAAGCCCCAAAACACACAGTGTGTCAATATGTGCTATCTACCATCACTGGGTACCAATGGACGTGTTTTGGGGGTACAACCCCTTCCTCATAACTAAAGTAGCTCAGAGGAAGGGGTTGCACCCCCTGAAACATGTCCATTGATACCCTGTGATGGGAGATAGCACATGTTGACACACTGTGCTTTGTGGGTTTCCCATACACACATTTTCGGCATGGGATCATAAGGGAAATTTAATTGTTATGCCTCTACGTGTATGTGACTTCAAATTTTAGCTTGTAGAGGGTTGAGATCACCCCATCTGAGGAAGGCAACATCCACACAGTCTTGGGATATTAATGTCTCATTTGGCCTTGACTTTACCAAACTCAAACTTTGTAAGTTCCAGAGTTTGGGATGTGTATGTATTAGAACATGCCTGTTTAGCCACAAAAAAAGGAGAAATAATGATAATAACCTAAAAATGCACATGTGAATGTGCTTTGAGTAAAATGTGTTTTACTAAACAATGTGTGAATCATTATTTAAATGCTCAATAACAGTGTATTTGATAAGTTAGTACAGTGACAATGTGCTCTTAAGTGCAGCCAACTCCTCAAAACGATTAAAAGGAGTTGAAAAGGCATAATGTTATTGAACTTCATGCATTAGATCCATTAAGAACATTGTATGTGTAGCAGACCCACAGCACACCATAATAGTTAGCTGAAGAAGATATTGTTGCGTAGCAAATAAGGTACATTTGCACTATTGTAGCAAGTGGCCAAAATAAAGCCCATTTGTGAACATATTAGACAGAAACACAGACAACAGTAGTTCAAATGAAATATGAGTCTATGATCTCAAAAAAATATTAGACATGATCAGCTACAATTTGCTGCCAAGCCACTGTCCCTCTACCCACAGAATAATCAAGGTATTTCTGCCATAAATCTCTGGCAATTTGTGAGGGCAATCCAGAACGGGCATTTTCAATAGCCGTCAGCACGCCCACAGATGAACGAACTGCAGCCTCTTCAGCTGGGCCTGCCACTGCAGGGTCCGCGTCACTTGGCAGCGAGGCTAGGTAGCTGGTAGCATTCCTCCTTAAAAAATTCTGTAGGATACAGCAGCACAGAACCACATGGTTTATGGCGATTCAGCACTGCGTCATTTTAACTGACAATTGCACGGCTCCCAAACAAAATTGACGTCCTTTTTTTCCCCAAATAGAGCTTTCTTTTGGTGGTATTTGATCACCTCTGTGTTTTTTCTGCGCTATAAACAAAAAAAGAGCGTCAGTTTTGAAAAAAACACATTATTTTTTACTTTTTGCTATAATAAATGTCCCCCAAAAATATATCTAAAAAAAATGTTATAAAATTATAGCGTCTACAAAATAGGGGATAGTTTTATGGAAATTTTATTAATATCGGTGATCGGCCATTTTTATCATGACTGGCTGCTGCAAGGGTTAAGTGTGTCCTAGGAAGTGATTCTAAATGTGGGGGAGGGGTGGGCTACGCGTGACAGAACACTGATCATCGCTTCCGATTACAGGGAGCAGTGATCAGTGTCCTGTCACTATGCAGAATGGGGAAATGCTTGTTTATATTGGCATTTCCCTATTCTTCCTCTCCATGAGACGATTGCGGGCATCCCCGCGTACAATAATATGATTTTGCGCAGTGGAGCCAACCTGGCGCAGTTAAACTGCGGTGGCTGGTCCGCAAGCGGTTAAAATCACTGCTCCTGAAAAACTAATATTTTTAATACTTTTTTTTGCATTGATACATGTCCCCTGGGGCAGAACTCGGGTCCCCAAACACTTTTTATGACAATAACTTGCATATAAGCCTTTAAAATTAGCACTTTTGATTATTCATGTTCATGTCCCATAGACTTTAATGGTGTTTGTGTGTTCTGCCAAATTTTTTGCCTGTTCGGTATGTTCTGGTGCAAACCAAACCGAGGGGTATGCGGCCCATCCCTAATCGTTGGTGAGAATAACTTATCTCCATCTACAACTTAGCCTGTTTATTGTATTTCTGTATGATGCATATACTGTTTTTCTGTATCTGTATTTTTTTTCTTAATTGTTCAACTGTTCTGTTCCTGCTACACATTTTCCTGTGTGTATCTCAACATGCAGCTAACCCCTCCTATTCTGCAATAAGCTAAACTGAGTGTCATTTTGACGCTTTATTAGTAAAACAGTGTGGATGAGAAAAAAACAATACATACAGGTATAATCAATATATGAAATATACAGAAATACAATAAATAAGCTAGGCTGTAGATGGCAAAAAGTAATTGTCATCAATGATACTGCATTTAGGGGATGCAAGTTTTAGTCCAACATGTGCTCTAATAGCTGGTTCCTTCTTTCAGTCTCTAAGATGAAGTCTAATGCCCTGCACACACGGTCGGACATTCCGAAGGCGGATTTTGGCCCAAACTTGTCTAGCATACAAACGGTCGCACAAAGTTGTTGGAAAATCCGATCGTTCTGAACGCGGGGATGTAGAACACGTATGACAGGACTATAAACGGGCCAGTAGCCAATGGCTTTCGTCTCGTAGTTCATTCTGAGCATGCATGGCACTTTGTCCGTCTGAATTTTCTATACACGATCGGAATTTAAACGATCTGATTTTCTTGTTGGAAAATTTTAGATACAGCTCTCGAACTGTGTGTCAAAAATTCAGAAGGAATAAGTCAGATGGAGCCCACACACGATTGGATTTTCCAACAACACGATCTGCAGATTTTCCATCGGAAAAAGTCTGACCGTGTGTATGGGGCATATGCTGGCCAACAATTACGAACGTAGTAAACTACAAGACGTACGACGAGCCGATAAAAAGGAAGTTCAATAGCCATGCGCCACCCTTTGGGCTCCTTCTGCTAATGTTGTGTTTGGTGAGCATTGATTCCGAGCATGCGTGTTTGTACTTTGAACTTTTGTCCGACGGACTTTCGTACACATGATTAGAAAGTCTGACAACACACATTTGTTGGTGGAAAATTTGAGAACATGCTACCCAACATTTGTTGGCCAAAAGTCTGACAACAAATGTCTGATGGAGCATACACACCGCCGGACTTTCCGCCAACAAGCTCACATCCCACATTTGTTGTCGGAAAATCCAATCCCATGATGCACCTGTCTCTCTTCCTTATCTTTCACTGTACACAAAAGTCTCTGATGCTACTACAAAATGTAAACTTTGATGGGTCCATTAACCTAATGTTGGGCGCAGCAAGTTTGTCCTAACCAGAAGGAGACCTGTAGTCTGCAGCTGGGCTGGCCCAGTACACTGCAGCTTTATGGTACTTGATCTCTGCCCCCACAATCTGCCAATAATGGGAAATATCCAGAGCCTGGCTGTGCACTATTAATCAGTTCTGGCAGCATCCTGACTGCTTTGTATATAGGCACTTTCTGTGCTGCCCACTGCCTCAGAAGCCTCTTTAAATGACCTCCATATGGCAGCCCCCAGGTGATGTCCAGTCAAAGTCTGGGTCTCTCCAGCCAACCTTCTCTCTGTACCTAAACATAAGAAACCTCCTATCACCCACTATACACATAGTTTTGTAATTTTATTATGTCTAAATTTGTCACCCTCTGTCACCTCTTATGTTGGTACAAAAATAGTTGACATTCCAGATCTATTGTAGCCGCTGTTTTTACTGATTGTGACGGATACAATTCAGACACAATTGTCAGATGGCTCTGGCACATTTAAAGAACAAATGTGTCAGTTTAAGGACACGTTCAGATAACACTATTGTTGTCTATTTTGGGTCCATGTTTGTCTCTTCAGGACAGTATAATATTATGAGGAGTTTTTGTGTCATAACAGGATGTCCAGGTCATAACCAGGTTGGCTGCACTGAGAGCAGACATGAAGTGATTCCATTCCAATTGACTTATTTATGTTCTTGCTTCCTATTATTGTTATTTCATTGCGTTAGTAATTGGAAGGTTCCTGTAATAATTCATTGATGTTCAGTAGTAAGTTGTAGAGTTGCCAATGCTGCAAGATATGCCTATGCATATGCCAAATGCCAAGAGACGGCCTAAGGCCCCATTTCTCCATGATGCATGTTTCTGCACCAATTTGGTATTTCTAGACTCTTGCAATATTTTCCAGTGAATGGGGTGTCAGTATTTCTCCTTAGTAACTAGAGAATATATGGTGGTAAAAAGCCACCCAGACTAATGCCACATACACACAACCGGACTTTCCATCGGAATGAACTCTGACGGACTTTTCGACTGACTTTTCGACTGAGTTCTGACGAAGTTCCGCTGAAACGGACTTGCTTACACACGATCACACCAAAGTCCGATTGTTTAATGCAGTGACGTACGACGCGACTATAAAAAGGAAGTTCAATAGCCAGTAGCCAATAGCTGCCCTTGCGTCGTTGTTGATCCGTTGGACCTGCATACAGATGAGCGGTTTTCTCAATAGGAACTAGTTCTGGTGGAAAGATTTGAAACATGTTCTATTTCTAAAGTCCATCAGATTTTTCGACAGAAAAGGTCCCATGAAGCCCACACACGATCGAATTGTCCGACAGATTTGTTCAGTCTGAACTTTGCTGTTGAAAAGTCCGGTCATGTGTACACGGCATTACAGTTTATGATGAGTAGATTGGTAGGGCCAACGATTGGCATGCGGTGAAAAGAAAAACTATGGTCAAATGTTTGTGGATACTTGACCATCACACCTTGTTAGACATCCCATGCCAAAACCACAGGCCTTAAAGCGCAACTTGGCTTGTATTGGAAAAAAATACCAAATAAAAAGTAATAAATAATATAGCATATACTGTACAATTGCTACACAATAAAAATAAAAGAAAGGTCTCGTGTCACCAGTGACACACCTCCATCCCTAATAGTACAATAAAAACAAAGGTATCGCCTTTTGGGACTTTATATGAGGTGTGCTCAATGGGCCGATGAAATTGATAAATACAGTAAAAATATTTATTGCAGAAATAATCACACATAAAAAAATAGCATAAACAAAGGCAAAGCCAATACAATTTATACATGGTTAAATATTGCATTGCATTAAACACCAGGCGCGAGCGGCACACGCTGGAGCCCTTGTGGGGTTATAAATGGGAGAGCATACATGGCTGGGATCTTTCAGTTCACTCTCATCTCACATGGGACAGTTCACTCTACTGCTGCAAACTACTGATTCTACACAGGTATACATCTTTCATACCTCCTTGGCCTTTTTCCGTCTTACCATTGCAACCGGTTGGTTTATACATTCATTCATGCATTCCATTATATACTTCATGATTAAATAATGTTTAATTATATAAATATTATATTATAGTTGACAGTTGAACAGACTATTTAGGACCTCCAGGCTCATTCATTTCTACCCATGCCATGGCTGCCTTGCTGTTGTTCCTTGGTTGGGATTTTTGGTTGGCTCCGCTCCCTCGGCTCCCTTGCTAAGCATATATTGCTGCCATCTTCGGTAGACATGGCCACAGGCACCTGCGCCTTGCTGATTGGTGAGTATGGGGTCTTTTCTTTTTTCTGTAAGGCCCCTCTTACTGCTTGTTCATCATTTATTCTTGTGTTACATTACCTTTTTTGGTCATTCATTTCCAGATATATCCTACGTGCATCCACCCCTGAAAAGCGAGTCGCATCTCGTGAAACGCGTCTGTTGTTTTAGATGTTATTTATACTCATGTGTTTCTAATGCAATTCATTCTTTAACCATTTACAAATTGTATCGGCTTTGACTCGGTTTATGCTACTCTTTTATGTGTGATCATTTCTGCAATAAATGTTTTTGTTATATTTATATTTGTCAATTTCATCAGCCCATTGTGCACACCTCATATAAAGTCCCAAGGGCAATACCTTTGTTTTCAATTGCTACACAAGTCGTATCGTAACTAAATGTTATTAAAAATTACCTTTCACTATGAAAAGAAATCTGGAATTTGTTGAAAAACTTTACCATTATTGGTCCTTCATCCAAAGGACATCACAGACTTAATTTTACTGTACTGCACACTGTCTGCAATGTCTTTTGCATGAAGGATCAATAAAGTTGAAGTGTTGCAGCAAATTCTGCATTTCTTTCGATTGTGTATCTGCAGACAAGCTGTGCTAGCACCTTCACCTAAACCCTGGCTATACTGTGGATGGATGGCTAATGTGCTCACCTAGAGCGGATTTCTCTTTGGTGAAAAATGACCTTTCCTTTTCAATCTGCAGCACAGTAATTTTCTGTAAAATGCACTATGGCAACCTATTGATGTACAGATACCCCCCCCAAAAAAAAAATTCTTCCTGCTTGAGTGATTGGTTTACCCAGAAGTCTACTCTAAGATACAAGTCAGATTTTGGGCATCCCCTGCAACAAAAATTTAATTTTTGGTGAGATACTCCACAAGGGAAATCACGTCTAAGGGGATGCAGACCCTACAACTTCCCTCATTAGAACCCTGCAGGTGCAGCAGCTAATTGATAATTATAAAATCACTCCTATTCATGTTATTTTTTCACATGCTTTGACTCAAACATCTATTTCTTCAGAATAACAAAAGGTAGGGGGTAGGATCACCCAAAGGGGAGTGTTTTCTTCTCAACAAAATTAGATTTACTCTTTAAGATTGATCCCCACCCTACCCCTTTGCAACTACAACAGCTTCCACTCTTCTGGGAAGACTTTCCACAAGATGCTGGAGTGTGTCTGTGGGAATTGGTGTCAATCCAGACAAAAGAACATTTGTGAAGTCAGGTACTGATGTTGGATGAGAAGACCTGGCTTGCAACTGGAGTTTCCAGTTCACCAAAAAAGGTGTTCAGCAGGGTCTAGGTTATGACTCAAGCCACGTGAGGTCCTCCACATCAAATTCAACTTATTTTCAACCTGTAAAGCCAAGCCTAGGGAAGTACTAAGAAAGGGGCGGGGCTGGGCTGGATTGAGAGAGGTAATGTCTTGGCTAAGGAAGCAACAGGAGAGCCTGGAGGGGCATATGCTGCACTAGAGGCAAATTAAGTGCTTCCTTAATAGCAATGTTAACAGATGCATGAGCTAAACATAAACAGTAATAAACAAATCTTATGCCGTGTACACACGTGTACATTCCAACAGGAAAAAACGGTTGTGTGTACACAGCATAAGATTTGTTTATTACTATCTATGTTTATCTCATGCATTTGTTAACATGGGTATTGGGGAAGCACTTAATTTGCCTCTAGTGCAGCATATGCCCCTCCAGGCGGAGTTCTGACAGAGTTCCGCTGAAACGGTCTTGCCTGCACACGATCACACCAGAGTCCGACCGTCTAGAATGCGGTGACTTACAACACGTATGACGGGGCTAGAAAAGGGAAGTTCAATAGCCAGTAGCTGTCGTCTCCTACTTGCTTCAGAGCATGCAGCGTTTTTGGTCCGTCGGAACAGCATACAGAATAGCAGTTTTCCCGATAGGAATTAATTCTGTCGGAAAGATTTAAAACATGTTCTATTTCTAGGTCCGTCAGAATTTGAAAAAAAAAGTCAGATGAGGCCCACACACGATCGGAATATCTGATGAACCTGACACTTTAGACTCCTTCCTTTCCAAGACATTCTTCAGTTTTTGTGATACTTTGACTTACAATAACTCTGCCATGCCGCTTGGCTTGTTCTTCCACGTCTAGGGGTTCCCAGGGTTGATACCCAACAACTTTGGATGCTGACACCATAAAGCTAGAAAAGGTAGAAAGGTAGAAAAGGTTTTTATTTGCAGGGGTAACATCCAACAACACAGTCTTGTATGGGAACAGAGGGCAAGGGTGAAAGAACTCAGGCACCTTGAACTGCAAATATCACAAAGTCTCTAGTACCACCCAGAGAGTAGCCACTCACAGCTGGGCGCTTCAAGGCTGAACAAATCTCTAGCCAGAGATTATGGCAGTCAGCGCTTTACCTCAGAACTTGTGAAATCTTTGACCTTGAACAAGTTGTAACTGGAAGTGAACAGGAACCTTTTTCCTCAGTACCTGGAACGTTCTCTGTCTCCTTGACAGTACTGGAAAAAGCGTGAATTCGTCAGTGTCCTTCACAACTCAGCAACCAGGCACTTCTCAGGATGCCAGCTGGTTGTCCTTCCTCCAAAGAGTCCTCCCCCGGTGACTTACACAAGCTGCGGAGCCCCTCCAAGCCGAGAGTACACCCGGACGCCTTGAATCCTCCCTCAGTTACTGCGCCTCGGACCAGCCAGTTCCGAGACTTGGGAACAGATGGATCCTTACACCAGACCAGGCGGGTCTATTGGGATTAACCAACGGAAGCATGTTGCGAGGCGATGAACGCTCCCGTGACCGGGAATCCTCGCAGGGGTACCCCGGTGCAGAATCAGGAACAGACCGCTAAGGCCTCACAAATGAACTCGGAACACGTGACTTCAACACCTTAAGTATCCTTCCCCAGACTCCTCAGCGGGGCCCGGCGCACCCACTGATTGGCTTCAGGGAAGCTGATACCCAAAACGTCCAACCAGGCCTGGTTCTGAGCCTGTCATGTGCGCCTCACTGTACACATGATCAAACAGAACTCTAAGGCCGCGTACACACGCGGGGACTGTTCGGCCAACTTTGTCCGCTGAACAGTGTTTCGGCGGACAGTCCGCCCGTGTGTGGGCTTTCAGCGGACAGTTTCAGCGAACAGTCCGCTGAACAAGGTTTTTCGGAAATTCCGAAAAACTGTCCGCTGAAACTTTGTTTCAGCGAACAGTCCCCTCGTGTGTAGGCTTGTTCGTCAAACTAAGTTCCGCGCATGCTCAGAAAGGATTTACACGCCGAAAGTTATAATGCAGTGTATAGGACGTCATATTTTTCGTCCCGTCGTACGTGCCGTTCACGTCATCGCGCACGGTTTCAGCAAACTGTTCGTTCGTCGTGTGTGGCCATGTCCGTCCATGCTAATTTTGAGCGGACTGTTTGCTGAAACTGTTTGACGGACAAAGTTGGGCGAACAGTCCCCGCGTGTGTACGCGGCCTAAGCCCTTGTACACACGGTCGGAGATTCCGACAACCACATCCGTCTGAGTTACTCCAACAGATTAATTCCGGACAAGGTCCGGAAGTGATGTTGCATACACACGGTCGGACCAAGTTGTCGGAATTTCCGGTTACCAAGAACGCGGTTATGTAAGCCGCGTATGGCGGGCCTAGAAAAGGGAAGTTCAGCACCACATCCGGCACCCTTTGGGCTCCTTCTGCTGATCTCGTGTGCATCGCGTGTTAGTAGAAGTTTGGAGAGACTATTCGCGCTTTTCAGATTTGTGCTTCAGTTTGGTACTGCTCTTCAGTTTCTGCTTGTCTTTGCGTATCTGATAATCAGTGCGTGTAGTCAGTAAGTATTTGTTTCTCATTGTGGACTATATCTTGGTATAGTACGCTTTGATCTGCATTGCTTATTGTCTGCTTGCTTCTGCTATTCAGGTCGTTCTTTCAGGCATTGCTGTTTATTGGTGCTTTCTGTTGTCCGCTCTGACCAGCCGACCGTTTTCAAACCATGTTTCATCTACGTACTCGTCGTAGAGTTTGTGCTGTGCAGGGGCTTCGTGTTGGGGTTCTTACTTTGACACAAGCCCGGTCCATGAACAGGGAGGGGAGGCGTTTGTGGACCAAGAATTGGTTGCACCAGCGTGACCAGTTCTCGCACATGCCCTTGCTCCGTGAGATCCGGGAGAATAATCCTGATCATTTCAGGAATTATCTCCGGATGACGGACCCCGTTTTTCACCGTCTGCTGGCTTTGCTGACCCCTTATATCACCAGGAAGGATACCTGCATGCGGCAAGCCATCACTCCGGAGCAGAGGCTCATCGCCACGTTGCGCTACTTGGCGACAGGGAGAAGCCTTCAGGACCTCAAGTTCTCTACAGGCATCTTCCCCCAGGCTCTGGGGATCATTATTCCAGAGACCTGTTCTGCCATCATTCAGGTCCTGCAGAAGGACTATATGAAAGTAAGTTTTATCCTTTAACATCACATTCTATGTATTTCATGATTGCTAATGTCTTGCATTTCTTTCCTCATTCCATATTTACCATGATTGCAATATGCTCTAATTCATATACTCTGCCCCTTTGTCCTCAGGCATATTTGCCTCACTAACTTCCCCACCATGCTCTTCTTGGCCCATAAAACTATAGTCTAGTCACTTACCAATGTCTTTTGTCAGCTCCATAGTATTTCTTTCCCCTAAACACCCCCTAAAATGTCTACAAATGTGATGTGTGTGCTTCAATTCATGCAGAGTGACATTTATTTATTTTTTGGTTGTGCCAAACTCATTAGGAACCCCACTCCCCCCAACTGCTAGCTCAGCTGATAGCAATCCTCTATCTGCTGACTTTACCAAACCCAATACACACTATACCTACCTTTTTGATGCTCACATATATGGACGAATTCACCAAAGCATGTAGTGCAAGGGCCTGCCTCAATACTTTCAAATGCTATCATTTTTTTATTTTTTTCCCCTATTATTATCTTGATATGTAATAGCAGAATGTCAAAATGTGCTTCCATTTTGTTTTCTTTTTGGTATTATGACACTTCTTACCTGTCCGGTGGGCTGCCAATAGTGTAAGTAAGGAGGGGCTTCCCAAAGTATTACACATTATTTAGGCATTCAGCACTCCATCAAGTGGAGAGGATTACCTGTCCAAAACATCCCCCCCCCTCATTTTTTAGCAAGGGCCCATCAGATGGGGTGGGGGAGGGATGGGGGGGTTATGACTCTGATAAGGGGACCTTATACTTTAGGCTTTAAAAACTCAGTTCCCAAAATGTTATACTGATCTTGGCCAAAAACGTTGGTTTCTAATCTGCTTGCAATGTTGATTTGCAAACTTACAAATTTTTGGTCTTGTTTCATTCCACAGTGTCCTTCAACGCCACAGGAATGGCAGACTGTGGCCTCCCACTTTGCCAGTCGTTGGGACTTTCCCAATTGTGGAGGTGCAATTGATGGGAAAGACGTCCGCATCATCCCACCACCCAACTCGGGGTCGTACTATTTTAACTACAAGGGGTTTAATAGTATCGTGATGTTGGCGGTGGTGTCTGCGACCTATGACTTCTTGTATGTGGACGTGGGGCAAAATGGATGGATGTCGGATGGTGGAGTGTTCGCAGGGACGGAGTTCTACTGGCGTCTCCAGAGTGGCAGTCTGGGCTTGCCACCCCCAGAAGAGAATCAGGAAGGACTCCCGTTCGTCTTCGTCGCGGATGAGGCGTTTGCCCTGGCAAACCATCTGATGCGGCCTTTCCCAATGAGGACCCTCACCCCGGACCAGAGGATTTTTAATTTCCGCCTGTCCAGAGCCCGAAGAGTGGTGGAGAACACCTTTGGAATACTGGCCAGCCGGTTCCGCCTTTTTTTAACGCCTATCCAAATGGCAGAATACAAAATAAATCACATTGTGCTGGCGTGCTGTGTTCTGCACAATTTTCTAAAAAGACATTCTGCAAACTATGCGGTCTCAGTTGTCCAAGAAGCAGACTTACTGGAAAATGAGAACCTTACGGGCCTTGAAGCTGCTCATCCTGGCCCCCCAAAGTGCCCGTGAGGTCAGAACCCAATACATGCTTTACTTTGTGGGTAGGGGGGCCATTGATATGCCTGACAATGTCTGAGCGGGATTTTAGGAATAAAGTTTTCTTTGAAACTCCAATATTTGTTTTCATTTACTGCTTGGCTTGGTTTTAGGTGTCAGCTAGGTGAATTTATGTTTTTTCTTGTTGTGCCTTTTTCAACAACAGAGCAAACCCAAGTTCTGAGCGAGATGAGGGGACAGTCTCTTCTTCAGATAATCTTATTATGTTGTGGGTCTGCTACACACACACCCTGTTTTTGGTAACTAATGTATGTAGTGCATTACTGACCAAAATCTTGCTCATTTTCAGCACCATGGCAGGAAAATGGCACGATTGTGAAAATTAACACATCACTGTGTGTGTTATTTACTAAAGGCACATCCACTATGCACTACAAGTGCACTGCAGAAGTACACCTGAAACTGCACTTGGAGTGCAAAGTGGAGTTACCTTTAGTAAATAACACCCATTGTCACCGAAAACAACAATTTTACTCCAAATACATCTTTTGCGCAATGAAAAAGGAAACCACACATTGTTGATAATTTAACTTTTTAATCAAAGCACATTCACATGTGCGTTTAGAAAAGGGTTTTTACAACAAACCAACAAATTGGATGTATCAAAAACATTATTTCAGGTATTTTTTTTGTTTACTTGGTGTTTTTGTGTAAACAGGCATGTATCAAAGCGTAACATACAGAACACAGGAACTTACAAAGTTCAACTTTGAAAAGTGAAGACAATATCAGACATGAGTATGTACAAACTGGGCTGATGTTGCCTTCATCACATGGGGTGTCACCCCAGGAAAATCCAAAATTTGGTAGATGCACACAGTGTGTCAACATGTGCTATCTCCCATCATGGGGTATCAATGTACATGCTTTGGGGCTGCAACCCCTTCATCTCAGCCACTTTCCACAAAACACGTACATTGATCCCTCATGATGGGAGATAGCGCATGTTGACACACTGTGTTCATCTTCCAAATTTGGATTGTTCGAAAATCCAAAAGTTGTGGTTTAAAAAATAAAACACTAGCTAGTTTGGGGTATTTCACACTCTCCCCAAAACATCAATGATGTTCTTCATTTTATTTTTAACATCATTGATGTTTTGCTGTATATTTTCTAAATCCCGATTGCACCCCATTATCTCCCCAATCAGGATCGGGACACTTTCACTGGTAAAATGGGATTTTTCTTCCACATCACCTACAAAACAAAGCAAAAAAACACACCATGTATTATAAATATGGTGACATACATTGATGAGCTTACCGGAAGCTGTGGTCTCCGACACTCACCTGTTGTTGTGACAATTTGACCAACTTCAACGACTCAGACTTCCCGAGTCTTCTCTCCCCTATGAGAATGTTAAAAAGGAATAATTAGCACACAGAGGGCAGAAATAGGAATATCAAACATTGCTTGGAAGTGTTGTACAATTGTGTTTTTTGGCCGAGTTCAACAATGAGAACATTATTTTGGAAACTTTGTTAAGCTGCAATACTTCCCTGCAGAACGATGTTTCTTACGAATGAATGAAACCATGAACTTGAAAGTGGCCATTTTAAACTGCACAACATGAAATCAAAGCACATGGAGCAGTATGCAAGCAAGAATAATCATATGAACACACGACAACTACTTACTTTTTTGAAGAACACGCTTGATCCTTCTGTACTGATCGTGCTCCCTCAGTTTCAGGTCTGACCAGCGTTTTCTCAGTTGATCCTTGGATCGGCGTACCCCACAATTCTTCTGAAGACTCTTCACAACTTTAGTCATGATCTTGGCCTTTCTGATATTTGGATTGGGGTAAGGTCCATACTTCCCATCATAGTCGGTCCTGTTCAATATGTCCACCATCTCCAACATCTCTACAAAAGACATATTTGAGACCTTAAATCTTCTCTTCCTGGATCGGGACGTTTCAGGCTCGGGGCTTTCCTCACCCTCCTCCTCGTTAGTGGAACTCTGATTGCGCACCTATGTTCTCTCCACCATGTGCTCTCCCCACTGCGCCAAAAGCGAAGGGGCGGGGAATAGTCTAGAAAGAACGTCAGGGGCGGGCGGAGTTTCACGCATGCACACTGTATATAAAACGCAACACGCGTGTGTCGTCCGTACGATCTGTGAACAGAGTGAGGAGCTGACGCGACGATCGTGCAAACAAAGGTAAAATTTTGAACTTGGTACATCACTAGACTAGACTGCTTCTATCTAGGCCGATGTTGGGACAAGATTAGGAGGGTTTATCATGGCATTATTAGTATTTTAGGGTTTGTCTTGTGTTGTATCTTGCAGAGAAGATGGATCCCTTCCAAAACTCCAATTTTAATGGGTCTATTCCTGGAACTGTACAGGGAGCTGCCCTGCCTGTGGCAGATCAACAACCCATTTTATCATGACCGAAGAAAGAGGAACGCAGCGCTGGAGAAACTTCTTTCTTTCGTACGGATCATGGTCCCCACGGCAGACATGGCCTATGTGAAGAGGAAAATTGGTGTCATGAAGAGTATGTATCTCAGGGAGAGAAAGAAGCACCTGGAGTCCTTGAGATCAGGAGATCCAGATGCCATTTATTACCCCAGGATGGTTTACTTCCCGAGGCTGCATTTTCTGGTAGACCAGGGGGAACCCAGGCCACCACTCTCCAGTCTTCCTTCAAGGCTTCCTTCACCCCCAGCTGAGGCTTCCAACGTCCAACCTGGGCCTTCCAGGCAGCAACATGTGGTGGGGCCCAGCTTGAGACAGGTATTGCATTGTTGAACATATTTCTTGTCGTACATTTAATGATGTTAACTAGATGTTCTTATTGATCAGTAAGTTGTGATTTAACAAAGTGGTTTACATATCAATAGACAGTAGTGACCAAAACTGATTGGGACCAGAATTAAAAATGCTGGGCTCAGAATGATAGTCTGTTCTATTTGGTAACATTCAATTTGCAACAGTCATGAGCTAAAAATTGTGTGATTGATGAGCAAAAAACTAAAACTATGTCCCATTTTCATACACAGGAAGACCTCAGTCGGGGGGAGGCTGTGGCAAGTGGCAGCCAGGAGGTCGACCAACGCCCTCCTTCTCCTCCTCCTGCCACAACTACAGGAGCCCAGCCACAGCCTGGAAGGACGCCTGGTGGGAAGTGCCTAAGAAAGACGAGAGAGTGATGGCCTGGGTTCAGTCTGGTCTGACAGAAGATGCAGCCTCTTGAAGAACCACATCCTGGGGACATAGATGGCATCTGATTTTCCTGATCTCTAGGACTTCTGGACCAGACTTCTCTCCCTGAGATATGTACTCCTCAGGCCACCAATTTTTCTTTTTCTAATTAGTTCATGTCTGCCTTGGAGGCCAAAGGCTTCGCCAAATTGACAAGTTTCTCCAGTGCTGCCTTTCTCTTTTTAGTTGTTTGAGACCTAAATAAAGGTTTTTTTTGTTTGAAGAAATACTTGCGTATGTGTTTTACTTCAAAAAGGACAGTTTATTTGTGAGCAGACAGGTACATTTCAAAAATACAAAGTGAAAGGAATAACAAGGGGTACCAACACTAAACAACCTCCTGTAGATTAAAAAAGAAAAACAAAATATAAAAAAGTTAATAATGTTGTTGTGGTAAGTTTACACACAAAACACACCCCAAAAAATGGAAAGATGAGCAAACTGTCAAAAAAGGAGATGTTTGTGAAAAAAAACAAACACAAAATTCACCCAAAAAATAATAAACAAAAAATGTAATTGTGTAGATGTGACGAATTCAAAAATTGTATTGCTGAAATGAGTAAAAAAGAGTCATGAAATACGTTCAGGAGAAGTGTGTGTGACTATGAGCATCAAAAGAAGTTCCTTCTTGCAGCATTGTAAAGAACAAGAGAATGTGCTTCATGAAAGAATTTTTAACATTGCAGCGTGGCGAATGTGCTATATCGATTACGAGCAGTAGTTTTACTTGAGCGAGCGCTTCCGTGTCCGAATTTGATTGAGCATGCGTGGCACCTTGTCCGTCGGAGTAGGCTACACATGATTGGAGTATGTCCGATCGGAGCATTTTGTCTGAAAATTTTACCGGCAAGTTGGAAAAGTTGGTCCGTCAGATATTCCGACGGAAACAGTCCGATGCAGATCACACACAGTCGGAATATCCGACAAAACGCTCCGATAGGAAACATTCCGTCGGAATCTCCGACCGTGTGTACAAGGGCTAACACAGCCCAGCCAAAATGATGTCAAAGTTAAACCTACACAATTAACCCTCAGAACCCCTTTACTGTTCTGAGGCAAAAACAAAATTTGTACGTGAATGACACTTTGTCCACAGTGTCACTGCTACATTAGATTCTGTTATAAAACATAACATGCCATGAAAGTATGAAAACCCCCAAAATTACTCCTTTTTGGGAAATAGCTGATCTGTGTTTTTGCCACAGTTTTTTTTGGAAATGAAGGAATATGTTGGTATTGAGGGGGTTACACCATGAAGCCTCAGCCTGGTAATGGTACACTAGATTAGTTAGATATGCAGGTCATACATGGTTAGAGGTCATAGATGGGGGTGAAAGGTTTAATGTACAGGTTACATACAGCGGGAGGATGAAGATGAAGGGGTTAATGTACAGATGTGCAGGATGGTGAGGGCTAAATATACAGGTCAGACCAGGGACATAATGGGGCTGACATATACTATAGAGGATGATGACAGTAGAGGGGTGTTTGTGAGTGTTTGCTCACATTGTGGTGCTCGGGCACACACTAGAGGGCACACACTAGAGGGCACACATAAGTAGCTAAAAGGAGAGGCCATTGGAAACCTTCCTCCTGCCTGCTTAACTGCACCATGCAGCTGTTTATGTACAATGGGCAGACAACAAGGGGTCAAGGGGCCAAGAAAAGATTGACACAGCATGTTACTTACCACTAACAAGCCTCCTGCCCTAATTTCTGTGTCAGGGACCATATAAAGTGTAATGTTCACCACCACATGTACATTAAAATGTCAAACAATTCAGCCACCTAGTGGCCAATTTGAGAATTGTTCTAACACCCTCTTACACAGTGGCAGACCTGTGTCTGGCAGGGGAGGAGTGCAGGATGGACAGAGTCCACCATAGGATATTAACCAGATCATAGAATTCAGAGATTGTGTTTCTTCATCTTTTAGAATTGAATTTCCACAAAGAAGCATTCAATATTTAAGATGATTTTATTTGCCACATTGAATGGGGCAGACAGGGGGATAAAGTCTTCTGCTCAGGATCCGACAGATTTCAGGAGACGATCAGTGGTTGGCAAAAATCGAAAACATTATATTCCAATAAAAGAAGATGATCGGTGTGATATTTGTATAGAGACGTGTTTATAAAGTGTTATAAAGTATAAAAAAAGTGTCCTGTAATTCCTCCTGTAACTTCATATCCTGTATACTGTATATATATATATATATATATATATATATATATATATATGCACATAGATATATATACATAGATATATATATATATATATATATATATATATATATATATATATATATATATATATATATATATATTAGGGATGCACCGAAATTTCGGCCGCCGAAACATATCGGCCGAAAATGGCCTTTTCGGCATTTTGCCGAAAGAGAATTCTTGCCGATAATGGCGCCGAAAATCGCGCATGCGCAGTAGCGGTGGGAGAAACTTCGGATGACATCGCTCGTTCTGTGGGCGGCTTGCACGTTCCTCGCGGATAAGACGCCGCACTCGTAAGCACGTTCCCTGCTGAGACGCTGGCACCTTCCCCGCGGACGCTCCTCGTGCTTGTGAGACGCTGCTGGGACCCGAGAGACGCTGCTGGGACCCGAGAGACGCTGCTGGGACCCGAGACGGCTTCATAGAGGGCTGCACATACTGAAGTACAACAGTGGGCACTGGGCACTGTCCCTCCTGGATGGCTACCATTACTACTATTCGCCGGTGAGCAATGCATTGCCTTTTTGCCTTAAACTGCCAAACAATCCAACTAATTTATTTTACTATACTACTGAAACTGTCATAGCAGTCAAACAACATGTATTACTTTGTGCCTTTTGTGCCATGCAGTATGGTATTAATTATGGTATTTTGGTCTTACAGTACATCGTGATGTAGCAAAAAAAAAAAAAAAATGTAAACTGATTTGAAATGGAATGGCATGCTATTTATTATTCTGTAGTACTAGTATAATAATTAACTATAAAATGTATGCCCTTGTTGTCATTGAATTTGTCATTTGGTATAGTATAGCACACTGACATGACATGATTTATCATTTTTTTAAAACATGACAGACAGTACGCAATATAATATATTATATTTAACAACTATATATATTATATATTTTATTGTACAACAAGCACATGAAGTTATAGTATTATATTATACTGCAGAATAGCGCCCAAAAAAATAAATATAGCATGAAATTGCAATTGCAATTTGCATGCAAGCAATCCATTCCATTTGCAATGAAATTTAATCAGTGCAATTATATTATCTTTTGGTACAAGTCAGGATATATACTGCAGTGCAGACATATTAACTACCTTGCATGGCAAGAGCTGCAGCGTTTAAAAAAAAAAGTGATAGTTTGTTATTATTTTTTAAAGCTGCCTCCTGGGGTTTAGCTTTAAAATTAATTTCATCCTTTTTTTTCTTTTCCCCCTCAGATTTCACTCCCACTATAGATCATTCTATGCTATTATTCTGCGCTACCAGCAAAGGTGGACCATGTCTGCAGTGTGGAAATATTTTAAAGTTTCTGATAAAGACCCCAAATTTGCAATCTGTAGTCTTTGCTCAGCAGAAATTTCAAGAGGGGGTACAGTGCCAAGGCATTTTTCAACAACAGGTTTGATACACCATCTGAAAACACGACATCCAGTTCAGCATTCAGATTACAAGAAAACAGTGCCACTTCCAAAAAGTGACTCAGGCTCAACACCATCTGTGGTCACGGTCTTTGAAAAGGTTAAAAAAATTTGCAAGTGACAGTCCCAAAGCTCGTGCCATAACAGATAAAATTATGGAATTTATTGCATTAGACGACCAGCCATTCTCTGTTGTGGAGGACATTGGATTCCGTAGGCTTATGCAACATATTGAGCTGCGTTACTCACTACCAAGCAGATGCTACTTTGCAGATACCTGTCTACCTGAATTGTTTTGCAGTGTTAGAAAACACATTCAAGAGCTCATGACTACCGACATCATAGCAATCAGTTTTACTACCGACATTTGGAGTTCAGACGTCAGTCCAACGAGCATGCTTAGCCTGACAGCGCAGTGGATAGATGACAAATTTCAATTGCAAAACATCCTACTTAACGCACGTGAGTTTGTTGGATCACATACTGCAGCAGCAATAGCTGACACTTTAAAATCCATGCTTGACACTTGGCACATTGAGAAGTCTAAAGTGCATTTGATTGTACGAGATAATGCGCGGAACATGGCAAAGGCAATGGAGGACAGTGAACTTAAAAGCATACCGTGTATGGCACACACGCTGCAATTGGCTGTGAATGAAGGATTGCTGAGTCAGCGCACCATATCTGATATTGTATCAAAAGGAAGAAAAATTGTGGGTCACTTTAAGCATTCTGCACTTGCTTATTCCAGATTACAAGCTTTGCAGATACAGTTTGGAATGCCACCGAAACGACTGCAGCAAGATGTAGCCACTCGTTGGAACAGCACCTACTATATGCTGCAAAGTCTTTTTGAACAAAAGCGTGTTTTAGCTGCATACATTGCAGATTATGAGCTGCCGGCAACACTGAGTGCACATCAGTGGATGTTAGTTGAAAATAGTTTGTCTCTTCTATCTCCATTTGAACAGTTAACAAAAGAAATAAGCTCAACTAATGCTTCCATTTCTGAAGTTATTCCCTTGATTGCCGCACTGAAGCGTCTGCTAGGAAAAGAGATAGAAACAGACCATGGCGTAAAAACGGCTAAAACCACTCTACTGGAGGCTGTTACCAACCGGTTTCAAGACACCGAGTCCAACCCTCTGTACTGCATTGCAACAGTTCTAGATTTTCGATTTAAAGAGCATTATTTTAATGTTGAGAAAAAGCAGCGTGCACGGGAAATGATACAGGCACAAATGGAGGTGGTGGAAGCATCCGGTGAAGGAGTTTTGAGGTGTAGCACAGAGGAACGTGAGAAGAAACGGTTACATACAAGTGAAGAGGAACACGCTCCCTCCATATCTGATATGTTTGAAGAAATTTTACATGAATGCACCCCGATCCATAGCAGTGCAACAACAAGTGCAGCTACCCAACAGCTGGACATTTATTTAGCTGAACAGCCTATCGCCAGAAGTGACAATCCCCTTGTGTACTGGCGCATCAACAAACAACGTTTTCCTTTGCTTGCACAGATTGCACGCAGATATTTATCTGCCCCAAGCACCAGTACAGAGAGTGAGAGACTATTCAGTCTAGCATCTCATATTCTTGACGAGAAGAGAAACCGTCTCTCCTGTGAGAAAGCGGAGCAACTTTTGTTCTTAAAGCTAAATCTGCCACTTATACTGAAATAGATTTATAAATCCGTAGCATAGACCAATTCCTTTACCATGTTGTTGAACATAGTAAATGAATTGGCATTGGACTGTGCTATTTGGACAATTGGAACATACAACATAGTATGACTGACTACCAGTATGTTCCAGTTGTCTAGTTGTGCCATACTGCCATTAGTTGTTTGTTCATTGTAGTAGTTCTACAGTTTTTGCACTTCTTCAATTTAAGAGATCTCCAGTTTTAGTACTGTACACAGTCACACACATCATACATAGTTTGTTGCTGTTGGGCCAAACTATATCTCTCTCTCCCTAAGCTTTCAGCCCGCTGCATGTGCAAAACTGTATGTCTTGTATTTGTGGCTGTCCACATATTCCAGTACTATACACTATACCACACTGTGTTCCAGATATGGGCAGAGACTTCCAGAAACAGACTAGTCTACATTGCTTGCTGTGATTGCCCGAGCACCGCTGCTGTAGACCAGACTGTGGACTGTGTTCCAGGATGTCTCTGCTCATACCCGGGGGCCGGAAAACAGTGTGGTCTACTGTATGACTGTGTATGTAACCCGCAGCTACATACATACACTTTTATCGCACATGCAGCCGCTGACACCTTAGGGAGAGAACTTAGGGGGGAAAAAATAAATTACTACAGTTCTCTCAGGTTGAAAATATTATTGCATTTAGCATACTTATATATTATTGTGAAACAGAATAACAGCCTTCTGCCATTGTTATTCTTCATAGTTTGTTGTTGGGACAAAACTGTCAGTCATTGATTGTCCCTCCCTAAGCTTTCAGCACGCTGCATGTGCAAAACTGTATGTCCTGTATCTGTGGCTGTCTACATATTCCAGTACTATACACTATACCACACTGTGTTCCAGATATGGGCAGAGACTTCCAGAAACAGACTAGTCTACATTGCTTGCTGTGATTGCCCGAGCACCGCTGCTGTAGACCAGACTGTAGACTGTGTTCCAGGATGTCTCTGCTCATACCCGGGGGCCGGAAAACAGTGTGGTCTACTGTATGACTGTGTATGTAACCCGCAGCTACATACATACACTTTTATCGCACATGCAGCCGCTGACACCTTAGGGAGAGAACTTAGGGGGGAAAAATAAATTACTACAGTTCTCTCAGGTTGAAAATATTTATTGCATTTAGCATACTTATATATTACTGTGAAACAGAATAACAGCCTTCTGCCATTGTTATTCTTTATAGTTTGTTGTTGGGACAAAACTGTCAGTCATTGATTGTCTCTCCCTAAGCTTTCAGCCCGCTGCATGTGCAAAACTGTATGTCCTGTATCTGTGGCTGTCTACATATTCCAGTACTATACACTATACCACACTGTGTTCCAGATATGGGCAGAGACTTCCAGAAACAGACTAGTCTACATTGCTTGCTGTGATTGCCCGAGCACCGCTGCTGTAGACCAGACTGTAGACTGTGTTCCAGGATGTCTCTGCTCATACCCGGGGGCCGGAAAACAGTGTGGTCTACTGTATGACTGTGTATGTAACCCGCAGCTACATACATACACTTTTATCGCACATGCAGCCGCTGACACCTTAGGGAGAGAACTTAGGGGGGAAAAAATAAATTACTACAGTTCTCTCAGGTTGGAAAATATTTATTGCATTTAGCATACTTATATATTACTGTGAAACAGAATAACAGCCTTCTGCCATTGTTATTCTTTATAGTTTGTTGTTGGGACAAAACTGTCAGTCATTGATTGTCTCTCCCTAAGCTTTCAGCCCGCTGCATGTGCAAAACTGTATGTCCTGTATCTGTGGCTGTCTACATATTCCAGTACTATACACTATACCACACTGTGTTCCAGATATGGGCAGAGACTTCCAGAAACAGACTAGTCTACATTGCTTGCTGTGATTGCCCGAGCACCGCTGCTGTAGACCAGACTGTAGACTGTGTTCCAGGATGTCTCTGCTCATACCCGGGGGCCGGAAAACAGTGTGGTCTACTGTATGACTGTGTATGTAACCCGCAGCTACATACATACACTTTTATCGCACATGCAGCCGCTGACACCTTAGGGAGAGAACTTAGGGGGGAAAAAATAAATTACTACAGTTCTCTCAGGTTGGAAAATATTTATTGCATTTAGCATACTTATATATTACTGTGAAACAGAATAACAGCCTTCTGCCATTTTTATTCTTTATAGTTTGTTGTTGGGACAAAACTGTCAGTCATTGATTGTCTCTCCCTAAGCTTTCAGCCCGCTGCATGTGCAAAACTGTATGTCCTGTATCTGTGGCTGTCTACATATTCCAGTACTATACACTATACCACACTGTGTTCCAGATATGGGCAGAGACTTCCAGAAACAGACTAGTCTACATTGCTTGCTGTGATTGCCCGAGCACCGCTGCTGTAGACCAGACTGTAGACTGTGTTCCAGGATGTCTCTGCTCATACCCGGGGGCCGGAAAACAGTGTGGTCTACTGTATGACTGTGTATGTAACCCGCAGCTACATACATACACTTTTATCGCACATGCAGCCGCTGACACCTTAGGGAGAGAACTTAGGGGGGAAAAAATAAATGACTACAGTTCTCTCAGGTTGGAAAATATTTATTGCATTTAGCATACTTATATATTACTGTGAAACAGAATAACAGCCTTCTGCCATTGTTATTCTTTATAGTTTGTTGTTGGGACAAAACTGTCAGTCATTGATTGTCTCTCCCTAAGCTTTCAGCCCGCTGCATGTGCAAAACTGTATGTCCTGTATCTGTGGCTGTCTACTTATTCCAGTACTATACACTATACCACACTGTGTTCCAGATATGGGCAGAGACTTCCAGAAACAGACTAGTCTACATTGCTTGCTGTGATTGCCCGAGCACCGCTGCTGTAGACCAGACTGTAGACTGTGTTCCAGGATGTCTCTGCTCATACCCGGGGGCCGGAAAACAGTGTGGTCTACTGTATGACTGTGTATGTAACCCGCAGCTACATACATACACTTTTATCGCACATGCAGCCGCTGACACCTTAGGGAGAGAACTTAGGGGGGAAAAAATAAATTACTACAGTTCTCTCAGGTTGGAAAATATTTATTGCATTTAGCATACTTATATATTACTGTGAAACAGAATAACAGCCTTCTGCCATTTTTATTCTTTATAGTTTGTTGTTGGGACAAAACTGTCAGTCATTGATTGTCTCTCCCTAAGCTTTCAGCCCGCTGCATGTGCAAAACTGTATGTCCTGTATCTGTGGCTGTCTACATATTCCAGTACTATACACTATACCACACTGTGTTCCAGATATGGGCAGAGACTTCCAGAAACAGACTAGTCTACATTGCTTGCTGTGATTGCCCGAGCACCGCTGCTGTAGACCAGACTGTAGACTGTGTTCCAGGATGTCTCTGCTCATACCCGGGGGCCGGAAAACAGTGTGGTCTACTGTATGACTGTGTATGTAACCCGCAGCTACATACATACACTTTTATCGCACATGCAGCCGCTGACACCTTAGGGAGAGAACTTAGGGGGGAAAAAATAAATGACTACAGTTCTCTCAGGTTGGAAAATATTTATTGCATTTAGCATACTTATATATTACTGTGAAACAGAATAACAGCCTTCTGCCATTGTTATTCTTTATAGTTTGTTGTTGGGACAAAACTGTCAGTCATTGATTGTCTCTCCCTAAGCTTTCAGCCCGCTGCATGTGCAAAACTGTATGTCCTGTATCTGTGGCTGTCTACTTATTCCAGTACTATACACTATACCACACTGTGTTCCAGATATGGGCAGAGACTTCCAGAAACAGACTAGTCTACATTGCTTGCTGTGATTGCCCGAACACCGCTGCTGTAGACCAGACTGTAGACTGTGTTCCAGGATGTCTCTGCTCATACCCGGGGGCCGGAAAACAGTGTGGTCTACTGTATGACTGTGTGTGTAACCCGCAGCTACATACATACACTTTTATCGCACATGCAGCCGCTGACACCTTAGGGAGAGATAACTGAATTACTACTAGTTCTTCTGGTTTAAGTTGAAAATTAATAAAGTCTAAGACATTAAGTCTTCTTAGACTTAGTCTTAGTCGTTTTATTTTTATATTATTTTATTTCATTTTTTTTATTTATTTTGTTATGGTTCAATGTGCACTGACTGCAGTCTACACTGTAGGATATGCGGTAGTAATTTATCATTTAATTTTGTATTTTATTTGATTTTATGATTTTATCTTCTGTGTCCACTGTCCAATTTATTTGGGTTGCTTTATTAAAGTACTGTTATTTTCCATTACTGGACTATTCTTTTATTCATAAAATTAATGATTCAGTTGAATATGAATACTATAATGAATAATACTATATAAGGCGATTTTATATATCTTTTTTTTTTTTTATATATATAAAAAAAGCCATTTTCGGTTTCGGTGCTGTTTCGGTATCGGTTTCGGTTTTCGGCCTAGTGTATTTTTCATTTTCGGTATCGGTTTCTGCACCAAAAAACCCATTCGGTGCATCCCTAATATATATATATATATATATATATATATATATATATATATATATATATATATATATATATATATCCCCTCTCTGCTGCTGCTGGAACTTTTAGGCCGCGTACACACGCGGGGACTGTTCGCTCAACTTTGTCCGTCAAACAGTTTTAGCGGACAGTCCGCTCAAAATTAGCATGGACGGACTTGCCCACACACGACGAACGAACAGTCCGCTGAAACCGTGCGCGATGACGTGAACGGCACGTACGACGGGACTAGAAAACGACGTCCTATACACTGCAATGCAAACTTCGGCGTGTAAATCCTTTCTGAGCATGCGCGGAACTTAGTTTGACGAACAAGCCTACACACGAGGGGACTGTTCGCTGAAACAAAGTTTCAGCGGACAGTTTTTCGGAATTTCCGAAAAACTTTGTTCAGCAGACTGTCCGCTGAAACTGTCCTCTGAAAGCCCACACACGAGCGGACTGTCCGCCGAAACACTGTTCAGCGGACAAAGTTGAGCGAACAGTCCCCGCGTGTGTACGCGGCCTCAGGCTTCACCCAAACACCAAAGCTGGGGCCAATTAAGGGACAATTCTACTGATTTGTGCCTTTTAATGCAAAGTGATGCATGGTTCGATGTTGCAGCAACACATTGCTATGCTTCAACCAAGACCTGACTCCAGTGCACCCCTCAACATCTGAGCACCCATGTCACCTGTACACCCCGCAGCATCTGAGCAACACAGGGCAATTGTGCACCACATGGCTCCAGTGCACCGGTCATTATCTGATCACCCATGTCACCTGTGCACCCCATGACTCCAGTGCACCCCTTAACATTTGAGCACCCATGTTACCTGTGCCCTCAATTACTCAAATACACCCCCCTAGCATTTGAGCAACCCGTGTCACCTGTGCAATCCATTATATGTTAGAGAGGGAGAAGGTAGAGAGAGAAGCGGTGGTTTTTTGGGCTATGTACATAGATGACATCCTCCTACTGTGGACTCAGAAAACAATACTTAAGATGGCGCTGTCTAACCCCTGGAAACAAGTTTTTTAAAGTTTCTTTAAACAGTATGTAATATGCAATTTGGGCTGGATTACAGTGACTATAGTTTGATAATTACTTATTGTAATGGACTAAATGAAAAGAAGCATTAGAGAGTTTACTTCCTCTTTAATGGGTTTATGTGTAAACTTGTTCTGAGACACCAGTATAGGGCATAGGTAAAGGGCTTTTTCTTTCCCTTGTTTATTTTTTATACTAATACTTAATATATCATTTTTAATATTTCATACTATTTGTCTATATTATACTTTTTTGAAGAG
This sequence comes from Lithobates pipiens, assembly GCF_037356315.1. NCBI lineage: Eukaryota > Metazoa > Chordata > Amphibia > Anura > Ranidae > Lithobates > Lithobates pipiens. The sequence continues at coordinate 141,081,328 of NW_027507788.1, read as the reverse complement.
ACATATGATAATCTATCAATGGTTAATTGGGACAAATATAATGGTACAGTATATGGTTATATAATTAATTATAATTATTATATTAATTATTTTTATTAGATTAACACATATATAATTTTTCACATAATAGTGATAATTCAATTTAATTTACAATGTAATCTACTTTATTATTACACTATTTTCACTTTCAGTCACTCATACGATTTATTCAATATATATATAGATAGATAGATATATTTATTATCAATTTAGTTTTTTTTAGGATTTTTATAATTAATTTATTTTAATTTATTTCATATCACTTATTATATATTTAATATTTATAAGTGTAGCGCTGGCTCCTGACGAGCAGGCATTTTTTCCTAAAACTACAGTTGGGTTTTGGGGCTAATTTTCTAACTTTCTGGTTTCAGTGCCAGTCCAGCTGGGTTGCACTGGGTTCTCCTTGACCGCAGGTGTCGCTGTCACCGCCGGCAAGAGTAAGAATGCAGTCTAGCTGGGTGTATTGAATGCCACTGTTCTTTCAGAACCAGCCCAGTGGGAGTGTTCTCCTGCTGTGCATTCTGGGAGGTGGTATTTAAGGCACTGACATCACGTGCTTTGGAGTTCCGGTTCCAGAGATTGTTCTGCCTGTTCGGTTCAGGTGGTCCTCCTGACCCAGCCCCATGGCTCTCCTGGTCTGGGGTGCGGAACCATGCATTTCGAGTCTCGGGGCTGGCTGGCCCGAGGCAACGCAACTAAAGAGACAGGCCTGAATGGATTTCAGGGCCTATTGATCCAAAGGTGGTCCGGTGCCGTCTCATCTGAAGGGAGAGGCCCAGCAACTAGAAAAACCCCAGGGGAGGACTCTTCAGGAGAAGGCTGTGCAGAAGGCTGGCTTCTCTGAAGGAGCCTGGAGGCTTAGTTGAAAGACACTACATGGATCTACACTCATACGGTATCGCCGGATCAGCTGAGAGATACTGGTACCATATGATAGCTCTTTAAATTTGTCTATGTCCCCCAGGACTTTTTCAAATATCCTACATTCAAGTCTGTGGCAGAGATTTTACTTAACACCCTACCGGCTGCTAGGCCTAGTGAGAGAAGGTCTATCAGGGGGATTATAAAATCCAGTTGTGAAATGGTTGATATTCTCTGGATTTTTCTAGAAGACACTTTCCATTTTTGCAGTCTAAAGTACCTGAACTTACTCCTAACCCTGTACCCTAAACTGAGAGACTCTGTTTCTGTTTCAAATAAATAACCCAAAAGAAGATTCAGTGTCAGTTTCTGCATTTCTTTGGGCCAGCTACCACAGGAACCCCTAGACGGAGAAGCAGTCAAGAAGATAATGGTAAGCCCAATAAAACCAACAGCTCCTTCGGCGGTCAGTGCTACATGTGGGGGCTCGTCCGGGATTTGCTGTTACCTCTCGCTACTAAAGAGAATTGCCTGTGTGGAATTTATATGGTAGAGGGTTTGTTTTTTGGACTGCGCCATTTTACAAGGTGATTGACGGCCACTGTTTGGCACGTAAACTGTGGGTGGAGTCGGAAAAAGCCTGCGAGTTGCGTGACCGGAGGAACCAGTGTGAGGAGTCTTGCCTGTTTATTTTCCTTGCACGAGGCACCGCGTGACAGTGTCATAGGAGAAAGAGGAAAAAGGTTGTTTCTTTGCCAAAGAAAAGAGAATGTTCCGGATTCCAGGAACATTGTCCATCATGGGACCCAGGATGCCTTCAATGGAAAATCCCACAAGTGTGAGACTGCCTGGGAGTTTACTCACAGATACAGGAATTCGCCTGAGACTGCAGTGACGTTTTGTACTGTATACAACAGGAGATGTCGAGGCACTGGGAATGCTCTGCAACAAGTGAGAGGGACTGGTCACAAGTCTCCGGCCATTTGTCTGATGATTATAATGTGGAGAATATCTGTTCAAAGTGGAGCAACCCACCACGCCGCCTCGGGCATACAGCATGGTCTGGGCCACGGACGTTGCCACCGAGGAGTCTGTTGTGTATAATCCTGTGGCGAGGCGCATGCGCCGTAGACAGCGATGGCTGTCTTCGGGCAAATATCTCCTAAACCGTATAGGTTTAGGAGATATTTCTTGGACCTACAGGTAAGCCTTAATCTAGGCTTACCTGTAGGTCAAAGTTGGTTGTAAGGGTTTACAACCCCTTTAAATCGATTTCCTTGTCTTTATGCAAGTTTCTGTGGACTCATTCATTGAGACTTTTTTTAGCACAGCTTTTTACATTTTATTTGTTTTTCTGTGTTATCGCACTGTTTCCTGATGCTTTTTATTTATATGTTTTGTTCATCCCAATAATTTATAGCGCAGTATTCTCTTTTGTTTGACAATCTTATCTACTGTATGTTGATGACATTATAGCCTGTTTTGAACAAGAAGAGGATTACAATCAGATAGTTCACAAGCTGAAAGAAAATTTTGAAATCAAAGAACTTGGGACCATTAGCTAATCCAAATAGAGAGAGAAGAAGATGAAAGTTATCTTCTCAACCAATCTCAGAACATCTCGGAAATCTTGGAACAATTCCATATGGAAGATGCAAAGAAAGTGAAAACTCCTATTGAACCAGGCTATCAAAAGAGTAATGAAGTAGATAACTTGCTTCCCAACAATGACATGTGTTGCAGAACTATCGATAAGCTACTATATGTTGCCACTGTGACAAGACCAGACATAGCTGCAGCAGTGGGGCAAACTATGCAGGAAAGTTGAAACTCCCTGTCAGCGTGACTGTAACGCAGTAAAAAGAGTGATACGGTACCTCAAATGAACAATTCAAATGAAGTTATGGTTACCAGAAACATCCAATCCAAAACTAGTTGCATATGTGGATGCTGATTGGGCTGGGGACTGCACAGACCGCAAATCCACAAGTGGATTCATCTTTCAGTATGGGGAAGGAACCATAAGTTGGTCTAGTCGAAAGCAAGCAACTGTCGCTGTATCTTCAACTGAAGCAGAGTACGTTGCAGCAGCACGCGCTTGTCAAGAAGCGATATGGATTTGTCAACTTTTTGTGGACATTGGGATAGACGTGTCAAAACCAATTCCCATTTTTGAAGACAACCAGTGTTGTATAAAGCTTACACAATCAGAAAAGAGTCAATCCTAGGACCCAACAAATCTACGTCAAGTATCATCTACTGAGGGACAATCAAGAGCAAGGTGTTATTGTCATTCAATATTGCCCATCAGAGGAGATTACTGCTTATGCACTCACCAAGCTTTTGTTGAAGGAACGTCATAGTTATTTCCAGAAGAATCTGAATATAATTTGACAAAGCACATGCTGTTAAGAAAGGAGTGTTGGAAAAGCAACAGCAAGTTATATAAACTGACAATACTATATGCATTATAGAGGAAACGTAAGATTGCGCTATGGATATCTAATAGAGTAAACTAAAGTACTATGGGTAAGAGCTGCCTGTACCATATATTTCCAACCGGATCGGATGGACTAAACTATGTGAAAGAAAAAGAAAGTAGATTTGGCGCTGTACCTTTAAAACGTGAATAAATAAAATTAAATAAATAAATAATTGTGTGCTCCTAGTCTGTACCACAGTGCATTTCCTTCCACTGAAATAAAGAGGAAGCTTTTTATATAATTAGACACTTCCAGTGTTATGCCCCATACACACTATCAGATTTTCTGCTGATTTTTTCCTTCAGGTTTACCAAAACCATGTAGTGCAAGGGCCTGCTTGATTGCATACACATTGAAACTCCTAAGGTTTGACCTCATATTATAAGGTTTTGGTAAATCTGAAGGAAAACCTCAGCAGAAAAACTGATAGTGTGTATGGGGCTTTAGACCCCCTGGAATGTTTCTGGATCGCTCCAAAAATGAAAGTTTTAAGATCACCCTCAGGGTGTAATTAAATCCTGTGCCGTGCTTATTAAATTAAGTAGTGGGGACAAATATTATAAAATATATGAAACAATTATGAATAATAATAATGATAATAAAGACAGGTGGGTAAATGCAATGATTAAAAATATTCTATGAAGTATTAAGAATTGAAAATAATATTGAAAATATTTGGTGATTAGTTAAGTGAGAAAATGGGTGAGAAAAAAAAAATAATAATAAAAATTCACAACCAATAAACATACATATAACTAATTAAATATGCATATAAATAATTAAATTAATAGTCCCAAAAGGTGGTGAAGGTGACTTGTGCACAAAAGAGCTGCTTATTAGGGGGCTCACACTGTGAAGGCATATCTACCCCTGCAGGGGCAGGGTATCTGGTGAGGGCAAATCCATTATTTTGCACTGAAAAAACGCACCGGGAGTTTCCTTCAACTAATAAGCTTCCTCTTTATTTCAGTGGAAAGAAATGCACTGTGGTACAGACTAGGAGCACACAATTATTTATTTATTTCATTTTATTTATTCACTTTTTGAAGGTATAACGCCAAGTCTACTTTCTTTTTCTTTCACTGTATGCATTAGGCCTACCTATGCAGCAGGTGGCGTTGTGGTAGTATAGTAAATAGTTCTTATATTCTATGATATAACAGGATGTATTGTCTATCTATGCACAATGCACAATTTGTGTTCTCTTCCTGTCTGTCTCCATGATGATAAAAGGCATTTAATATATTTCTCCATGAAAGTAAAGGTGTGCTGCTGTATACAAGAAGCTTCCAGCCCATGATTTAAATACTCAGCTAATAGCCAGTACTTCTGGAATGGGAATAGAACAGGCAGCGACTTACAGAAATACCCAAACAATAATGATGAAGCAAAGCCCAATAGTGCACCCTGGGTACAGTAATTGACATAATGTAGGGATTACATCACCCTCAGCAGTAAAAGTGCTACCACCAGTCGCAACATCTTGTAAGAGACAGAATAGAGAAGAAGGGAGCATTAAATAGGCGGCAGGATGCAGTGACATCACAGGAAGGGCCCACCTGGTATGTGACCAATGCTGTCTTATCAGCTCCCATGCTGTCAATATATAACTTAAGCAACTTTCTTTTTTTGAAGCTCTGATGTCACAGAGAAATGTGTTAGACTTACCATGATCACTTTATTATTGAGTTTTACTTTTTTAGCAAATATCTACATGGAAAACTTCCACCACGCTGGAAAATATGTGCAATGAGCTGACACAGTGGGAAATAATCTCTGGGCTCCAGGGAACTTTACACAGACGCCCACAGGTTCCATTACATTTCCTTTAAATCGAAATTATCATTCTAAATTAGTTTTATTTTAGGTTTTTAAAGTGATTTTATATATTTTTTTCTACTAGTAAAATAAAATCATATATCCATGGCACCGGTGTTAGAGCATTATACATTTCATGAAGAGAAAGCAAAGCAGGAGCTGTTTGACTTCAGACGTCTGTCATTGAATATCTGTATAAGACTGTACAGAGAGGGGAGGAGCTGGTAAAAGAGGAAAAAGAAAATGATATTTAGTAAAATAACATTTCTATGCTGTTCTGAGTCTTTCATTGCTTACAGAGCCTGTGATATCACTGCAAGACCCCAAACTGCTTCCATCTGACTGAAAATATTCTGTAGTCATTGGAGCCAAAGATCATGTGATCTAAGCTGCCTAGGCATACAGCTTTTTTCTTTTTCAAATATGTGATTTGCTAAAAGTAAGCATATGGCCTACTGATTCCTATGACGTGTGAATGTTACAGGTTCACTTTAACCTAGCTAAAATTAAATCACCTACAATATTTTTTTTAAATTATGTTTAATTACATAAACACAGACCTGTCTTCAAAAACATAAGATTTGCTGTCTTATAGGGAACATTTAAAAATGCTAACTGAGGCAGTACCCTGAAAATCTGTGCTTTGCCTAAAATTATAAAAAAAATGCTGTATTTCTGCAGTGTGAGGTCATCTGCCTCTGTCTGCTAGTCTCACCAGATTTAGAGTAAGATTTGGTAATGTCATTACTGTGCTGCTCACTGTTCTCCTTGCTGCAGAGGAAGCTGTACCTGAGGACCTACAGTGCAAGGATATCCCTGCTTCATCTATTCTGTGAATCGGTTGCTTCTGAAATTTTTCTATTGCCGCTTGATAGGTTTTTATTGGTGATCAGAATATCAGTCATGGGTGGAGGTGGCATTGTCATAAGGAAGTACAGCCCCACGCCTCTGCACAGAGACAGAAATGCCTCTTACTGCCTCTACACAGAGATACAGTTCTGTACAAGGCATGACAAATCAGTGATAGGGAACAGTGGCAGCCGCTCATGCAGGGCGCAGGGGAGACCCCCCCAATCCATGTGTCCGGCCCATAATCTACATGCAGTGCGCCGGATTGCAATTTTTTTTTAAGAAGCACATGATTAAAGCCAGAGGCTCTAATTGGCTTAAAAAAGGGTGGGCTTGGGGCGCAGAGTACTGTGCCTGGAGCCCACCCAGTTGTGTGACATAAACAAATTAATATCCACTAATGTCTACCTGTTTCTCCTCCCGGCCAATCAGGAGGGGGTCCTGAGACCCGATTGGCCCGGAGTCCTAAGACACAATTGGCCACGGATCCTAAATCCTGATTGGCGAAGATGAGAAGCGACTGCCGGGACTCAAGCGAAGACGTGGGGGGAACCACGACCTGGATGAGGTAAGTGCAGGGATTGGCAGGAGGCCTGGTAAGCAACGGATGAGCGATGCAGCGATTGAGCGATGGGAGGAAACTGTGACTGATTGTGGCTGGCTGGGAGGGGGGGTGGCTGTCTGGATGGGGAGACCGCAGGCCTCCCCCGAAGAAAACTGAGCACCAGTCGCCACTGATAGGGAATAGATCAGCTACATCAATGATGAATACTCGCTCTGGGGCAGTGTATTGTGTTGTATGTACCGAATACACTACTAGCACAGGGCATCACGGCTGCAATGTGCAGCAGGGCCTAGAGGGATGGCCAGCATATTGTTCATGAAAAAGTGGACTTACCCTTTACAGAGGACCATTACCAAGGAAACTATGCTCAAACAAGGTAAGCCGAAGACTGTATATAGATTGGATATGGTCTCCCTGTAGTTGAGGCAGAGAGGTCACTGCAGGTTCACAGGTACAGCTTCCTCTCCAGCAAGGAGAACAGTGAGTAGCACAATAGTAATCACCAAATCTCACTCTCAATATTGAAGGACTAGCAGTCAGAGGCAGGGCTGCCAATAGAGGTGTACCACTGGGCCTTCTGCAGTGGGATCAGTGTGGCGGGACAGGAAGACAATTACAGATCAAGGTGTCTTTGTCTCTCCATCCCATTGGCTTTTAGCTGCTGGAGTGAGAGACACAGACACAGTGCTTCCTTCTGTAGATATCCCCCCAACCCGCTGCACCAATCCCTTCGTGTGCTGCCCACACATCGGATTCCCCCCTGTGTGCCTGGGCCCCCCTTCTCCCGCCGGTTGATGTGGGTACACAGGTGGATGGAGAGTCTAATTCAGAAAAGAATCCTTTTCTGAATGGACACAAATGTTAACAATCGCTCCTGTGTTCATTGATAACTGAGCATAGTAAACTGTATTTACTAGGCTTCAGTTTATGTATTATCAGGAGCCTCTGTCTCCTGTCTCCTGAAGAATCTGTGCCCTCAATTCCTTTCTCTGTCTCAAAGGTGAAATGTCTGGGGATATTTCATCCAACCACCCCCCCCCCCCCCTCCCCAACAGCATTGTAAAAAAACGGAGGGTGCTACACAGGGAAGCACAAGGCTGTCTAAAATATTCATTGTTTATGACAGTAAGGCCGCGTACACACGGGCGGACTGTTTGCCCAACTAAGTTCGTCAGACAATCCGACAAACAGTCCGTTCAAAATTAGCATGAACGGACTTGACCACACACGATGAGCAGACAGTCCGCTGAAAGCGTGCTTGATGACGTGTACAGCACGTACGACGGGACTAGAAAAACGACGTCCTATACACTGCAATGCAACCTTCGGCCGTGTAAACCCTTTCTGAGCATGCGCCATACTTAGTCCGTCCAACTTGCCTACACACGAGCGGACTGTCCGCTGAAACCAAGTTTGGACGGACAAAACCAAGTTTGAACGGACTGTCTTACGGAAATTCCGTAAGACTTTGTTCGTCAGACTGTCCGCTGAAAAAGTCCGCTGAAGCCCACACACGAGCGGATTGTCCGCTGAAACACTGTTCAGCGGACTAAGTTGGGCAAACAGTCCGCCCGTGTGTACGCGGCCTAAGGGTAATTGCAAATAATGGTCTGTTGCTATATGTTACAGCATTTTGCATCCTGTTCTAGCAAAGTAAGCCTGCTTGTTTTTCAATGTGTCAGCTTTCTGATGTGTATATGCATTCTGCCTACAGATTAAATGTAGGAGAGTCTTGGGTTAAAGCCTATAATCAAGCAGTGAATTAGAAAGCTGGCTGTCTCGCTGATCATATAACACATGATGTGCCCCTGAGCTGCATACACGTTCATCATTTGACGGTACCTATCAATAATGTAGTAAGTGGAGTCAGGCAGAATCCTATATCTGTTTTACTTCAAAGAATTCTTGAAGCCTTTGTTTCACAAGTAGCTATATGTAAATTCAGCGCAATGTGTGATTAAAAAACAGTCTACTGTCTGATATACTGTACAATCTGTACTGTATCTAATATTAGATAAACCTAGAAAGATTACTTTATTTATACCACATTGGATTTATTATACATGATTCATGAATATATATAATTAATAGTTGAATTAGGGATTACGCAAAAAGAGTTTTAATTTCCCCCTAATTTCTTTTTGTGGGAAATTCATTGGAGTCAACGAGGAAGGCAAACTAAGGCCCCTTCCACACGAGGCGGATCCGCTCAGCGGAGTCCGCCAGCTCAGCAGGAGATCTCTCCGTGGATCTCCGCTGAGCCGGCGGATGACAGGTCCATCTCTGCTCACTCAGAGCACCACTGATTCTATGGAAGGATCGGACGAAAACGGACAGCATGTCTGTTTTCATCAGATCTCATCCGATCCGATCCACCAGGATGGATGCAAACATATCGCCATACATCTGATTTTAACGGATTGGAGCAGATCGGATGTCAGCGAACATGGTCACCGCTGACATCCGTCGCTCCATAGACTTGCATGGAGCTTCTGTTCAGGTCCACCTAAAAAACTGACAGGCAGACCTGAATGGTCCATTCGTGTGTAAGGGGCCTAAAGGTGTTTTTTCTGTGTTTTTTTCAAAGAGACAATGTCACCTTGATCATTCAGGAAAAAGCAACAGGGTCTTTGCAAAGTTTATTCTCCCTGAACCACTACTCACCTTGCCAGCTTTACCCCACTACCCCTTATGCCGCATACACACGATCGGACATTCCAACTACAAAATCCATGGGATTTTTTCTGATGGATGTTGGATCAAACTTGTCTTGCATACACATGGTCACACATTGTTGTCTGAAATTTCTGAGCATCAAGAACGCGGTGACGCACGACAAGCCGAGAAAATTGAAGTTCAATAGCCAGGGCAGCTCTTCTGCTTGATTTTGAGCATGCGTAGGAATTACATGATTGGAATTTCCGTCAGCGGATTTTGTTGTCAGAAAATTTGAGATGAAGAAGGGGACATACCCCGAAAGCTTGTCCTGAAAAATTGTATGTTAGTGCAAATAAAAAAAGTATCACGGACAGTACTCAATTTTCTGTCACAATTGCACTAACACGGCTACAATCACATTAAGTAGATCCAGATCTCAAAATTTGTATGTCGGAAATTCCGATAGAAAATGCCCGATGGAGCCTTCCACACAGTCAGAATTTCTGATAAAAAGCTCCCATCGAATATTTTCCATCGACTGTGTGTACACGGCATAACTCTGTCATTTCCAAGTATATAGCAGAAATATGACCTACTCCCATGTAACAATGCTGGGATCTGGCAGCCAACCGCTAGGCCAAAGAACTTTTACATGAAAGAGGGAGTGATTGTGCCTGTGGTGTGTGCCCGAAGCACAATCCTGGAAAGATATCACATGGCTTCCACCCAGAATAACAGTGCTCCCATCCAGCCATTTTTTGTCTGTAGGCCATACGGGATGCGGTTAAATCCCAGCTTAAAGAATTAGACAAAATCTGCCCTTGCAGTGGCCCCTACCCCTGTACCACAAGGGTTACCTGCTTGTTCAGTAGGGGTAGAGGAATAAGGAGTAGGGATGGGCCGAACAGACCCCTGTTCGGTTCACACCAGAACTTTCCAACTTTCAAACATGAAAGTTCAGAACTGAATAACAAACCCCATTAAAGTCAATGGGACCCGAATGTCAAGAATCAAAAGTGCCCATTTTGAAGGCTTATATGCAAGTAATTGGGCATACAATGGTTATAGGGGTCCTGATCCTGCCCTGGGGGACATGTATCAATAAAAAAAAAGTTTGTGAAAAACGTAATTTTTAAATGAGCAGTGATTTTTTGATTTTTAAAGTGAAAGCATAAAAATGAAAAGGTCCTTCCAATATAGTACCCGGGGAGTCTCCTTAGTCTATCTGTAAAGTGGCAGATCTGTACCATGTCTAGAATCTGCTGCAGCAAGAATTGCATTTATAAAGCCAAATAAATGACAATTTCCCAATTTCATCATACAAACTGGGGAGCCAGTTTGTATGATGAGGCCACAATATAGTGCACTGGGAACAAGATTAGAGATTTTTTGGATACATTCTGGTGTCACTTTGACTTTGGATAGAAATAATGGGTGCATAAAAATAGTTTTTTGGGTGTTGGTGGTGCCTTTTTTGATGAAAGCAAGAATTGGCCCTGCTGTAAAAAATTGCAATGATATGCACTGTCAAACAGGTGCTGAAAAATTGGTCTTTGGGTGTTAATTGTGCCCATGAAACCTACACCAAAAACATTCTTCCAGATGAACTGATTTAACACCCTCAAAGCTAGGCCGTCTCAAAGTCCTGCAGTGATTCTACATCCTAAAAAGTCTTAATCAGTGACATCAGCATCAGGGACTTCATAGCTGGTAATCCAGGACTGATCCATTTTTATAAAAGTCAAACAGTCCATGGAGTCTGTGGAAAGATGCATTCTATGATCAGTAACGAAATCTCTTGCAGCACTGAATGCCCATTCTGAAAGCATGCTGGATGCAGGGCAGCCCAACAACTCAACAGCATACTGGGCAAGTTCTGGCCAGTGGTCTATTCTCATGACCCAGTAAGTCAGTGGATCATCAGCTGGAATGCACTCTCTGTGGGGATGGGATGAGTTCTGAGACCTTCCCCTTATAACGGTGGTCAAGGAGGATTGCCCCAACCAGTAATCATTCTTTTCCTTTATTCCACGTATTCTTGGGTCCTTTCGCAGGCTTTGAAGCATAAGGTTGCCCATGCGCCTCAAATTTGCAGAGGCTTGAGAAGCAGACTCCTCTGAGTCACTCAGAATAACATCATCCAGAACTTCCTCCTCCCAGCCACTACTCCCAAGGGTCCCGGAGTTGGAAAGCCATCGCTTATATACTAACGCATGTCTTCCTCTTCTTCGAAGCCTATGAAAGTGCCAGAATCCTCCTCCTCCCCTCTCTCCCACTGTGTGTTCTGTGACATAGGAATTATGGTGTCTGGATAAAGTGGGCCTTGAAAGGAAAGGAAGTCCTCCTCTTCCTCCTGCTTCTCTGCCTCTAGTGTTCTGTCCTTAACCACTTAAGGACCGCCGTATTGCCAATGTACGTCATTACAATGGCACAGGCAGGCACAAGCTTGTACATGTACGTGCCTGCCTTCCAGCGTGTGGGGGGTCCGATCGGACCCCCTCCCGCTGGATACGGCGGTCCGGTTCGCTGCAGGAGCGATCCGTGATGAGGGGATGGCTGTTGGTTTCTGGCCACCCTCTCTCGATCGCTCCTGGCCAATGAGAAGCTTCCTCCCACTGTGTATTGTATACACAGGAAGGAGGAAGTTATGTCATTCTCCTCGGGGCGGTCTTTTTGACCGGACTACGAGGAGAAGACAGAAAGTAAGTGCACCAAAACACTACTCTAACACATAGGTACACATAGGTACACAAACCCCACCCCCGATCCCCCCTGATCGCCCCCGATCCCCCCCCTCCCCCCCAGTCACAGTGTCACTGATTGCATTGATCATTTATTTACTGATCACTGCATTCAGTGTCAGTTGTAAAAGTAAAAACTGTCAGGGCAGTTAGTGTTAGGTCCAGGGTAGCCCCCTATCACCCCCCAATAAAGGTTTAACCCCCTGATTGCCCCTAGAGTTAACCCTTTCACCCCCTTTTGCCAGTGTCACTAAGCGATCATTTTTCTGATCGCTGCATTAGTGTCACTGATGTCGCTAGGTAGCTAGTTATTTTTTTAGGTTCACCGCCAGGTTTTTATAGCGCTAGGTACCCCGATATACTACCCAATAATGGTTTTAACCCCCTGATTGCCCCTAGTTAACCCTTTCACCCCCTTTTGCCAGTGTCACTAAGCGATCATTTTTCTGATCGCTGCATTAGTGTCGCTAGGTAGCTAGTTATTTTTTTAGGTTCACCGCCAGGTTTTTATGGCGCTAGGTACCCCGATATACTACCCAATAATGGTTTAACCCCCTGATTGCCCCTAGTTAACCCTTTCACCCCCTTTTGCCAGTGTCACTAAGCGATCGTTTTTCTGATCGCTGCATTAGTGTCACTAGTCCCGCTAGGTAGCTAGTTATTTTTTTAGGTTCACCGCCAGGTTTTTATAGCGCTAGGTACCCCGATATACTACCCAATAATGGTTTTAACCTCCTGATTGCCCTAGTTAACCCTTTCACCCCCTTTTGCCAGTGGCACTAAGCAATCGTTTTTCTGATCGCTGCATTAGTGTCACTAGTGCCGCTAGGTAGCTAGTTATTTTTTTAGGTTCACCGCCAGGTTTTTATAGCGCTAGGTATCCCGATATACTACCCAATAATGGTTTTAACCCCCTGATTGCCCTAGTTAACCCTTTCACCCCCTTTTGCCAGTGGCACTAAGCGATCATTTTTCTGATCGCTGCATTAGTGTCACTAGTGTCGCTAGGTAGCTAGTTATTTTTTATGTTCACCACCAGCTTTTTATAGCGCTAGGTACCCCCATATACTACCCAATAATGGTTTTAACCCCCTGATTGCCCCTAGTTAACCCTTTAACCAGCGATCACAGTATAAGTGTCACTGGTGACGCTGGTTAGCTAGTTAGTTATTTAGGTTCCCCGTCAGGTTTTTATATAGCGCCAGGGACCCCCATATACTACCTAATAAAAATTTGAACCCCCTGATTGCCCCTAGTTAACCCTTTCACCAGTGATCACCGTATAAGTGTTACGGGTGACTCTGGTTAGTTTGCTTTTTATAGCATCAGGGCACCCACCATTTATTACCCAATAAAGGTTTAACCCCCTGATTACCCGGCGGGTGATATCAATTAGGTTTTAGGGTCAGGGTCTGCATCGCCCCAGGCAGCGCAAGGTTAGTGCCAGTACCGCTAACACCCACACGCAAAGCATAAACCTCCCGTAGTGGTATAGAATCTGAACAGATCAATATCTGATCTGATCAGATCTATAATAGCATCCCCAGCAGTTTAGGGTTCCAAAAAAACGCATTGTTAGCGGGATCAGCCCAGATACCTGATGGCACCTGCGTTTTGCCCCTCTGCCCAGCCCACCCAAGTGCAGTATCGATCGATCACTGTCACTTACAAAACACTAAACACATAACTGCAGCGATCGCAGAGTCAGGCCTGATCCCTGCGATCGCTAACAGTTTTTTTTGGTAGCATTTTATATTTAAATCCGGAAGGCAGTGCTTGGTTTTCGGGGTCCCGTACGTGGCTAGGCTCCCAAAAAGTCCCCCACATGTGGTATCCCCGTACTCGGGAGAAGCAGCAGAATTTATTTTGGGGTGTAATTTGACTTATGCCCATAGCACGTGTGAGCAATATATCATTTAGTGACAACTTTGTGCAAAAAAAAAAAATTGTAAAATTCCTGCAACTTGTGGCAAAATATAAAATATTTCATGGACTCAACATGCCTCTCAGTAAATAGCTTGGGGTGTCTACTTTCCAAAATGGGGTCATTTGGGGGGGTTTTGTGCTATTTTTGCATTTTACGGCCTTCGAAACTGTGATAGGTAGTGAGGAGTGAAATCAAAAATTTGCACCCTTAGAAATCCTGAAGGCAGTGATTGGATTTCGGAGTGCCGTACGCAGCTAGACTCCCAAAAAGTCCCACATATGTGGTATCCCCGTACTCAGGAGAAGCAGCAGAATATATTTTGGGGTGCAATTCCACATATAACTATGGCATATGTGAGCAATATATCATTTAGTGACAACTTTTTGTAAACTTTTTTTTTTTTTGTGTCATTATTCAATCACTTGGGACAAAAAAAAAATATTCAATGGGCTCAACATGCCTCTCCACAACTTCCTTGGGGTGTCTACTTTCCAAAATGGGGTCATTTGGGGGGGTTTTGTGTTATTTTGGCATTTTATGGCCTTCGAAACTGTGATAGGTAGTGAGGAGTGAAATCAAAAATTTGCACCCTTAGAAATCCTGAAGGCTGTGATTGGTTTTCGGGGTGCCGTACGCGGCTAGACTCCCAAAAAGTCCCACATATGTGGTATCCCCGTACTCAGAAGAAGCAGCAGAATATATTTTAGGGTGCAATTCCACATATAACTATGGCATGTGTGAGCAATATATCATTTAGTGACAACTTTTTGTAAACTTTTTTTTTTTTTGTGTCATTATTCAATCACTTGGGACAAAAAAAAAATATTCAATGGGCTCAACATGCCTCTCCACAACTTCCTTGGGGTGTCTACTTTCCAAAATGGGGTCATTTAGGGGGGTTTGTACTGCCCTGCCATTTTAGCACCTCAAGAAATGAGATAGGCAGTCGTAAATTAAAAGCTGTGTAAATTCCAGAAAATGTACTCTAGTTTGTAGACGCTATAACTTTTGCGCAAACCAATAAATATACGCTTATTGACATTTTTTTTTACTAAAGACATGTGGCTGAATAGAATTTGCCCTAAATGTATGACTAAAATTGAGTTTTTTAGATTTTTCTTATAACAAAAAGTAGAAAATATCATTTTTTCTCAAAATTTTCGGTCTTTTTCCATTTATATCGCAAAAAATAAAAATCGCAGAGGCAATCAAATACCATCAAAAGAAAGCTCTATTTGTGGGAAGAAAAGGACGCAAATTTCGTTTGGGTACAACATTGCATGACCGCGCAGTTACCAGTTAAAGCTGTTTAATGGTCCGGGGCTGAAGTGGTTAAAGCCACGCAGAGTCTGCTCGGGGAGGAACACAACAGGGATTGTGACACTGATGAATGCACTGTCACGGCTCACCATCCTTGTGGACTCCTCAAATGGTGACAATACAGTGCATGCATCCTTAATGATTAGCCCAAAATAAAAAAAGGGAAAAAAACTGAGACGGCATGAACCTGTCATTGTGCCGTATTCACACAGGTACTCATTGACGGCCCTCTGCTGCATGTATAGCCGCTGCAGCATTGACAAAGTCGAGTTCCACCTGGTGGGCATGTCACAAATCAGGCAGTTTATGGGCAGGTGGATTTCCCACTGAATTTCAGCCAACCGAGCACTGGCTATGTTTGACCACCTGAAATGGCTACAGACTCTTCTGGCCAACTTTAGCACATCTTGCAACCCTGGGTAAGTATTTAGGAAACGCTGCACCACCAAATTGAGGATATGTGACAGGCATGGCACATGTGTCAACTTTTCCTGTCTAAGGGCGGACAGGAGGTTTGAGCCATTATCGCACACCACCATTCCTGGCTCCAGCTGGCGTTGTGTGAACCACCTCTGGGCCTATCCTTGCAGAGCTGCAAGAGCCTCTGCTCCGATGTGGTTCCTGGCCCCTAAACACACCAGCTGAAGCACTGCATGGCACCTTTTAGCCTGACTCTGGGAATAGCCCTTTGAACGCTTAGGGGGTACCCAATGTTCATAGGACAATTCTGCAGAGGAGTCCATGGAGGTGGCAGAGGAGGAGAAGGAGGGGATAGAGCTCACAGATCTGGCATCATCACCACCAGCTGTATGGAGACGTGGGGCACAACAAGCTGCAGCACTGAGCCCTGTCCTGCATCCTTTTAAGTTGCAAGCAGCATTACCCAGTCTGCTGTGAACTAAATCCCTCCCCATGCTTGCTGGACCACGTGTCAGCCATAAGGTGGATTTTACGGCTGACTGCCTTGCCCAATGATGCCAGAACATTCCCTTCCACATGATGGTAGAGAGATGAAACTGCCTTATATGAAAAGTAGTAGCGACTGGGAACCTGCCATTGTGGTACAGCACATTGTGCGAATTCAAGGAAGGGGGCAGAATCCACCAGGCTGAAAGGCAGAAGTCGGAGAGCCAACAGCTTTGACAAACTTGCATTTAGACGCTGGGCATGTGGGTGACAGAGATTGTATTTTTTTTCAAAGGAAGCAGGTGGGGCGGAGAATAGGCAGGAATAGATGTGGACGAGGAGACAGGTTTATTCACTCTGGCAACTGCAGGGCACTGCACACTTGTCTCTGCTTGCGTGACAGAGGATGAGGTGGATGAGGGGAGTTTAGTAAGCTAGTCCACCACCTCCTCTGCATGCTGTGGCTGGATAGCACGGGCAAACTCACTAAACAGAGGAAATGATGCACTGCCTGTGGACTGACCACTATGTCCACCTCTGCCTCTGGACATATTTGTTGCTGGCACCCTTACAGTGCCAAGGGAATGTCTGCCTCTCCTTGTTGTCTTTCCAGACATTATTGGGAGGGAGGGGGCGGTGCTTATAAGCAAATATAAAGAAGAAGTGGAAATTTGTACGTAGATGCACTTTAATTAATGTAAAGTGGTGTTTGGTGCACTTTAATTTGAGTACTCACACTATGCAGACACACTCCATGGATACACTATCATTTACTGCAATATAATGTGCCAAACATACAGTAATGCACAGAACTATATGGCGTTAAACTGGCAGTAATGCACACAAAACTAGATGGCGTTAAACTGGCAGCAACGCACACAGAACTACATGGCATTAAACTGGCAGTAACACACACAGAACTATATAGCTTTAAACTGGCAGTAACACACATAAAACTATATATCGTTAAACTGGCAGTAACACACACAGATGTAAATGGCATTAAACTTGCAGTAACGCACAGAACTATATGGCATTAAACTGGCAGTAATGCACACAGAAGTAAATGGCGTTAAACTGGCAGTAACACAAACAGAACTATATGGTGTTAAACTGGCAGTAACACACAAAAAAACATGGCGTAAAACTGGCAGTAACGCACACAGAACTATATGGCGTTAAACTGGCAGCAATGCACACAAAACTATATGGCGTTAAACTGGCAGTAGCGCACATAGAGGTAAATGACGTTAAACTGGCAGTAACGCATTCAAATAGATGGTAACTATCTGAGCTGTCCCTACTCTACACTAATGTATGTATGATTGACAAAGTCTCACTACACTACAGTGAAACTATCTGAGCTGTCCCTACTCTAGCTGCACACTATGCAAAGCTGAATGATGGTCCTCCTCACTACACTCACACTATCCCTAGACTAGGGTGACTAGACATCCAAGGTTTCTGGGATGCGTCTGCCCCAGGTGCCACACAATGGGGGGGGGGGGGTATCAGGCTGACATCTCCGCTGTGTCAGCTTTAATTTAAATTGCTGGACGCGCCTGCCATCACAAATGCCCTCCTTGTTTTCCCTTTTGACAGATAGCACCCTTGTCCAATGCCGGGACATGTGCTGTCCAGGAGGCAGAACTTGTGTGACGGTGGGAGCCTAGCGATTCAAATTAAAGCTGATATAGCAGGAGATGCCAGCCTGACACACCCTTCAGTGTGTGGTACCTTGGGCGGACCGCCCCCCTCCATTCTGCCTCAGCACCTGCCCAGGATCTGTGTGATGATCCGGCCATCTCTCATGTCTGATCAGCTGCACAGATGAGGTTGAATCCCTGGGCACAGATGAGACTGCATTCCTGGGCACAGGTGAGGCTGAATTGCTGGGCCCAGGGGAGGCTGCATTGCTGGGCACTGGTGAGGTTGCATTGCTGGGCACTGGTGAGGTTGCATTGCTGGGCACTGGTGAGGTTGGATTCCTGGGTACTGGTGAGGCTGCATTTCTACGCACAGGTGAGGCTGCATTCCTTGGCACTGGTGAGGCTGCAGTGCTGGGCAGTGGTGTGGCAGCATTCCTGGGCACATTTGAAGCTGCATTACTGGGCACTGGTCAGGCTGCATAGATGGGCAATGATCAGGCTGCATAGATTGGCACTGGTCAGGCTGCATAGATGGACACTGATCAGGCTGCATTGCTGGGCACTGGTGAGGATGCATAGATGGGCACAGTTGAGCCCTACATACTTTATGTAGTGCAATCTGCCCAGGATCTGTGTGATGAACCAGCCATCTCTTATGTCTGATCAGCTGCACAGATGAGGTTGCATCCCTGGGCACAGATGAGACTGCATTCCTGGGCACAGGTGAGGCTGCATTTCTGGGCCCAGGGGAGGCTGCATTGCTGGGCACTGGTGAGGTTGCATTGCTGGGCACTGGTGAGGTTGCATTGCTGGGCACTGGTGAGGTTGGATTCCTGGGCACTGGTGAGGCTGCATTTCTACACACAGGTGAGGCTGCATTCCTTGGCACTGGTGAGGCTGCAGTGCTGGGCAGTGGTGTGGCAGCATTCCTGGGCACATTTGAGGCTGCATTACTTGGCACTGGTTAGGCTGCATAGATGGGCAATGATCAGGCTGCAAAGATGGGCACTGGTCAGGCTGCATAGATGGACACTGATCAGGCTGCATTGCTGGGCACTGGTGAGGATGCATAGATGGGCACAGTTGAGCCCTACATACTTTATGTAGCGCGAACCTGAGGCCTACATTGTTTATGTAGAGTGCTCCTTAGCCTTGCATTCTTTATGGAACACACTCCTGAACACTTCACTGTTTTTTCTCTGTCGTATCTTCATAACATTTGGTAGTCATAACTCCAAAAATTCTAAGAAGTATCTTTTTTTTATCTCATGGACGAAATGTGAGAAATAACGTATACCATATTTATCGACATATAACACGCACTTTTTCCCATTTAAAATTGAGGGAAAATCGTATGTGCGTGTTATATGCCAATATAGGCTGCCACAGAGGGGAAGGAGGGGATGACAGCTCCTGAAATAGAGCCGGATCTCCTGTTTACTCACAGTCACACTCAGTCCCACCCCCTGGACATCTCCTAGCATTGACGTCCCAGCATTGGACCGGGTTATGTCCATCATAGGATCCGGGCCAAGGGGTGGGACTGGGCGTGATGCCAAGCCGAGTACACAGGATATCTGGCTTTATTTCGGCAGTGCTCATCCCCTCCTTCCCCTTGGCAAGGCTGCAGATAGACAATGATCAACCTGCAAGTGGGCACTTATTAGGCTGCAGATGGGCACTTATTAGACTGCAGATGGACACTGATTAGACTGCAGATGGGCACTGATTAAGCTGTAGATGGGCACTGATTAGGCTGCAGATGGGCACAGATCAGGCTGCAGATGGGCACAGATCAGGCTGCATTGATGCTCACTGACCATTATTTTGCTTCAAAGTGGTTTATTCTTAAAAATGGCAATCAGGGCTTGCAATGCATTGTTCTGCACTGCAATGCATTGTGGTCTGTTCGGTGGGGGGTTTGAATAAACAGTCTAACAACCCATTTGTTCGGATGTTCGCCGAGTGTCTGAACAACAAAAGTTCCGCCCGAACTTATGCTCAGGCCGGAACGTTCGCCCATCCCTAATAAGGATTAATAGGAGTTACTGTATGCCTTGCTCCAACAGACTTCCTCCTTTGTGTGAGATGACACTGATGGATGATTCACAGTCCAGAGCACTGAAGGGAAAAGAGGGGAGCATTGGAGCTGGCTGCAACAGGGGTAAGGTAATCAATAACAATTTTTTTTTTTGCGTATAGCCAAGCAAAACTACCCTAATTATATCCCCCATATTCTCTAAAAAAAGGTTTTTGTTTAAGCCAAAATGACTGTTCTATTACCTGTGATATGAGTTAACTTATTTTTAAAGTGGTTCTAAAGGCTGAAGATTTTTTACCTTCATGCATTCTATGCATGAAGGTAAAAAAACCTTCAGTATGCAGCTCCCCCCACAGCCCCTCTAATACTTACCCGAGCCTGATCGCGATCCAGCGATGTGCACGAGAGTAGCTGCTTTCCTGGGACGTTGCCTTCTCATTAGCTGAGAAAAAGCAGTGGGAGCCATTGGCTCCTGCTACTGTCAATCACAGCTAGTGAAAAGGGAGCAAGGGGCAGGGCCAAGTTCCATTTTGTGGGCCTTATGGACACCCAGAGAAGGGCTCGCAAGCAAGCATGCACAAATGCCCCCATAGCAAACGGCTTGCTGTGGGGGCACTCAGAGAAGTGGAGCAACCAGGAGCACTGGTGGAGGACACAAAAAGAGGAGGATCAGGGCTGCTTTGTGCAAAACCATTGCACAGAGCAGGTAAGTATAACATGTTTTTTTGTTATGTTTTTACATTACTTTTAATATCACTTTAATAATGAATTACTGCAAATAGCCATAATTTGTCAAATGACATAAATAAAATAATTTTCGCCCTCCCTGTTTAGATATCACCAATGAAACCACAGCTAAAAGTATCAGCTGTCTGTATTTGTTGAATAGTCTGGGGTAATTGTGATTAATTGCTCAGGTTTATCCCTTCTTCTGAGAAGAAGCAGATGTTGCTGAATGAAGAATATGCTTGAATTAATGTTAATCCTCTGAAATAATTGTATAGTTAGGATTCCGGCATTTACATCCTCATATTAATAATGAGTGATGCAAAGTTTAGTATTTGCTTGGGGAAGTGCTGCATATAGATGTGGATAGCTAAATACAAAGCAAACAGAAGTTTTAAAGGGGATTTATATGGAATACGAAAATGTGGTTAGGAGGCCTCTTTGTATAATGTAGAAGAATTGCCACCTCCCATAGCTTTATAATTACTAAGCGGAATTTCCATTTCCCTTAGCCCAAACAGTGTTTGGTAGCATAAAAAACCTCTAGTGAAAGAAACATGGGGGCCCCTTCTACCTTCTAGTGACAACAGTCACTATGCCGCTGGGCATTTATTTTATTTTTTGTACCCTGCAAGGTAAAGGCATAATGTGCTAGCATGCATCGCATACTAGCACATTATGTTAAAATTACCTTAAAACAAAGCTCTTTCGGCACAAAGCGTTGCAGGAGCTCTCATATTCACCCTTCTTGCTTCTGGGTTCGCAGACTCCGGCTCTGTGACTGGCTGGAGCCGCAATGACATTACTCCCACACTTGCGCGGGCGCCACCATTAACAGCACAGGGCTCTGAAGAAACGGCACGGGTAGCCGTTCCTTCAGAGCACATGCGCCAGTGATGTCACTGGCTGCATATATATGCTAATTATCTCCTAAACGGTACACATTTAGAATATATTTACACTACCTGTAGGTAAGCCTTATAAAGGAAAACACCCCACACCATATTCCACCCCCTCCACCAAATGATTTGGACCAGTGCCCAAAGCAAGGTCCATAAAGACATGGATGAGCGAGTTTGGGGTGGAGAAACTTGACTGGCCTGCAAAGAGTCCTGACCTCAACCCAATAGAACACCTTTAGGGTGAATTAGAGTGGAAACCGTGAGCCAGACCTTCTCGTCTTACATCAGTGCCTGACCTCACAAATGCATTTCTGGAAGAATGGTCAAGCATTCCCATAGACACACTCCTAAACCTTGTGGACAGCCTTCCCAGAAGAGTTGAAGCTGTTATAGTTGCACAGTTTAGGACAACTCAATATTGAACCCAAGGGACTAAGACTGGGGTGCCATTAAAGTTCATGTGTGTGTAAAGGCGGGCGTCCCAATACTTTTGACAATAGAGTGTGTATGTATATGTATATATATTACATATACATAGACACACACACACACACACACACACACACACACACACACGTATCTTGGGTTCCTTTTCTGATGTTTGTTATTGCTCGCAATACAAAAATAACCTGTGGTCTTTCATTTTTATTTCTTGTGGTACAAGCAACAGTCCATCCAGATACCTTCTACTGCAGATTTTTTTTTCTTTTTCAGATGAAATTGATGAGTTTTAGATTGAGATGGGTCAGAGGAAAAAGCTTTTATCCTGCAAAACCATCTTTTTGGAAATCATTTCTGGGTAAAACTGTTATTAAGTGATATCCTGCCACTTTATATCTCAATTTTTTTTTTCTCGTATCCTGAAAGCTATTTCATGGGTGTTATATTTCATTGCTAGTTCTACAGCAGAGCAAGGCTGGCAGAATGTTTTGCTAAAAGCTTCTAAATTATTCTGTCGACCTTGTTTGTATATTATCGATAATGTGCTTTGCAGCTTTACCACCCAACACTGTGCAATATTGGATATTCTTTCTGTGCATTGTACTTGAAGGGGCACGCTAGTTTAAACTGAACATAAAACCGGGTTTGGGGTCAGCTTTGTGTTTATAAGATATTAGATCGGTGCTTGATATGTCTTTTATATTTTCTGTTTATGTACTCTTTGGATAAAGATTTTGTTTCAAATATAAAGATTTAAAGTTGAAATCCAGGCTAAATATACATATTAATTACATGTAAAGGAGCCTTTCTTTGCCAAAAGATTTGTATATCCGTCCATCCAGTCCTGAGATTTATGCAGCCTGTCTTTCAAAGAAAGATACTTTGTTACAGGTTTTGTCCACTGCTCGTGACTGTGCAGTGAAAAGAGAAGCAGCACACTGATGAGCTAATCTCTTTCTCACTGTGCTCTCTCCTCCTATCATCATGTTCCTTGTTAGCAAAAAAATACTGCCATGCATCTGACTGGCTCCACGTACTGCCACTCCCACTTCTAGATTAATGATGTATTATTCAATGCAGAGATGCATTGATGTGTCTTATATTTTTGGTTTTCTATAGGGTATAGCAAAAATGGTTTACTTTCAGACTCTTGCTTTCTCATTGAAGCATTATGCAACTTTTTAATGCTACTTGCAGGTGTAACAACATATTCGGCGACCCATCGCAGTTTGCTACGGAAGTGACATTCCATCGCCGCCATCTTGCTACACCCCACATTTGTCCATAATAAGGATACACTAAGAAGGGGGAAAGTGGTTGTTACATCGACGACAGTTTTGCATTTTACATGTATTTATAACAGTAAACTGCGTTTATATAGTGAAATACAGTACTTAGAACTCTGTGTGACTGGTTAGATGTTGAATTTTAAAAGCAGCCAACTTCAGTGAGATTAGTAAAACTGTGAGATGAGCAGGGATACTGATACTTTTAAAATTCAACATCTAACTAGTCAGACGGAGTTCTAAGTACTGTATTTCACTATATAAACTCACTTTACTGTTATAAATACATGTTAAATGCAAAACTCCGGTGGGTGTAACAAGATGTCCGCTTTCTCCCTTCTTAGCCCTTGTACACACGGTCGGACATTCAGACGGAAGGTGTCCGATCGGACCAGGTTGTCGGATAATCCGACTATGTGTGGGCTCCATCTGACTTTTTCCATCGGCGTATCCGACGGACCAATTTTTCCGAATTGTCTATAAAATTTTCCGACTAGGGATGGCCGAACGGTTCGCCCGGCGGTCGGTTCGTGGCGAATTTCGGCTGTTCACAGTCCGCCCAATCCGATTCCGTGTTTACTGTGTAAAAGAACTTTGACCTATGATGACACATCCATCATGTGGTACAGGACAGCCAATTGAGACATTAGAGCACATGGACACTTGGACATTCCCCCTAACTTATAAATAGACCCGATCCGGTGGCCATTTTACATTCTTTCGTATGTCACTATAGGGAGAGGTTGCTGTGTGGAGCAGGGAGAGACTGCAGTGACCCAAATCGCTAGCTATTAGGTCCACAAAAGTTCTTTTAAGGACTGGTATGGTATAGGTGTTAGGTGTAGTTCAGGATATAGGTTTGAGGCACTGCTATTCAAGTCATTGTTGCAGCAGCCTGTCTTTTGTCAGTGTAGAGAGGGACAGGACGATGTGTGCAGCAGGGACAGTCAGTTTAATCATTAGCTGTTACTATTAGGTCCACAAACGTCCTTTTCAGGACTGGTATGGTAAAGTAGTACAGGATATAGTTTTGAGTGCTAATCAAGTTATTCTTCCAGCAGCCTGTGTTTTGTCAGTTTAAATAGGGACAGACAGGAAGCTGTGTGTGGCAGTGAAGGACAGTCAGTTTAATCAGTAGCTGTTACTATTAGGTCCACAAAGGTTCTTTTCAGGACTGGTATGGTAATAGGCTTGTACACGTATAATATTCCTTCTTCCAAATATAGAAAGAATATTATACTTGACTGCTGCCCTTCTGCTGCAGTAGTCCTTTATGAGTATAGGGACTGAGTTATAGTCTGCTAATCACAACCTACTAGTTGCACAAAGGTCCTTCTAAGGACTGGTAAGGTATAGCGTACTAGAGTTTATAGGGTTGAGTGAGGAACAGTCTGCTAATCCTTAAGGACTGGTATAGGTCCACAATATATAGGGTTGAGGTGCACTACTGCTGACTGCTGCCCTATTCTGCAGCAGTCCTTTATCAGTATAGGGACTGAGGTACAGTCTGCTAATCACAACCTACTAGTTCCACAAAGGTCCTTATAAGGACTGGTAAGGTATAGTGTACTACAGTATATAGGGTTGAGTGAGGTACAGTCTGCTATTCCTTAAGGACTGGTATAGGTCCACAAAATATAGGGTTGAGGTGCACTACTGCTGACTGCTGCCCTATTCTGCAGCAGTCCTTTATCAGTATAGGGACTGAGGTACAGTCTGCTAATCACAACCTACTAGTTCCACAAAGGTCCTTATAAGGACTGGTAAGGTATAGCGTACTACAGTATATAGGGTTGAGTGAGGTACAGTCTGCTATTCCTTAAGGACTGGTATAGGTCCACGATATATAGGGTTGAGGTGCACTACTGCTGACTGCTGCCCTATTCTGCAGCAGTCCTTTATCAGTATAGGGACTGAGGTACAGTCTGCTAATCACAACCTACTAGTTCCACAAAGGTCCCTATAAGGACTGGTAATGTATAGCGTACTAGAGTATATAGGGTTGAGTGAGGTACAGTCTGCTAATCCTTAAGGACTGGTATAGGTCCACAATATATAGGGTTGAGGTGCACTACTGCTGACTGCTGCCCTATTCTGCAGCAGTCCTTTATCAGTATAGGGACTGAGGTACAGTCTGCTAATCACAACCTACTAGTTCCACAAAGGTCCTTATAAGGACTGGTAAGGTATAGTGTACTACAGTACATAGGGTTGAGTGAGGTACAGTCTGCTATTCCTTAAGGACTGGTATAGGTTCACAATATAAAGGGTTGAGGTGCACTACTGCTGACTGCTGCCCTATTCTGCAGCAGTCCTTTATCAGTATAGGGACTGAGAGTTTTGTCACAGGCTCATTTAAAAAATGACAGGCAGAGGAAGAGGCAGGCCTTTCCGCAGGGGTGGTAGGGGTAGGGCAGGAGCAACAGGCTTGAGCCAAAGTGGGAAATTGCAGAAGGTGCATGCAATTACGTCAAAGGAAGCACCAGAATTGGTTGACTGGCTCACTCAGCCTTTCTCTTCTGCACCCTCCTCATCCTCTCGGTGTCATATTTCCCTGTGCTGTGCTGACTTCCTCCTGGGGCTGCGTATTATGAGGGGCTCCCACCATCCCTGTGCTGTGCCGACTTCCTCCTGGGGCTGTACCTCTGCTGTGCATATTATGAGGGGCTCCCACCATCCCTGTGCTATGCTCATTATGAGGGGCTCCCACCATCCCTGTGCTATGCTGACATCCTCCTGGGGCTGCTTATTATGAGGGGCTCCCACCATCCCTGTGCTGTGCTGACTTCCTCCTGGGGCTGTACCTCTGCTGTGCATATTATGAGGGGCTCCCACCATCCCTGTGCTATGCCGCAAACGTTATGGTTCGTGAACTATCGGCCGCGTTCACGGTCCGCGTTCGCGAAACGTCCCGTCGGAAGTTCATCCATCACTATTTCCGACAACATGATCCGATCGGACTTTGTCCGATCATGTGTAGAGAATTCCGATCGGACAAAGTGCCACGTATGCTCAGATCAAATTCCTAAACCAAAGCTATTGGCTACTAGCCTGAACGTAGTCCCGTCCTAACGAAATAACGTCATCACGTTAAGTACGACCGGATTTTCTGCCAACTTTGTCCGACTGTGTGTATGCAACAGTTTCGGACAAAATCCATCAGACGGATTTGGTTGTCAGAATGTCCGACCATGTGTACAAGGGCTCAGTGTATCCTTACTGTGGACGAGTGTGGGGTGTAGCAAGATGGCGGCGACTGAATGTCACTTCCGTAGCAAACTGTGATGGATTACCGAATATGTCGTTATACAGGCTTAAGGCTGGATGCACACCTATGCAGTTTTAGTGCTTTTTGCATTTTTCAGATTTGCACTACAGTCCACTTACCATGGTTTCCTATGGAACACGTTCTGTAGTGCAAATTTGCAAAATGCAAAAAGCACTAAAAATGCATAGGTGTGAATCCAGCCTTAAAGAGGAAGTAAACCCTGATAGGTTTACTTCCTCTTTCATTCCCTGAAAAAGTAAAGCATAATCCATCTTCTCGGTGGGTCTCGCTGCTCCGCCGATGTCATTCGGCGAAGCCGCAATGACATCACTCCCGCGCATGCGCATGGGAGCCGCCACTCACGGCATATCGCCATTGACCGTGGCCGCTCAGTGCGCCTGCGCGCCGCTGTCAACGGCGCATGCGCCGTAGACAGCGGTGCCTCTCTTTCGGCAAATATCTCCTAAACCATGTAGGTTTAGGAGATATTTCTTGGACCTACAGGTAAGCCTTAATCTAGGCTTACCTGTAGGTCAAAGTTGGTTGTAAGGGTTTACAACCACTTTAAGGCTTGAGTCACACCTATGCATTTTTGTGCTTTTTGCATTTTGCTGATTTGCACTACAGCCCATTTAACATGGTTTTCTATGGAATACGTTTTGTAGAGCAAATCTGCAAAATGTAAAAAGCATTAAAAATGCACACGTGTGAATCAGGCCTAAGGCCTCATTTACTCCTGCATGTTCCAGGAACATGCACAGAAACACATGTTTTTGCGCGTGTTCCCGGAAGAACATTCCAAAACGCACATTGCACTTGTAGTTCTATTATTTCTTAACGACACACCAAACGTGGCTAGCAAAAGCACCAAAACGCACATTACAAAAATGCGTGAGGCCAAAAAGTTGCTGGAGCTACTTTGGCATATTTATTGTGCTTAGGGCAAGACATTCAAATGAATGGGCTGCCCTATGCTGTTGCGTGACAAACAAGCAAAAAAAGTATGAAACAAATGTGCATAAATGTGCTGCGCAGATGTGAATAGGGCCTAAAGGTGCAAATGGGAATAGAAAACAATCAATAGCAATTCATATCTAAACAAAATTTTAAATATAAAATTCATATTTATTAACAAATTCATATAAAGTCTATTTATACTAGTAATAGTAATTATGATATTAATAGTATCCCATCATAAATTATAAACAACCTGTGCTTGAAAAAAGAGAAGTTTTGCACTTGTTATAAGATAAATGTAAACAACATTATGTGCAATGTGTAATACCTGGTGTAATGTACATACAACTGCGCATAAATGATATAATGACAGTGGGATCACATAAGGGGAATCCTGAAAGATAAACTATTGTCAGTTCATAAATCTGTAAAAGAGTCCTCTTATTATATAGAACAAGAGTGGCCAATCTTCTCATGTAAACCTTGAACTAAGGTAGCAGAGGAACCAACGACAGCAATCTGTCTGTAGTAATATCTGAGGACAGAAATGTTGGACCCGCATGCCCTACGACAGTGGGTCTAAAGTGCTTGTAATCCCGGAGGATTGTATTCCAACTTCTAATGAAGTTATGTTATGTGATCGCACTGTCATTATATCATTTATGCGCAGTTGTATTTACATTGCACCAGGTATTACACATTACACATAATGTTGTTTACACTTATCTTAAGTGCAAAACTTCTCTTTTTTTCTAGCACGGGTTGTTTATATTTACCCAAAATTTGCCTTTGGGTTTTTGTGTTCACTTTTTTAGCGCTAAATTTTTTGTTTTCACGTTTATTGTAACTTTGTTTGACTGTTAGCTGCTAATTCTATCCGAGTAGCGCAGTGTTTTGCCTTTTTGCTACGTTGTTATATCTTAGCCAACGGAATATGATATCCCTAAAGTACGATCACAAAATACTAAGACCCCTTTAACACTGAAGGCATTTTTCAGGCATTTTAGCACAAAAATAGTGCCTATAAAGCTTCTGGAAAAACACCTCCCATGCCACCGCAGAGTGAAAGTATGAGTGCTGTTACACTGGAACGGTGTGAAAAGCAGCAAGCAAGCAGCATTTTTGGGGCGGTTTAGGAGCGCTGTATACATCGCTCCTAAGCTGGCCCTGTGTATTGGAATGCATGGGCAATGCTTCTGAAGCGTCTGTAAAGTGCTTTGGAAACACTGCAAAATGGTTTTAACCCTTTCTTTGGGCAGTAGCAGGTGTTAAAAGCGCACCGCCAGCGGCCGAAAAGCACCGCTAAAACGAGTCTGCGGGACCCGCGATCACACACACGGAGCTTGTGGTGTGCACGCGCCCACAATGGCACATCATAAAGGGCAACATACATGTACGTTAATATGCCTGTACCTGTTATTCTGCCAACGTATATGGGCGTGATCCAGTCGGCAAGTGGTTAAACAAAAAAACAGTAAGTGTATATAACAGAATATAACAATATAAATACAAATATTCATCACATTACTTCTTTACCACTTAATTTTCTTACCCAAGATGCACGTGGCTATATAGGCATAACCATCAGCCCAAGACCCCCCAGGGGGGGAGAGACACCCCTCAAACCATCCACCATTCACAAAGCGAGACCACTGGGGCATACTAGGACAGTCTAGGCCGTCGCCCCACCAACCTCAAATATTTGCAGCAAACCCTACATATCCCTAAGCATTTCACAGAACAGGTTCACTTGCTCAGGAGATATAGAAGTTATGGGTTCTACAAATACTGTATATGAATGACTATATGTCTTGGAAGAAGCTAATCCATGGGTCACATAAATCTCCTAAGTAACAAGATGCAGATGCATCCAGTAGACATAGATGTATCTCTGTGAGAAAGAATTTTGGTGCCAAAAGGGGGATACAAAAGGGAGCCGGGACATTCCCTTGTGGACAATCAAAGAGGATTGTGTGATTGATGGTGAATAGTAAGTTTTATAATTATTATTATTATACAGGTTTTATATAGCGCCAACAGTTTGTGCAGCACTTTACAACATGAGGGCAGACATCAATTGATACAAAAGGTAATAGCTGTGGGGGGATGAGCTGATGGAAGAAATAAAACAGTGTTAGTTAGAAGCAGGATAGGCTTCTTTGAAGAGAATGGTTTTCAGGGATCGTCTAAAGATGGATAGATTAGGGGACAGATTGGGGTAGGGAGTTCCAAAGAATGGGAGAAGCGCTGGAGAAATCCTGGAAGTGAGCATGGGAGGAGGTGGCAAGGGAGCTAGAGAGCAGGAGGTCTTGGGATTACTGAAGAGAGCGGCTTGGTTGGTATTTTGAGACTAGGTTAGTGATGTAGCTGGGGGCAGAGTTATGGATGGCTTTGTAAATTATTGTTAGTACTTTGAATTTTATTTGTTGGGTGAGTGGAAGCCAGTGGAGGGATAGGCAGACAGGGGTGGAGGACACTGAATGGTTGGTAAGGTGTGTGAGTCTTGCAGCGGCATTCATTATGGACTGAAGGGGGGATAGTCTATGCAAAGGTAATCCAATGAGGAGGGAGTTGCAGTAGTCGAGGCGAGAGATGTCCAGGGAATGAATTAGAAGCTTGGTGGTGTCATTATAGTAGGATAATGGGACTATAAAGGGCAAGGTCTCTATGGAATTGATGGTGACTTATCTCTTATATTTAGTGGGCTGTATCTTTGCACTTTTTTTATCTCTAGGATTTGATCTATCTGTGCAGACGAGGATTTAGTTGACTCAAGAAGGACTACATCAGGTTCTTCATAGGGGCAAGTAAGTGCATAATATTTTAGGCTTGTATATTAGACCATACCAGAGCTTTTTGCACTTATCTCCCCTTTTAACTCTACCCCCCCCCCCCATCTCCTGAGAAGGATATGTGCACAAGTAAATATACCAATAAACAATCTCTGAAACAGCTCAATATGCTGTCTGTCTGTATTTGTTAGTAGTGAAATCAGTACATAGGTATATAGTACATAGTTAGGTTGAAAAGAGACACAAGTCCATCCAGTTCAACCAAAAAAGTTCAACCAAAAAAATAAATAAATACAATCCCATATACACAATCCTCCACCCACAGTTGATCCAGAGGAAGGCAAAAAACCCCAGCAAAGCATGAGCCAATTTGCTACAGCAGGGGAAAAACTCCTTCCTGATCCCCCAAGAGGCAATTGGATTTTCCCCAGATCAACTTTTCCCTTTAAATGTTAGTATCCAGTTATATTATGTACATTAAGGAATGAATCCAGGTCTTTTTTAAAGCAATCTACTGAGCTTAAAACCACAAGATCTCATAAAACACACCCCAAAATAGGATCTAAACACTGCGCTACAGATGAAACAATAATTCAAAGATGTATAATTAGAATGAGCAGCCACTTTCAGATAATAAAGTATACAGACAAGCTACCAAATATAAATGAGAGCAGGTAAACAGTAGCACTAAAGGTAAACAATTACCATCAAAAACACTGAGGCCCCTTTCACACTTGTACGATTTGTCCTATGACTTGGGACTGCAAAGTCATATGACAAGTTGTTCCCCATGATTTCCAATGACTACCATTCATATTAGTAAGACTTCCAGTTGTGCCGACTTCAAAGTAGTCCATGCACTACTTTGGTCTGACTTTGATGTCAGTTACACAGGCATTCCCTGAAATCACGGCAAAAATTGCGGCAAAATCGTGCGACTTTGAAGTTGTGATAGTGTGAAAGGGACATACCAAAAAGTGATAATGTGCACAGTATATTACAGTCCATAAACTTAATGGGGTTAAATCTATGGGCGGACAATTGATAACTTGATGCAACACAACACCATGTGATCAAACTTATCTCCACTCCCCAGTTTGGATGTAAACTCTCCAGAAAGAATTGCCTCACACTCTCGTGTTTTGGCAATCAGGCAGTTAACCGCCACAGGGTTCAGATGAATTCTGTCAATACGTGTTCCACAGCAGGTAATATAGGAGAAATAAGACTCCAAATAGTGTGATATCGTCAAATTAAACAAAGCATTTATTAAAAAACATAGCCCGATGGAAATATACTCACAAAGTAACATCGCGTTCATATGGTGGAGATCTAGAAACAAATGTGACCTGTCCCAACCTAAGAAAACATCGGCATGCCTCCATCCCTATATGTTATGGGAAAACAAGAGGAAAAAGGGTTGGGACTTTGAATGAGGCATGCTGATGTATATAATAATCTATAAGATAATCATGAATAAGTTGAATGTCACCATCCCCTAGCGGTAGTTCATAATAATAATAAGCATGATAAAACCGATAACGGTGACACATTTACGATACAGAATGTAGTCATAAAGAATCAACAAATATAATAATAATAATACATTTAATGGCAAATAATAAATTGATAAACATGATTTATGACAAACAATATAAATAATAAAACATCAAATACATACAAATAATGAATACATGATTCACATGATATATGGCGTTGAAAAGAGTTGTAATATGATACAGTTAACAGGGCGAACTTATACTTGGCCCCCCAATGATGAACACTTGACACGTTTCATGGCCTATTGCCAATCATCAGGAATTGATGATCAGCAATAAGCAGGGTGCGAATAGATGAATAGATAAATCATGAAATTATCTATAGGGATCCACTGTTCCCCACAGATGAGAAAGAGACAAAGAAGAGAGAAGGAAGACACTTTCAATATTACTTACAAAGCAGCCTTAAATTGAGGCCAGCTCCAGGAGATGGGATTGAACAGTGGCCTGGCGTGAGTGGCCCCAACCGGGGTTGAGGTGGGAGATCCTCGAGATAGGACCCACGAGGGGACTGTAGCCACTGAGCGTGCCGGACAATCACTACACAAAGCCATATTGTGGAATGTGTGCATAATTGGCATCTGCCCAAATCTGTGTATAAATATAAAATAAAAATAAGAAGAAGCAATAAATAAAAAGTAACTTGCTTGACTGTGTGGTGGAGATGCCAGAGATACCCCGTCATGGCGGACATAAGGTATGTGTCGTTATCCCCACGATCTGATGGTTCAAAACACTTGGATTGTCACTTCCGGGGGTGCGTGAACGGCACTTTCCGATTGCCATACAGCCACTTCCCGACGTGTTTTGTCTTACAGACTTCATCCTGGGATTAATCTACTGAGCTTGTCTTATCCCAAAATTAATAAAAAAAGTTTAAAAATTTTAATTTTGTATCCTCCAAACATAATGTATAAATAAATAATAAAATTTGAAAAAACAAAAATTAAACTGTACATTTTCTTTTAAATGAATTGCCATGTAAAGTTCCAGCTGTGCTATTGGAATAATACAAATGTATAAGGAAATGCCACACCACTGTTAAAAGGTCCAGAATCCAGATATGACTTTATTCGAATAATAGTCAGGGGGACAATGCACAAAGTGGAGAGTATATTGGAATAATATGACAGCTTCCCTTCATAACTATTAATGCACAAAGTCAGCGGAATTAGAAAATAGATGTCAGGCACCATTTAACATTCTATAAAAGATGTTTAATTTATTTTGTACAGTCCGCTCTTTAATGCTAATAATAATAACATTTCTATAATGTTACTGGCAGACAAATTTATATCAGAAAGAATTATTCCTGGTGACAGCTAATCAACATGTAATTAAGTGTGACAAGGTGGAGATGTTTTCTTAAGAATATTACCATTTTACATTTCTAAATTAGAAGATAAGTAGCATCGTTCTCTGATGGCAAAAGAAACGGAGTACAGACATCAGATGGCAGATGGACTTGCATGCCCAAAATGGCCACCAAGCTATCTCTCTACTGAAAAATTGGTTGGGGCCCACTTACGTGGGTTTTTCTGTGAAGGAGGGAGCACAATGGCATTGTCCTTCTCCCGGGGCACAATAGCAATTTAGCAGATTGAATTTCCTCCAGACACCCTCAGCTAGGAAGTATGGAGGAAACATTTACCTTTTAAATCAAACCCAAAAGCATAGAAATTAACTTTGAGGGTTAATTTTCGAGCGGCTCATAAGTACCATATACTAATGCGACATGGCTGAAATCAGTCTCCACTAGGGAGGTGTCAAATGAGCATTTCAAAGATACAAGTCCATCCAGTTCAACCAATAAAAGGGAAAAGATATGCATTCCTATATACACAATCCTATACCCACAGTTGATTCAGAGGAGGGCAAAAAAAAAACTGCAAAGCATGATTCAATTTGCCCCAGCATGAGGGAAATATCTTTCCTGATCCCCCAAAAAGCATTTTTTGGGGGAATCTGAAATTTCCTAGATCAACTTTACCTATAAGTTTTAGTATCCAGTTATATTATGTACATTTAAGAAAGAATGCAGGTCTTTTTTGAAGCAATCTAATGAGCTGGACAAAACCAGCTCTTGAGGGAGTCTATTCCACATGTTCACAGATCTTGCTGTGAAGAAACCTTTCCATATTTGGAGATTTTTTCCACCAGACATAAAGAGTGCCTCCTTGTCCTTTGTAATGACCTGAATAATTCAACACCAAGTTTACTATATGGACCACTTATGTATTTATATATGCTGATCATATCCCCCTTTAATCTCTCCTTCTCAAGAGAGAATACATTCAATTCCTCTAATCTTTCCTCATAACTGTGCTCCTCCATGCCTCTTATCAGTTTGGTTGTCCTTCTCTGCACTTTCTCCAGTTGCCCAATACCCTTTTTCAGAACTGGTTTCCAAAACCGAACTACATAATCCAGATGAGGTCTTACTAATGATTTGTACAGGGGCAAAATAATATCTCTCTCTCTGGAGTCCATACCTCTCGTAATTCAAGAAAATATTTTGCTTGCTTTGGAAACCGTTGCTTGGCATTGCATGCCATTATTAGGGCTTATGATCTACCAGAAAACCCTGATCCTTCTCCACCAGTGATTCCCCCAGTTGTACTCCCCCTAGTATGTATGATGAATGCATATTCTTAGCCCAAAGTGCATAACTTTACTGTTATCAATATTAAATTTCATTGGCTGCATAGTTGCCCAGTTAAACATTGCATTGAGGTTGGCTTGTAAGTTGGAGACATCCTTTAAGTATATTATTCCACTGTATAGCTTGGTGTCATCTTTAAAGACTGAAATTGTACTTTTAATCCCAGACACTATATGATTTATAAATATAATAAAAAGTATGGGTCCAAACACTGAACCTTGGGGTACACCACTGATAACCTTAGAATATTCAGAGTAAGAATCATTAACCACTACTCTCTGAATGAGGTCTTTTAGCCAATTTTCTATCCATTTACAAACACATTTTTTCAAGACTTTACTTTACATATTAGCCACGTGTGGGGAAATGTGCCAAACACTTTTTCAAAATCCAAGTATACTACATCCACACCCATTCCTTTGTCTAAGGTTTTACTTACCTCCGTCCTCATAAAAATTAAATCAGATTTGTCCAACAACTTCTGTCTTTCATGAATCCATGCTGTTTGTTGCTTAAAATATTTTTCTCCAGCAAGAAGTTATCTATGTGGTCTATTATTAAATTGAGAAAAAATGAAAGTAGGTGTGGCGCTGTTCATTTAAATTATCTTAAAATAATTGGTAATGTAGTGTATAATGGTGTATCTAATACAATTAATTAGTGTATCTTATGAAATTCATATGTTAAAGCTCATACATATGAAAAAAATATATACATATAGAAAAATGCAGAAAAAAACACAAAACTACACAAAATGTATTCATAAGAAAAAAATGTCCATAAACATGTGCAAAAGTGCATAAATAATTATATGTCTCCAACGAGAATAACCATGTTCCTATATTATTATAAAAAACAAATGATAAAGTTCATAGTCCCAATGAAAAAAGTTCTTTTTTTTTTTAAATATAGGTGAAAGTGCTTTGTACTGGTGAAGGGAGAACCCCCCCGCTGCTCTATTTCCTCTTGAAGGGTGAACACAGCATATGTGGCTTATTCGTGCTCCTATTGTGACTGCACTCACCAAAAATGACTCCCCCTCCAGGGGTATGAGACATTCACAGTTTTTGCCACTGTGTAGCACTCTGGAAGTTGCCCACTCCTAGGTATCCTGGTAGTATTTCACTTGTGCACCATACAAAAGAGAGAAGGATCCCAATAGTGTAAAATTGTAAAAGACATTGTTTATTTATAAAAACGTGTGGAAATGTACTCACATTTACCATAAAGTATAAAGGCATATACTGCTGACACTGTGGCCGACAACCGGAAATTGACGCAGGAACGTCTGTTGTCTCCGCTTTACTAGTTTCGTCATGCTGACGTCTTCTGGAGCTTACATCCGTGCCTGCTTCACTTCCTATTTACCTATTCTTGAGGTGTTTTCTCTTTACCTACTGCCATCTGCCGCCATTGAGCATGGTAAGGGAGGTCACTTGGAGAGGAAAAAAGTTCATACATTTTTAACAACGATAGGGGAGAAACAGACATGTATGGCCCTCATTACAGTATATGTAGATAGACTGACTAGCAAAGGGTTCAAAACTATCACTGGACTTCTGTATGGTCTAGGAAAATTGGTGGTTGTATCTTTTTAAGACCTTGCTGATCTTGCTATTTAGCACTACCTCAAAAGCATCTAAGAGGAATGCCCAATGGCTGTAACTGAGACTCTCACACATATATACAACATATCCAAATTCTACACAGTTATCCCTATATTAATATGAAACAGCACTCATTGTTGTACAACATGGCTTTTTGGGTGTAATGCCCATCTGGACACCAGAAAACATCCATCACTAATCCCTGTATCTGAACTGTTGACACCACCACTTCCTGCTGTGTACTAAATAAATTCTCTCTTGGACCAAGAGACACTGCTGCTTGATGTGAATTAAAGCTGGAGAATTCCAAGTACAGGGCTTATGCCGCATACACACGACTGGACTTTCTGGCAGAAAAGGTCTGATGGAATCATTCCGTCGGATATTACGATTGTGTGTGGGCTTCATCTGACTTTTCTCTTCAAAAATTCAGACGGACCTAGAAATAGAACATGTTTCAAATCTGTCCGACTGAATCAATTTCTCGGAACTCCGTCGGGAAAACCATCGGATCCTTTCTGCCGGAAAGTCCGGTCGTTTGTGTACGCGGCATTAGGAGCAAATTATTCACAAAAAAGATCAGATTTTTGAATCATGAAGAATGCAAATTAAAATTATATTGGGGCAGAGGCTGGGTGGACTGGGACCATGATGTTGCCTAAGGGCAAATACACTAATGCATTCACTCCTGTAGGATGAATTACACAAAAATAGTTAATAAGTGGATAACTGAAATTTAAAATATTAAAGTCGTTTATTATCATGAATCACGTTTATATGTTAAAATTAATAAAGCTATGCCGTTTAATTGCCTGAGCATCCTTCACAGAGGTTGATGAAACGCTTTAATATTTCTTAGCTTGAACTTGTGCTGCATCTTCTTTATAATATACTTTTGTACTATATATCTAGATTGGAATGAGCTCTATCCATTAAATCTGCATGTTGTTGGGAGGTAAAGTGTTCTTAAATAGCTTGTCCTGGAATTTTAACTGTGTGTCATTACACAAAAAAAAAAATTTAATGATCCATTTTGTGAGGAACTTGGTTTTAAGATTTAACAGTGAGGGCTACAAAAATGATGATTTCATTCTATAATTTTACAATTAGACCATGTCACATAAGCTGCGGAATCTCTATCCTTAGCCTTTTTGTTCTTAGGTGTGATGTGGCCCTAATGCCTATGGGTATGATTGTATGATTGAAGCCGAGGATGAGACACATGGAAGGCAGAGGGTCGCAGGAACTTAGTTGCGGGTACCCGGAAGACAACATTGAGCCAAACAGGAGACAGAAGCGTGGTCACAAGGATGGCCAGGTATTGATAGCAGGCGGGCAGTAAGGTACCAAGTCATCAGGCAGGAGCAGGGTCAAATAGGAAACCGGGATCAGGAACCAATAATCAGAAGTATAGGGGAGTCCAGAAGAAGGGTCAAGGAAAGCCAAGGTACAGCAACAGATATCAGGCAGGTAATAGCAAGATTCAACAGGATACGGGTACAGGTGCGCCCCTTAAATAGGCCACCTGGCGCCAAAGGGACACTAGGACGCGATCCTACGGACACGCACACTGCTTCCCGCACGGGCATTGGCGCGTCTGTGATCCGCAGTTTCTCATGTGCACATGTGTGTCCACCCAGAGTACAACGATAGTTCTCTTATGCCGCGTACACACGATTGGACATTCCGACAACAAAATCCATTGGATGTTGGCTCAAACTTGTCTTGCATACACACTTTCACACAATGTTGTCAGAAATTTTGAACGTTAAGAACGCGGTGACATATGACGAGCCGAGAAAATTGAAGTTCAATAGCCAGTGCGGCTCTTCTGCTTGATTCCGAGAATGTTTAGGACTGCATCAGAATTGTGTACACACGATCAGAATTTCAGTTTTATCAGTTTTCTCGGTAGCTGGTAAAACCTAGTTATGGACCTGGATCCTGGAGATTTCATAGTGATCTTGGGTGGGATGAAATCTCCAATCTCCAATCCTGGGACCAGGTTTTTGGAACAGCCAGGAGGTTGATTGCACAGGTGGGTCTTGGGCTGATAGTAGAGTAGGGACCAGGGTTCTGGCCTCCATTCTCCTGAGGAGTCCAGGCTAGCAAGGGAGAAGTGTGCATGTATGCACGGTATAGTCATACAGAGAGGCCAACCTTAGCGCTAAGCAGCAAGGAAGCTAGAAAAGAGGAACATTGCCTGTACAGGAACTCTGTTATATGGCCAAGAGGGCTGAAGCATAAGCCTGAGCAGCGGTGCTGCTAAAGAGAGTCAGGTGGCTTGGCATTTTTGATTTACATTGCTGTTGCTGTGGAAAGCTGAAACCCCTGCATGGGAATCTGTTCTGTTATTGGACTTGTTTTTCTTTTCCTTCAATAAAAATGGGCCAAAAATCCCTTAAACTGCATCCCTGGTGTGGACTCAGCTCACTGGGCAGCTCTACACTTAAGCTAAATAACACCCAAACTTTACACTAGGTACCTGTCATGTGAGACTGCTAGATATCATTATCATCAATTCACAGCCCCTTTGCAAATCAGTGTTCCCACTGCAAAAGGCAGCACAGCAACTACCAAAGGGCCACACGTGGCCATCAAGCCACCAATTGGACACTAGAGCTGTGCACAAACAATTGCAAAATATTCATACAGTGCACATTATCGCTGTTTTATACTGGCAGATTCATAAACGTATAAACTTGTTTTGTTTATCAAAACTCATTTGTTCTATATAAGACAGTCCAGTTTAAGTGCTTTAAAATAAAAAAAGATATCTATCAGAAAACTAAACACACAGAGGCAAAATAAAAATCTTTTTTTTTCTGCCAATAATCACAGTCATTGACCTTTAACTATGTAAATATAAAACCTGCATGGAAGATAGATCTTTCATTTTTCTTATAAAGTTTATAACACTGCCTACTGAGAGCAGAATTAATAACAAAGAATGAGCTACAAGATTTTGTGACCCAGGGACGTGCTCTGTAAAAAGGGATTTTGTGACTGCTGGTTGTGTCTTACAGGGAGAAAGGCAACATATGTTACTTGTCAAAGTGACAAGGGTAGCAGGGACCTGCAAAGCAAATCA
Organism: Lithobates pipiens; assembly: GCF_037356315.1. Lineage (NCBI taxonomy): Eukaryota > Metazoa > Chordata > Amphibia > Anura > Ranidae > Lithobates > Lithobates pipiens. The sequence continues at coordinate 141,042,177 of NW_027507788.1, read as the reverse complement.
ATATTGCATTGTCTGACACTGTTCTCTGTCTTTCTTTAACCGGTTCCCGACCGGCTCATGTAGACATACTGCAGCAGAATCTCTCTCCTGGGCAAAATCCCGTTTATATACGGCTTTGCCCAGGAAAGCCACCAGAGGACACATGAGCGCCGCCGGAGGCATGCGCATGCGCCTGTTGCACAGTGAGGGACCCGATGCGTGTGGCCAGCGGGCACAATTGCCACCAGTCATGCGCAATCGTGTGTACAAGAGCCAGCACAGGCATTTGAACACACAAATCCCAGTGCTGTCAGAGGAGTAGGAACAACAATCTGTCATCTCTCCAAGTGTGTTAGGACACAGTTAACCCCTTGATCAGCCCCTAGTGTTAACGTCTTCCCTGCCAGTGACAGTTATACAGTAATCAGTGCATATTTATATCACTGGTCGCTCTATAAATGTCAATGGTCCCAAAAATTGGTCAAAAGTGTCCAATCTGTCCGCTGCAATGTTGCAATATCGCTGAATATCGTGAAAAAAAAAAAGCACCATAAAAATGCCATACATCTTTTCCATAGTTTGTAGACACTATAACTTTTGTGCAAACCAATCAATATACGCTTAATGCAATTCTTTTACCAAAAATATGTAGAAGAATACATATAGGCCTAAACTGATGAAGAAATCTTTTTTTTAATTTGGGGGGTATTTATTATAGAAAAAATAAATAAATATGTTTTTTTTTTAATTGTCAGTTTTTTTTTGTTTATAGCGCAAAAAAAAAAAAAAAAACGCAGAGGTGATCCAATACCACCAAAAAGAAGCTCTATTTGTGGGGAAAAAGGACACAGATTTAGTTTGGGTACAGCATTGCATGACCATGCATTTGTCGGTTAAAGTGACGCAGTGCCAAATTGTATAAAGTGCTCTGATCGGGAAGGGAGTAAAATTTTCCGGGGCTGAAGTGGTTAAGGTAAAATTAAACCTAGGTATCCTACTAGGTCATGATCCTGCCATGGAAGCTCTGGTTAGAAACATAGAAAAGTGACCGCAGAAAAAGACCAAATGGTCAATTGAGTCTCTAAATTTTTATTTATTTTTCGTCCTGTTTTTATCATCTGACTATAGGTCTATGTTTATCCCAAGGATGTTTGAAGCCATTTACTGTTGACTGTCTTGCTACCGCTGCTGGTAGTTTATTCCAAGCATCAACTACCCTTTCAGTAAAATAATACTTTCTATGATTAGTTTTGAACTTTGCTCCAGTTAGTTTGAGGTCATGTTCTTGATTTTGCTTTCATATTGAAAAAACTGCCATCCTAAACCTTATTCACTCCCTTGATGTATTTAAAGGTTTCAATCCTGTCTCCCTTTCCCTTCTTTCCTCCAGACTATATATATTAACCACTTCAATACTAAGCACTTTTTCCCCTTTCCTTCCCAGGACAATTTTCAGCTTTCTTGCACTTTCAATAAGAGTAGCGCATCGGGATCGCGCCGCTACACAGGCACATGCGCGATCCTCCTCCTTCTGAGGAACGTTCCTGAACGTCCACTCAGGAGGAGGAAGCTCCCACCCGGCCATATATGTGGTTAAGTTCCTAAAGTCACTTTCACCATTTTTGTTACCCATCTCTGGACTTTTTCTATCTTATCAATATCAATATTTTTTTGTAAGTGAGGTGTCCAGAACTGGACACAGTATTCTACAGTGCCTTGCAAAAGTATTCGGCCCCCTTGAACTTTTCAACCTTTTGCCACATTTCAGGCTTCAAACATAAAGATATAAAATTTAAATTTTTTGTGAAGAATCACCAACAAGTGGGACACAATTGTGAAGTGGAACGAAATCTATTGGATATTTTAAACTTTTTTAGCAAATAAAAAACTGAAAAGTGGTGCGTGCAAAATTATTCAGCCCCTTTACTTTCAGTGCAACAAACTCACTCCAGAAGTTCACCGAGGATCTCTGAATGATCCAATGTTGTCCTAAATGACTGATGGTGATAAATAGAATCCACCTGTGTGTAATCAAGTCTCTGTATAAATGCACCTGCTCTGTGATAGTCTCAGGGTTCTGTTGAAAGCGCAGAGAGCATCATGAAGACCAAGGAACACACCAGGCAGGTCCGTAATACTGTTGTGGAGAAGTTTAAAGCCAGATTTGGATACAAAAAGATTTCCCAAGCTTTAAACATCCCAAGGAGCACTGTGCAAGCGATCATTTTGAAATGGAAGGAGTATCAGACCACTGCAAATCTACCAAGACCTGGCCGTCCCTCTAAACTTTCAGCTCAGACAAGAAGACTGATCAGAGATGCAGCCAAGAGGCCCATGATCACTCTGGATGAACTGCAGAGAACTACAGCTGAGGTGGGAGAGTCTGTCCATAGGACAACAATCAGTCGTACACTGCACAAATCTGGCCTTTATGGAGGAGTGGCAAGAAGAAAGCCATTTCTCAAAGATATCCATAAAAAGTCTCGTCTGAAGTTTGCCACAAGCCACCTGGGAGACACACCAAACATGTGGAAGAAGGTGCTCTGGTCAGATGAAACCAAAATCGAACTTTTTGCCCACAATGCAAAACTATATGTTTGGCGTAAAAGCAACACAGCTCATCACCCTCAACACACCATCCCCACTGTCAAACATGGTGGTGGCAGCATCATGGTTTGGGCCTGATTTCTTCAGCAGGGACAGGGAAGATGGTTAAAATTGAGGGGAAGATGGATGCAGCCAAATACAGGACCATTCTGGATGAAAACCTGTTGGAGTCTGCAAAAGACCTAAAACTGGGACGGAGATTTAGCTTCCAACAAGACAATGATCCCAAACATACAGCAAAACCTACAAAGGAATGGTTCACAAATAAACGTATCCAGGTGTTAGAATGGCTAAGTCAAAGTCCAGACCTGAATCCAATCGTGAATCTGTGGAAAGAGCTGAAAACTGCTGTTCACAAACGCTCTCTATCCAACCTCACTCAGCTCAAGCTGTTTTGCAAGGAAGAATGGGCAAGAATTTCAGTCTCTCGATGTGCAAAACTGATAGAGACATACCCCAAGCGACTTGCAGCTGTAATCGCAGCAAAGGGTGGCTCTACAAAGTATTAACGCAAGGGGGCCGAATAATTTTGCACGCCCCACTTTTCATTTTTTTATTAGTTAAAAAAGTTTAAAATATCCAATAGATTTCGTTCTACTTCACAATTGTGTCCCACTTGTTGGTGATTCTTCACAAAAAATAAAAATTTTATATCTTTATGTTTGAAGCCTGAAATGTGGCAAAAGGTTGAAAAGTTCAAGGGGGCCGAATACTTTCGCAAGGCACTCTAAATGAGATCCCACTAAAGATCTATATATCGGAATCAGAACCCCCTTCCTCCAGTTGGTGATCCGTCTAGTGATGCATCCTAGAATTCTATTTGATTTTCCCACTGCTGGCCACAATGTTTGCTCATTTTGCAATCATCTGTAATTAGTTACCCCTAAATATTTTTCTTCTGTAGTGTTGGCCAACACTGTACCCCCAATCTTGTACTCCCTCTGGGATTCTTTTTCCCTAGGTGCATTATTTTACATTTAGAAATATTAAACTGCATTCTCCACTGCTTTGACAAATCTTTCAGCAATGCCAAATCATGTTCCATGTTACAGACACCTCCAGGGATGTCAACCCTATTACACACCTTTGTGTCATCAGCAAAAAATACATATGTAGCACCCTCTACATAGGTAGGTGCTAGATTAGTTTTTTTTGTGAGTGTAGGCAAATTTAGGCAGGCCTAGCTTGTTTTGGTTGGTGTGGGCTGGGAGTGGCTCAGAGTTAGTAGCTGATGATTCATAGGCAGCATCACTAAGACCTCCCCCTTCTCCCCAACAGCCTGGGGTCTGTTAAGGAGCCCTTACCAATCCCCAACCTGGATTGGCAGGGGGCAGGCCTCCTTAAATACCTAGAGTCAGCCCAGCTGGGGAGGAGTTGTCGGTGGAAGAATTGAGGATGGAGTACTAGGCTTTTGAGGCCTTTAAAGGAAGCTCCCCTGTCTGGGGGGGGGGGGGGGGTGACCTTGGGCCAGGACTTGGGTGCAGGATGAAGCCCTCCAGGAAATCATGGAGGCTCTGAACAGGAGGCACGGGAGAAGCAGGAGATCAAAGCAGGAGCTAGTGCTGCTGGGCAAGTCTTGAGAAGGGAACCACCAGTCGCAGCCAGGAGGGCTGGTGAGTGACATGTGCAGTTAGGAGAACTGGCGAGGCAGGAATGGGGGGGCTGAGAGGAGAGATAGATGGGTGTGGAGCCAGTAGGGAGGATTGCATTGTAATGGGCAGTGAAGTCGGGCAGCTGCAGCCAGGAGGGCTGGCAGGGCCTGAAGAGGACTCACTGGGAGCAGTAGTCCACCTATTGGACAACTAGCACAAAAGACTTCCTACTTTCTGCTACACCATAAGGGCCCACAGCCCCTGCCTGCAAAGGGCAAGTTACTTGGGCCTGGCTGAGTCAGTGTGGGGCCTTACCATGTGCTAGCTGTTCCTGCAAGCAAGTTTTGTTCAGGAGGAAGAAAGAGAGCAATAGTCTGCATGCAAGAGTTGTGCAGGAGGAGATTGGACAAGTGCTGTATACATAGTTGTCTTGATTGATTGATATACAATCCTCTAATTTATTGACATACAATCCACCTAACTGACTGATATATAATCTACTGGGCATCGTCTAGATCCCTTACCCCATCCAAGTTACATTTCCTAATAAAAATAACAAAACAAGCACATGGACTGTTTTCTGCCTGAGAGTGACTGAGGAGTGAACGCCAGGCTGGGCAGGGTGACAGGTGGGCAATATCTCTTAGCAGCCCCTAAGGGGGTACCGCTACACATACTTTGCCCAACAAACCTTTCGTTATATCACTTGCTCCTACATATAATACATAGAACAGGACCAAGTACAGAGCTGTCTGAAAAAACACTAGTGACTCTCTGTTCTGAATGAACCCATTTACAACCACAATCTGGTATCTATCCGTTAGCCAACTGCATATCCACTGAACCACCCAGGTGTTAAGTCCTAGCTTGCACAACTTTTGTATTAGATCATTATGAGCATCTGTTTCAAATGCCTTGCTGAAATTAAGGTATGCTGTATCCACAGCACCACCCTGGTCCAAAACATTGGTGATATAGTAAAAAAAATCAATCAGATTAGTCTAACATGATCTTCTCTCAGCAAAGCCATGCTGCTTATGCCCCGGCGTACACATGATCAGAAAATTGTACAACAATCACTGCTTTCAAAAAGATAGTACGATAATCTGGTCGTTAGTACACAACTTTCGATCATGACAGTTGAGCCGATATTATCCAAAGGGACAAACAGGGAAATTTTTCTCGTATGATACCAAATTGCACAATTTTCATTTAATCAGAACAGTTTTCATCCAAAAATACAATACAAATACTATACAATACATTACATCACTTCCGTTTTTTTTTTTCTGTCATACAAGAAATTTTGTAACTTTAGTAACCTCTTCATTTTCGATTTGAGACTAGCATGCAAAAAAAAAACGGACAATCATTCGATAATCTCATTGTGTGAACCAGGTATAGAGCTAGCCAAATACGCTGCTCAAAAAAACAAACCGATTCCTTCATCCACACAAGTGAGATGGGTAGAGGAATCCCCCCACTGAGACATTGTTTGCTAACAACAGGGACTCTATGCTGTCAGACTACACTGATCAGCGACTGCCGTCTATTGGAAGCAACAGGTTTGTTTTTGCCTAGAACATTTACATTACAATATTTAGGATTTTTTTCCTAAACGAAAACTACAAAAATATTCCATCTTGCTGCTTCAAATTTTCTTATCACAGCAGTTGTAAATAATCATCAATTTGACCCCACGAATAATTCGAAAAAAAAACAAACATTCCAAAAACAGCCATTTTTTATTGGTGTAAGGCCAGCAATACTGATTATTATCAAAAGGCTAAATTTACAAATCATTTAACAGGTAAAAAAGTAAACATTCAGATCTGCATTTAGCAGTTTGTGTGATGTTCAACTTTAAAATCTGCTTGTAGCACACACAAGCTTGTTGGAATACCTGCAATCTGTGGTCTCTAGGTAGCCAGGGTAAGATGTGGTTTGAAGATAACTCTTATCTTGAAGACACAGTGGAACTGAGTTTAACATTTTTGTACAAAAAAAAAAAAAAGAAGGAATCTCCTGCCAGTTAAAGCTCAGGTTCTACTTTGAACTATGTTAGAACTAATGCTGAGACAAAATTTAGAGCAAAGTTTCTCCAGAGCTTACCCCAGCCCTCGAAGAAGGCTATGATCCAAGAGAAGACTGAAAGTGCTCTGGGCAGCTGCAGATATTACACAAATAGAATAATAGCCAGGGTTTTCAGTGCTAGAAGAGTGCATTTAGGTGGGCAATTCTTTGTTTTTCGTCGTTTATGTGTATAGGAAAGCATAATTTCAGAGAAGGAGATTCTCTGCAACAGACTAGGGATGAGCGAATCTAACCAGGTTAATTTGCAGAGGATTCAGCAAAACCTGTTTTGGTGAACCCAAACTTGACAGCAAATGCCACTGCAATCTTTGGGAGGCGATCCTTGCTAGCTAGTTCTGGATATTTTAAGAGCTAATATGCAAACTACTGTAAAGACATGCATGTGTACTGCCATGGGTATCATGTGCCAAGCAAAACTGAAAAAAATGTAACATTTTCATGCAGCCTCAAGGGCAGCATTTAAATACACCAATTCATGGATTATAAGCCTAACCAGTGTATGTCTAACTTTTATTTTTACTATGGGCATAGGGGTTTAGAGCAAATGGCCATCCCCGCATGCCAAGGTCCTAAGTGTAGTCCTGGACTCTGAACTCTTCTTTAAGCCCCATGTCCAATCACTGTCCAAATCCTGCAGCTTCAACCTCCGCAACATCTGCAAAATACGCCCCTTTAATAATAATAATAATAAATTTTATTTATAATGCACTTTCCATCAAAAGACCTCAAAGTGCTACATAATTACAATAAAAACAAACAAACCGCTTAATTTACAAAACATTTGCTAAAAAGAAAAGTCTTCAACCCCTTTTTAAAATTTTCAGTAGACTGAGAAACCCTCAGACTATCAGGCAAAGCATTCCACAGACGTGGGGCAGCAGCACAAAAAGCCCTATCTCCCATGGTTTTCAACCTAGTTTTTGGAACCTCTAAACAATTCAAATTAGTTGAGCGAAGGGAACGCGGTAGATTTTGCAATCTAAGAAGTTCCTTAAGATAAGGTGGAGCTTGTCCATGTATGCATTGATGCACAAGAAGAGAGACCTTATACTCAATCCTTGTAGAGACCGGCAGCCAATGAAGAGATTTTAAAATTGGAGTGATATGCTCATGCTTCCGCACTTTCATTAGGATCCTCGCTGCAGAGTTTTGAACGTATTGCAACCTCTGCATGCTCTTTCTCGGAATCCCAATGAGAAGTGCGTTGCAATAATCCAGCCTGGAGGAGACAAAGGCATTTCTAACCAATGACACAACAAAGCTTTTAATTCACTCCCTGGTCATCTCTTGCCTCGACTACTGCAACTCCCTCTCATTGGCTTACCTCTACATAGTCTATCCCCCCTTCAATCCATCATGAATGCTGCTGCCAGACACATCCACCTTACCAATCACTCCGTGCCTGCTACTCCTCTCTGTCAATCCCTCCACTGGCTTCCGTTCACCCAACAAATAAAATTCAAAATACTAACAACTACTTACAAAGCCATCCACAACTCTGCCCCAACTACATCACTGACCTAGTCTCAAAATACCAACCTAATAGTTTTCTTCATTTTTCTCTCTCTCATCACCTTCTCCAATGCTCGCCTCCAGGACTTTCCACAGCCTCTCCCATCCTATGGAACTCCTTACCCCAATCTGTCCGATTATCTCCTACTCTATTAGCTTTTAGAGAATCCCTGAAAACCCTCCTCTTCAGATCAGAAAAGCCTATCCTACCCACACAACAACTATATTTTCATTTTCTCCATCTGATCATTACCTTTTTGTTCCACTTGACCCTCCTTTCTAGACTGTAAGCTCTAATGAGCAGGGCCCTTTGATCCCTGCTGTATTGAATTATATTGTAACTGTACTGTCTGCCCCCATGTTGTAAAGCGCTGCACAAACTGTTGGCGCTATATATATCCTGTATAATAATAATAATAATAATGTGAGACATTATACATTTTTATTAGGAGGTATAGTAACAGACAAGCTTACAGAAACCAAAATAAATCATCATTATTGAGAAAGTCAGACCCTCAAACAAGCAAGAATACATAAATATCATCTTTACAAACATGTTGAAATGGTAAAAGCAATGTCGGAAGGAGTTTCAAAATGACAGATTAAAAGTCTTCTATAAAAGCAACCCATGCACGATTAAGTGGGATGAGGCTGAAAAATAATTGGTACCAAATAAGAATGTTCAGCAGAATTAATAGGGGTCCCAGGAGATCAAATAGATAAACAAAGAGTATGTAGATTAGAAGAAAGTGAAGCAGGGGAAAAAGTAGATGAAGAAACAAAGTAGGGGAAATATAGGACACAGGTATGAATGCTCATCTGTATTATGGAGTATTGCTATCAGTCACAATTGGTATGAAACAAGAAAGTAAGACCTTCAGTTCAGAAAGGCTCTAAAGTCAGGGTCATCTTTGTAAAGTACTAATGGAAGCCGTATGTCTGAAAATCAGGGGAATCTGTCATGTAATTGTGCTGTCAGCTCCTCCATCTACATCAGCAAATTTAGTTTGTAAATCCATTCCATGACAGCTCTGGCAGCTCTCGGGGGAAGAAGTGCAAATGATTCTTCTTCACTGAGTTTAGAGGGCAAAGTATCACAGAGAGAAGGACTATCTGGGAGGTCTTCAGGATTATTACCGAGGTCACTGTAGTGTAAATGACAAAAACCTAGTCCCAAAAAAATTCTGACTCATCCCAAAAAAATTCTGACTCATCCCAGCAAACATCACTCATCATGCCTAGGTGGGCCAAACAGAGCAAACATTGTCCAGGGATATCAGGAAAGGTTTTTATTTAATAAATGAGGGCATCAATACTATATAGTAGGGATTTTTAAAACTGTGTCCCTGAACTGTGATAACTATAGATAGTTTATGTGTTAGGATTCATGACTTGGATTTGTTCTCCTCTGTGAAAGTGCTTCCCAATTCTTTCTCCCATTGAGAGAAATAAGTGTTAGGGTCCTTTCACACGGGGCGGATCAGTTCTGATCCGCCCCGTGGATGTCCGTTTGCTCAGCGGGGATCACTCCGCCGATCCCCGCTGAGCAGGGAGATGACAGCTCCGTCTCTGCACACTGCGCAGGGACGGACCTGTCACAGCGCCGCTCTCCCCTATGGGAGATCGGATGATGACGGACCGCAGTGCCCGTCGTCACCCGATCCGATCCGCAGACGGATGGAAAAATAGCTTTTTCCTCCGTCACACTTTTTCGGATCGGAGCGGGTCGGATGTCAGCGGACATGTCACCGCTGACATCCGACGCTCCATAGAGCTCTATGGAGCACCCGTTCAGGTCCGCCTGAAAAACTGACAGGTGGGCCTGAACGGATCGTCAGTGTGAAAGGGGCCTTAGTTGACAAATAAATAGTAGGTAGGAGAAGCCTATATACAACAAACATTGTATGAAATTGAGCCCAAGACTGAAGGCATGGGTATTCAAAGGTAAGGAGGGGGCAGTGTAAGTCTTCCTGATGCAGTAGGGAAACACAGAAGTCCCACAACTGGAAATAGAGCTTTCATCAAACTGGGGAGTTCCTCGTCAATCAGGCGGGGCCTGCTAAGGTTAATACAGTTGTTATGGTGGACATTCCAGAGAATGATAGTGAAAGGAAATCAGGGCAAGACAGTGATTGAGATGACTTGAGGTTGTCAAAGTGTGCATTGTTCTAGCACATTTTTTTTTCATTTTATTTTAAAGTTATGCAGCTATGTGCTGCAAAAAAAAGCAGCTCCAATAATGTGTAATAAAACATATTTGCCATTCTGAAGCTTCCCTTCCCTCCAAACACTTTGCATATTATTTTATATACAGTAAAATCTCGTTTTGAGAGTAACTTGGTATGAGAGTGTTTTGCAAGACAAGCAACATTTTTTACAAAATTGTGACTTGATATACAAGAACGATGCCTTGATATAAGAGTAGCGTCATGTCACAACTGAGTATAAAAGAGAACAGAGGTACTTCCTAATGTAGCAATATGGTACATTTAATTAAGGTACAACATTTAGAAACTCACATGGCTGATGATTAAAACAGGCACATCTAAGTATGCAGGGATCTGGGGTAAAACTGTCTACAGAACATTATCCGCACTGCCATAGTCCTCCCTTCCACGCTCCGCGAGCGCTTGAAGCCACGTTTTTAGATCGCTCTACTGCAGGGTAGTCTTCTTGGTCATGATTGCAGACTGACAGCAGTGAGAGCCGGTCTATGTGAACCACTTTACCCCACATCCCTGCATATTTAGTTGTGACTCTTTTAATCATCAACCATGTCAGTTGCTAAGTGTTGTACCTGCATTAAAAGTAGCCATATTTCTACACTTAAGAGGCGTCTCTCTTCTCTTTTATATTCTGTAGCTCCTGTTGGATTTTCCTTCTAATCCCCTTGTGGAGACTGCCATTTGTGGACATTTTGTAGTTACACAACTTTGCTCAAATTGCTATAATCTTTTTATATGGACTATAAACTGATGGACTTATGAATAAATGGTTGTGGAACAAATCATTTGAGTTTCCATTATTTCGTATGTGGAGATTTGATTTTGATATACAAGGGCTTTGGATTACAAGCATGCTTCCAGAACAGATTATGCTCGCAATCAAAGGTTATACTGTATACTGTGATTCTGTACTTGCCAAATATGCTGCAGAAATCTCCCTCCACTAAGTCTGGCTGCAGCCATTTTAACTGTGGACAGATGAAGCTGCTGCCTGTTCACTTTCTGGATTTACACAGACACACAGAGGCACACCCCCAGCTCTGCAGCCCTGCAGCTCTCATTGGCCCTCTTATGACTCCCCACTCCCCCCTCTTCCTGGCAAACTCTCACGAGAGTGAGAGAGATTGCTGTGCATTATGTTTTAGGCCTAGGCTAATGATCAGACAAGAAAGAGGAAGTGGGCTGTATGAGGTATTTACTAGCAGAAAAAAAAAGTTTTACTTTTTAAAGTTAAAACAACAAGGACAGAAGATTTAATAAATGAAAAGTAAAAAACAAATACTGAAGGTCTGCTTTAAGGAAAAGTAAATGCTGCACTTTGAGCACCCCAAGCTTTAAAATAGTTTATATAAACCTAAATAAATAAATCAAAACACAAAAAATAGCACCCCTAAGTCGCTATGAATAGAACAGCAGCTAAAGGGGACTGCTGACCTCAAATCAACCACAAAAAATTTAAGACAAAAAAGTCCCCAAAAATTATAACAAATAAGGCAGCAAAAGGGTTGATTGCCTAAAAGAATGTGAATTCATGCACAGTTTTCTAACTGACCAATCTCTCCCTATGCAGTTTGTCAGCTATCCCCACAGTAGCTCCTAATACAATACATTGACACTGTGTCTACTCTGTGCCTGGCTTAAAACAAAGAAAATGTATAGGCCCTTTTATACCTGCTGGCCATAGTTCAAAGGCTATGTAGTGCATTATGGTTTTAAAAAAATACTCCTAGGTGAACCTGCACAAAAATTTGCCAGGACTGCAAATCTCAAACCAATGGTAGCGGCCAGTCCAAACATCATCCCAGAACCATTGTGCGGTCTCTAATGCTGGACATATTGTATTCAAAAAATTATTGTCTGGTACTATAGGACAAACAGTGGGGGGGAGGGTAAACTGCTTATTTTTTCCTAGGTTTTTTGGTGTGGTGTGTAGTGATGGACGAACTTCCGACGGGAAGTTTCGCTAACGCGGACCGCGGCCGATAGTTCACGAACTGTAACGTTTGCTGCGGGCCCCATTGACTTCAATGGGAGGCGAACTTTGCAAACCTACAGGTCAAATTTGCAGCCACAAAATAATTACTAGCTGTGCAAACATAGTCCCACCACATGGCCAATGACATAACACATGTATGAGGGGAATCTGGGATCGACAACTACAAGCATTCTTTTTTTATATGTGAAATTGTGACAATTCGGGACTGTGGAGCACATGAAGGCAATGGAGGAGAGGGAAGGTCAGGGTAGGCAAAGAAGAGGGTGCAGGAGATGATCACCAGCAGCGTGACATACAGCAATGACACCTGCACTGTGATAGAGTGATCTGACACCAGCACCGTGATAGAGAGCACTGACACCTGCACCGTGATAGAGTGATCTGACACCAGCACCGTGATAGAGAGCACTGACATCAGCAGCGTGACATAAAGCACTGACACCAGCACCGTGATATACAGCACTGACACCAGCACCGTGATAGAGAGCACTGACATCAGCAGCGTGACATACAGCAATGACACCTGCACCGTGATAGAGTGATCTGACACCAGCACCGTGATAGAGAGCACTGACATCAGCAGCGTGACATAAAGCACTGACACCAGCACCGTGATATACAGCACTGACACCTGCCCCATAAGCAGCCCCAGGAGGAAGTCAGCATAGCACAGGGATGGTGGGAGCCCCTCATAATATGCACAGCAGAGGTACAGCCCCAGGAGGAAGTCAGCACAGCACAGGGATGGTGGGAGCCCCTCATAATAAGCAGCCCCAGGAGGATGTCAGCATAGCACAGGGATGGTGGGAGCCCCTCATAATAAGCAGCCCCAGGAGGAAGTCAGCACAGCACAGGGATGGTGGGAGCCCCTCATAATGAGCATAGCACAGGGATGGTGGGAGCCCCTCATAATGAGCATAGCACAGGGATGGTGGGAGCCCCTCATAATATGCACAGCAGAGGTACAGCCCCAGGAGGAAGTCAGCACAGCACAGGGATGGTGGGAGCCCCTCATAATATGCACAGAAGAGGAACAGCCCCAGGAGGAAGTCACCACAGCACAGGGATGGTCGGAGCCCCTCATAATAAGCAGCCCCAAGAGGAAGTCAGCACAGCACAGGGTTGGTGGGAGCCCCTCATAATAAGCAGCCCCAGTAGAAATATGACACCGCTCAACCTCTTTAAACAGGAGGGTACAGGCATATAGTACGGTGTGCTTTTTTTGGACAAGGAAGTGAGCCAAATGAAGAAAGAAGGTCTGTGTGCTCGATTAAAAAAATCGTTTATAGACATATACATGGTCTACTGGTCACATGTGTTGAATTCCTCCGAGATCCATGCCTCATTCATTTTTAGAAATGTGAGGTAGTTAACACTGTCGTGAGCTAGGCGAGTACGCTTATCGGTCACGATCCCCCCTGCTGCGCTGAACGTCCTTTCGGACAGGACACTGGATGAGGGGCAAGACAACAGTTCGATTGCAAATTGGGCAAGCTCTGGCCAGAGGTCAAGCCTGCCCACCCAGTAGTCCAGGGGTTCATCACTCCTCAGAGCGTCCACATCGGCCGTTGGGCTTACTGCGACTAATGCATTGACTGCAAAGATTGCAGATGGCAACACTATTGTCAGCAGCGGACACGTTAAAAAAAGCCCACACTGCGGAGCCATGTGCCGGCATCCTGGGAACGCCAGATGTGACCGTACAGGGTCGATGCCTCGCTCCTGATACATTAGCAGTCTGCTTTGTCCCTCCTGTGCAATGTAAGTTATTAATGCTTCTCCTCCCTATCTGCTGGTCCATATCTCCCTCTGAACTCCCCTCCTCTTCCTCTCTTGTGGGCACCTACGTGACATCACTAGACACGTCATCATCAACGTCACCTTCCCCACCGCTATAAGTAGAGATCTCGGAGTAGGCAGCAACACCGGGGACCAACCTCCTCCTTGGGCTGATCTGGGTACTGTCGTCAGACTGCTGAGTGGCGGATCTTGCTACCTCCTCTTTCTGATCCAATGCCAAGAGTGGCTGCGCATCAGAAATGTCTTGATATGGATCGAAAAATAATTCCTGTGACTCAAGCGGAAGCGGAAGGTATGTGGTGGTGGTGGTGGTGGTGTTGTTGGTGGTAGAGTCTTTGGGGGTGCACATAGCAGAGAGTGAAGAAGAGGGTGCAGATCGAGAGGATGAGGAGGGTGCAGAAGAGTAAGGCTGAGTGAGCCACTCAAACAAGTCTGGTGCGTCCTTTAAAGTAATTGAACGCACCTTCTGCAACTTCCCACTTTGGCTCAAGTCTGTTGCTCCTGCCCTACCCCTACCACCCCTGCGGAAGGGCCTGCCCCTTCCTCTGCCTGTCATTTTTTAAATGACCCTGTGACAAAACTCTCAGTCCCTATACTGATAAAGGACTGCTGAAGAATAGGGCAGCAGTCAGCAGTAGTGCACCTCAACCCTATATATTGTGGACCTATACCAGTCCTTAAGGAATAGCAGACTGTACCTCACTCAACCCTATGTACTGTAGTACACTATACCTTAACAGTCCTTATAAGGACCTTTGTGGAACTAGTAGGTTGTGATTAGCAGACTGTACCTCAGTCCCTATACTGATAAAGGACTGCTGCAGAATAGGGCAGCAGTCAGCAGTAGTGCACCTCAACCCTATATATTGTGGACCTATACCAGTCCTTAAGGAATAGCAAACTGTACCTCACTCAACCCTATGTACTGTAGTACACTATACCTTAGTAGGTGGTGATTAGCAGACTGTACCTCAGTCCCTATACTGATAAAGGACTACTGCAGCAGAAGGGCAGCAGTCAGCAGTAGTGCACCTCAACCCTATATATTGTGGACCTATACCAGTCCTTAAGGAATAGGAGACTGTACCTCACTCAACCCTATGTACTGTAGTACCCTATACCTTACCAGTCCTTATAAGGACCTTTGTGGAACTAGTAGGTTGTGAATGATTAGCAGACTGTACCTCAGTCCCTATACTGATAAAGGACTACTGCAGCAGAAGGGCAGCAGTCAGCAGTAGTGCACCTCAACCCTATATATTGTGAATCTATACCAGTCCTTAAGGAATAGCAGACTGTACCTCACTCAACCCTATGTACTGTAGTACCCTATACCTTACCAGTCCTTATAAGGACCTTTGTGGAACTAGTAGGTTGTGAGAGAAGGTCAGTCCCTTGAAATCAGGAACAGTTGGGAGCTATGCTAAACTAGCATTAATATATGGTAACGCAATGCAAAGGCTGCACCTTGTCTTACCTGTTAAATATGAGGTTTTAGAGATTGGGTTTAGATTCACTCTAATTTTATAAAAAGCAATCTAACCGCTTCAGCCCCGGAAGATTTGACCCCCTTCCTGACCAGAGTACTTTTTGCGATTCGGCACTGCATCGATTTAACTGACAAGTGTGCGGTCGTGCGATGTTGTACTCAAATAAAATTGACAACCTTTTTTTCCCAAAAATAAAGCTTTCTTTTGGTGGTATTTGATCATCTCTGCGTTTTTTTTTTTTGAGCTATAAACAAAAAAAGAGCGAAAATTTTGAAAAAAAACCCACAATATTTTGTACTTTTTGCTATAATAAATATCCCCAGTTTTTTCTCAGTTAATGCCGATATGTATTCTTCTACATATTTTTCGGTAATAAGTCACAATAAGCGTATATTGATTGGTTTGCGCAAACGTTATAGCAGCTATAAAATAGGGGATAGATTTATAGCATTTTTTATTATTATTATTATTATTTATTTACTAGTATTGGTGGCGATCTGCAATTTTTATCATGACTGCGATATTATGGTGGAATTTTGACACATTCTTGGGACCATTGACATTAATACAGCGATCAGTGCGATAAAAATGCATTGATTACTGTAAAAATGTCACTGGCAGTGAAGGGGTTAACACTAGGGGGCGATCAAGGGGTTCATTGTGTTCCCTAGTGTGTGTTCTAACCGAAGGGGGGGGGCAGACTAGAGGAGATGAAAGATTGCTGTTCATACTTTGTATGAACTGACGATCTGTCACTTCTCCCCTCAGGGAATCGGGATCTCTCTGTTTACACACAGAGATCCCAGTCCTCACCATGTTACGAGCGATCACGGGAACCCGGTGGTCATCGAGACCACTGGGCACTTGCATCGCCTCCCCTAGTGGCCACCAGAGGGAGTGATGTAACATAACGGCGATTCGCGCAGCCAAGCCATGTTGCCACAGTATAACTGCGGCGGCTGGTCCGGCAAGTGGTTAAAATACTTTATTTTTTATCTTTTTTGTATTTTTGCAATATTTTTAATGCTGCTCTGAAAATTCGTGTGTACACTATGAGGCCTACAAGAAACATGCGCTGTATGTACAAATTTAAATAACATTAAAGATAGCTTTTGTCATATACCCTTGTTCTCTCCAAGCATAGTGTAGAGGCCAACATGTACATACACTTCATGTCAGGTCTTTTGACTTTGGAAGTGGCTTAATTTAAGATGGCCTGGGCTCATTTCCATGTAGACGTGCCCCTCTGCCGATATAAGAAGCAGATGTATAACAGGTTTTTCTGTGGTACATTTCACACACAGTAGTGAGGTAATGGGGTGTGGACAGTCCTTTTTTCACTCTTAAAAAGTTTAATGACCCACACGTAGTTAATGAGCCACAAACTTTTGCCCTGAGACTGCTTTATTTAACCCCTAATGGGCCTGTGCCTGCTTAGGCCCCACTAGTGATTGTGAAATATTCCTCTTAAGCTATGATAGAGCTAAGCTGCAAGAACATGTGGTTCTCTCTAAGGGACATTAGGTCTTTTCCTCCCAGCTGTTGTTTTTGTCTTGGTGTTTATTATGTTTCACATAAAAAGACAGAAATATCTACTGAGTATTTTGGTCTGTGTTCTTCGTAATCAGCTGCATTCAGACATGCATGAAAAACTATGCAGGCAGAAAGTTTCCATAATGTCACAGCTATCAACAGAGACATGAGCCAACCTGTGTTTTTACAGCTGATGGTCAAGCGATACTCCCACCATACTGAAATTAATAGCATTTAAAGGGAATTTTAGTATTCTCAGTGTTTAGATTGAGCAGGGGTGTATATTTAAGTTTAGCATTTGCCAGGCTTTATTCTGCCGGGTCTGGATTGATAGTTCAACTTTCTCAGCTCTCTCCTGGGCTTTGGTTATTGTTTGCTTTTGCCTGCTGCTAGAAAGTGGCCATGAAAAAAGCGTGAAAGGCTGCACTAATCAGATCTATTAATATTTTTATCTCCCTGACCAACCACTAGGAGTTTTACTGCCAGTAGTGCAGGCTGGGAGAGGTAGAAATATTCAAGAGTGTCCTTGGGAAGTCAGTACCCCCCTTTCCCGGGCCTTCTGCTTTGGGTAGGGATGTAGGTGGCTTTTGGATCCTCCCAGGCCTTCTGGCTGGATAGAGGCCTAAGTTTGAGACCTAGTATGCTGAACATGAGGATTAAAGCATTGTGGAGGAACTTCAGCGAATATGGGGACCTGAAAAGCTGGGGGAAGCTTGGTCATTGATAGTAATGAAAAATAATATAAATCCCTTAGGGCAAAAAAAGCGTCAAGTCTCTGGTGTGAGGCCGGGTTGCTGAGAGGGTGTCCCTTGCGGCAGAGTGCAGAGCTCCCCTGGGAGTGATACAGGGGATAAGGTGCCCAAAGGTGCACAGATTTGCCAGAAATGCTGCAGGCTGGCTGGTTGGCAGTAGATGGCTGGAGTGCACTGGGTAGCAATGTGGGCAGCCATGCAAAGAGACGTCTTGAGTAAGAAGCAGCAGGGTAAACCAAGAACAGGGTCCGCAGCCAGGCCAGGGGTCATATACCAGGAAACAGTCTGAGAAAAGTACAGGAACAAACCAGGTCATACACAGAGTGCAGAGGATCGAGGAGTAGTCAGCTGAGCCGGAGTCAGAGCGAGGAGAGAGACAGGATCACAGGTCAAGCCAAGCAGAGGTCAAGCCAGGGGTTTTCAGGATTTACAAGGCACAGGAACACAGGAATCTTTTGATAACCCAGCACAAGTGTCAGTGGCAGGTTTAAATAGGCTAGGGGGTGCACCTACAATTGTCACGTGCACCGATGTGCGCAGGCTGCCGTGTCCTTGCCCGGGTTGAATCAAAAGAAAATTCTGTGGAGACAAGATTATGCTAGATGTTGTTCTTTCAGAGTATCAGAGAACAGTCGGTATAAAGCATTGGCCTTTCCATTTTTGGAGCCAGGGCGGTAGGTGGTGTGAACATTAAATCTTGAAAAGAACAGAGCCCAGCGAGCCTGATGGGGTCTCAGGCGTTTGGCAGTGCGGACGTACTCAAGGTTTCTGTGATTGGTGAATATCATATAGGGTGCGTGGCCCCCTCAAGAAGGTATCTCCACACCTCTAAGGCTGTCTTAATGGCCAGAAGCTCACGGTCACTACGTCGTAATTCCTCTCGGGCTGGCTCATCTTCCGAGAGGAGAATGCCAAGGGGTGAAGCAAAGACTTGGGTCCCAGGTGCTGTGAAAGTACTGCCCCTGTAGCTACCTCTGAAACATTTACCTCCAAAATGTAGGGCAGAGCAGCATCAGGATGTTGAAGAATGGGTGCAGTGGTAAACAAAGACTTCAGTTTCTCAAAAGCCGACTGGGCATCGGAGGACCATAGGAAACTAACATGTAGATGGTAACTTGGGTTATGGGCGAAATTATGGAAGAGAAGTTCCTTATAAACCTTCTATAGAAGTTTGCAAAGCCCACAAGCCTTTGTACCCCCTTCTTATCTGACGGAGTTGGCCAATCTAGGATTGCCTGCACTTTCTGTGCATCCATAGCAACACTGGCAGTGGAAATGATTAGCCCTAGGAATTGTATTGATTTTTTTCAAAGCCACACATCTCCGTTTTTGCATAAAGTCCATGTTTCCTTAGTGTGAGCAATACTGTCTTTTCATGAGTCCGGTGGAGCTTCAAGGTGGCTGAGAATATGAGCATGTCATCCAAATAGATGATGACAAAGTAGTCAATGTATTCCCGGAAAATTTAATTACGAAGTGTTGGAATGTTGTCAGAGCATTACAGAGCCCAAAAGGCATCACCAAATACTCAAAGTGTCTGAACCTCATTCTGAATGTCGTTTTCCATTCATCGCCCTCACAGATGCGAACGAGGTTGTAGGCACCCCGGGGGTCGAGCTTGGTGAATATTTGGGCTGTACGAAATCTCTGAAAGACTTCAGGGACTAGTGGGAGTGAATAACTTTTTTTAATGGTAATTTTATTCAGTTCCCTATAGTCCACACATGATCTTAAAGTCTTGTGTTTTTTCAACAAAGAAAATTCTGGCACCAGCAGGAGAGGAGGAAGGATGGATGAAGCCTTTTGCCAAGTTCTCGTCTATGTATTGTCCCTAATTCCATTTCAGAGAGGGGGAATATACATCCAAAAGGAATCTCGGCCCCTGGTAGCAATTCAATAGGACAATCATATGGCCGATGTGGGGGTAGAACAGCTTTTCTTATATCAAAGACATCCAGGAATTTGTGATAAGCCTGGGGTACATTCTGGTCTGTGGTGGATATAGGCTGGACTGTCAGACAACTGGTGGTATCTCTGGATTCAGGGATGAGGCAATGTTGCTGGCAGTAGGGAGAGGTGAACAGAACTTCCTTCTTGATCCAATTGATCTGATTGTTATGGGCTTGGAGCCAAGAAATACCCAAGATAACTAGAGACATAGGTGAGCTTAGAGCGTCAAAACGTATGAACTCCCAATGGCCACCAGGAGTAGTAATAAGCAGAGGGGTAGTCTTTTGAGTAACAAGGCCAGAATTAGGCACTGTGCCATCTGCTACACAAACTTCCAGACCCCATTTCTTGTGGAGAAGGGGCAACCTAAGGCTTCTTGCCAGGTTCAAGTCCACAAAGCAACTGCATGCTCCTGAATCGGTTATGGCCCGGAGCCGGACTTACTCTTTTTTCAACTGCAGCGTGATAGGGAGACAGAGGAAGAAGCTTCGGAAACCTGGAAAAACACTGGAGAGTAGGTGGGTAGATTCTTGGGCCTTCTGGGGCAGTCACATAGAAAATGTCAGTTTCCTCCACAATAGAGGCAGAGATTGGCTAAGATACGATGACGTCTTTCATCAGGGGTTAACATAACAGGCCAACTTGCCTAGGAACTGATCCAGAGCTGGATGTACTGGTGGGCCTGGATGTCTGTGAACTTTCAGACTGTCTCTCCCGCAAACGTCGATCCAATTGGATGGATAATCGGATGAGATCCTCGAGTGTAGTGGGAACCCTGATCCTGGCCAACTCATCTTTGAGAGATTCATAGTCCTAGGCAGAACTGGTGTAGTAGAGCCAGCCATTCCAGCCTGTGTCTGCAGACCAGTGACAGAAGTCCACAGTATAGTCCTCTACTGGTTGCCTACCCTGCTGTAGTGAATGCAGGGCAGCTTCAGCAGTGGCTATACACTGGGGATCCTCATAGAGTTGAGCCATAGCCGCCAAGAATGTGTCCACTGTGCTAATGACCGGACTCTTTTGTTCCCATAAACTGTGAGCCCAGGCCTGAGGTTCATCGGACAACAAAGAGATGAGGAACCTGACCTTAACAGTCTCTAAAGCAGAAGTCCGGGGCTGCAAGGCTATATACAATAGGCAGGCATTGCTGAAGGATCTGAACTTTTTCCGGTCTCCAGAGAATCGCTCAGGAACAGGAACTCTGCGTTCTGGAGGAGGGAACAACATCATAGGAGTCACAGAGGATTGTTTGCGGGCTGATACTGTGGAGCTGATAGAGGCAGGACCAGAGTTTACCGGAGTAGATGACTCTGACAGGTGTTGCAGCTTATCCTTCAGCTGGAGATAGCCTTCCTGTAACTTCTGAATTGCTTGGGTCAGGGTAGTGGCTTGTTGACACAAAGCCTCTAACGAGGACACACCTCTGCCGGCCTCAGTCATGGCTGGATTATACTGTCTCTGGTGTGAGGCCAAGTTGCTGAGAGGGCGTCCCTTGCAACTGAGTGCAGCGCTCCCCTGGGAGTGATATGGGGATGCAGTGCCCAAAGGTGCATGGGTTGCCAGAAATGCTGCAGGCTGGCTGGAATGTGCTGGGTAGCAATGTGGGCAGCCATGCAAAGAGAAGTCTTGAGTAAGAAGCAGCAGGGTAAACCAGGAACAGGGTCCGCAGCCCGGCCAGGGGTCATATACCAGGAGACAGTCCGAGAGAAGTACAGGAACAAACCGGATCATACACAGAGGGCAGAGGAGCGAGGAGTAGTCAGCCGAGCTGGAGTCAGATCGAGGAGGAGAGATAGGATCACCAGTCAAGCCAAGTAGAGGTCAAGTCAGGGGTTCTCAGGGCACAGGAACACAGGCAGCTGTTGATAATCCAGCAAACTGTGTCAGTGGCAGGTTTAAATAAGCTGGGGGGGTGTGCCTACAATTGTCACGGCATTCGCGCACGTGCACCAGCGTGCACAGACTTCTGTGTCCTGGCTGTCGTGCATCTGCGTGCACGCAACCGCACGGAAACTCGTCTGGTGCCACCATGACGGTTACTGATGGGATTGCCCACAACACGGCCATTTCTCTGACAAACAGAGTGGGTGTTAAACCCATTTATGCCGTAATGTCAGTGTATGGAATATTAATATAGGAGGAGTCCACTTTATAGATGGCTGCAGCACTTCTTCAATGGGGATATTAAATGCCTCTATAAACTGTAAATAAAAACAAAAAGG
Organism: Lithobates pipiens; assembly: GCF_037356315.1. Classification (NCBI taxonomy): domain Eukaryota; kingdom Metazoa; phylum Chordata; class Amphibia; order Anura; family Ranidae; genus Lithobates; species Lithobates pipiens. Next base: position 141,020,425 of record NW_027507788.1, on the reverse strand, counting down.
GGAAGGCACCACCATCTTAGTGTGATACAAGCAAATCATTTGTTACTTTTTGAAGGCTGGTGGCAGTTGGCAAAGGTCCAGGAAGCTTTCCGGTTTGATGATGAGCTGAAGTGCTTTGAAACATGTTGCCACCCATCGCGTGACGTCATCACGGCCCAACGTCCTTCCGGCCACAGGACCCACATCAGCTTGTGTTCCAGCCTAGTACAGCTCCAGGCTACAGCGCTTCCTTGGTGACTACATTCTGGTACACAATTATCCACTCTCCTCAGAGAGCTGTGGACATCCGTCTGCCTGCTGGGCCGTCCAGAGAAGCTTTAAGGCTGAGTTCACACATGGCATTAAGAGCAGGCATTTGAGAGATGTTTGAAGGGCGTTAAAAATGCCCCTCAAATGCCTATGCACAAGATATAATAGACAGCACATTGTGCTGTTCACAGTTAGCGTTAGCGTCGCGTCTCTTCAAAATTGAAGCCTCATGTTGAGTCAGGAGGAATTTGAAGACTTTCAATGCTGCCTCCCATTCAAGTCTACTGTAACGCTCCACAAACGCTCTGGCAGGTCATTTTGGTGCTGTTGCGGGGTGTTAAAATTTGTTTATTTCTGTCACTTTTCATTGTGGAGCAATTTTAACACTCATCAAATGCTACAAAACCACGCATAGGGTGTTTAGGGAGCACATTTAACAATTGTAAAATGCCCCATTCTAAAGCTCATTGACGCTTGTCTGACGCCCATAGTAATGCCTTACAAAAGCTATAGAAGTGTTTGTTGAGCGTCAGAAATTTATTCAAGTGTGAACAAGCCCTAATGGTGACACTTATCTATGTTCTTGTACATCATAGCAGTGATCTATAATACATCCCTCCTGGACCTTTACTAACTGCTACCGGCCTTCAAAAGGAGACAGATGATTTGCTTGTATCTCGTTTACTGCTGTGCAATCCTTTTTTATCCATTGTTATGGATAAAAACCAATGGCCATCTTTATGTAGAGCAACAATTCTTTTTTTTAGATCCTGAGAGAGTTCTTTTCCATGAGGTGCCATGTTGAACTTGCAGTGACCAGTATGAGAGAGTGAGAGCGATAACACCAAATTTAACACACCTGCTCCCCATTCACACCTGAGACCTTGTAACACTAACGAGTCACAAGACACTGCGGAGGGAAAATGGCTAACTGGGCCAAATTTGGACATTTTCACTTAGGGGTGTACTCACTTTTGTTGCCAAGTGGTTTAGACATTAATGGCTGTTTGTTGAGTTATTTTGAGGGGACAGCAAATTTACACTGTTATACTACTTTACATTGTAGCAATGTGTCATTTCTTCAGTGGTGTCACATTAAATATATTATTTAATTATTATACATTATAATAAAATATATATATTTTCAAAAATGTGAGGGTTATACTCACTTCACTTTTGGGAGATACTGTATATGTATATATATATATATATATATATATATATATATATATATATATATATATATATATATATATACACAGTTGTGCTCATGAGTTTATATACTCTGGCAGAATTTATGATTTTTTGGCCATTGTTCAGAGAATATGAATGATAACACAAAAACTTTTCTTTCACCCATGGTTAGGGTTTGGCTGAAGCCATTTATTATCAATCAACTGTGTTTACTATTTTTAAATCATAATTACAACTACTCAAATGACTCCGATGAAAAGTTTACATACCCTGATGATTGTGGCCTGATAACATGCATACAGGTTGACACAAAGGGGTTTGAATGGCTATTAAATGGGGTCATTTTGCGGGTAATTTCACTGTCCTGGTGGTCCAGGACCTTCAAAAGTGTGATAGGTAGGAATGAAATGAGATATGTCATTTAAGCTCCTAGAACGCCTGAACGTACTACTTCAATGTTTGGCCTCTCTATGTGACCAGGCTGTGTAAAAGTCCTACACATGTGGTATTGCCATACTCGGGAAGAGTAGCAGAATGTGTTTTGGGGTGTAATTTTTGCTATATACATGCTATGTGTTAGAAATATCTTATAAATTGACAATTTTGTGTAAAAACAAATGCGTTTAAATTTTTTTCCACATATTCCAAAAACTTCTGGAAAAAAATTAACCGTTCAAAAGACTCATTATGCCTCACAGATTATAAATTGGGGTGTTTGTTTTCCAAAATGGGGTCATTTTATAAGAAATTCCATTGTCCTGGTACTCCAGGGCCTTCAAAAGTGTAATAGGTGGTTGAGAAATGAGATGCATAATTTTTGCCCGTAGAACGTCTGAAGTTACTACATCAATGCTGGTGCTCTGTATGTAGCCAGGCTGTGTAAAAGTCTCACACATGTGGTATCGCCGTACTCGGGAAGAGTAGCAGAATGCGTTTTGGGGTGTAATTTGTTGTATGCATATGCTGTGTGTGAGAAATAACCTGATAATATGACAATTTTGTAAAAAAAAAATCTTCATTTTGCAAAGAATTGTGGGAAAAAATGACAACTTAAAAAAACTCACCATGCTACTTACTTAATACCTTGGAATGTCTACTTTGTAAAAAGGGGTCATTTGGGGGGTATTTGTACTTTCCTGACTTGTTAGTGTCTCAAGAAATGAGATACACCTGATGTACTGAAGGCCTGATCAGATGTGATCAATTTTCAGCGATTGGCACCATAGTTTGTAGACTCTATAACTTTCACAAAGACCAAATAATATATACTAATGTGGGTTATTTTTACCAAAGATATGTAGCAGTATAAATTTTGGCCTAAATGTATGAAGAACAAAAAATAAAAAACTCACTAGTGATTAAATACCACTAAAAGAAAGCTCTATTTGTGTGGAAAAAAGGACGCAAGTTTCATATGGGTACAGTGTTGCATGAGTGAGTAATTGTCATTCAAACTGTGAGAGCGCTGAAAGCTGAAAATTGGTCTGGTCAGGAAGCGGGTGTAACTGCACTGTATTGAGGTGGTTAAACTGGAGATAAGCTTCAATATTTCCAGTTAACAGTTTAGCTGTTACTGATACCTGGAAAATAGGTCCAAGAGTATAGTGTCCTTTTAAACCCTGCTTTTATCATCTATGAATTTTATACTAAGTCATTTTATCAGACCAGTTCAGACATAAGATTAAGGCAGTGAATTATTAGATTTATCCAACATAGATATATCATCCGTATCATGCATTAGAGTGCATTTGATTCTTAAACCCTGAGCCCACCTGACTGCTTCATTCTGTTTTCAGCCCCTGGCTTATTAAGACTTACCATCTATCCCGTCCACCTCTGCTCTGCTCAGATAAATAAATCTATGAGACAACTTCCCTGCTGATCCATTACAAATCTTGTTATTTGAGAGTGTATTAGCTATAGGAGAAAGTAAATAGCTACGGTTCACAAAGATCTCTGGAGCGTATATGTTCTTGAGGACAAACTTGAAGGTAGATGCATTTTACATTGAATTATACTGTCTTTTGTGATCATTTTTTAAATCTTTTTTATTTATTTTTTTAAACTGGAACTCCATAGGAAAGATTTTCAAAGATAGGTACAAGGAGAGACAGTGTTGATTAGAGTAGTAAGTAATGACCCCAGAAACATAAAAAGGAATTGACAGTGTTTTGTATATGTTTTCCTTATTTCTTTAATGTGTTCAGGGATGGCAATATCTTTTCTTTTTTTTTTTTCTTTCATTCAAGTATAGTGTAACTATTGCAAAAACAGGGAAAAAATTTGATTTATTTCTCTTTTTTTTACTTAACAGCTTTGTTGGCAATAACCTGTGTTGTGAGAGCAGACCTTAGTAGCTGGAGGTCAAACTATATGCACAGCTAAATGAGCCAGAGGAAAGACAGGTCCAACCATGTACAACCATCATTTTGAGGTAAGCCCCATATACACTATCAGATTTTCTGCTGATTTTTGTCTTCAGATTTACCAAAACCATATAGTGCAAGGGCCTGCCTGCTTGCATACAAATTGAAACGCCCAAGGTTTGACCTCATATTATATGGTTTTGGTAAATCTGAAGGAAAAACTCAGCAGAAAATCTGATAGTGTGTATGGGGCTTTAGAATGACGCAATTTAAAAGTGAGCAGCCAGTGTTGGGCTTTCTCCTTTGAGGCACCATCCATATCTGAGCAACCCAGGAATTTCGTGTCTTTCATGCTATTTTTGTGCATTTTTGGAGCATCACCATTTACTTGAATGGACTACCCTCCACTCCCAACGTAGCTCCTGTACCCTTTTTGGAACTATACTTTTAATAGCTTATTTTTTTTCAGGCGTTACTTTAACCTGTTTGTGTAGCACATTTGGAGTGCCATTACCAAGAATGGCACTCAAGCACATGTTGTGGGTTTTGACATGTTTTTTTTGTGTTTTCTGGCACATTCTGGAATCGTGGGTGGAATTGCAGGCAGAATCTTTTTATTCTGCCCACAATTCTACTACCCTCAGGTGTGAATGGGGCCTCAAAGCTCAGAATGCTCTGCAAAATCAGTATGATTGATGTATGCTGATCTTGCTGGACTGTCTGTCAGGACTTTGTAAATCTCAGATGAACTGACTGGACAAAATTGCTTAAAAACATAAAAAACAAACAAACACCTAGCAGGACTTTTTAGGTGTACATACAGTATATTGAGAATAACATTTTTAAGTTAAACCATAATTTTCATTAAGATATACAGTATATACATAAAACATGGTTTAAAAGGGTAAGGCTGGTTATTTTAGAGTTAATTATACATCCTCAATTATTGGCTATCATTTTATATTAATTTACTAATACATAGACCAATACATAGATTTTTGTCAATTATTAACTAAAATCTATCAGAAATAGATGAACACTTTTCAATGCATTTTCATGAACCAAGGTCCACATTAGAAAGAGATGATGTTTGATGATGTTTTTGTACTTAATTATAATATTGTTTACAGGCATACCCCACTTTTAAGTACACAATGGGGTTTATTTACTAAAGCTGGAAAGTGCAAAATCAGACTCAATTCTGCATAGAAACCAATGAGCTTCTAACCCCAGCTTGTTCAATTAAGCTTTGGTAAAAAAAACCTGGAAGCTCATTGGTTTCTATGCAGAATTGAGCCTGATTTTGCACTTATCAGCTTTAGTAAATAAACCCCATTGTGTACTTAAAAGTGGGGTATGCCTATATATGATTTTTGATACATCATTCATTTGATGCTTTCCTGAAGAAGAGGACTTGGGTTCACAAAAGACGTTGAGAAGTGCTCATCTGTTTGTTATGGACTTTAGCAAACAATTAATAAAAATCTTTGCAATGGTCTATGGATTAGTAAATCTATATAAGACAATAGGAAGTATTTGGCAATATTTGAGGATTTGCAATGTAATCAGCTCCAAAAGAATCAACTAACTATGTTTTTATGTATAAATATCAATAAAATGAAGACTTAACTAAAATATATATTCTCAATATACAGTATTAAAGCAGCACAATAGTGCTGAAAATAGTTCCGGATCAGTGACTGTGCCATTCGCTGTATTATCAATGAATTGAAATTGAAGTTATAGAAGAAGAGATCAAGTTGTATGACAAGTGTGTATTTTTAACTTGAGTGACAGATCCATCGGGGTCCCAGTGTCAAATATGTGGTGAATGATCCATTAACCATGGTAAAACAGAATTCCCGCTATAGAAAGCTAGATAAAGGTTTAGGAGGAGGGAATCATAGAAGTGGGCATAAAGAGGAAGAGGAGAAGAAGAGAGTAAAAAAGTGGATGTAGGGTGGGGCAGTGGGGCCACCTGAGTCCATGAGGTTCAACACCTACAGGAAAGAGTAACTAACTACTGATAATGAAGGGTGGGTATATTGTATCTATGGAGAGAGCATATCAAATTAAATTTCTTATGGGTGTCCAGAATAATACTGGTGAGTTTTTCGTTAATGGAAAAAGCATTGACTCAACAACGGACTTTGATAAAACAAATGAATTGCTGTTTTGGGCTTTTGCTATGGTCTGGTTTGTGGTCAGCAAAATATAGGTTGCTTATTTTAATTAGGTTTTGGTGAAGGCAGGATGTTTAAACAAGTTCTGTAAGAGCTTGAGAACCGTGGTCCACAATCTCTTCAACATAGAGCAGGTCCACCAAATGTGCAATGCAACTCCCTAGGCAGTGCAGCTCTGAAAACATACATTCAGGAGGGTTGGGTGGAGGTTTGTCAGCCCAGACGGACCATATACCATTTTGCAACTGTCTTAAATGCGCACATTTTTGATTTTAGACTTTTAATGTACATCTGAAACCAAAACTTTTTTTTATCTTGGATGTTGTACAGTATATGTTGGGATAAACAAGAATGTTTAATCCTTGTCATGTTTTTTTTGTGTGTCCCATTGGGTGATTTCCCCTTACTTATTGACACACAAAGGAAATGAGAAGAAATCTTGCCAGTGATTGCAAGATGTTCCTTAACTTCCTGTTCCAGTGACAACTGTAAAATTTAGATTTTCCATCACTTTTCATGCCAGTGACATCAGTCACCAGAACACAATCTGCCAGCAAGGGATATAAATGTTTTCTGTCTCAAACACTGTCATTTTCATGTATTCTTTGTATTCCCGAAGAAGTGGGACCAGTGAAACCCCAAAACACACTGGGTATTTTTGTACGAGTCTTCTAATAAAGATCTTTTCTGCATTGTTCTGGCATTTTCCTTTTCCCACAATGTTAAGGAGTTCTAACCCTTCAAAAACATACATAAAAAAAGTTTTGTTGTATCGATTCACTTTCATTCCTCCAGAAAATAAAATGTCATTTATTTACACCCTTCAGTTATTTCTATACTCTGTTCTCAATTCAAATTTCTTACAGTTCATTTAAATTCACTCTGATATTTTATCTTGTCCTAGTTACAAAATCTTCATTAAATATAAAGTCAGTGACTGCTGTTGCTGGAGGAGAAAAAAATGCTTGCATGCTTGAAATGTTTTATAGTCATCTATTACTTCCAATCTCATTTCTCACATCAGTGTCTCGTTTTTCTATACAGTCTCCAGTGCAGTGGAAAATCTCTGCCGTGTAACTTCTTTAGCGCATGATTCATAATTTAAAATTGGTCCCAAAGGTTTTAAGATAGATTCGAACTGTTGAAAAGCAACAAAAACAAGGCAATATAACACTGGTAATTTAGTTGTTTGACAGTGGTTGTGGGTAAAAACAAGAAGTATATATTGTTGTCTTAGGTTTACAATGTTGGTGAAGTATAAGGGAAAAAAGAAGATAATTTTTATTATTATTAGATTACCATTAACTGAGACTTTGAGTTCAAATTATTTGCAGAATAATATGTCCATGCAGTTTGATCCTTCCATATATGTTTTGGTCAAAGACGTCACTAGGATTCCTGTGATGTCATTACCCAAATATGGTCATGCTCATATGGTCAATATCATCATCTGGAGACCCTACCCCTTTGTTTATATTGGGTTTTCTTGTTCTTTCAGACGAATTTTAGTGTCTTTTTTTTTTTTAATCTTTAACCTCCCTGGCGGTAATCCTGAGTGTGGCTCGGGGTGGATTTTCAGTACCAAAAGCGGTGACCCCAGGCCACACTTGGGATCGCATCACAGAATCCAGGTACAGTTACTTACATTGTCCCCAGGATCCTAGTGATGTCTCCCCGCTGTGTGTATATGAGCCGTGTCTCCACTCAATGTATCACAGTGCCAGGCTCTGTTCCCTGCGAGCGTTAGGACGCACGGCGACGGAGCACGGTGCCAAATTCAAAAAGTGAAACACACAATATACATACGGTACACTGTAATCTTACAGATTACATTGCTGTATTAAATAATTTCACATCCCTTTTGTCCCTAGTGGTTTGTCCAGTGCCCTGCATGCAGTTTTATATTATATATACGGTTCTTTCTGCCTAGAAACTGGAGATTGTCCATAGCAACCAAAACTGTCCCTTTACATCAAAAGCGGTTTCAGACCAGCTAGAAAATAGCAATAATAAATTAGAATCACTTGCAGAATTGAGCGATAGTGATTTGTGGGGAAATCCGTCATCAAACACTGAAAGTAATGACAGTGACAATTCTGCAACTGAGCAAATTTCTGTGTTTTTGATTTGATTGCATTATTGAATCATTTTTATTATTATTATATTATTATTTGTTATAATTATTTATAGTTATTTATTATATTATAATTTATGATTTTGTGTTTCAAACTTTATCATACCTGGGCTGTCTACTACAGTATTCTCTTGCTTGGACAGATTTAAGTTTGTTATTCCTAAGAATTACAGGCCTACAATATAAAAGCCACATATTCATGCAAAACAATGTACTGCTTTGAGTATTAAAAATCTGAAATAATCATACCACCAGGGAGGTTAAAAAAATTAAATAATAAAATTCCATAGAAGATATTTTCAAAGTCATGGTTGCAAGGAGTGGCTATAAAGATTAGGAGCAAGAAGCAATTACCCGAGACAAGTGAAAGGGAATGTACAGTGTTTTTCTATGTTGGCCTTATTTAATTATTATGTTCAGGGCTAGCAATTTTTTTTATTTTTTATTCATTGAAGCATATCATAACTATTGCAGGACAATTGACAGGCAGCAAGAGAACCTCTTTATCTTTTTTACTTGAGAGACTTAAAGCGATTTTCAAGGCTCCTATTTTTTTTCCTAAATTAAAAAACATACTATTTTTACCTGCCCTGTCCCGTTAATGCTCTCTTCTCCTCACCTTCTCCTCGCCTGCATCAAAGCAATATGTGTGTGGGAATAGTGTCAATTAATAATTATACCTTTGGAGGGTATCATCCCTGGGCAAAATAACTCAAAAGAAAGAAAATGTGTAATGGGATTAAAAATACCCCTCCAATGGCTAAATATATACACACAACAGAATTGATTAAAAAGTTTACAAATCTTTATTCCATCAATGTAAAATCACTCCACATACACAATTTGTAATAAGACAACAACCCTACCACTTGTCTTGCCAATAAGCAGCAAGAGATGTTGTAACAAGGAAGTCCTCAGAGATCTTTAAATGTGGGCCGTCAGGTTTCGCAGAATGACCCACTTCATCAGGACCTCAGATCTCATATGTAAATACAGTTGCTCACTGAAACAATATCGAAGAACAATTTTTACACACAAATTAGGTATAATGTGCATAATAAATCATAAAAGACAATAAATTAACATTTATTACCAACATGAAAATAAGTAGTTAACCCTTAAAAAAGAGAAAACATACACACAGACAAACAAACACCATATGTACCTTCCCATGAGTAAGCTCAAATTAACTAAAATGTGCAATCTCAGTTCGCCACAGGACATAAGGGACTATTTAAACAAATCATGCCGGCCCATGGGAAGATTACCAACAAGGAGATATTGTGAACTAAAAAAATAATGACAAAAAGATAAAATTGCCACTATTGGGATGAACACAAAACCATTGGTTCTGGTACAGAAAATTTCATTGGGAACAATAAATTATTCTCTTGCCAGACCCAAATCTCTAAACATGTGCATATGGGCCTATTCCCAGTAAGTATTTACTAAATATATCTCATAAGTCAAGGACTATACATATGCCACCAGTAAGGATGAGCTGAACACCCCCCTGTTCGGTTCGCACCAGAACCTGCGAACAGGCCTAAACTTCGTGTGAACTTTAGAACCCTATTAAAGTCTATGGGACTCGAATTTTCAAAATCTAAAGTGCTAATTTTAACCACTTGCTTACTGGGCACTTAAACCCCCCTCAGTCCCAGAGCAATTTTCAGCTTTCAGCGCTGATGCACTTTGAATGACAATTGCGCGGTCATACAACACTGTACCCAAATGAAATTTTTATCATTTTTTTCCCATAAATAGAGCTTTCTTTTGGTGGTATTTAATTACAGCTCGGAGTTTTATTTTTTGCTAAACAAACAAAAAAAGATGCAAAAAAAATCATGTTTAAAAGTTTGTTATAAAATTTTGCAAACGGGTCATTTTTCTCCTTCATTGAAGTGCGCTGATGAGGCGGCACTGATAGGCTGCACTGGTGGGGACTGATGGGCTGCATTGGTGGGCACTGATAGGCTGCATTGGTGGGCACTGATAGGCTGCACTGGTGGGCACTGATAGGCATAGTTAAGGCGGCACAAATAGGCACAGATAAGGCAGCACCGATGGGCACAGATAAGGCGGCACTGATGGGCAAAGATGGGCACATAAGATGGCATGGATGGGTGGCACAGATGGGTGGCACGGATGGGTGGCACGGATGGGTGGCACGGATGGGCACTGATAGGTACCACTGATAGATGGGACTGATAGGCACTGATAGGTGGCACTGATAGGTGGCACTGATAGGTGGCTCTGATAGATGGCACTGCTGGGCACTGATGGGCGGCACTGCTGGGCACTGGTAGATGACACTGATGGGCACGGATATGTGGCACGGTTGCAGCACCTTTGTTAAGGCAGATTGTGGGCACTGCTGGGTGGCACTGTGGGCACTGCTGGGTGGCACTGCTGGGTGGCACTGTGGGCACTGCTGGGTGGCACTGTGTGCACTGCTGGGTGGCACTGACGGGGGGGCACTTACTTTTTTTATTGTTGCACTGGCAGCGGCCAGGTGGGCACTGACAGGGTTGCAGGTGGGCACTAGCAGTGCTGGCCATGATCGGGACTGATGTCCCGATCACGGCCGCCGGTGATCGGCTTTTTTTTTTCTCCTCGCGCTTACAGCGCGAGGAGGAATAATAGCCGATTACCGGCTCCGTTATATCACATGATCAGCTGTCATTGGCTGACAGCTGATCACGTGATAAGGGGTCGGGATCGACCCCTTGCACGGATCGGTGATCAGGTGAGTCTCGTAGACTCGCCGATCACAGAGCGCGCCGCGCACGCCCCTCAGGGGGCGCGCAGGCCGCTCGTGCACGGGACTACGTCAATAGACGTAGTCCCGGAAAAGGAGATCCGCGCTGTAGCCGTCAATTGACTATAGTGCGAATCTCAAGTGGTTAAAGGGTAATATGCAGGTTACTGTCCTAAAAAGTGTTGGGGACCTGGGTCCTGCCCCAGGGGACATGGATCAATGCAAAAAAAAGTTTTAAAAACGCAATTTTTTTCAGGAGCAGTGATTTTAATAATGATTAAAGTGAAACAATAAAAGTGTAATATTCCTTTAAATTTTGTGCCTGGGGGGTGTCTATGGTATGCCTGTGAAGGGGCGCATGTTTCCCATGCTTAGAACTGTCCCTGCACTGTCCCTGTCCCTGTGTAATTTCTGCAGCAAAAAAGTCTTTTAAAATCACTTGCGGCTATAATGAATTGTCGGCTCCCGTAATACAGAGAACACTCAATGAGTGTTTATAGATAGAATAATGGAATAAGGACTATGGGCTTATCTCAAGCAAAAGAGCAAATCTTATCTTTTATATGGATGGTCTGGACCTTAATACTTACTTAATACTAATGTTAAAAAAGAAAGAACTCACCGCTAATTAAAAATGAATACACACATCCATGTACAAACCTATCGATGTTGCCAACCTAACATGTTGAAATTTACTGACATAACACCCAAAATATACTGGCACAGCCAAGTTTTTACTGGCATTTCCAAAAGTTAAAAAATTACAGTTTTTTAAGTGCCAATTTATTTATTTATGCTACAAACAAGTACAATATGCAATTAGCAATGTAATTTAAAGTAGATAGTAAGGCAAAAAACTATTTCTTATTTTATTTGCTATATAGTAAGTAGCACATTGACAGTCTCTCTCCATGCCAGGTGGTCCCTTCAGTTCACTACAGTCCAAACAGCCCTAATAGTCTCGCTCCCCACTTGCCTTGTTCTCAACCCTCACATGAGGCTCCGGTTGCTCTGCTTGCCTCTCTTGCACCTGGGTCAGGAGCCAATCAGTGGAAGAGAATCAAATGGAGCAGATTGAAGCATAGATCAAGGACAAGACAGGGTCAGCAACTGGAATCAGGATGCAGAATCACAGGGTCAGAGGATATAGGGAAGGCTGAAGACAAAGCAGCACTGATCCTGAGCACTGACACAGTTTAGATAGCCCATTTGGCACCAACATGTCAGAAGTGCATGTGAGCACGCTGATGCGTGCATATGCATGTGCCTAAGCATTAGCCAAATTAATATGTCTACAAAACGAAGCATGAATTGCATACATAGTTACATAGTTAGTCTGGCTGAAAAAAGACACAGTTCAGCCTATAAATTATCCTGTGAAGAGGCACAGAAGTCCATCTAGAGGAAACATGTTGTCTACACTGAAGTCGCTCCAGTACGGTCACATGATCTTTCCAGCTTGTTTCACTTTAACTACTTCAATATCGGGCACTTTCACTTTCACTTCTTGCCCATGCCATTTTTCAGCTTTCAGTGCTGTCACACTTTGAATGACAATTGCGCAATCATGCAACACTGTAACAATGTGACATTTTTATCATTTTCTTCACACAAATAGAGCTTTCTTTTGGTGATATTTAATCACTGCTGGGTTTTTTATTTTTTCCAAAAAAAGACGGAAAATTTTGAAACAAAAATACATTTTTCTGTCAGTAAATTTTGTAAATAAGTAATTTTTCTCTTTCACTGATGTGCACTGATAAGGCTGCACTGATGGGCACTGATGAGGTGGCACTGATGGGCACTTAGATGACACTTATGGGCACTGATTAGGTGGCACTGATAAGGCACTAATATGTCGCACTTATGGGCACTGATAGTTGGAACTGATATGTGGCTCTGGTGAGCACTGAGAGGCGGCACTGATGGGTAGCACTAGTGGACACTGATAGGTGGAACTGATGGGCACTAATAGATGGCATTGGTGGGCACTGATAGGTGGCATGGATAGGCATCACTGAAGGGCATTGATGGGTGCCACTGATAGGCGCCTTCTGCAGCTCTCCTGAACTCTCCTCTCCCACCGGGAGACCAGAGAAACCAACTAGCGTGTCCGCCGCCTGGCCAGACAGCCAAGCAGAGCCGGGATTGGCTTTGCTCGGCTGTTCTTAACTTCCGGTTTACTCAGGAACCATTGGCGCCAATTTTTAAAAGTCTAAAGCATTCAAAAAACCTATCTTGGTGTTTTGAGTGCTTTTAAGAGCAGAGGAGGGACTTGGGATCTTATAAACGCCAGATTTCCCCATAAAGAGTACCTGTCCCATGCCTATTGCTGTCACAAGGATGTTTACTTATACTCTATAATAAACTCTAATAAAATCAGGGATGATGTGCCGGATCCATTGAGGTCACTCAACCCACACCCCATCACCACCTATTATTGTTGCTGGTTCCCCAAAAAAGTGTCAAACGTGTCAGTTAGATGTCTGATCTGTCTGCCCCAATGCCACAGTCCTACTAAGAATAAAAGATCAACGCCATTACTAGTAATAAATAAATAGATAAAAATGTTGTAAATCTATCTTCTATTTTGTAGACAAAATAACTTTTGTACAAACCAAGCAATGTACACTTATTGGGGGGGGGGGGGGGGGTTTACCAAAAAGTAAAAAATATAGCTTGTTTTTCAAAATTGACACTTTTTTTGTCCATAGTGCAAAAAATTAAAAACGCAGAGGTGATCAAATACCACCAAAAGAAAGCTCTATTTGTGAAAAAAGGACGTAAATGTTGTTTGTGTACAGTGTTGCATGGCCGCGCACTTGTCAGTTAAAGAAGCGCAGTGCCATATCGCATTAAATGGCCTGGTCATGAAGGGGGGTAAAACTTTCTGGGGCTGAAGAGGTTAAGATCGAACAAGACTAAAATGTCAATACTAAAAGGGCAGCATTTTTTTTCATAAATAATGGCATACATGTATTCTGCAATTTTACATATTCATTCCTTTCTATACTCACTTGTATTCAAATAATTTGGTACTCTGGTGGGGGGAGGGGCTCCCATGGAGGAGCAAAGGAGATGAGGGGGATTTGGGATTGCACTGCAGGCAGCATCACATGACAGTGACACTGACACACAGCCATTGCTTCATCCTGTGTTCACGCCACACTGGAGTGTGAAGAAGATGGAGGGAGAAGATGGGTGGAGCCAACACTTTCACTAGGCACAAAGGAAGAAGGCTACACTCTGAATGCTGGGGCTCATCTCCTCCTCAGCAGCGGCTCCAATGTGACTGATGTAACTGGTTTCTAGACGCCAGGCGGCACAGGTGCTATCAACAAGAGCAGAGAACAGTAGAGGCCAAGCCAGCGGCACGGCTCCACCCACCTCCTCCCTCCATCTTCAGAGGCTCCAGCACGACGTGAAGATACACAACAGGGTCTCTCTCTCTGCGCCACTGCTGCTGATGATAATGATGTGAGGGAGAGAGGCTGTCAGTAATATTTTCAGGGGGGCAATTTCCCCATCGCCCCCCTGGATCCGCCCCTGCTGTGCACTCGACCGAAACCTCAAACAATGTTATCAGCCTTTCCAGTTTTTTTCCTATGAGCTATAGATGACCTTCCCTCTATGTTATGGAGATAACGAGAGAATGAGGCGCCAATCAGTCTAAATTAGGAGAGAAGCCTAGGGTGACAACACTCCTACACTCCTGCATAGATACAGCACACTCGTTGGCAGGTGCAGGGTTTCATTTCCAGGTGAGGTGGAAAATGTGAGTAGAAGCTGTAGTCGTCCTGTATCCCCTGGTCTTCTTCTGCAGGTCCTGTAGAAGAGTGCATAAGGCCTTGGAGGGCTGGACAGTGTCTGCCAGTGCCTACGTGAGTAGTTGTGGAAGCCTAGGAAGGAGTATGTCATCTGGGAGTGTGCCCATCTAGGCAGAGCTATGAAAGGGTCTAGAGATGCACCAATACCACTTTCTTAACATTGAGTACGAGTACCGATAATTTTTCCAAGTTCTCACCGATACCAATTACTGATACCTATCACCTAACAGTATGTGGGGAGGGGGGTTGAGGTGGTTTGGGAGTGGGGGTGTTGTTAGGGAGTTGGGTGAGGCTCGCTGGGGTGAGGTTGGGGTGAGGGCATGGTGGGGGTAGAGGGGTTAGTGAGGGCAAGGTAGTTGGGTAGTTGAGGGTGGGGTGAAATAGGGATTGTGGATGGGAGCGTTGGGATGGAAAAGGCTGTGATCGTTGGGGGAAAGAGGGTGGGGATGGGAGGGTCATTGGGAGACATGGGGGAGAGGTGACAGCTGGAGGAGGGAATGAGGATGCAACACAGGGAGGGCACAGAACAGGAGGCAGGAGGGCATAGTACAAGGGGTTAGGAGGGCTCAGTACAGGGGGTTAAGAGGGCTGGGTTCAGGCATATTACATACAGAGTGAAGGGTTCAGGCACATTACATACAGAGTGAAGGGTTCAGGCACATTACATGCAGAGTGCAGGGTTCAGGCATATTACATACAGAGTGCAGGGTTCAGGCACATTAGATACAGGGTTCAGGCACATTACATTCAGAGTTCAGGGTTCAGTTCTCCTCCACCACTCCTTTCCACTGCATTCTCATCCACATGATCCCCCATCCACCCCTCCTCAGCTCTGACTCATGCTCACACCTCCTCTACTGCCTTCATATTCTCCCCCCTCCCTTAAAAGCTATATCGTGCACATCCCTTACTGATCGTTGTTGTACTAATGTAAAGTACCTGGCTGGCTCTTGAACAGACATCCCCTACTGCAAGCACTGCCTCTCTGCAGCCAGATCATCAGGGGGCGTCGGCTTCCATGCATAAGGGTCAGGTCAGAGAAAGTGCAGCCTACCTCCGAGGCCCCCCTGCCACCCCTGACCAAACTAGCCTGGATGCCAGCATCTCCCTTGTCACCGCACTGTACTAAGGGAGACAAGCTATCAAAAAGCCATGTTCCTAGTACAGATGTATCTGACAGACTACCACTGATGTGTCCAGTTCAGGTCACTTCCGGTATTGGGTAAGGATATCGGAGCTTTTTCGGAAGATACCAATATCAGTATCTGTGCAACCCTAGAAGGGACATTGGGTAGAGACTGGTATACTGAAGCACCTTGTTCCCCTTGACCCTCTTCTGTGGGTCCTGTGATCTGGTGGGCTTAGTATACATGGGGAAGTGGTCCCAACACCGTGGTGCTCCCAAGGAGAGTAAAGCAGTACAGGGAAGATGGCTTATCTAAAGATGTCTGTTTGTGCTCCACACTGAATTCACTGCTATAGAATGCCTAAGCTCACCATGTGATGCTCTGTGCTGAAAATTCTAAAGATATGTCAAATGTGATATGTCACGGGAACTTATGGGAAGATGTGAAGTTGCAGTAAAATGTTGGAATCACATTTCGTGTGGACATTCCTTTTTTTCTCAAATATTAAGGCTACTGGCTAGGGATGTTGAGAGCGGGCCTCTGGTTGGGATTATGATATGATGGGGGAGATTTACTAAAACTGGAACACTCAGAATCTAGTGCAGCTGTGTATGGCAGCCAATCAGCTTCTAACTTCCGCTTGTTCAATTAAGCTTTGACAAAACACCAGAAAGCTGATCAGTTTTTGTCCAGATTTGGCATGCTCAGGTTTTAGTAATTGCCCTGAATATGTCAGTTTAATATTAATATTAATTAATATTTAATATTTAAGAATATGAGTTTAACTCAGGAACAGGCAGGTAGTTGCCCTATCCAATAAGAAGCAGGGCTGGAACTGTACCATTTGGGGCCAACCTCTGCCCAATCATACATCCCCCTTACACAGTAAGGGTATGCCTCCATTTTTGCACAGGAAGTAATTTACTGGTGGGAAAACCAGGTAAGTATCAAGGAAACAAAAAGTCTAACATAAAAAAGAATGCAAATGCAGCCACCACATTTAAAGTGTTACTAAACCCACAACTGTAAAATCAGTCTACATATGCAATAAAGTATGCTTGTTATACTCACTGTGGAACCTAAGGGGTTAATCCTTTGCACTGTATATAAAGGCTGTTTGATCCTGTCTCTCTAATCCTCCTTTTCTTCCACTGTCTCAAAAAAATAACCTGATATTTACAGAGCCAAGAGACGGGCTGCACATGCTCAGTTTGGGGTGTATTGTTAGAGTTTTTTTTTTTTTCTTGGGCCAGTGCATGTGATCAGCACAGGGCCAATCAGCACTGTCCAGACATGTCCAGACAGAGGATCAGGGGAGAATGAAAACTCCTCCTTCAAACTTTACTAGGAATTGATAGAAGTCACAAGAAGGCTGCTATACACTGCTGATGAGAAACGGTTTTTATCAGTTTATATTTACTAAAATGATTGTTCTGTGTACTGTGGGAGACCAGATATAGTGAATGCAGGGTCCTGGGTTTAGTAACAATAAATATATTCAATTTTTGTTCTTAAGTTTAGATAGATACATTTTAATGTAGAAATAAATGGGTTAAACAGAAGGACTACTTATGTAGTAATCTCTATACTGTTGTCTCCAGTTAGAAACTTGAACCTAAATTCTTTATTCACAGGGGCCCTGCAGGGATAATGAGTTTTAATTTGACAGTACATCTTTTCGCTGGATAGAAACTGATTCATTTGGAATAAAACAGCAGAAGAATGTATGGAAGTGTTTTTTCCACTGTCAGGTCAAGCAGCAGATGAAAGCTCTTAAAATTAATAGAGCTGTATATTCCTTCCCTGCAGAATAAACAGTGAACCATGCGCTGATAGCAGTATTAAACCCTGGAGCTTCCTGAGATATTTTTGTTCCAGAGTTTAAACATGTCGTCATCTGTGGCTACAGGCACTTAAAAGAGATCCGAGTCTTAAAATAACAAAATTGCAGGCTTACCCACTGCCTTTGCATTTTCTTTGTTTGTTTAAAGGAGAACTATTTTCTATACCAGGCTTTCTCAACCTTTTAACCCTAGAGCAACCCCAAAAGTTATTTTCAGGTCTGGAGGAACCCTTACTAAAACCAATTTATCAGGGTTCAATAGGAACAATGCCCCTGATACTGGCGGCCAATAGGAAGAATGCCCCCCTTAAAGTGGTGCTCAGAATGCCACCCTTAATGACAGCTAAAAAGATATTTGGTGTCATGCTGCTGGCTTTGCTAAGTGATGCTGAACCTCAAACTCTGTAGGCACCATCAAAAAGGTGGTTCATTAGCCACAGCTCAAGGAACCCTTAGCGATCTCTGGAGGAACCCCAGGGTTCCACGGAACCCTGGTTGAGAATGGCTGTTCTACACAATATGCTGGTATTAAATTCCCATTCCATTTCAATTTGAAACTGCTGTAATTATCTAAAAATGTAATACAATATAGCAATCTGTACATTATTAGTCAACGGAATGCCCCCAGAAATGCCATTTCCTGCTTGTGAGATTCACTGATTTTCATACAAATCTGCACTAAGATTACATTACTAAGATTGCAGCTTACCAATCCTTATGCCGCGTACACACGATCAAACAATACGGTGGAAAAGTCCGGCAAACTCAAGTCCGCCAAACAATCCCCCCGTGTGTAGCCTCCGGCATACTTTTTTGACCCGAAAGTACGGCGGACTTAGAATGCCGTGTTGCACACCAATCTTCCCACCGGACTCGCATTTCAGCGGACAATCCGGCCGTGTGTGTGCCGTACTTTTGAAATGAGCGGACTTTTCCCGCCTGGAGAAAAGTCCGCTCATTTCGAGCGGGTCTCCAGGTAGGCGGGGCCCGCGAAGGAGACGTCGCTGGCCCCGCCGCCTGGTATGAACTTAAAGGGGAACCCCAACGCCGAAAAAAATCGGCGTGGGGGTCCCCCCAAGTCCACAACAGACCCTTGTCCGAGCACGCTACCCGGCTGGCCAGGAAAGGGGGGGCGAGCGAGCGCCCCCCTCCTGAACCGTACCAGGCCGCGTGCCCTCAACATGGGGGGTGCCTTGGGGAAGGGGGGGCCGCGCGCCCCCCCCACCCCAAAGCACCTTGTCCCCATGTTGATGAGGACAAGGGCCTCTTCCCGACAACCCTGGCCGTTGGTTGTCGGGGTCTGCGGGCGGGGGGCTTATCGGAATCTGGGAGCCCCCTTTAATAAGGGGGCCCCCGGATACCGGCCCCCCCACCCTATGTGAATGAGTATGGGGTACAATGTACCCCCTACCCATTCACCTGTAAAATAAAAGTACAAAAAAACACAACACGAGATAAAATACTTTATTGCACAGCTCCGGGGGTCTTCCGTTTTCGGGGGTCTTCTTGCCGGACTCCTCCGCTATCTTCTTGTAGCTCTTTTACTAGCGGAGGAGCCCGGCTGTCTTCCCCACCGCCGGCCTCTTCTTCCGACTTCGGGGGTCTTGTCCCCCTCTTCGGTTCTTCTGCCGGGCCACCGTGCCTTCTTATAGCTCTTTTACAGGCGGTGGCCCGGTCTTCTGTCGCCACCGCCGCTGCCTTCCGTTCTTCTTCTTCTCCAGGAGATGTTGACTCGACGATCTCTCCGGCCGCAATGCCAGGGACGCGCTGCGCTGCCACTTATATAGGGACAAGGGGCGGTGTCACATGGGTTTATGTCACATGGGTTCCCCAAGGCACCCCCCATGTTGAGGGCACAGGGCCTGGTACGGCTCAGGAGGGGGGGGGGGCGCTCGCTCGCCCCCCTTTCCTGGCCGGCCGGGTAGCGTGCTCGGACAAGGGTCTGTTGTGGACTTGGGGGGACCCCTTTAAGTTTTTTTTGGGGTTCACCTTTAAGTCCATACCAGGCGGCGGGGCCAGCGACGTCTCCTTCGCGGGCTCCGCCTACCTGGAGACGTGCTCGAAATGAGCGGACTTTCCTCCGTGTGTGTGGGCGAGTCCGTTCATTTCAAAAGTAGGGCGGATAGTACGGCGGACTTAGTACGCCGTATTAGTCCGCTCAAAAAGTGCCGTGTGTGGGCAAGTAGCCCATTCGGAAAGTCCGACGGACAGTCTGGCGGGAAGTCCGCCAGACTAAGTACGTCGGACATACCGCTACGTGTGTACGCGGCTTTAAATGTGATGTCTGCATTCGTTTTCTTTTTTTTTTTTTCCCATCTGTTGACCTGTTCAGTAACACACTTCCTGTTTTAGGGTGTCTGCATTCTGGAGAACATAGTAAAGCAGACACCCTTTACACAGTAGCATTGTCAGTCTGGGGGGAGGTTAGTGTTAGTCTAGCAGACTTAGACGGACTTGACTAACAAATTGAAGCTTTATAAGCAATTACATTTTTGTGATAAAGGTTTACATAAATGTATAAAGGCTGAACATTGTAAGCACCCTCTGTCAGTGTTAAATGGTTTGTCTCATGTTCATCCCTCATCCCTACAACTTTGTCTGGACAGCTTGGTCTGTTAAGTAAGTTGAAAGACAAAAGCCTTATTTGCAGAGAACAGAATTGGTATTAATACAGAATCCAGTAATTCACAACAAACCCGGTGGGAAGGCACCTGACTGGGAACACTTATGGCATGTAACGGCAATGTGTAGCAGAGCAGGTCTCAGATGTGCCAACAGTGTCTGTCTTGAAGAACCTAGAAGGTCCAAACCCAAGTGGGGTGGTCTCCAGAAGGATAGCATATCACTATCCTTTCCCTACTCGTCTGAAACCTCTCCCTGACACTAATCACCATCCCTGTCAGATGGGCTACCTGTCCTTACACTACCCACAGGCAAAAATGCATGCCAAGCCTGGAAGCTAGGGCCTTAACCACTTGACCACTGGGCACTTAAACACCCTTAATAACCAGACCAATTTTCAGCTTTCGGTGCTCTCACATTTTGAATGACAATTACTCAGTCATGCAACACTGGACCTATATGAAATTTTTGTCCTTTTTTTCACACAAATGGAGCTTTCTTTTGGTGGTATTTAATCACCGCTGGGTTTTTTATTTTTTGTGCTATAAAAGAAAAAATACAGAAAATTCTGTAAAAAAATGAATTTTTCTTCATTTCTGTTATAAAATTTAGCAGATTAGTAATTTTTTCTTCATAAATTTTGGCCAAAATTTATACCACTACATATCTTTGGTAAAAATAAGTACAAATTGGTGGATATTATTTGGTCTTTGTGAAAGTTATAGAGTCCACAAGCTATGGTGCCAATATCTGAAAATTGATCACACCTGAAGTACTGACGGCCTATTTCAATTCTTGAGAACCTAACATGCCAGAAAAGTACAAATACCCCCCAAATGACCCCTTTTTGGAAAGAAGACATTCCAAGGTATTTAGTAAGAGGCATGATGAGTTTTTTTGAAGTTGTCATTTTTTCCCACAATTCTTTGCAAAATCAAGATTTTTTTTACTTTTTTTTTTTTTTTCACAAAATTGTCATATTATCAGTTTATTTCTCACACAGCATATGCATACCACAAATTACACCCCAAAACACATTCTGCTATTTCTCCCGTGTACGGCGATACCACATGTGTGAGACTTTTACACAGCGTGGCCACATACAGAGGCTTAACATGCAGGGAGCACCATCAGGCGTTCTGGAGCACCCAGGACAATTCTGACATTTCTCTCCTACATGTAAAAATCATCATTTATTTGCTAGAAAATTACATCGAATCCCAAAACATTATATATGTTTTTTTAGCAAACACCCTGGAGAATACAATGGTGGTCGTTGCAACTTTTTATCTCGCACGGTATTTGCGCAGCAATTTTTCGAATGCTTTTTTTTGGAAAAAAAACTGTTTTGTGCTTAAAAAAAAAAAAAAAAAACACAGTAAAGTTAGCCCAATTTTTGCATAATGTGAAAGATGAAGTTACACCGAGTAAATCGATACCTAACATGTCACTCTTCAAAATTGCACAGGCTCGTGGAATGGTGCCAAACGTCGCTACTTAAAAATCCCCATAGGCGACGATTTAATTTTTTTTTTACTGGTTATATGTTTTGAGTTACAGAGGAGGTCTAGGGCTAGAATTATTGCTCTCGCTCCAACGTACGCAGCGATACCTCACATGTGTGGTTTGAACACCGTTTTCATACGTATGCGTTCGCTTCTGCATGCGAGCACATGGGGACAGGGGCGCTTTAAAAAAAAAAAAAATATTTATTGTTCATTTTACTTTATTTATTTTAGTTTGACATTTTTTTCCCCAAAAATAAATTTTTTGATCACTTTTATTCCTATTACAAGGAATGTAAACATCCCTTGTAATAGGAATATGGCATGACAGGTCCTCTTTACAGTGAGATGTGGGGTCAATAAGACCCCGCATCTCACCTCTAAGCTGGGAAGCCTGAAAAAAAAAAAAAAAAAAAAAAGATTCTGGATTTGATAGTATTGGCGAGTCGGTAGAAGCACCGGAGGGCGGCGGGAGGGGGGGGGTGTCTATGGCTGGGTATTGCAGGGTATCACCGACTATGGCTGGGTATGGCTGGGTATATCAGAGTATGGCTGGGTATCGCAGAGTATGGCGTTGCAGAGTATGGCGTTGCAGAGTATGGCGTTGCAGAGTATGGCGTTGCAGAGTATGGCAGGATATTGGAGGGTGTTGCAGAGCATTGCAGAGTGTTGCACGGTATTGGCGGGTGTTGCAGAGCATTGCAGAGTGTTGCAGGGTATTGGTGGGTGTTGCAGAGCATTGCAGAGTGTTGCAGAGCATTGCAGAGTGTTGCAGGGTATTGGCGGGTGTTGCAGAGCGTTGCAGAGTGTTGCAGGGTATTGGCGGGCGTTGCAGAGTGTTGCAGGGTATTGGCGGGTGTTGCAGAGCATTGCAGAGTGTTGCAGAGCATTGCAGGGTATTGCAGAGCGTTGCAGGGTATTGCAGAGCGTTGCAGACTATTGCAGAGCGTTGTAGACTATTGCAGAGCGTTGCAGACTATTGCAGAGCGTTGCAGGGTATTGCAGAGCGTTGCAGACTATTGCAGAGCGTTGCAGGGTATTGCAGAGCGTTGCAGACTATTGCAGAGCGTTGCAGACTATTGCAGAGTGTTGCAGACTATGGCAGACTATGGCAGACTATTGCAGACTATGGCAGACTATTGCAGACTAATGGCAGGGTATTGCAGAGTTTTTGCAGGGAATTGAGGGGTTAATTTTCGGTGAGCAGCGATGTGGGCACTGCAGATGCAGCCCACATCGCTGCTGACACCGATCTCCTCCCCATCCGCTGTTCCGATCGGTACAGAGAGGGGGAGGGAGGAACCGGCGTCATAACATGACGCCGGTTTGTTTACAAGTGATCACTCCGTCATTTGACGGAGCGATCACGTGGTAAACGGCCGCGACGAGCGGCCGTTTACCGTGATCCGTGATGCGCCGGGTCCTATGGACCCGGCGGTCACTGATGCTCTCGAGTGCGCGCCCCAGGGGGCGCGCGAGAGCGGAATTCTGGGAGGACGTCATATGACGGCCTCCCACAGTTAAGAAACCGCCCTAAAGCCGTCATTCGGCTATAGGGCGGTTATTAAGTGGTTAAAGAAGAAGTCCTGAGCTCGTTTGGCTGAGCTTCTGTGACCTGTTTTCAGCAGAGACCGGACTGAAATCCACTCTCTGCTGAAGTCACAGAAATCAGTCCAGGCACCACATCATCACGGCAATAACATCTGGATCTGCCAGGTACCTGGACTGATACCCGTGTCATCCTCTCAGCCTCTCAGTGAGCCGCTGAGAGCCTGAGACAGCCTCTCCCTGCCCCTCTACAGCTCAGCGCTCCAATGAGCATGGAAGGGGAGCAGAGCAGAGAGCTACTGATTGATAGTCAGCAGCTCTCTGCTCAGAGAGCTGTGAAAACCGAGCCATTGGCGATGTTCGGTGGCTCGGTTCTTAGTGTAGAGGCACAGGGGGTCAGATGCAGCATCGAAACGATGCTACATCCACCTAGGTAAATATGAATCTGGAAAAAAACAAAACACACTTCTCTTTTAAATAGGGTCTGCCTGACCCAAGGCAGTCCAAGGAACCATGTTCCTCTTGACTTCCTCTCCCTCTGCAATGTTGTGGTTGAGCGCCACCTGCAGTGGAGAAAGTAGACTGTGCCTGCCTACTTTCTGTTTGGATCGCTAGGTGAAGATAAAGGAAAAAGCCTGAAAATTTTAAATGAATGCAGCCACCACACTTAAGAATTGGTGAGCTGCAATTTAATACATTTTTTGGTTTAATACATCTTTAAGCAAGGATGTTGGTCCTTTGGTCTTTCTACTCCAACTCCTCCCTATTGATCCAATATGATGAGCAACCTAAAGCTGTCCATAGATTAATTGTATTTTTGTTTTGACAGTGGAACTCTTCCGGTGTATTCTGACAGTGGCCAATTGGCTGCAGTAGTGGATTGATAAAAGTTTTCCAACATTACTGTTCCATAGAAGCTAATCAGTTGAGCGTGAAAGGATTGAAATTCTTCTGGCCACTGCTGAACTGGATGAATTTCGATTTAACTATGGACAGCTCTACAGACCAACAGGATGGCAAGGGAGGGAGTGAGCCAAAGTATCAATGTCTCAATTCTTTATTTCAATAAAAGATAATCTCGGGTTCTGGTAATCGTGAGATGCATTTAAAGGAAAGGTGGTTCTATATTCAGGGAGCTGGA
This sequence comes from Lithobates pipiens, assembly GCF_037356315.1. NCBI lineage: Eukaryota > Metazoa > Chordata > Amphibia > Anura > Ranidae > Lithobates > Lithobates pipiens. Next base: position 140,995,925 of record NW_027507788.1, on the reverse strand, counting down.
GATGCCTGCCAGAGCATGCAAGTGATGGTTTAGTGACATTGGCATAAGTAGGGTTGCTTTGAATGTTGTCAAATGTGTTAGGACCTATGTGATTGTCCCATCATACATTAAAAACTAGGACAAAAAAACCTGGGGAATACTGACTAACATAAAGCTATGCAAGCTAAGCAGTACTACTAAAGACATCTGCAAAAACAGATAAAATATTCAGTAGAAACAAAACATATATGATGTGAGTGTAGCATTGTGCCTGTAGAAATCCCTTGTCTGGACAAATATTTAATTAGGAGTAAAGTTTTTGGTGATCCCTATTGTAAGAAGACAATAGGAGGTTTGGAGATGATGTGAAGGCAGGTACCGTAATTACGCCCAACTGAACATTCTGTTAAAATCAACAAAATGCACACCAGGTGCATCAAAGCAAAAATATATGCAAAGACCACAGTAGAAAAGCCTGTTGTAGAAAAAGACTCTTGCTCTCTGTATATAAGTAGAAGTCTAGCATGCCCCCTGCTACATGAGAGCTAGAGCCAGGGCCGTCTTTAATATAGATTGGACCCTGGGCAAAAATTTTCTTAGGGCCCCCCTCCCCCCATGCAATTTCGTTCTCCGCCTTCTCTGAGACATACAATAAATAGCAGCTAGACTTAAAATCAGTTTACTGTATCAGATCAGGCAGCGATTGTGATTGGTTGCCAGAGGTTACAGCATATCATTACTGCTCACTGACTGGTTGCTAGAGGTTACAGCACTCCTTAAGGCTCACTGATTAGTTGCTAGAGGTTACAGCACATTTCTGCTTGTTGATTGGCTGCTAGAGATTGCTGTACAGTAATACTGCTCACTGGTTGCTATAGGTTACAGTACATCTTCTCCTCACTGCAGGGGGGCATGATATACCTATGAATGCTGCCTTTATTTACATATCAATGCAGTTGGCCTCAGCTATTTACATATGCATGTCACTGCTATTTACATATGAATGCCAGTATTTACATGTAAACACAGGTCTGCGGTGAGTCATCTGTACACAACAATAGGGCAGAGCTGGGCAGCATTAGTAGCAGCACAGGAGTAAAACTTCAAGGGAATGTAAACTGGGGAAGTTGGCAAGTATGAGGCAGCTGCTTTGGGCCCCACAACAATGACAGGGCCCAGGGCAGCTGCCCCTTTTGCCCTGCCTTAAAGACGGCCCTGGCTAGAGCTTGCCAATCAGCAAAGCCCACTCTCCCTGCTGTTAGAAGACATCTAACTCTGACTCAGCAGAGCAGGGAGGGGGTGTTGGACCTCTTCAGAGAGACATCTGCTTCCACACACAGTGCAAATGTCCTTCTTTACACTATACAGGCTTCTCTACTCTAGCTATGGCTGTTTGCAGACAGGCGCCTACATGATGGGTTGTTGTTAGTTAAGAAGTATGGGCTGCTCAGACAGGGAAGGGTTAATATTATGTCTGCTGGTTTCCCCTGGCTTTTTGGATTCTGCCCTCCCCCTGTAAAATCCATAAATTAGGTGAAAGGCCGGGCTTAGCGTCTGGACCGCGTGGGAAAGAAAAAACGGTCCAGTCCAGAAGAAGATCAACACAGAGCAACCCAGAGCAACACTTGATCACCACCACTCTAAGGGGACCACTAATGGACTTCTACCTGCAAACGTATGCCTAGGCGGCTGAGAAATAGTTAGTTAGGAACTTGTATGTTTATAGACTGTACTGTTACAGCTTCCTGGTAAAACTTTGTTAACTGTTCATAAGCCTGGTCTGGAGTTTTTCAAAGGGGTGCATGGTGGTCCATGGTATATCAGAAGAATAGGGCCTTTAAAGCACACCCGGAATACAGGAGGAAAACCACCGCAAAGGGTAACTCAGCAGGAAAGTCAGAGTAAGAGGATAGCCAAGTTAAGATATATATAAATAGAGTTAAGTAAATGCTTGTTATGCTTGAGTTAAGCAGGACTGGTGGAGAAGGCATAGGTTCAGTGGTGTCCCTGCTAAATGCAACATCCAGAGAGCAAAAGTGTGCAGTAACATGGGATGGAACACTTCACAGAGGAACTCTGTAGCTTACACAGCTGCACACAGTATACGGCTCATCTCTACACTAAGGTTCAGCCTTAATGTTGACTCTCACATGAACATGGCCCTGACTAAAGCTTAGCATTGATTACACAAGGGTAGAGGTACCCCACATGTGCAGGGCAAGGAGGCACCACCCACATGCTTTCTAAAGCAAACAAACTGTAAAACCTTTGTTTTGATGCTTGTTTAGCTTCCCTACACTGCAAGCTCAGTTCTGCTTTGAGTTGTTAGGAAGATGGTTGATGTAAAACACATAACCAAGTATTATTCTACACAATTTATTTTTTATTGTGCATTAAAAAAAGAAAACAAATAAAATTATACATGCTATCTTTTTAATAGAACTTAAAGGGGTTGTAAGGCTTTGTTTTTTATTTTCTAAATAGGTTCCTTTAAGCTAGTGCATTGTTGGTTCACTTACCTTTTCCTTCGATTTCCCTTCTAAATGTTTTTTTTCTTTGTTTGAATTTCTCACTTCCTGTTTCTCCTCTTAAACTTCACACCATCATCTGAGCGGTGTTTAGTCAGCCAGAACAGCTTACTGAACAGCTTACTGATGAGCAACAGGAAGTGAGAAATTCAGACAAAGAAAACAAAGAAAAAAAACATTTAGAAGGGAAATCGATGGAAAAGGTAAGTGAACCAACAATACACTAGCTTAAAGGAACCTATTTAGAAAATAAAAAACAAAACTTTACAACCCCTTTAACCAAAAAGTCCATTCTATGCATCCAAAAATATAGAAAATACACCAAATTAAATAATTTTTCAACCAAAAAATAAATAAAAGCCTCATGCATGTGTCCTGCTTCTTAATATAGGGGATCAACAATGCCAAGAGTTGGTGAAAGAAGGGGTCCGTCATCCAGAGATAATTCCAAAAATAATCTGAATTATTTTCCTGGACCTCCTGCAGCAAAAGCATATTGGTCACGATTAATAAAGCAACCAATTTTTGGTCCAAGAAATCCTCCTTCTCCTGTTCCTGGAGTTGGGTCAAAGCAATAACTCCAAGGCCAAAAATAAATAACATGTTATCGCCTCCGTTTCCGCAACATGACTGGTTGATGAACGGGCGTTCAGAAACAAACTGAAAAGCGCAAAATGAAAAGCACGAATCAACACTCAACAAACTTCTACTAACATGAAATTAACAGAAGTAGCCCAAAGGGTGGTGCTAAAGAGCTGAAAAACCACATAGTACGTCACTACGTTCATGTTTGTTGGCCAACTATTGTGTGCCGTTTGTATGCAAGACATGAGATTTTAGAATGGTTGAAACCTTTTCTTAAAACGAATGGTATGCTAAAAATAGTCTGACGTTTTTTTCCAACGTGTCTGAATTCCCTGTGGATCTGGGGAGGGACTTCCCCGAGCGACAAAACTGATCATAGAAATGATTGTTTTGTTGTTTTGCCACCCTCTGCACCAAAACTGCTGTAGTATGGAAGAAACTGAATATGAATGACATTTGTTTTTTTTTTTTTACCAAAATAACTATGCGATAATGTAGGAGTAGAAATGCAGACGACATAAAAAAAAAAGAGAGAGGAGATTATACATAAATCATCACAAAGTTACCTATATGGCGCACAATAAACACCATAAGAAGCACATACTGTATATCAGGAATGACCAACCTTTTGATTTTCCTGGACCACAATGGAAGAAGAGGAATTTTCTTGGGCTACACACAAAATACACTAAGGCCGCGTACACACGCGGGGCCTGTTCGCTCAACTTTGTCCGCTGAACAGTGTTTCGGCGGACAGTCCGCTCGTGTGTGGGCTTGTTCGTCAAACTAAGTCTCGCGCATGCTCAGAAAGAATTTACACGCCGAAGGTTGCATTGCAGTGTATAGGACGTCGTTTTCTAGTCCCGTCCAGTCTAGTATTTTGAGCGGACTGTCCGCTGAAACTGTTTGACTGTTTGACGAACAAAGTTGAGCGAACAGTCCCCGCGTGTGTACGCGGCCTTAGGATAGCCGATCGATCAGCAGAAAAAGTTTGGCAGATCACAAGTTAATGATCACTGATATACCGTGGATAATATATCAGGTTGGACACTCCTGTTGTATATGAATAACTATTAAGGATGGGCTGAACACCCCTCGGTTCGGTTCACACCAGAACATGCGAACAGGCACAAAATTTGTGTGAACATGCAAACCTTATTAAAGTATATGGGACACGAACATGAAAAATCAAAAGTGCTAATTTTAAAGGCTTACTGAAAGTTATTGCCATGAAAAGTGTATGGGGACCCGGGTACCGCCCCAGGGGACATCTATCAATGCAAAAGAAGTGAAACACTAAAGATTAAATATTCCTTTAAATATCGGGCCTGGGGGCCCCCTTAGTCTGCCTGTAAAGTAGCGCATCTGTGTGATGTGTATTACATTGCCACAGCAAAATAAAATTTCTAAAGGAAAAATATAATTTCAAATTGCTTGCTGCTGTAATGTATTTCCGTCTTCCGGCAATATAAATAAAAAACAAGGAAAAATCAGGCCCCCCCACCACAGACCCGAAAGAGCCTGGTATCGATTTTAAGGGGAACTCCACGCCAACATTTTTAAAAAAATTGGCGTGGGGACCCCTATACGAACATGCAGCCTGGAGGACAGGACTGGGGGGCCACCCTCCTGAACCATACCAGGCCACATGCCCTCAACATGGGAAGGGTGCTTTGGGGTCCCCCCCCGAAGCACCATGTTGATGGGGACAAGGGCCTCATACACACAATTTTGGCCATTATCGGAATCTGGAAGCCCCCCAGGTCCCACCCCCCCCCCCTATGTGAATGGTATCAGGTACATTGTACCCCTACCCATTCACCAAAAATAAGTGTCAATGTACAAATAAAAAAATACAGTTTTTGATAATTCTTTTATTAAAAAAGAAAAAAGGTGTCCAGTGATGTACATCCATCTTCACGCCGCCTGATAGACCCAAAAAATTGAAAAAAAACCCTGAAAATACTCTGCCTCCATGGGAGGGCTCCCGCCAATTGCTGTCTTTTCACTGTGACAGCTGTTATAGAGGCAAGGGCGGGGCCACCTGCTGATGTAACTGGATGACCCCACCCCCTCGGACATCACATGATGTCCGAAGGGGCAGGGTCACAGGGTTACATCACCGAGTGGCTGGCCCTTGCCTATATAACAGCTGTCACAGCCAAGAGACAGCTGTCAGTGGAGCTTTTTTTTTCTTTCTGTTTTTTAGGTCCATTGGGTGGTGTGATTGACGATGGATGTACATCGAGGGACACTATTTTTTTTGCTTTTTTAATAAAGGAATTGTCAAAAACAGCCTTTTGTGGTTTTTACTGTTTGACACTTTTTTTTCAGAGAATGGGTAGTGGTACAATGTGCCCGATACCCATTCACATGGGGACGATCTGGGGACCCCCTTGTTAAAGGGGGCTTCCAGATTATGATTAGCCCCCCGCCTGCAGACTCCAACAACCAATGGCCAGGGTTGTCAAGACGAGACCCCTTGTCCCCATGGGGACAAGGTGCTTTGCGACTTAGCCCCCTGAGCCATGATTGGCTAAAGGAACCCTGCCTTTGGCCAATCATGGCTCTCACAGCAGGTCAGGCGCATACTTTGGCCAATCAGCAGCAAATCAATGCACTGCGATCTGGCAATGCATTATGGGGTGCTCCGTGGCAGTTGAATTTGCTGCAAACGTCCCATATGTTCGGTTCCTTTGCGAGTAAATTAACACTGATGTTTAAGTTTGACTCGAACATTGGGACCATCCCTAATAACTATCAGTCAATATTCTAAATACAGCTGTAATGTATAAAGAGGTAACAGATTACTTACTTGTCTTTATAATGGTGGCCAATATGTGCTTTCATTTTAATATCTGATCAATGTGAGATTTGATCAACTTGATACAATCGTCAAACAATTGAAGAAGAGGCATAACTCCCACTCTGATCAGTTTAGACTTGACTTAAATCAGATTTAATCAATCTGAGTTGATCGACCAGAGCAGAAAATTATTGTGTTTTTTAAATTATTAGTGTGTTTCTTTGTTCATGAAATTGATTGAAGTTTGATCAATCAGATCATGAGGTTGCATGGTGACAACAGAGATGCAATTGAAAACGTATAATTGTATCTCCCAACTGTCATTTGAAATCCACAATAATATGTGTGGCTGTCAGGACTAGGCTCCTGCTACTTAACGAGCAGCTCTTTTATTTCAGTGCTTAGAAGCTGCTCAGTTGTTGGTTAATTACCAGCCACTCGCTGTTACCACAGTGACTCACTGACACAGCCAGCCCCTTTTTGCTATTTAAGCAGCCTACTTTATTTCCTCTTTGCCCTTAAGTAGTCTATGATCTCTAAGTGTGTTCCTTCCTGTGCTCCCATGTATGACTTGGCTTGGTTGACTTCCCTTCCGATTTCTGCTCCTGATTTTTGCTCCTGACTACACTGACTTCTGGTTTCCTGACCTTGTCTGATTACGGGGCTCTGTCATCCAAACTCTGGCTTCTGTTTTTTGACTACATTCCAAAACTGTGTAATTTTTGCCATTTCATTAAAGGTGTGGTTTTAACTGCACTTTTGGTCTCAGTCTGGTTTATGGTTCCTGAGAGTGACATATCGATTGAATGGGTTGACGACTATAGATTGATTATTCCTATAAGAGAGATTGATTGGAAAAAAAATAATTTATCAAAGTCTGTATGGTCCTCATTATGTTATTATGCTTTTAAAAGCACAGATTAAAAAAAAGTGCAGTGCAGAGAGAAAAAAGGGATAAAGTATGTAGAGGGAGTGAAGGGAATGGATCACATTTGGAGAGAAAGTCTGATCACTGTTAACCTAAAAATATTTTATAAATAGCTTTGGTTGTGGGATGTATTAACTGTTAGGAAAAATGTAAGTAATCTTCATCCTGAAACATGATCTGTTCTATGGCAGCCACACCTTGGAAGATTATTTAAACTAACTTTGTCAGAGGAGAATATTTCTTCCATTCTCGAGATGAGGTTCAGTTAGATTTCAGCATTATCAAAGCTGGAGATACTTTGTGCCCAAACAGGCCCTCCGATAATTTATAATAAAAGAACACCATGTTTGAAGGAGAATGAGAATTACATTTTTTTTCTTTTATGACAGTTCGAAGCATAAGCAAGGTTCAATACAGATTTTCTATTTGGCGTGGCAGTCAGAGATAAAGGGCTCTTTCACTTTGTTCAGCAGGGGATCCATGCACAGATTCCCTGTTGAATCGGAAATGAGTGGGACAGATGTCAGTGTTTTGACATCCATGCTCGTTCAGTGTGTTTGCATATACACAGCGGACAGAGGCAGACCCATGATGGCTGTATGAGTGCCAGATGTGAAGAGACTTGTGTCCGTTTACATCAGGCTACCTCTGATCCATCATGTTTAGGTCCAGAAAACCAGAAAAGGATGCAGTCCGTTTCATTTTTTATCTCTGATCCTGGACAGATTCAGAGGTAGATGATGCAAATGGACACAGGTCTGTTTACATCATCCTCCCCATAGACCCACATAGGCCAACCAGGTCCGTCCGTAAAACAGACAGGTGGACCTAATTAGAAAGCCAGTGTCAAAGGGCCTTAAGGCATATTTCGACCACCTGGGAGCATTTCAACTTGCCCATAGACCCACACTTTTACCGGAATGGGAGGGGGCAGACCTAGCAAGGAGAAAGATTTGAAAACCTGTACAATTTATTTTACTCGCTAGCTTTATCTCAGTGCAAAGAATAAGGGTATTTTAGAGGACAAATATATTGTGATTTTGCTGAGCACATATTTGAATTATTTGTTTGCCTTAGGCCCCGTACACAGGAGCGCATTTTCCGTTGGAAAAAAACGTGGATGTTTTTTCCCATGGAATTCCCCTCAAGCTTGACTTGCATACACACAGTCACACAAAAGTTCTCTGAATTTTCGGCTGTCAAGAACGCGGTAACGTACAACACTACGACGAGCTGAGAAAATGCAGTTCAATGCTTCCGAGCATGCGTTGAATTTTTTCTGAACATGCGTAGGAATTTTACACGTCGGAATTTGTACAGACGATCGGAATTTGCGATCAAAACTTTTTCCGACTGAAAAATAGAGAACCTGTGCTCAATCTTTTGCTAGCTGGAATTCTGCCAGCAAAAGTCCGATGGAGTATACACATGGTTGGAATTTCTGACCAAAGGCTCATTTCTGATCAGGTGTATGTGGCTTTAGTGCTAATTCACACCAGATGCAGTTCCATGCACTTTTTTCTGCACTAAAAATGCATGCAGTATATTCCATGTATTCCAATGACTCTAGTTCACACCAGCGCACAGTTTCTGTTTCAGAAACTGACCAAAAACTGTCTGGAACTGATTGCATTGGTGTGAACTAGAGCAATTGGAATACATTGAAAATACTGCATGCATTTTTAGACCCCTTTCACACCACACCGCTGATAGCGGCGGCGGTAAAACGCCGCTATTTTTAGCGGCGTTTTATCGCCGGATTTGCGGCGCATTTCAGCCGCTAGCGGGGCGCTTTTACCCCCCGCTAGCGGCCGCGAAAGGGTTAAAACCGCCGGCAATACGCCGCAATAGCGGAGTTTTGCCGGCGGCATTACAGCGCTGCCCCATTGATTTCAATGGGCAGCAGCGGTGGAGGAGCGGTAAACACACCGCTCCTTCACCGCTCCAAAGAAGCTGCTGGCAGGACTTTTTTCTGACGTCCTGCCAGCGCACCGCTGTAGTGTGAAAGCCCTCGGGGCTTTCACACTACACACAATGGTGCAGCTTCTTTAGGGCGTTTTGCAGGCGCTATTTCTAACGCTATAGCGCCTGCAAAACGCCCTGGTGTGAAAGGGGTCTTAGTGCAGAAAAAAAGCGCACGGAATTTCAACTGATGTGAACTGGCCCTAAAAGTAGGTTTTCATGTTACATTAAATTTTCTTACATGTTTGCTTGTCCACTATTACACTAGAAGTGGCTCACTGTGACTACGCTGTATTTGTTCTTAACAACTGTTGGCATATATTAGTCACGCAGGGAGTGCCTTGTTTTCAATAACCCAGATTTGCCAAAAAGAAATGAACATTTTCACTTTGCAAAGGAATTTAACTTATCCTAGTGACTATGGGGAAGCTGCTCTGACTTTAATTATTCAGTCACACGCATCTTGTTTTTCCATATTGCCTTGCACATAATTGGGTGTTCTTTGCAATTTTCGCCGCATTTACCAAGCTAAGTGAAAATTCACTTCACAAAATGAACATGTTCAATTCTTTTGGTAGGTCAATAGAATAGCATAAGTGTGCATTGTAAGAAGGAGCAGGAAGCAGAGACTGTGTATGTAATAGCAAACATGGCTGCCCCCGTGTACATATCATTGTAAACTATATATATATAGAATCAATATTTTTAATAACACAGATCAATAAGCTTATTTATATCAAAATATCTCTTTTTAAGTATATCTAAACAAAAATGAAAAGACTGTAAATGCCTTTAAAATAATTCCAGTAGTTTTCCAGTACTTTCTGGAGTTAATAGAACTAAGGAGCTGTTATAGGCTCTGATCAAGAAAGCTTGACTATGCCCGTCCTTTCCACCCAGCTCTTCCATTCATAGAAACTGCACTACAGCATCTATAACTAAAATAAAATTGATATATGGAGGGGGGCACTATGAATAATCTGCTCATCCTCCATTCATATATTGCTTTCCATTCATAGAAGCTGTAATATGGCTTCTATGAATGAAGGAGCTAGGTGGAAAGGATGGGCATAGTTGGTATTATTGAAGAAAACTTGGGAGAGCATGTTAGTTTTATTTATCCCCGCTGCACCGGAAGATTTCAGCTGACAGAAGAGCAATCAGCACAAGGGACACATCCTATGTTCCTTATGCTGATTTGTATACTAATGCAATCTTTTATTTTGTATTTTTTCTTTTTCATTTTAATAATTTTGAACCACTTTGCAGAGATCTGTGTTTACTTTGATATGAAAGAGTCACGGAAGATCGCACATTGGCAAGCTTAGGTAAGTAAAAGAAAAAGTGAATTGGGTGTCTTCTTTTTTTTTTTTGCGTAAGTGGGTGGAAGCTGGCGGAATGAGACCACTTTTTGTCATCAGCATAGTACTACTTTGTACAAAGAATCATATATGGATAAAATAAATCTGCCCCAATGTTACAGTTTTGCCAAATTGAAATTAATTTTTCCCTATGTATCAGTTAAAACAGAATGTCAGTCATATTTTATTTTCAACTTTCCATCTATTAAATCTTCTGCCCTTGCTGTTTTAACTTTGGATAGTAAAACATTTTTTTGCGGCCAGTAAATACCTTATACAGCCCACTTCCTGTTTCTTGTCTGGTAAAAAGCCTAGGCTTATGACATTGTGCACAGCTCTCTCTCTCTCACTCTCATGAGAGTTTGCCAGGAAGGGAGGGGTGATGAGTGATAAGAGTGCCAATGAGAGCTGCAGGGCTGCAGAGCTGAAGGTGTGCCTCTGTGTGTCTGTGTAAATCCAGGGAGTGAACAGGCAGCAGCTTCAGCTGCCCACAGTTAAAATGGATGCAGCCAGACTTAGTGGAGGGAGATTTATGCAGCAAATTTGGCGAGTACAGAATAACAGTATATATAAAATAATATGCAAAGTGGTATGAGGGAAGCTTCAGAATGGCAAATATGTTTTTAATTACAAATTATGTGGGAAGACTGCAGTTCCTCTTTAACTGGATTCTAGTACTCTTTCCACGATATAAAGTAATTTTCACACTTCACTTGGTAACTGACTTCCTTCTCTGATTCATATTTGCTCTGTAACGTTCTTCTCTTTCAGTTAATTTAATATATTTTCTTACAGAACACAGCCAAGGGATTTCAGAGTTGGAAACAAAATACAAGGTATTCCAGCCACTCAGCTTACATTAAATGTGGAAAATAAACTAATTTGAAAAAGGCCCGGAGTTCCATTATAATGAACACTCTATCTGGATGCTGTTACCGGGGTAGCCAAGAAATACTTATGCTGTTGCTCGGTTAGTGTTTTTTTTTTTTTTGTCTAAATGTATTTATATGAACACATATACATTTGAAATTTCTATTTCATTTCATGCTTTATTATAAAGTAGATGATGTCTAATTTTTTTTTTTAGAAAGCACTTGTACTAAACTAGAAAAACATCAGGACAAGTGTAGACGGCCATTGGGAATGGGTTGCCTTTGTCGGCATTGCTGAATGCAGTGCAACAGTCCTATTCAGATGCCTTTCTCTGAACTCAGGAAAAGTGCATGTGCACATAACTCCCAGGTGCCCAACCTGTGGCCCGGAGGCTGCATGTGACCCTTTGCCACTTACGGTCCGGCCCTTGGGTCCTCTGCGGTCAGTTGTCTGTTTTACCCTATCTAGGTGGTTGCTCTGGCCAGTGAAGGAAAAATATTCATTAGAGTGGGTGCTGGTAGTTAAATGGCTACCAGCCATTGATGCTAAAACAAAAATATATCACAGCGCTTACGAGATAAATATATAAATCAAGTGACAAAACCTAATTGATGTAACTTTACAATAATGCTTACAACATGATAATAAAAATAATAAATGCTGAAAATATACAAAGGTGGTCAATAATTAAAGTGATAAGTGCTCCAAGGTGCCCCAAATAAAGTGCAAATGTGCTCCAAAAAAGATGACTGGTGCAGCGTGCCACACTCCCCTTTGTGACCCCACTCACCAAAAATTATAGACCACCAGCTTCTCAGTCTGGGGTCAAACAGGCAGTGATCAATCAGATCTGGTATAAGCCAGATGGTTGAGTGCAGTAAAATCCTCTGAAAATATTCTGGGGCTTGCAGAGTAGGTAACTAAGCTCAAACCATGGGGAGAGGAGAAAAAAGGACTTATAGTGAAGTAATGTATGATGTATAAAATCACCCTTCTCAGGCGTCACTTACATATGAATAGTGAAAACAGGCATCAGTACAACCACAAAAAACACTGCTGGTCAGCATGCTTTCCACAGAGGGCATAAATGGCATAAATGGTTTGGGAAAAAATTTTGGGAAATATATAAGGATGAGCCGAAACCCCCAAACACCCCCCCCCCCCCCCCCCCGCTTCGGTTCGCACCAGAACTTGCGAACAGGCAAAAAATTTGGACGAACACACAAACACCGTTAATGGGACATGAACATGAAAAATCAAAAATGCTAATTTTAAAGGCTTATATGCAAAATATTGTCATAAAAAGTGTTTGGGGACATTACCAGGCCCTTTGGGTCTGGTATGAACATTAAGGGAACCCCAAGCCAAAAATGTAAAATAAAATTTAGTGGGGGTTTCCCCAAAATCCATACCAGACCCTTATCATGCAACCAGGCAGCAGGAAAAGAGGGGGAGACAAGAGAGCGCCCCCCTCCTGAACCATACAAGACCACATGACCTCAACATGGGGAGGGTGCTTTGGGGTAGAGAATATAAAATGAATTACCGAACAAATGAAAAAATTCAAAAAAATAAAAAAAATTATAAAAAAAGTAAAATAAAAATAAAAAATAAAAATTAATAAAGTGAAAATTAAAAATTGTAAAATTTTAAAAAAGGCAAGACAAATGATAAACATTTGAATAAAAATAAAAATAAATATATATAAAAAATTAAATTAAAATTAAAAAATATATAAAAATAAAATAAAATAAAAATAAATGAAAAAACAAAATAAAATAATATAAAAAAATATAAATAAAATAAATAAAAATAATGTAAAAATATAAGAAATTAAAAATAAATGGAATACAACATATGTCTGAGATCCTAGTTATTCAAATATTAAATGCAGTACCAGTGAATTCTATATGCACATCTATATATTCTACTAGGCCTAAATCTTGAAAAAAAAAATTTCAAACATGTCGAAACTACCAGATTGACAGGAAGCTATTCAAATCCAGCTCTATGCTTAAGCCAAGGGAGTTCATAGTGCCAAGCCTATGTATCCATTGGGTTTCATTCTGCGAGAGTGAGGTTAGACCCTCTTCAATGTTCCTGTGCCCTATCAATTCCAAGTCAAACCACTTGGATCCCTGTTGTGAAACAATCTGAAATGATTTGACAGGCTATGATGTTTCAAAACCTTTTTGATTTTATTTATATGCTCTCTCAGCCTGATCCCTAACTTTCTTGTGGTCCTGCCCACATATTGGTAATCAGCCAGGCCAGATGTCAGGGATCCAAGTAGAGCAACAGCAAGCAGGATAAGGAGCCAGAAAGGATGTCAGCAAAGCCAGTCTTTAACCACTTGACCACTGGGCACTTAAACCCCCTTAATAACAAGACCAATTTTCAGCTTTTGGTGCTCTCACATTTTGAATGACAATTACTCAGTCATGCAACACTATACCCATATGAAATGTTTGTCCTTTTTTTCACACAAATAGAGCTTTCTTTTGGTGGTATTTAATCACCGCTGGGTTTTTTATTTTTTGTGCTATAAAAGAAAAAATACAGAAAATTCTGTGAAAAAATAAATGTTTCTTCATTTCTGTTAGAAAATTTAGCAGATTAGTCATTTTTCTTCATAAATTTTGGCCAAAATTTATACTACTACATATCTTCGGTAAAAATAAATACAAATTGGTGGATATTATTTGGTCTTTGTGAAAGTTATAGAGTCCACAAGCTATGGTGCCAATATCTGAAAATTTATCACGCCTGAAGTACTGACGGCCTATCTAAATTGTTGAGACCCTAACATGCCAGAAAAGTACAAATACCCCCCAAATGACCCCTTTTTGGAAAGAAGACATTCCAAGGTATTTAGTAAGAGGCATGATGAATTTTTTGAAGTTGTAATTTTTTCCAACAAATCTTTGCAAAATCAAGATTTTTTTTCCTTTTTTTTCACAAAATTGTCATATTATCAGGTTATTTCTCACACACAGCATATGCATACCACAAATTACACCCCAAAACACATTCTACTATTACTACCGAGTATGGTGATACCACACGTGTGAGACTTTTACACAACGTGGCCACATACAGAGGCCCAACGTGCAGGGAGCACAATAAGACCCCACATCTCACCTCTAGGCTGGGAAGCCTGAAATAAAATAAAAACCGATTCTGGCTTTGATCGTATTGGCGAGTCGGTAGAAGCACCGGAGGGCGGCGGGAGGGGGGGACGTCCCCTTACCGTGATCCATGATGCACCGGGTCCTGTGGACCCGGCGGTCACAGATGCTTTCGAGTGCGCGCCCCTGGGGGCGCGCGAGAGCGGCATTCTGGGAGGACGTACTATAAAGTCCTCCCAGAGTTAAGCAACCTCCCTGTAGCCATCATTCAGCTATGGGCCGGTTGTTAAGTGGTTAAACAGGAACGCAGGAGATGGTTTCTTGTGATGTGACCAAGGCGAAGGCAAGAATGAAGTGAGCTGGAGATCTTTAAGTAGGCGGGACTGACGAGCAGATCCACAACAGCTGGTTAGCTGTGGAGAGAGATGAGAGCTGGCAATTAGCTAATAGGCTGAGCGGCCAGCTCAGAGACGAAAAGGCTGAGCCAGCCTTGACATTCCCACAGCTGAAAAAGACAATTTGATCCAAAAAGATGAACTGCTTTCTAGGGGGATTGATGACGTTATGTGCAAGCTTCAAACAGAGTGTAGGTGGTTTGGTATATATAAATAATGGCTTAGCTGGCAGAATATGTCTCAAATCTCTATCCTTGAGGAGCAAGGGCCAGTGTTTTCTAACTATACCTTCAAACTGTTTATGTAAATTTGGTCTGAAGTCCGGGTAGCCGTTTGACAATTTAGGTATATGTGGATTACTTAGTGAAGGAAATTAAATGCAGAATTTAAAATTTTAATTTAAATGCCTTTCCTAGTGTTTAATATTTGATAAGGGATTATTGTACTTGGTAATTTCACCAACACTTTTGTATTGGTTCAACCCCAGTATGTGGATTCATTTTAGGGGTTTTACCTATTGCCATTATTATTAGTGGGGTTTTACCAGTGTGGGTAGAAAAGAGAAATAAGTTTCCTTTTTGTTTATTCTGTTGTTAGTTTTCCATCTCCTTTGATTGGACAGGATGGAGTTTAGATTTAAAAAAAACCTTTCATTATATAATTTCTAATGTAGTGACTGTGTTTATTCACAGCTTTTTCCCATAGCCAAGATGGCGAGTTTGCGTGCTGTACGGAATTCAGACTGAGGCTTGGATTAACTGTGTGGTTATTTAAGCAGTGCGTCAGGACGCCACCCGTATCCCATGACTATGTCTTTGGAGCGACGAAATGCGTAGGGAGGAGCGGCGTGCTGACGTCACCACGTTCTATGCCACTCCCGGAACTAACAGGTGGTAGTCGAGAGCCAGCCGGCTTGTATGTTTTTTTATGGCCTTTTCTGTATCCAGATAATGTGAGTTTATATCTGCTTATTGTGCTAATACATTTTAAAGATTTTTTATGCTATGCTATCAGTTTTTTTCTTATTTATGAAACGGCTTATCGCTGTCTGACATCCCACTGCTGGGAGCGAGGGACTGCCTGTCTGCCATCCTGAGTGTCAATCTTCACGTTTCTAGGTCCCATATAATAGGGACCTAGGGTTCTGGCAAGTGGCCAGAGTATTTATTGGTGGAGGCATCCTTTATAATTTACAGCACTTTCTAAAGGGTGTTTGTTTGATTCAACACTGAGTTCCTGCTGACACCTCTGCATGAATCTCTTCAGTTTCCGATTGGATATTATATATGGACAGAATTTTTTATTTTTTTTATTTAATGCGTCTATATTAAGTGTTATCACAAAATTAATAATTTAATTCATTTTTATTAATCAATTAATTCATTAACAAATTTTTTGAGCACTTTTATGAATTTTTAGACCATTATAGTATCTGAATTTCTGTTGTGGATTTGGTGGTATTTCACTTCATTATGGGTGTAGGTGTTTCTTGCTATTAATATTTTTCTATTCAGAATTGTTTGCACCGCATATTTTGTTAGATTATCAATTTTTTAATCACAATCACATATTTATTTTAGCGCAGCGCCTTGTATTTTGTAATTGTTGTGTGGCGTTGTATAGCGATTTGAGCTGCTGTGGGTGGGTTTTGGTAATAGCGCAGCTTTTCTTTTTATTACAAAAATAAATATGGCTCATAGCTAGATCTAGGGCCTGTGAAAGGAACTCCCTCTGTCTACATTTAATGTTGGTTTTCCTCAAGGCCCATGCCACTGCCTCTAAGGCATGGTGTTGTTGAATGTTCGTATAGAGTGAATTGACATCCACACTGGCCAAAATACAATTATCATCAAGTTAATGGTTTTAATAATTCTATAATACTATCTTTCAAATACGCTGGACACTTTTAGGTGAGAAGTTGTAAAAAAACAATCCAGCATAGAGAACAGTGATTGACCCCACTTACAATAGACCTACCTGGGGGTCTACATGGATTTTTGTGTAATTTGGGTAATTAGTAAATAATTGTAACTTTGGGTGCATCAAGTATGAAGTATCTCATTTCTTTTTTGTTTAGTATTCCATTAGTATTCCATTACTACGTGATCCTTTAATCAAATTCTTCAGCCTGGCCTTGAATTTGTTGGTGTGATTCCGCTTGAGTTTCTCGTAGGTTTCCACATCACCCAACAACCGATTCCTCTAGATAATCTCTCTAAGTCTAATGCCCCACACACACTATCAGATTTTCTGAAGATTTTTCCTTCAGGTTTACTAAAACCATGTAGTGCAAGGGCCTGCCTGATTGCATACAAATTGAAACTCCTACGGTTTGACCTCATATTATATGGTTCAGCAGAAAAACTGATAGTGTGTATGGGGCTTAAGATTGACCAGACCATCCCCCTTTATCAGCCGATCTGATCACTATGTTTTTCTTTTTTTAATTCTAAGCCTATCTCAATAACTTTTTTTGTGTCTACTGGAATGGACACTTAGATTATTTAAGTCTTGCTCCACCGGAGATTTGAAAACTGCAACAAAATGATTATTTTCTATTTTGGGGTTGAAAACTGAATTGTTCCTAAGAAGTGTATGTTGGTATTCTTCTGCTGCTTGTTCCACTGGTCCACTGTTATTCAAATTCCTATTGAAAGCAAATTTTAAACCCAATTCTAGAATTTTACATTCATCTTCTGAAAAAATGACATCATTCAGGTTAAAAATCCCTACCATTAATTTTCTATTTTCCTTTTCCCTCCTCTACATCCTCTTGTCTTTCTCTTTTTTCCCACCCGAATGGGTCTGCGAGGGTACCATGGCCTTCATTGCTCTTCCCTCCTGTCTGGGGGATTGTGATCTCTCCCATGACCTCTGGGTTTCGGTCCCCCTCTCCCTCTCATGGGAGGTCCTCCATGTCATCTCCTATGAAAATCTTCCCTATAGTTGTTGTAACCTTGATATCCCCTCTGTTCTCTAGATGGTGGGGATTGGTGATATTGATTGGGTGTCCACAGACACCACTATACCTACCCCTATGGTTTTGGCCCCTATAACCCTGCGATCCTCTGGTAGGTAGGGGTGATATTAATTTCTAAGAGGTTCATATCTGTTGTGGGTGGGAACTCCATACTGTGGAGTCTCAAATGGAGTTCTATTCCCTCACCCTGGTATTCGCCTCCATTCTTGTCCCTCTGATATTCCTCATTATTCCTAATGGGTGTTTTGGGATAGACTGGGCAGTGATCAATCAGATCTGGTATAAGCCGGATGATTGGGTGCAGTAAAATCCTCTAAAAATATTCTGGGGCTTGAGGAGTAGGTAACCAAACTCAAACGATGGAGAGAAAAAAAAAAAAGGACTGATGGTGAAGTACTGTATGATTGTATAAAATCACACATCTACATACAAGTAGTGAAAACAGGCAACAGTACAACCAGGAAATGCATGGTTCCGTGTTCCGCAAGCCCCAGAATATTTTTTGAGGTTTTTACTGCACCCAATCATCCGGCTTATACCAGATCTGATTGATCACTGCCTGTTTGACCCCAGACTGAGAAACTGGGGGTCTATGATTTCTGGTGAGTGGGGTAACCAGCACCTGTCTTTTTTGGAACACATTTGTACTTTATTTGGAGCACCTTGGAGCATGTATTACTTCAATTGTTGACCATCTTTGTATATTTTCATCATTTATTATTTTTCTTATCATGTTGTAAGTATTATTGCTAACGGTACATCAATTAGGGTTTGTCACTTGATTTATGATCTATGATCCAGAGACCTGTTTGATCCAGAGCATGGTCCATAAAGACATGGATGAGCAAGTTTGGGGTGGAGGAACTGGAGTGGCCTGCACTTCAACCCTATAGAACACCTTTGGGATGAATTACAGTGGAGACTGTGAGCCAGGCCTTCTCATCCACATCAGTGCCTGACCTTACAAATGTGCCTTGGAAGAATGGTCAAACATTCCCATAGACACACTTCTGAACTTTGTGGACAGCCTTCCCAGAAGAGTTGACGCTGTTATAGCTGCAAAGGATGGGCCAACTCAATATTGAATCCTATGGACTAAGCATGGTTACCATTAGCCCTTGTACACACGGTCATACATTCCGACAGAAAATGTCAGATCGGACCGTGTTGTCGGATAATCCGACTGTGTGTGGGCTCCATCAGACTGTTTCCGTCTGAATAACCGACCGACAAAGTTTTATAGCTGGGCTATAAAATTTTCCGACAACATGATCCGATCTGCCTTTTTCCGATCGTTTGTAGAGAACAAAGTGCCACACATGCTCAGATCAAATCCTAGACCAAAGCTATTGGCTACTAGTCTGAACGTAGTCCCGTCGTAACGAAATAACGTCATCATGTTCTGAACGATCAGATTTTCCGACAACTTTGTCCGACCGTGTGTATGCAACACCAGTTTCGGACTTGGTTGTCGGAATGTCCGACCGTGTGTACAAGGGCTTAAAGTTTGTGTGTGTAAAGGCAGGTGTCCCAATACTTTTGGTATTATAGTATATGTGGGTTTTGAATTCAAGAAAGAGTGAACTCCTGTGATGGAGAAAGTGAGCATCAATGGCTGGAGAGCTAGTTGAAGCATACGTGTTTGACGTCACACCTGACATACGTGTTTGACGTCACCTCATTCAGAATGATCAGATTTTCCGACAACTTTGTGCGACCGTGTGAATGCAACACAAGTTTCGGACAAAATCTGACAGATTTTGTGGTCAGAATGTCCGACCATGTGTACAGGGCATTAGACTTAACTTATGTGTTCTGCAAATACTCTGTAAAATTCAATATCCATAGATTATTTGGGATCTATTGGGATAGAGTGTAGACAATGGAAAGGTACATGAAAATGTCCTTTATACAAATGCAGTGCCATTTGTTTTCTTAGAACTGATTCACACAAGTGGCTGTGAAGGATGGGGGAGGAGGGGGGTTTGAGTTGCAGGTTTTACCTTCCCCTGACCACCTACCTACACTAGGGCATGCAGGCCCTCAGGCCAGGGCTGTACACATGCTGCAACAATGATGCTTTACTTCACGTAAACAGCAAAAATAAAATTGCATATTGCTTTTAGCAGGCGGTACTGCCACAGAATGCCCCCTCGCAACTTTCAAATGGCCTCTGAAATGTTATTTACTGTGGATCACTTTTCAGAGGGGTGGCATTATAGCCGTACCTGTAAACAAGCTTTTAAAGCTCATCACAGTGAAGATTTGCAGGATTTGACCCTCAACTGGGATTTGTTTGTTATTTGTGGCCCCATCTTACTATTGTGGTCAGTCCATGCCAGGAGCACAAAAATAAAGACTCAACATTTCTGTGCAAATGCTAGCCAATTGCAAAGAGTTCTGTGGATTGTCTATCAATCTATTGTTTGGTATATAGGCAGTTCATGAGAGACTCTTCAGCTGTCTACTTTGGTTCATAGTCACCCTAGTTGTTTCTGGTTTGAAGTTCATGTTTTTATGTACTGTTAAAGTAATCAACCCCCCCCCCCCCATACTTACCTAAGGCACATCTCAATCCTAGGATGTACACGAGAGCAAAGGTTCTCTCGGCTCTATCCCCTTGGCTCAGAGACAGCAACGGGAGCCATTGGCTCCTGTTGTTGTCAATCCCAGCCAGGGAGGAGGGAGCAGGGGGCAGCGTTCTGTTTTATGTGTGTTATGGGGGCACTCGGCATGGGGAAGAGCCAGGAGTGCTGATGGGAGGACCCCAGAAGAGGAGCATCAGGGCTGCTGTGTACAAAACCATTGCACAGAGCAGGTAAGTATAACATGTTTTTTTTTTTTTTTTAAACCTTTACAATCACTTTAAAGTGAGTGAAGGGGTACCTTGGAAAACACATTTTAACCACTTGCCTACCAGCTCACGCCAATATACATCAGCAGAATGGCACCGCTGTGCCAACTGCCGTACCTGTACGGCAGCTCGTTTAAGAGTCCCTGTTCCTACTGAGTAGGAACAACAATCTGGCTCCTCCTCTAGTCAGTCCCATTTCCTCACAGTTAGAAACACCTCCCTCCCCCTAATATTAATCCCTTGCCTGCCAGTGACATTTACACAGTAATACAAGTGCATTTTTATAGCACTGATTGCTGTATAAGTGTCAATGGTCCCCAAAAAGTGCCAAAAACAATCGCCGCCATTACTAGTAAAAAATAAATAAATAATAAAAATGCCATAAAAATGCTATAAATCTATTCCCTATTTTGTAGATGCTATAATTTTGTACAAACCAATCAATATACACTTATTGTGATTTTTTTTTTACCAAAAATATGTAGAAGAATAGAAATCGGCCTAAACTGATGAAGAAATTTGTTTCTAAAAATGTTTTATCTTTTTCAAAATTGTCTGTCTTTTTTGTTTATAAAAACATACAAAGAGGAGGGGGATATATATCTCCATATACTGGGTCTTTAAATGAAACGCACAATGAAGGGGGGGGCAGTGCGTCTCCATCCCTATTCTAAATTCAAAAGACAAAACGAGTATGGGACTTTAAATGAGGCAGCCTCAAAAACAATGTAAGAGTATAAATTTTATTATTAATTATACATAAATGTCAAGGAGCGTTTCTATGTGACCAATGAGTATTCAATACATATATAGACATGACATCCGAGTAAACATGATATAGAACTTAATAACCATAAAAGGGAACCTGCCACCCACAGGTTGGACCAGGTGACATGGGGGCGTACAGTCTTGTGCGCATCGACACCACGCTCATGCCGCACCAGTGACATCCTCATTGAGTGCCACTTGGTTACCATGGCATTGTCCATCTAGCTGATGTTTGGCGGGAGTGTTGTTTTGGCGCCATTGGCAGCCGGACGGCTCCCGCTCGTCATCACACTTGCGTGACGTTGGTGCACATCTGCCCTATTTGGCTGGCCGACTTGGGCATCCCCATTAACAGCTGACTAGATGACCGGTTTGCACTACCTGCCTCATACCACGCATCGATCTGATATCTGCTATTTATGGGTATACACACTATGGTTTCTTCATATACTTCCTTTTTTCACCATTGTTTCAATTATACTTATGCTGATCTTCTATGGTTATCACTTAATACCAGGGCTCGAGTCCTGCGGGAACGCATGGGAACGGCGTTCCCGTACTATTCCCACAGCGGGAACGCCGTTCCCATTAGCTGCCTGAGGGCTGAGGCTATGCAGCGCGTAGTTCGCCGCCGCTCCTCAGCCGCCGAGTGACTGGTTGCTAGGCAGGGGCCGCTCCGCATCTAGCAACCGGTCACATGACTTCGGCCGTGCACGTGGGCACGCACTGGCGCGAGTCAGTGGGCAGGCTGACACACGCTGCGCGCCTGCTTGGATCCGGAGTTCCGGACTGTCCCCCCCCTCCTCCCCTCTACCCAGTGCCAGTCAGTCCTGGCCTCCTGGGGCCACACGCTGCACTTTTCCAGTTTACTTCTCCTTCTCTACCAGGTTAGTCACTAGTGTGTAAGTTGCACTCTGCAATACCCTGCCAATACTCATCAATACTCTGCAATACCCTGCCAATACTCATCAATACTCTGCAATACCCTGCCAATACTCATCAATACTCTGCAATACCCTGCCAATACTCATCAATACTCTGCAATACCCTATCAGTATCAATACTCTGCAATACTCTGCGAATACTCTGCTATACCCTATCAATACTCTGCAATACCCTATCAATACTCTGCAATACCCTATCAATACTCTGCAATACCCTGCCAATACTCATCAATACTCTGCAATACCCTGCCAATACTCATCAATACTCTGCAATACCCTATCAGTATCAATACTCTGCAATACTCTGCGAATACTCTGCAATACCCTATCAATACTCTGCAATACCCTGCAATACCCTATCAGTATCAATACTCTGCAATACTCTGCGAATACTCTGCAATACCCTGCCAATACTCTGCAATACCCTGCAATACCCTATCAGTATCAATACTCTGCAATACTCTGCGAATACTCTGCAATACCCTATCAGTATCAATACTCTGCAATACCTTGCCAATACTCTGCAATACCCTGCCAATACTCTGCAATACCCTATCAATACTCTGCGATACCCTATCAATACTCTGCAATACCCTATCAATACTCTGCAATACCCTATCAATACTCTGCAATACCCTGCCAATACTCTGCAATACCCTATCAATACTCTGCAATACCCTGCCAATACTCATCAATACTCTGCAATACCCTGCCAATACTCATCAATACTCTGCAATACCCTATCAGTATCAATACTCTGCAATACTCTGCGAATACTCTGCAATACCCTATCAATACTCTGCAATACCCTATCAATACTCTGCAATACCCTGCCAATACTCTGCGATACCCTATCAATACTCTGTGATACCCTATCAATACTCTGCGATACCCTGCCAATACTCTGCAATACCCTATCAGTATCAATACTCTGTAATACCCTGCCAATACTCTGCAATACCCTATCAATACTCTGTGATACCCTATCAATACTCTGCGATACCCTGCCAATACTCTGCAATACCCTATCAGTATCAATACTCTGCAATACCCTGCCAATACTCTGCAATACCCTATCAATACTCTGCAATACCCTATCAATACTCTGCAATACCCTGCCAATACTCTGCAATACCCTATCAATACTCTGTGATACCCTGCCAATACTCTGCAATACCCTATCAGTATCAATACTCTGCAATACCCTGCCAATACTCTACAATACCCTGTCAATACTCTGCAATACCCTGCCAATACTCTGCACTACCCTATCAATACTCTGCAATACCCCGCCAATGCTCTGCAATACATACCCTGCCAATACTCTGCAATACCCTGCCAATACTCTGCAATACATACCCTATCAATACTCTGCAATACCCTGCCAATACTCTGCAATACATACCCTATCAATACTCTGCAATACTCTGCAATAAATACCCTATCAATACTCTGCAATACCCTGCCAATACTCTGCAATACCCTGCCAATACTCTGCAATACCCTATCAATACTCTGCAATACATACCCTATCAATACTCTGCAATACATACCCTATCAATACTCTGCAATACATACCCTGCCAATACTCTGCAATAAATACCCTATCAATACTCTGCAATACATACCCTGCCAATAGTCTGCAATACCCTGCCAATACTCTGCAATACCCTATCAATACTCTACAATACATACCCTATCAATACTCTGTAATACATACCCTGCCAATACTCTGCAATACCCTATCAATACTCTGCAATACCCTGCCAATACTCTACAATACTCTGCCAATACTCTACAATACATACCCTGCCAATACTTGCAATAACCTGCCAATACTCTGCAATAACCTATCAATACTCTGAAATACTGTGCCAATACTCTGCAATACCCTGCCAATACTCTGCAATACCCTATCAATACTCTGCAATACCCTGCCAATACATACCCTGCCAATACTCTGCAATACCCTGCCAATACTCTGCAATACCCTGCCAATAGTCTGCAATACCCTGCCAATACTCTGCAATACCCTATCAATACTCTACAATACATACCCTATCAATACTCTGCAATACCCTGCCAATACTCTGCAATACATACCCTGCCAATACTCTGCAATACCCTATCAATACTCTGCAATACCTTGCCAATACATACCCTGCCGATGCTCTGCAATACTCTGCCAATACTCTTCAATACATACCCTGCCAATACTCTGCAATACCCTGCCAATACTCTGCAATACTCTGCCAATACTCTACAATACATACCCTGCCAATACTTGCAATAACCTGCCAATACTCTGCAATAACCTATCAATACTCTGAAATACTGTGCCAATACTCTGCAATACCCTGCCAATACTCTGCAATACCCTATCAATACTCTGCAATACCCTGCCAGTACATACCCTGCCAATACTCTGCAATACCCTGCCAATACTCTGCAATACCCTGCCAATAGTCTGCAATACCCTGCCAATACTCTGCAATACCCTATCAATACTCTACAATACATACCCTATCAATACTCTGCAATACCCTGCCAATACTCTGCAATACATACCCTGCCAATACTCTGCAATACCCTATCAATACTCTGCAATACCTTGCCAATACATACCCTGCCGATGCTCTGCAATACTCTGCCAATACTCTTCAATACATACCCTGCCAATACTCTGCAATACTCTGCCAATACTCTTCAATACATACCCTGCCAATACTCTGCAATACCCTGCCAATACTCTGCAATACCCTGCCAATACTCTTCAATACATACCCTGCCAATACTCTGCAATACCCTGCCAATACTCTTCAATACTCTGCCAATACTTATTCCTGTTTGTGGGATATTTTCTAATGGGCTGTGTAACAGAATTTGGAACAGGGTGTATTTGTGGTAGAAATTCCCTGCGAGGGAAAGATCATCACCCATTGTGTTGATTGTTTTGTTTGACACGTTATTTTCTTTTTGTAAACTGGCACTTTACAATAAATGTTGTACTGTATTTTCTGTGAAGTATATATGCATATGAGCGTACCTTTTTTTTTTTTTTTTTTTGGTGGGGGAATGGATCTTGGGTGGGAGTTCCCACACTTTTTTTCCCAGGACTTGACCCCTGGTTAATACAATTGTATATGGTCACTTGCCCATCTTTCATTTCTCTTGGTCTATATATTTCCTTCACTTTGTATTGCTTTACTCTTTTGTAACCTCCTTTGCACATTTTTTAGGTGGTTGTTTTAATGGCTCCATCTGTGCACTGTCACGTCACTTTTTTCACTTTTCTTTCTCCAGGCATTTTATTTCTTTGGTACTTGGCAGTGCTACCAGGTTCATCATAAAAATTACCTTCTATTTATCTTATAGTGTTAGGACCTGGGCTTGAACCTGGGACCTCTGGTGTGGCTCTGCTTGCTGAGCCATCTGGAATGCCAGACAGCTCCTTGGACAGCTCCTTGGACAGCTCCTTGGACAGCTCCTTGGACAATTCCTTGAGTGATCTTGTCTTGAATCTTGTTTGCCTTGAACCTTGAACCCTTTGCTCCTCCCATGAACTTCCTGATTTAAGCCATGTCTCTGCACTTCCTGGTTGCCAGAATATTGTGCCTTCACCAGCCAATATCTTGCTTCTATCTCTCCTGCTGCTGACCGTATCCTCGCTACCTTTCGTTACCGACATTTGGCTTGTTCCTGGACTACGCTTCTGCTGAATCCCAACCTGCAACTATTGGTTACCGACTTTTGGCTTGTTTCTCAACTACGTTGTTTCTCAACTACGCTTCTGCTTGATCCCTACCTGCTATATCTGCTACCAGAACCCGGCTTGCTCACCTCCTGGTGGGGCTATCCTGAGGACCGCGACCTGGCACTAACATGCAGCCAAGCCCATCTCCACCTTCGGGAGCTCTGGTGAATACCGGTTAGTGCTTCACCTCAGGTGAACCCGTGTCATCAGCCAGGGTGACCTGTGTGAATATCTGCTCTGCTGCTATAGCTACTGGCCTCTGAGCCTGACTCCAGACCGTGACATATAGATTCTTCTTGCCATTATCGGCATAATACTACAATTACTCTATTTGCTGGCTGGGGGCTTCTCATTGTCGGCCGGGTGTTCTGGGGGACTCTTTGTGCCTCAGCTCCTGGTGGAGGCTTGATGAGGCGATCCATACACACCGGGACAACTCATGCTCTGAATTCCTACGGGGTGTAAGTTCTGTGGACTTGACCATCTTTTTTTCTATATAAAATTTATTTGTATATAATATTTCTTATACTATGGGCTTTTTAATTTAGAACATCTGTTATCATTCATTATTTACAGACATTATACATTTGCTCCTGATGAGTCGGTCAACCGACGAAACGCGTCAAGCTAGTGAGGATGCAATCCCTCACATTTCCATCATTTGTTACAACATTTTTATGAATTCTATTGTACATTATTACTGTACTATTTCTTTGAAATTTGTATACATTTTTTTTCCCTGTTATGATTATTAAGTTCTATATCATGTTTACTCGGATGTCATGTCTATATATGTATTGAATACTCATTGGTCACATAGAAACACTCCTTGACATTCATGTATAATTAATAATAAAATTTCTACTCTTACATTGTTTTTGAGCCTGCCTCATTTAAAGTCCCATACTCGTTTTGTCTTTTGAATTTTTTTGTTTATAGCGCAAAAAATAAAAAGCGCAAAGGTGATCAAATACCACCAAAAGAAAGCTCTCTTTGTGGGGAAAAAAGGATGTCAATTTTATTTGGGTACAACCACACAATTGTCAACGACGCAGTGCTGTATCACAAAAAATGGCCCGGTCTGAAGTGGTTAAAATGTAATTTGTAGTGTACAAAAATTTAAAATGCATGTCTAAATGTATAAAACTATGCCATTTTTTAATCCTTGGGCTATATTTGGCCATCTTTATAAGTGTTTACATATTTCTTACATTATATTTGACTTCCTTAACAAGATGCCACTTTATAGCACGATATGAAAAGGATCCATTTACTACACTAAGAGGTCCAAAGCTGGGGTCCTCTTTACTTTAAAAATAGAAATTCCCTTTAGATACTATTACAAAATCATATTAGGAGTTAAAGTGGTTGTCACCCTCTTTACAACCACTGTTTACTACAGACAAATTAGGCTTACCCATAGCTACACTGGATATCTCCTAAAACTGTTTAGGAGATATCCCTGTATTTGCATGTGCCGACATCATCGACACATATGTACTTAAGAAATCTGAAGCATTGGCACGTACGTTACCAGCAGCTCCAGCGCGCATGCACGGGAGTGACGCCATTGTGGCTCCAGCCAATCACAGCACTGGAGCAGCGATACCCAGAAGTAACCCCCAGGAGTGATGTTGACCACCGGAGTGGTGAACAAGGACTGCTGCAGGGGCTTCGATCTCAGGTAAGTAATTCATAATGAGCTAGTATGTTATGCATACTAGCTCATTATGCCTTTGTTTTGCAGCCCTTTTTTTTTTTCGGTTTACAACCAGTTTAAAAAGACTACCCTAATTTCACTTATGATCATGTTCTATCTTTTACCATTTTGAAGCAGACTGAGATAGATAGATAGACCTTACAAAAGTATTTACTCCCCTTGGCATTTTTCGTGTCTTGTTGCCTCACAATCTGGAATTAACATGGATTGTTTGAGGATTTGCATCATTTAATTTACAGAACATGCCCACAACTTTGAAGATGTTTTTTTTTATTGTGAAGAAAACAACAAATAGGACAAAATAACAGAAAAAGTCAATGTGCATAACTATTCACCCCCTAAAGTCAATACTTTGTAGAGCCACCTTTTGCGGGTATCACAGCTCCTAGTCGCTTTGGATAAATCTCTATGAGCTTGCCACATCCTGCCATTGGGAATTTTGCCCATTCCTCCTTGCAAAACTGCTCCAGCTTGGTTTGCACTTGTGAACAGCAATCTTTAAGTCTGACCACAGATTTTTTATTGGATTGAGGTCTGGGCTTTGACTAGGCCATTCCAACACATTTACATGTTTCCCTTCAAACCACTCAAGTGTTGCTTTAACTACAGCGTGTTTGGGGTCATTGTCTTGCTGGAAGGTGAACCTCCGCCCTAGCCTCAAATCACACACAGAGTGGTACAGGTAATGCTAAAGAATATCCCTGTATTTAGCACCATCCATCTTTCCCTCAACTTTGACCAGTTTTCCAGTCCTGACTGCTGAAAAACATCTCCCCAGCATGATGCTGCCACCACCATGTTTCATTGTGGGGATGGTGTTGGGTTTGCGCCAAACATAGCGTTTTCTTTGATGGCCAAAAAGTTAAATTTTTCGTTTTTGGACCAGAGCATCTTCCTCCATACATTTTGGGAGTCTCCCACATGCCTTTTTGCAAACTCAAAACGTGCCATGTTGTTTTTTGCTGAAAGTAATGGCTTTCTTCTGGCCACTCTGCCATAAAGCCTAACTTTATGCAGCTTATTGTCGTCCTATGTACAGATACTCCAGCCTCTGCTGTGGAACTCTGCAGCTCCTCCAGGGTTACCCCAGGTCTCTGTGCTGCCTCTCTGATTAATGCCCTCCCTGCCTGGCCCGTGAGTTTTGGTGTGCGGCCATCTCTTGGCAGGATTGCTATTGAGACGTGTTCTTTCCATTTGGTTATGATAGATTTGATGGTGGGATCATCAAAGATTTGGATATTTTTTTATAACCTAGCCCTGACTTGTACTTCTCAGCAACATTGTCTCTTAGGCCGCGTACACACGCGCGGACTGTTCGCCCAACTTTGTCCGCTGAACAGTGTTTGGGCGGACAGTCCGCTCGTGTGTGGGCTTTCAGCGGACAGTTTCAGCGGACAGTTTGATGAACAAGGTTTTTCGGAAATTCCGTAAAACTGTCCGCTCAAACCTTGTTTGAGCGAACAGTCCGCCCGTGTGTAGGCTTGTTCGTCAAACTAAGTTCCGCGCATGCTCAGAAAGGATTTACACGCCGAAAGTTATAATGCAGTGTATAGGACGTCGTATTTTTCGTCCCGTCGTACGTGCCGTTCACGTCATCGCGCACGGTTTCAGCAAACTGTTCGTCCGTCGTGTGTGGCCATGTCCGTCCATGCTAAGTTTGAGCCGACTGTTTGCCGAAACTGTTTGACGGACAAAGTTGGGCGAACAGTCCCCGCGTGTGTACGCGGCCTTACTTGTTTGGAGAGTTCCTTGGTCTTCATGGCAGTGTTTGGTTAGTGGTGCCTCTTAGGTGTTGCAGCCTCTGGGGCCTTTCAAAAAGGTGTGTATATGTACTGACAGATCATGTGACACTTAGATTGCACACAAGTGGACATCATATCACTAATTATGTGACTTCTGAGGGTAATTGGTGGCACCAGAGCTTTTTATGGGCTTCATAACAAAGGGGGTAAATACATACGCACATGCCAAATTATCTATTTTTTATTTCTGAAAAATAGTTTGATGTATATATTTTTTTTTTTTACTTCACCAACTTAGCCTATTGTGCTCTGATCCATAACATATAATCCAGATTAAAAAAACATTAAACTAAAGGCTGTAATGTAACAAAATAGGTAAAAAGCTGGGGGGGGGGGGGGGATACTTTTGCAAGGCAAAAGTATAACATGTTTGTGTTTTTTTTTTTTAAGTCTTTACAATCACTTTAATATGAGTGGCTCACACTGATATACGTCGGCAGAATAGCACCGTTGCGCAAACCGCCAAACCCATACGGCGGCTAGTTTAAGAGACGCCATTCCTAATGAGTAGGAACAATGATCTGACCCCTCCTCTAGTCGATCCCATTTCCTCACAGTTAGAAACGCCTCCCAGGGAGCACATTTAACCCCTTGATCGTCCCTTAATGTTAATCCCTTCCCTGCTAGTGACATTTACACAGTAATCAGTGCATTTTTATAGCACTGATCACTGTATAACTGTCAATGGTCCCAAAAAGTGTCAAAAGTGAATGTGCGTAATTACTAGTAAAAAAATAAAATAATAATAAAAATGCCATAAATCTATTCCCTATTTTGTAGATGCTATAACTTTTGCGCAAACCAATCAATATATGCTTATTATGATTTTTTTTACTAAAAAAATGTAGAAGAATACATATTGGCCTAAACTGATGAAGAAATTTGTTTTTCAAAATTTTTTGAGGGATATTTATTATAGCAAAATGTAAAAGAAAATAGTTTTTTTTTTTCAAATTTGATAGTCTTTATTTTGTTTATAGTGCAAAAAATAAAAAGCGAGGCGATCAAATACCACCAAAAGAAAGCTCTCTTTGTGGGACATCAATTTTATTTGGGTACAATGTCTCAGGACAGCACAATTGTCAAGTAAAATGATGCAGTGACGTATCACAAAAAATGGCCCGGTCAGGAAGGGGACTGAAGTGGTTAAAATGTAATTTGTAGTGTGCAAAATTTAAAACACATGTCTAAATGTATAAAACTATGCAATTGTTTAATCCTTGGGCTATATTTGGCCATGTTTCTAAGTGTTTACATATTTCTTACATTATATTTGGCTGACTTAACAAGATGCCTCTTTATAACACGATATGAAAAGGATCCATTTACTACACTAAGAGGTCCAAAGCTGGGTCCTCTTTACTTTAAAAATAGAAATTCCTTTTAGATATTCCTTTTTAGTTACAAAATCATATTATGAGTTAAGACTGCCCTAATTTCACTTACGATCATGTTCTATCTTTTACCATTTTGAAGTAGACTGAGATAGATAGATAGATAGATAGATAGATAGATAGATAGATAGATAGATAGATAGATAGATAGATAGATAGATAGATAGATAGATAGATAGATAGACTAAACCATACAACAAACATAATGCAATAAGTAATTTTAAACAGACTTTATTACATCACAATAAATACAGAATATTCACACAGTTGGACTGAATGCATTTTATTTATTTCCATTGTAGCTAATCATATTCAGTGCTACCTTGTAGGGCACCATATCATTGTAAGGTTTTTATATCAATGCTAAACAAACTAGATAAGATACTATATTTCCAAACAATGAAAAACTGCATAATGCTTCAAAATAAAATACCGTCTATTTCATGGAAATCACTGTGCTTTTCCCCAGGATAAATCGGTGGATGAGGTTCTGTTCAACTTTCTGGATTACAGTTAGAATAGAACTAGAATAGTTTAAAAACAGCTGGTGCTTAAAGTATCTCAAAAACACCAAGTCCTCTTTAAGTAAGGAAACATTTCATTCCAGAAGCCCATTGTAAGTAAGAAAAACATTAATGTTTGTTAACAAATAATAATTGTGAACATGCTATTGATTTCTTTTAAGAAACGATTCAGCAACCTTCCAGTGAGAGATTACAGGGATCATGGTACAGCACCTGTTGCTCGATTCTTCGCAAAGTATCTTGGATTGTGCTTGAAAAACACAGCATATCGGTTGTGCCATGGGAGCAATATGTATTCACTATCATAAAAAGAGGATCTGAGTAAAATTATAGGTAGGCAATAATTGTTATAGTGGATATTACAGAGATTCTGTAAAAAAAAAGAAGCACTTGATACCCTTAGGACCTGTGTGTTGTGTCAGAATTGACTTTAGTGTAAATATAATATGTGGGTACTATTGTGCTTAAAGATATAAAGGGTTGTGCCTTTGGGCAGATAGCTTTCTGTTCATTATGTCTGCATTTGACATATGTTTAGAATGCTTCTGATGTTTTTTTCTTAAATAGTATGTAAAATTATAAAAAATGTGTGCCACGTAATTATAAATGCAGCTGCACCAGGGTCAGGGCAAGGGATGGACGGAAGTGTTGGCTGCCCTGTTTACTATAGAGATGGGGGCACCTTACTTCTGTTACATGGCTGACAGGAGTAGTGACATCTACAGTGATTTTGACAATCAAGTGACTGCTGGGCGTAGGATCCCCTATGCTTGCACATCATGAACGGGTGGGGGATGCAGTTTGGCATCTTTGCCTTGGCTACTGGATGGGCTGCAATTATAGTTTTCCCCTACTCCCTCTACAAAGCCCCACAAATAAATACCTATTGATTCTGCATGTGAAATCCACTTAATACAGCTTCCTGGGATGGGGTGGCAACTGTGCTGCACAACCCCTGAATTCAAAGTAGAGTTGCTACTCTCAAGTAGTCTGTGCCTGCTTTACAGTGGGATGAGATGTTGCGGAGTTTGGCAATTAGCATTGTACATATATACAGTATATGTATATGTTTGGGTTTTCCAAACTCATTACTATGTCACTAATCACTTAGCTAAGAAAATCAAGTTTAGTGTATCTACTTTGGACTGTTGGGCTGACGTAATTAGGCAGAGCAAACATCAGTAATGTTGTAAGAATGGCCATCAATGGCTCTTTAGAAATAATATTTCAGTGTTTGGTAGATGCTGAAGAATTAAACCACCTGCTAGTTTCTTATACTACATCTCTTGTGAACTCCTTCCATTATAAAGGGTTTTCGCCAGTGGCAGCTGGTGAGTTCTTCTTTTGGAGCGGTGGCAAACAACCACCACCCCAAGCGGTCCAGTGCTTACCTGATCTAGGTGGTGGGCTTTGGTGTTCTCCAGCAAGGCCCACCCTGCACGGGCACGACCTGCCTCCTGATTGACGGGGATGAACTTTAGTTTGAAAATAGCAAAAATGTATTCGCTACCATCAAACAACTGGGTGGGCTCGGAGTGCAGTGCTCTGCGCCCCAAGCCCACCCTTTTTTTGAAGCCTATTAGAACCTCTGACTCTAATAAGCTCTAATCATGTGCTTCGAAAAAATACCCACCCCTCACTGAAATCCATAGTCCGGCCCCCTGTAGATCAGGGGGCCGGACGCATGGATGGGGGGTGGCACCTGTGCATCCTCTATGGACGGGTCTCCTCTGGTTCTCGCTCTCTCTGTTGGATTGTTTTGTATTTTATGTTATAAGGTTTTGGGTTTGCTGCTACCATGGGTTCAAAGTAAAACCTGCAGATTTCATGGTTCCAGTGAGATTATGTTTAGATTTACTTAGAGAAATGTTTTAACCATAATGTACTGCATGGCCTTTGAACTATAACAAACAGACTTAGAAGGGCTTTAAGATAAGCCATCCCCTTACTATAAACGAGGGTTGGAGGGCCCGAGTGTACAGAGGGGGATATTTACAAAAACTGGAGCAATCAGTATTTGGTGCAGCTGTACATGGTAACCAACTTCTAACTTCAGCTTGTTCTTTGACAATAAAACCTGGAAGTTGATTGATTTCTATGCAGAGCTGCACCAGATTTTGCACGCTCCATTTTTTGGAAATCTCCAAAGTATCAGTGTATTTGTAACTGTTGTAGGCAAAGGATAGGGTAAATAGTATGGGAAAAGATTAGATTAGGGTGAGTGAGAAAATAGTATATTAATTCTGATTGTTAGATCTCTGTGCAAGTAAACACCTTTGTTTAATTTTTTTTGTTCTTAACATTGTGGGGGGGGGGGGGTTAGTCACTTTTAGCTGCTGTCCTGTCCATAACAAACTTTTTTAAGTTCTGGGGTCCTCAAAGCAGGGACATGCAGTTATGGGAGGCAGAGCCTCACCTGCCATGGACATAAAGGAAAAAAATAAAATAAATAAAATTATTGAGCTTCGAGACTCGTAGCTCAGCAACCTGGGATCAAGGTAGCTGAAATCCTACCACATCACTGGTCAAAATTTGGAGCTCCTGCCACCTATGGTTCCGGAGATACTGGGCTCCTTGTGCAGCCTGTTAGAAGCTACATACAAAGAGGCAAGTTTAAATACAAGCTGGCACACTCTATTGGCAGCTGACTGAGAGGATGAATTCACAGTGCCTTTCACTTCTTGTCAGAAGCACTGAGCTTAATGGACAGCTTGGAGCCTTGGACCAATGGTAAAGCACCATTGGAGCAAGCTGTCCAATTAAAATGCTGCAGTGGAGGCTGTCCTCTCAATGCAGTGTCATAGAAGGGGGCATGTGTCTAAAGACAACTGCTCCCTTCCAGCCCAGCCCTCTTAACGAGAAGGAAAAAGCATGGGTTTATGGGTATAAGTTTTACCCACAATCCCAAGTTTTTCCCACACAGTTAAGAGGGAGAATGAGAATTTTCTGCTGCGGAAAAGATACTGTTATAATCAAGCTAAATCATATATTATTATGCTATATGTTATAACATAATAATTTATTATTTATATATTTAGTGTGAGATTACTGGTTTGAAGTTATAACTTCAAACTTCAGTAATTTGTCCGTTAAAACACCTGCTTGAGTACAGCTTTTGAAAATATAGTAAATTACCTTAAAAACAATATATAATAATTATTTGTATATTACTTATGGTAATTAACCCCTTGCCACCCAGGCCAATTCTAACACGTCTCTCCTACATGTAAAAATCATTTTTTTTCCTAGACAATTACTTAGAACCTCCAAACTTTCTCTCTCTCTCTCTCTCTCTCTCTCTCTCTCTCTATATATATATATATATATATATATATATATATATATAATTTTTTAGCAGACACCCTAGGGAATAACATGGTGGACTTTTCATGTTACACGGTAGTTTTCAAACGTATTTGTTTTTTGGGGAAAAAACGGTTTCATGAATATAAAAAAGAAAAAAAACTAAAGTCAGCCTGATTTTATGTATACTATGAAAGATGATGTTACGCCAAGTAAATAGATACCTAACATGTCACGGTTTAAAATTGCACACGCTTATGGAATGGCGCCAAACTTCTGTACTTTAAAATCTCCATAGGCGACACTTGAATTTTATTTACGGGTTACATGTTTAGAGTTACAGAGGAAGTCTAGTGCTAGAATTATTGCTCTCGTGCTAATGTTTGTGGCGTATGTAACCTGTGCGTATCTGGCTCTGATACTAGCCAGTGCCTCTCCAGCCACGGACCTCACTGCACGTCCCCGGCTCAAAGTGTAACATTTACTTGTGGAACTGCACCGCAACTTCTGCACCATAGAAAATGAAGCCTCTTGTATGACCAGTATGAACTACACCCAAAAATAAAAAAAAACATTCTACATAATTTAATGTTAAAGTAAATTTTACATATACGTATTAATCTTACCCAATCTTTGAGGAACAACCCTGATCAGACAGGCTGAATTTTGGCTGTATTTTACTGATAGTTAAGGAGCACTGCAGTCACCCTCTTTTATCCAGAAATGTCTGCTAATGTATAACAGTAGATTTCAGCTGTGCACTGAATATAAATACAATACCAGCTATCTCATTTCATTCATATTATGAAATTTGCATGCATACTTGTGAATGGTATAATTATCTCTTCTGGAAAGTCATTTGTATTATAGGTTTAATGTGAATACTGCATTTCAATGTATTCATTACAAATCCACTGTGGAAAACTAAAGACAACCAGGCATGTCTGAGTCAACATTAAAGGAGCCTAATGTTTTCTGTGACTTTGGTGAGCACTATATTGCTCTGTGCTAGTATCAGTTTTAGACCCAGTGAGGTATATACATGACGTTGGGAGGTGTTACTGCACAGGGAGTTAACCATGTGTTGAAACATTTCAACATCCGACAAAACCATACTAGATATTGAATGTAGTGAAGAAATTCCAACAACTGCTACATTCGTTTCACCATAATAAAAAGCTCATTTAGACTGTATAAACAGAACTGAAATTTATGTTTAAAGTTCTTTTGAATAAAACCTGTGTTCTAATTAAGGGTTTGTATAGACAGGCATTGGTAAACACTGCATTTTGCATTTGAACACTGCACAACACAAATGCATAAGAGCAAAAGCAAAATGCAGCAAACCAATGCTCTTTGCCTGAAATGTCAATGGTTCTGAACAGGACTAGTGTTAAATGTAAAGCAGGTCAAATGCAGCCTCAAAACTGCCATCCACACTACACAAATAAAGAAAATATAAATTTTTAGATTTGCTTTTGATGTGTGCTTTAGAGGGACAGGACAGGAACAACATATATCTACATGGTAAATTGACAGAGGACAGTGAACACCATAAGGTACTAGATGGTAGCTTATTCTATGTCATTATTTTGACAGCACCAGCAGAGCTTGCTCAAAATCTAAAACTCAATTAATCACTTGAAATCAGCTAAATATACACTATATTACCAAAAGTATTGGGGCACCTGCCTTTACACGCACACGAACTTTAATAGCATCCCAGTCTTGGTCCGTAGGTGTCAATATTGTGTTGGCCCAACCTTTGCAACGATACCAGCTTCAACTATATTGGGTTATCTGTTCTTAAGTTAAAGTATTGATACACTCCTTAAGTTAAGTGCCTTTGTGTGGGCATTTCTTGAACTGTTTAAATAACTTGGATTTTAATGTGACATCTATTCCTCTTTGCAGTGCTCGGTGGCTGCTATATATATAAAATATTCCCCAGTTTCATTTTTGAGAGGACTCGCCTTACATTTCCACATCTCCTATCATGGTGTGTTGAAAATATATTCTTTGACCTTTTTGTTTTGCACTAATATACATATGATTCCAGTATCTGAATCTTATTATATTTTTTTATCAGACTATAGGTTTTTGAGTCCCCTAATGTGGGGTTCTCATACTCGCCAGGGCAGACCTATTCCATGGGTAAAGCAGTATGCAGGGGATACCATCATACATGTTTTGTATCATGTTTATTATTTTTTAATACTTACTGTTGTTGTGATTAATCTCTTTTCCCTTTTAATTTTAGCATGCTATTGATGTTTTCTCTATAGCACTATATGTAAAAAGCTCCTGAAAAAGCGGTGTCTTTTTCCGCGAAACATGTCGAGGGTTTCATGCACAGATGATACGTGGTTATTTGACGATGGCTATTGAGCCTATTGTAGAGGACACTTTTGCTGAGCCTTTTAAAAAAAAAGATTTGTACATTTAAATGTGTTTTTATGAAATAATTGTATTTTTATACTTATTTTGGGTATCCCAAGCTTGTGTATGGTACCATAAAAGTCCATTAAAAGCCTAAATTCAGCATTCTCTTCATGTTACATGTTACACCCTAAATGTAGGTGGAACATCTATAATGTTCCAAAGGTAAACTTGTCTTTTATAGAGATTCTTCAGTTTCAGGCATAAAATGGAAAACTCATTATCCAAATCACAATCTTTGTTGCTTGACAAGGGGCTCCTGCTCAGAATTTCTGTCTATCAACAACAAGGCTGCTCAGCATTGCTGAAACATCTGATCAATATGTGTTTCTGAGAAGGATTATCTTCTCTGTCAGGAGGATAAAACTGTCCCAGAAAAATTTCTGTGCTCAAAGGTTTTTGTTTTTTTTTGCTTTTTAAAGTGTTAAATGGTAATGATCAGCAACTAGAGCAGAAATTTGTGAACCGCTGCAATTGACAAGTTGCCATCTTAGTCTATTCTTATGCTCTGGTGTGTCCTTGATGATATGCAAGGTGAATGGAAACAAGGAATCACTACTCTACTGTAGCACTGACCTACTATTTCAAAGTTCAGAGTATTGAAGTAGTGCATTTGTAGCTCCAGTTCTATTATGAGGACATTTCTTAGCTGTAAATAGCTGGCTGACCTGGGATCACCAATGCATTTCCTCTTATATTGTCAGGCTTACAATGGTTATTACTGAAGAAAAGAAGCTTGGCTGGGAAACGAATAGCCAAGTAACAGCATGCGAAAGATGATGGATCTACCTTCCTAGAAATTAATACATACTAACACTTAAGTGCATCCTTTGGTCTTACAAGATTGAATGTGGAGGAATAGCTTTTGAAACTCTATCTCTACAGATATAATGCATATCTTCAAATTCATTTCTGCATCCCAGTGGAATTACCTTGGGTCCTTGATCCAAGGCTGTATATGGGGCATTGACTTTTGCCCAGGTTGAGAATTTAGTGAACCTGTATTTTCCCATACAGAGCAAACCAACGTGTTCACTTTAAAGTGCATACACGCCTTATTTTTGCTCTTTGGCTGCTCTACCAAGAGTGAAGACAGTAACCCTCTGCAAGATTTGAGTTTACTCTACACTACCTATACCCAAAATGTACTGGCTATTTTCGTTGCTCTTGGTGGCTGACAGGAGAATCGGGGGGAGAGCAGGAATCTTTTGGACAAGCATCTTGGTGGAAATTATAGGCATGTCCAAGGCATGATCCAAATCCATCAATAGCCTAGGCCCTAGGGGTTGGAAACCTTTTCCTCATTAAACTTTAACTTACCAACATTAGGCAACTGGCATACCGGTGGACAATAGTGCCAAAGCCATACAGTTTATTGTAGCAATAAGGGGGTGCAAACAATCAGATAAAAGGGCTTAGTTTGCTAGGCTAGAACATGTTATTTTCTGTAGCAATTGTTATTTTCAGCCATGGGACTGTTTTTTTTAGCACTTATTGTCCTTCTTTGCTGGAAATAATGGTCATTATAGAAAATAATGATCATTAAAGGTTGGTGAATTGAGTCTAATGTCTTCAGGTTTATCTGCATTTAGTGGTTCTCATGTAGTGGTGGTTTCATGGTTATGACTGCATATTAGGAGTCTACAGACTCAATTTGCTAAGCTATAGAAATCATTATTTGCTATAATGACTACAAATAACAGTCCCATAGCTGAAAATAACAATTGTTATGGCAAATAACACATGGGTTACAATTTAGAGACTTGAGTCTTATGCGTACCTGACAAAAGTGTTTTCAAAACAATTGCAGGTTATTCCATATTGAAGTTGAAGTTGCGTCTGTATTTATCGATAAGAAAAACTAAAAATAATCCCCAGTTTTCACTTTAAAACTCAACTCCAGGACATTGAAAAGTCTCCCCTGCAGTGGGGGTGCACCGCCACTACAAGGGTTAATAGCTTGTTTAGGTCTAGAAGACTTATTTATTGTATAGAGGGGTCACTCTATCAAGCACAACATCCCATGTTGATATGCTAAAGAAAAGGTACTTGGTCTATGGGACTTGTTTAAGTAGATTTACATACTCGATCCTCTACTACTCCACTCTGCTAGACTGGTCCCCACAGCATCTTCTCCCCCATGTTCCAGCAGTCTAAGGTCCTGACATCATCAAGCCCTGCATTGGATGTGAGGATGCCAAGGGACAGTCCACCGCCTTGAGCTAGGAGAGCAGGATCAGGTAAGTAAAAATGTTTTTTTCTGTCCGAGACTAAATGAACCATTAACTCCTGCAGGGCAGATTCAGCCACACTGCAAGACGGAATGTTCAAGTTTGCTGGAGTTGAGCTTTGGGACCACAAAGTCTTCAAACATTCATAAACACTTTGTGAGTGCCAGTGTCTGGTGTAACATGAGTTTTTTATTTTTTTTGCTCCTGCTGAGGGCCAGTACTTAGCCACCACTAACAAACATACCTGTTTACAATAAACATGGGTTTTAAGTTAATTTAGGATATTGATTTAAGGTATTGAGTCCCAAGTCTAATAAATTTAAGTGACTGACACTTAAATAATAAATAATTACCATAGGAAGCAATTAAAGCTGCTGTAGAGTGAAGTCAGAACCCCTATTTGAATGTCTGATTTAGGTAATTTATTCAGAAAGCACTGAAGTCCCTGGGCAGCCATAGAACCAGCAATTTAAAAAAAGAGTTAGCACTGGCAACTCAGTTTGGGTTTCCTTTTTAAAGAAATATGGTGCCACTTTTTAGTCCCTAATATCTAAGCGGTTGCCCAACTCTGTTCTAGCAGTTCATATATTTTACAACAAGTCATTACAGGATATTATGTCACATGTATGTCACCAGCCAGGGAAAGCTAAATGTCTTTCAGATGTATTAACTAGGATGCCGGTAGACTCAAGTTTGTTTGATGTTGTTTAATTGGGGATGCAGCTTGTGATGGCACTTCCGCATGGACGTCAAATAAAAGCTCCTCGGAACAGTCCCAGATTTTTCTATACCCAGGCCTTCACATGATTATTCCATTCCCTGACACAGCTACATATTCCTCCCTCGTCATACCACCTCCATCGCACCCCCTTGTAGAGAGCCCGTGTGTAAGGCTGGAAGAGCATGAAGAGACGTAAGCGACGTGCCAGACCGCAGTACACCGCCATAGCCAGGACAATGAGTGGGGACATCATGACGAAACCCAGGATTATGAGTGCGGAGGAGCTGTTGTCATCTAGTAGGGTCTTGCAGTATGAGGCATCCGAGTGAAGGACCTGTGGAACAAGGACATAGGTTATCTAATTAGAACCATCATATATGTAGGTGCCAGCTGTTGAGAATAGAGAGTTTACAATGGCCTTTACTAGGTAAAGTTGTCCAGTCTTGTTTTTTAGGATTCATTCATACTTGCAAATAGGGCCATTAATGATTAGCTGTGGGATACCCAGCTGTTTTTTTTTTTTAAGGTGTATTATTAGAATAGAAAGGAGCTGCCCTGTGCTGGCAGCACACTGGAGAGCCAGATTGCTGCCCTCAGCACAATGCTTCAATAATCAACGCTCATATGAGCATCTGTGAATAGCTGCAGGAGCTGACAGCCTCCCATTGCTTTCAATGGGTCTTCCCACCCACAGCTAATTGCAGGGAACTGTTGGGTTGCTCACATTTACTCGCTAATGGCCCCAAGTGTAAATCGAGCCTATTACTTGTTATTTAGTCAGGCTACAAAGCAAGCAAAAAAAAAATTGGAATGTTTTATTATTATTATTATTATGTGTGTGTTATTTGTGTATTTTTTGAGCTGTAAGAGTTGCCCTTTGCTAACAGCACACTGGAGAGCTGGGCTCCCTGATTGTTGATAAGTGTAGCACTATGCTGAGGACAGCAATCTGGCTCTCTAGTGTGCTGCAGACAAAGGACAACTTCTCTCTGTTCTAATAGCACACCATTAGAAAGCAGCCTAACTGAATAACACTTATAAAAAACAGGACTTCAGCTGGGTTTAAAAAAAAAAAAAACATTTAATATATAGCAATAGCAGCTCACCAGTCTTTAGATGTGGTGTTTGCATTTTTTCTCTTTTTTGAGGGTTTTTTTTTTTCATTTCTGTTCACCTAATAATCCCATGAATAATATGCTTCCTGAATGTCAGTTCTCACTGATTTTACTGTAGCTGTAGGCTGCTCTCCTGATTTTTATTACAAGCAAGTCTTCCTCTCTTTATCTCCAATGTGGGGGAGGGGGGTTGATTTGCAGTTTACAGAAAATAGCATGGACGAAAAATTACATGTTTCAGCTTAATTCACAGAAAGCGACAAGATTGCTATGTTTTTTGCAAGATCAACAGACATGGGCGTGTGCACAGGGTGTTCCGGTGTGCGTGGGCACACCCTTATCACCCTGTGCAGTGCCAATGTCCGCTGCTTCCTGGTGCCCTATCTCAACCCTTTAGTGCTGCCAGCTTCCCTTCTCTACTCTCCCACCAGCTGCTGCAGTGGAAGTTTCAGGATCGAGAGTGGGAGAAGGGGCCAGTAAATATTTAATTTATTGGCCCCTTCCTTTTTTGAATAAATACAGTGAAAGATCTGTGCCAGTCACGTCTGTGTTCATTCTTAACTGAAGCCTAGTAAACTATGTTTACTAGGCTTCAGTTAGTGATTGAACTGGAAGCCGCTCAACACAGAACACTTCCCATTAGTTCACTGCCCAGTACAGCTGAGGCTGCAGAAAAAGGGGCTGGGGAAGATCTGTCTTCAATCCCTTTCTCTGTCTCAAAAGTGGGTGTCTGTTTAGACTCTTGATATTTCACCAAAGCCCCCAACTGGGCTCCTAAAAAAAGATTTGTAAAAAATAAAGAAAAAAAATGTAAAAGAAAAAAAAATGTAAAAAATAATAAAATTAAGAACTACTAACACCCATCTCTGCTCTACTGACACCGTCCACTGCTCTACTGATATACATGCATGTGTGTTTGTGCTCTGGGGAGCACACCCTAGTGCAATAGGCTGCGCATGCCAAAGGCAACAGATATTTTATGCTTTTGACAAAAGAAAACTAATGTAGCCAGTAGCCAACTTCACATCTAAGGGATATTAAGCTGCAATAAATTAAATGTTTATTCTTGGGTTTAGAGATCCTTTAGGGTAAACTAATTGGACTTTCCTATTTTATCACAGTGCGGTGCAGTTAGTAGCCTACCCATGGAGTTATTCTTGAAAGTCAAATGACAAAGTTCAACTAGTGTGACAGTACTTTTGTTTGCTTTGCCCTTTAGTTAAACTAGGGACTAATATTATTTCTAGTAGCAATAAGAAAAAAAATGCTGGGGGAGCGGAGGGGGAAGTACCATTACTAGCAATAAAGTTCATCTAAAAAGCCAAGTAAGTGGTTTGTCTGTCTCCTTGTTTTAGACTTTAATAGGCCTGTCTCTCTTGCGGTCATACATCCCCACATTATAAACAATGCTCTGGCATGCTGTGAGATTATTTTTTCACTGGGAAATCAAATATCAGATATTTTATTTCTTTGTGTTGTTTGAGCACAATACAAATATTCCCAGTCATTAAACTGATAATAATCTGCCACCGAGAAGCAGACACTCTGAGAATAGCTTGTTTGTGGTAGTTCAAAAGAGATGACCTTTGAAAAGCACTTACTGGCTTAGGTATTCAACCTTTTCTGGATGTGTAATTTTTCGCATGGCTGCCTGCAAAACTTGTTTAGCTATCGCCTCCCCTTTGCCTCGGAGTCATCACTCTCAAATGTTGACCTTGGGAGATTACCTGAACAAGTGCTACTACTGTACCGAGGTTCAACCTTCCCACACCACAATTCCAAATTCATTAAAACATCATCTTATTAATATGTGGTCTAAAAACCGCACAGTGAAAACAATAGAGTGCCATTCAGCATTTTTATAGCACATTTGATTTGGTGATTAAAGCAATAAGCAGCCAGACTTTGGCTTTATTATACTATTCTGAAAAAGTCACCTTCACAAGTCTGTAAACCTCTACGTGGTATTGCACTTCACTGAATTCTGGGTGACATATTCAGTATGGTGCTTATTAATTGTGCTAATTAAACTTGAACCCTATACAGATAGTTAAAGACAGTTCAAATACACATTACCCGTTAAAGATTCCTTCCACCCCCTAAGCGTAGGCCACATGTCTCAATACCTACCTTCAGCCCCATTACAATGATGACATTTCTGTATTAAAAATCTTTTGTTTTTTATTGGTCTTATGTAATATTCAAATTTTCTGAGATACTGAATTTTGGGCTTTCACTAGCTGTAAGCCATAATCATCAAAATTAAATAAAAGAAATGCTTGAAATATATCACTCTGTGTACAACACATCTATGTAAAATATATGAGTTTCACTTGAATTAAATTACTGAAATTAATCAACTTTTTGATGATATTCTAATTTGAGGTGCACCAGTATATTGTGGGAAAGTAGTCACATTTTTTAAAAATTGTATTTAATTTTGTAGCGTAATTAAAGTGTTACTAAAGGCATTTAAAAAAAAAAAAAAAAAGAAACATATTCTACTTACCTAAATATAGTAAAGGCTAGCTACCAAATCAAAGTTCCCCTATCTTATAATAGTATAATGACAGCTTCTAGCACTAATCACATCCCATACTAACGTGTGAGAATCACAGATAAATAAATTAATCATGTGCTGCACTATCCCCTTAGGCTGGATTCACACCTACAGTGGTCTGAAAAAGTGTTTGCCCCCTTCCTCATTTCCTGTTCCTTTGCATGTTTGTCACACTTAAGTGTTTCGGAACATCAAACCAATTTAAACAATAGTCAAGGACAACACAAGTAAACACAAAATGCAATTTGTAAATGAAGGTGTTTATTATTAAAGGTGAAAAAAAATCCAAACCATCATGGCCCTGTGTGAAAAAGTGATTGCCCCCCTTGTTAAAACATACTATAAATGTGGTTGTCCACACCTGAGTTCAATTTCTCTAGCCACACCCAGGCCTGATTATTGCCACACAATCAAGGCATCACTTAAATAGGAGCTGCTTGACACAGTAAGGTCCACCAGAAGATCCTTAAAAACTACACATCATGCCGAGACCCAAAGAAATTCAGGAACAATTGAGAAAGAAAGTAATTGATATCTATCAGTCTGGAAAGGGTTATAAAGCCATTTCCAAAGCTTTGGGAATCCAGCGAACCACAGTGAGAGCCATTATCCACAAATGGCGAAGACATGGAACAGTGGTGAACCTTCCCAGGAGTGGCCGGCCGCCCAAAATTACCCCAAGAGCGCAGCGACGACTCATCCAAGAGGT
This sequence comes from Lithobates pipiens, assembly GCF_037356315.1. Taxonomy (NCBI): domain Eukaryota; kingdom Metazoa; phylum Chordata; class Amphibia; order Anura; family Ranidae; genus Lithobates; species Lithobates pipiens. The sequence goes on along the minus strand of NW_027507788.1, from coordinate 140,951,562 downwards.
CACAAAAGACCCCACAACAACATCCAAGGAACTGCAGGCCTCACTTGCCTCAGTTAAGGTCAGCGTTCATGCCTCCACCATCAGGAAAAGACTGGGCAAAAATGGCCTGCATGGCAGAGTTCCAAGGAGAAAACCACTGCTGAGCAAAAAGAACATCAAAGCTCGTCTCAATTTCTCCACAACACATCTTGATGATCCCCAAGACTTTTGGGACAACATTCTGTGGACCGATGAGACAAAAGTGGAACTCTTTGGAAGGTGTGTGTCCAAGTATATCTGGCGTAGAAGGAACACTGCATTTCATAAAAAGAACATTATACCAACAGTAAAATATGGTGGTGGTAGTGTGATGGTCTGGGGCTGTTTTGCTGCTTCAGGACCTGGAAGACTTGCCGTGATAAAAGGAACTATGAATTCTGCTATCTACCAAGAGATCCTGAAGGAGAATGTCCGACCATCTGTTCGTGTACTCAAGCTGAAACGAACTTGGGTTCTGCAGCAGGACAATGATCCTAAACACACCAGCAAGTCCACCACCGAATGGCTGAAGAAAAACAAAATGAAGACTTTGGAGTGGCCTAGCCAAAGTCCTGACCTGAATCCTATTGAGATGTTGTGGTATGACCTTAAAAAGGCCATTCATGCTCGAAAACCCTCTAATGTAACTGAATTAGGACAATTCTGCAAAGATGAGTGGGCCAAAATTCCTCCAGGACGCTGTAAAAGCCTCATTGCACGTTATCGCAAACGCTTGGTTGCAGTTGTTGCTGCTAAGGGTGGCCCAACCAGTTATTAGGTTTAGGGGGCAATCACTTTTTCACACAGGGCCATGATGGTTTGGAATTTTTTTCACCTTTAATAATAAACACCTTAATTTACAAATTGCATTTTGTGTTTACTTGTGTTGTCCTTGACTATTGTTTAAATTGGTTTGATGTTCCGAAACACTTAAGTGTGACAAACATGCAAAGGAACAGGAAATGAGGAAGGGGGCAAACACTTTTTCACACCACTGTATGCATTTTTAGTGCTTTTTGAATTTTGCAGATTTGCACTACAGAATGTGTTTCATAGGAAACCATGTTAACCCCCCTGACGGTATTCCCGAGTCTGACTCGGGGTGGATTTTTCATACCAAAAGCGGTATCCCCGAGTCAGACTCGGGACTGCATCGCTGGATCCAGGAGGAGGTTTACTTACCTTCTCCCTCGGATCCAGCGTTGTCTACCCGCTGTACGAGTGAGCCGTGTCTCGCTCGATGCATTACATCGCCGATCTCCGTGCCCTGCGAGCGTTGCGACGCACGGGGACGGAGATCGGCGCCAAATTCAAAAAGTGAAACAAACAGTATACATACAGTATAATGTAATCTTACAGATTACATTGCTGTATGTAAATATTTCACATCCCCGTTGTCCCTAGTGGTCTGCCCAGTGTCCTGCATGCAGTTTTATATAATAAAAACTGTTCTTTATGCCTGGAAACTGGAGATTGCCCATAGCAACCAAAACTGTCACTGTGCATCAAAAATGATTTTAGACCAGCTAGAAAACAGCGATAATAAATTAGAATCACTCGCAGAATTGAGCGATAGCGATTTGTGGGGAGATCCGTCATCAAATACTGAAAAGTAATGACAGTGACAATTCTACAACTGAGCAAATTTCAGTGTTTTTGATTTGATAAAATTATTGAATAATTTTTATTATTGTTATATTATTATTTGGTACAATTATTTATAGTTATTTATTATATTATAATTTATGATTTCATTTTTCAAACTTTATCATACCCGGGATGTCTGCTAGACTCTGGTTTGGACAGATTTAAGAGAGTTATTCCTAAGAATTACAGGACTACAATATAAAACGCCAAATTTTCATGCAAAATAATGGTACCGCTTTTAGCACCTAAAATCCGAAATAATTGTACCGCCAGGGAGGTTAAATAAACTGTAGTGAAAATCTGCAAAATGCAAAAAGCACAAAAATGCATAGGTGTGAATCCAGGGGCGGACTGACAACTCATGGGGCCCCCGGGCAATAGGAGATTATGGGGCCCCCAGGTAATAACAGAAGATTAAGGGGTCAATAGGAGATTATGCGGCCCACAGGCAATAGATTATGGAGCCACACAGTATACACACACACACATAAAGTATACACACACAGACACGCAATATACACACACAGTATACACACACAGAATACACATACACACACTGAAAAGGTACTGGAGAGGCGGGGCAGCTATAATCTTCGGATTTAAAAAAAAAACACAGATTTTGACATACTGTCCCTGCTTTTATTGAGGCTGGCAGCCCTGATGGGGCCCCTTAGTGGCATGGGTGCCCTCGGGCAGTGCACTAGTGCCCGAATGGTCAGTCCGCCCCTGTGTGAATCCAGCCTTAATGATCTGCTGAACCTGTAGCAAAAATCTACAATAAACAAAAATTGTTAATTAAAATGATGTGCCTATAAATCCAAGAATTTAATAATAATATATAAGCGATTAAAGTTTAAAGCTTACAACATCATATAGCATGAATATACACACATTTCATAAAATATAAATGTTGATAAAAAAGTGATCCATAAAATGTGCATTTAAGTCCGTGATACTCTGACCACCCAGGATCAGTTTTCAGTGTCCTCAATACAGCAATAATAAAAATGACTTGATAGGTGACTGTGAATATAACGATCTTCAGCAGTTATTACACTCAGGTGCTCCCCACCCCAAGGTAATGGCCGCTCAGAGCGTGTGACCTTGCAATTAAGTTTGGTCAATACACGCTTTTAAATCATCAAAACGGATTTCAGGTCAGGTTGAAAGGTCCAAACACTGCTCAAAGATGTAGCCTCCTCACATATAAATATCAAAAAGAAACTCCATAGTGTGATACTGTTTTAAAAGATTTTATTTACTGCAACCAAAACCCTATTATAGGGTAGTCACATGGGTCTGGTGCGTTAGTGCACCACTCTATAGCATGCCTTAATAGAGCCAAGCCGTGGATGAGATTGTGTGCTCCTACTCCATATGACAGACCAGATGGACTTATATGCACTTGAGCACTTTATGGATAACTTTTGTATCAACATTTATATTTTATAAAATGTGTGTATATTCACGTTATATGCTATTGTAAGCTTAATGACGACTCTAGTTGCTTATATATTATATATAATTGCGGATATCACAGTGCCTAAATAATTCCTACAAAATAATCGGGTATTTATTATTACTGTTTAAGTCTTTCACATCACTTAGTACTCATTTTAACCTTATGTGTCTGGCAGTCTGTATTTTGTACATGCTCCTAGACTACTAATCTTTTATCATGATCACCTCATCATAAGCACTTATATTTCTTATACCACTAATACACCATCCTTATCACATTGATCTCCATGGCGTTTTTTGCCATAAGTAATCATGATGATTCATTCAATGACCTTTTATGCACTTTTTCCTTTTCATCACATTTTTGCAGTTTATTTTATTAAGTCACATATTGCAAATGTTTTATGTATTTTAGAAGGGTTAACAAAAAATATGAGTATCCCCTAGTTTTTTCATAACTACACACTTGCACTTTTACTATTTGATTCAGTTTATTAATTATATAATATGAGATTTAGGAAATAACTATAATTAATTGAATCTTATCAGGCACAGACGGCTATATTTGAGCCTTCTAGGCCTATATACAAGTCTTGTAACATATAATCTGTGCATAATATAGCAATATACTCTGAGATCCTTCCTTGCTAATAAATAAAATAAAAAATGAGAAATGTCATCCTTTACCTTATCAGCATCATCTTTTGCTATAGTTAATTTCTATGACCCATGCTATAATAGCAATCTAATATATATACAGCAGACTAATTACTATACTTACAATAATTTTCAGGTGTTTTGGTCTCTGCGTTTCCCCTATGATGGGGCTTACTTACCTGCGACCACTTGCAAGCTTCATACACTGTAGTGCAAATCTGCAAAATGCAAAAAGCACTAAAAATGCATAGGTGTGAATCCAGCCTAAGATAACAAAATAATTATTTCCACTTGTTTGTCTGTAAATTTCAAAGTCTCGTTTCCACCTGGCGATATAGGGAGGGTATGTTATTTTTATTTTATTAACACTTGAGAGATTTATTCAGCATTTTCATCTAAAAATGGAATTAGGCTTTCATAGGATATTGCATTGACAAGTTACTAATTCTCTTGGTTATGGGAAACTAAATGTATTAGTGTCCTTTGAAGAGAAGCCAGCCAGGTTTTAAAACAGCAGAACATTTACATCAGCCATGGCCTGCGGCAGGCGGAAGCAGCGCTTAAACATACTGTACTTGGATTTTCCCTGCAGCTACAAATCTGTAACGTCTCTAGATGCTGATATCCACTTTCATTTTCCTCAGTCAGAGGGAATCATCTATCATCGAGAACATGAATATAAAAGTTAATTACTCCTCTAATCTGAAAAATGTCACCGCTGTCATTAATACATACTGTCAGTGGCACAACTAATGTTTCACTCACTAATATTATTTGAACAGTGTTGAGCACTTGATGACCAAGAACCCAGGAGTAATTAAATTATAACACAAGGACAAAAAAAAAGATAAAAGTTTGGAGAAGTGAACCTCTTTGATTAAAAAGCATGTTTCACATTTTTATTGCCACTTGACAACAGGTCCGACCTTTCAGAAATACACTTCAGCCTCAGTTGGCCTGCATGTGAATTAAATCAGTCAAGTCTGATGCACTTGTACTCTGATTTCAGGCCCTAGTAAGTTTTATAAATTTTAAGGAAAATTATATTTGACATTTTTTAAACTATATTCTGCACAGTGGTGGCCTGTAATGCAGGGCACACGGGCGCCGCCCCCCTATACATGCATGGATTCCAAACAGGGTTTTTTTTTTTTTTTTTAAGCACGTGATTAGAGCCAGAGGCTCGAAAGCCCCATACACACTATCAGGTTTTCTGCAGATTTTCGTCTTCACATTTACCAAAACCATGTAGAGCAAGGGCCTGCCTGATTGCATACAAATTGAAACTCCTAAGGTTTGACCTAATATTATATGGTTTTGGTAAATCTGAAGGAAAAAAATCATCAAAAAATCTGATAGTGTGTCCACTTTCACACTGGGGGGGTGGGTGCGTCGGCGCTAAAGTGATAACATTTCAGCGGCACTTTACCGTCAATTATGCAATGCTATTTGGACGCTAGTAGGGCGCATTTACCCCCTGCTAGCGGCTGAGAAAGAGTTAAAACCACCACAAAGTTCTGCTGCAGCAGTGCTATGCTGGCGGTATAGCCACGCTGCCCCATTGATTTCAATGGGCAGGAGCGGTGTATACACGCCTTCACCGCTCCAAAGATGCTGTTGGCAGGACTTTTTTTTAGCATTCTGCCAGCGCACCGCTGCAGTGTGAAAAGCCCTCGGGGCTTTCACATTGGAGAGACAGCAGCGGCTCTTTCAGGGCGCTTTGCAGGTGCTATTTTTAGCATTATAGCGAATGCAAAGCGCCCCAGTGTGAAAGGGGTCTACTAAGCTTCAAGAAAGGGTGGGCTCGGGGCACAGAGCACTGCGCCCCAAGCCAACCCAGTCATGTGACACTAGCAAATGAATATTCACTGTTGTCACACTGATCTCCTCCCAGCCAATCAGAAAGCTGGTCGTGAGACCCGTTTTCGATGAAAGGAGAAGCATTCCAATTGGCCTAGGAGGAGGAGGGATGAGACGCACGGCGGAATCCACTGTGATGATGAGGAGGAGACATAGGTGAAGCTGTTGCCCAGAGAGAAGCGCTGCCGCCACCCCCCCCCCCCCCCAAAAAAATAAATAGAAATATATACTATTAACCGCCACTGGTTCTGCATGAATATAAAAATAAAATGTTTACATTCTTATTAGAGAGCCCAGTATGCTCTGCAACACTAATGTAGTCTTTATCTAACACGCTTATTACAGATTTTTTTTGCAATTGATTAAACGTTATAACAAAAATCATTTTTTTTACTTTTAATTATAACTACAACATCGTTGATTAAAAACTATTAGCTTTCCCTAAAATAATAAACACCCCCTTCATCACTAAACTGTACACCCTACTGCCTTAAAGCATACATCCTGACAAACAGCCAAATAAATATTTTAAATATATGTATTTAAAGCGCATCAACAGTTAAATGGTGTGTTTCATTCTATTTAACCAGCCTTGTGATTCAAACACCTCCTGTCACACTACACAACCAAATAGGAGACAATCCTTTTTCCTAGTGTAGTGCTACCCATGTAGTAGCTGGAGAGGATGGGTCCTCTGTTCTTTGCCTCAACCTAGTCAAGAACCTAGCCTCTTTAACACACCAGATGGAGTGTACAAATATAAAATATCAATATAACAATGATCCTTCAGAACATCAGATCTCTCTCTACTCTCCGGAACGGGGATCCTTGTTTACATAGGCAGATCCCAGGTCTGCCTCTGTGAGGAGCGATCGCAGGTGGCCAGCAGACATCGGGGCCACTGGCCACACGCAATGGCTCCCGCACCGCCGGCATGCGCACATGTCCTGTTTTTATTAACCACTTTTATCCAGGCCAATTCTGACATTTCTCTCCTGCATGTAAAATTCATAATTTTTTTGCTAGAAAATTACATAGAACCCCCAAACAGCAAAGACCCTAGAAAATACAATGACGGTCATTGCAACTTTTTATCTCGCACGGAATTTGAGCAGCAGTTTCATGCTTTAAAAAAATAAAATAAAAATAAAGATAGCTCAATTTTTTGCATAATGGGAAAGATGAAGTTACTAAATAGATACCTAACATGTCGCGCTTCAAAATTGCACATGCTCATGGAATGGTGCCAAACTTCGATACTTAAAAATCCCCATTGGCGACGCTTTAAAATGTTTTACTGGTTACATGTTTTGAGTTACAGAGGAGGTCTAGGGCGATACCTCACAAATGTGGTTTGAACACCGTTTTCATATGTGGGCGGGACTTACACATGCGTTTGCTTCTGCATGCAAGCACATGGGGAGCAGTGGCGCTTTAATTTTTTTTTTATTATTGTTAATTTTACTTTTTTTTTTTTAGTTTGACACTTTTTAAAAACAAAAAAAATGATGAGTTTTATTCCTATTACAAGGAATGTAAACATCCCTTGTAATAGGAATATGTCACGATCTGCCCTCTTTACAGAGAGATATGGGGTCAATATGCCTATAGCTGCAGGCATCATTCAGATATACCCCCGCAAAGTCAAGGATGTCATATGACATACCTTGGGCAGAAAGTAGTTAAACGAAACTAGGTACATTTCGCAATAGAGCAGACCTGTCGCATATACTGTGGCTGGTTGGCAAGTGGTTAATATTTTACCACCCAATATGGCTGGTAGCTAGACATTAACAATCCTAATAACACAATTTAGCATACAACGTGATTAACAGTAAGGATGAGACATAAGATGATAGTTGGTGTCCAGATTAGCATAAACAGTAGCAAAGCCACCTCAAGTGCAACAGTGATCAGAAGTAAAGTTTAACCTACCAAATGCTGGGACTATACGGACAATGCTATTCCTAGACCAACTGGATATGCCCTGTCCAGGATAACAAAAGGGGCTTGCAGAATAATTATTACAGGAGGGATGTTGGGGCACTTTAAGAGCATTGGTTAACTTAACAACAGTCCCAGTTAAACTGTATGCAGTATAGGTACAGTATAAGTACTGTATTGTCTACTCATGGGTGCAAGGTAGATATGATTCAGATGTGGTAAAAGTTCTGTATGATGCCATATAGGGTTGGTATGGGTGCAGTCGAAGCTTGGAATAAGTGCCCGTAGCATCCTCTAGTGTGCTAGAATAGTATTTTTGTTTAGAGTAAGTAACTTGTTCAGGCTTGGCTAGCAGCCAAGCCTGTGTGTGTTTTTTCTGGGTCAGGGTTGAGTAACTCAGGGAGGACTGGATGACTTAAGCCCCGTACACACGAGAGGACTTATGTCCGACAGACTTCCGACGGAGTTCTGACAGACTTTTCGGCTGAGCGGACTTGGCCACACACGATCACACTAAACTCCGACGGATTCGAACGTGATGACGTACGACTCGGCTCGAATAAGGAAGTTCATAGCCAGTAGCCAATAGCTGCCCTAGCGTCGGTTTTAGTCCGTCGGAGTAGCATACACACGAGCGGATTCTTCGAAGGGGACCGGGTCCGGCGGAGTTCCTTCGGAAAAATTTGAAGCATGTTCCATATTCTAAAGTCCTTCGGACTTTGGCGAGTCAAAAGTCCGTTGCAGCCCACACACGATCGGATAGTCTGACGGACTCAGTCCTTCGGACTTTGGATGTTGAAAAGTCCGCTTGTGTGTACGCGGCATTACAGGCATCATCTATAACACCTCCCTCTCTACCTCTAGAAACTTGCAGAAGATTCTAGAAGAATGGGAGTGGAGGTGAGGAGAAGCTGCCTGTAGTATTCTGAGGGCCCTGACTAATCCTCAACAGATGGGTTGGCAGGGGGAAGACCCTCTCAAATACTCTGGGTCAGCCCAGCTATGGCCCTTGAGGTTCCCCCTAGCCTGGACAGAGGACCTTGGGCCTGAGCTCGGGGGCCAAAGGGACCCTCTTCCCGAGACACACAGAAGAGTCCTGACAAGTGACACGGGAGCAGGTGGGAGGACAGCAGGAGAACACTGCTGGGAAAATCTCCAGGAAGGAAGACAGCCAGGTGGGCTGGTGAGTGTTACAGTCAAGAGGACTGAGAGGCAAGCCCGAGAGGACTGGGAGAGAGCAGCCTGGGAGTGATGCAGAGTCAGTCTGGGAGGACTGTGGAGTCTTAGCCATGAGGGCTAGTGAAAGGGGCAGCTGCAGCTAGGTGGGCTGGTAGTACCTAAAGAAGTAGTACTGGGATCTGTAGCCACAGAAGTAGGACAGCTGGGCACTAAGGCTCTTTGCTACACTACCAAAGGGGCCAGCGGTCCCTGCCTGTAAAAGGACCTTTGCACTGTTGACAGACCCCCCCATACAATGCCAGTTGGCCCTGAGAGTTGTAGTTCTACAAGCAAGATTTGTGCTGGAGGTAGAAGGAAAGTATATATACAGACTCTATATAGCTGTGTCCCTGAAGAGTTCTACTACTGTGATCAAGTGGGCATCCCATAATACACTAATCCCTATCCAAGTTCAATACCACTAATAAAATACAAAGTCAAAGCTGCAAGGACTGCTTCTTGACTTCAGAAAGCTGTGGACAATTCTGTGTGCCTGGTTGTGCAGGGTGGGAGATACTTCATTCACCAATGGCTCCTGCGGGGGTAGCACATTTGGGGGCTCATCCGGGATATCTGCCCATCGTTAACCTGCCAGCCATTTCCCTTAGCAACTGGAGTTTCTCATCAAGCCAGGTTATTGTGCCTTGTTCCAAGACCACCAGAGGGGTTGAACCAAGGAAGGACTTATGTGCTTTGCCTGCTTGTGACTGTTGCTCTGAAAACCAGGTGCCATTGTCCATAGCAACCAGTGGAAACTGCCATTGAAATTACTGCTGCCCTGCATACACAATTGCCCCAACCACGGGTGGGATGGACATTTGAGTTAATCTGCTTTTCAGTGAACTCTACCATATGTGATCACCTGTGGCAACCATGGCGACGACCACACCCTGGGATTACAAAGTGTGTGCTGTTACCCGTGGCAACCACTGTGGGCGATCGTGGATCATGCTCATGGATTATATCAGTGGCTTCTTCAGATGTAGCTCCACATGCGGTATAGAGTGCAGTATGTGTACGGTTTCAATCAGGTACACTTGGTGTTCTGCTCTCAGTGGCTTAGTCCTTGCTAGAAGTATCAGCAATGGGGAAATAGCAAATAACCCCATCACCAGTCCCCGGGATGTTCCGGAAACCTCTTCCTGTAGAAGGGGAGCTCCCTTGGTCTCTACCTGAAATACTTTGCTGGTCAGTTTTGGGAAGCAGAGGGTGAGTGGATGATCTGGTCTCCCTGCAGCTGTGGTGTAGGTGCTGTGATGTGAGTGGTGCTGTGCTGCTCCTGGGTGTCCTCACTCCCAGTCTCAGACTCGGATCTCTGCTGGTATAGTCTCTTGCTGGCGGGCGAATGTCCACAAAGGGATGTTCTCTCTCTCTCTCTTACTTCCTCTGTGCCAAGAGGCAGTTAACAAAAATCATCTACTAGCTGAAAGAGAATGGTGCAGCATAAAATCAATGTCTCAGTAGAGGAAGAGATGAATAAAAGTCAATGTTTCCTTCTTCATATTGCTGGACGTAGTCCAGCACCTGGCTACATTAGTTCAACAAGGCATCTGCTTATGTTATCTACCTATTGCCAGTCTACTTTCTGGACTTTTATTGAACATATTCACCACAGTTCAGTGAGTAAATAGGTAACCCAGGGATCTGTAAAGCTGAACCATTAGGGAGGGAATACATTCACTGTCTCCACGAATAACAATTGCCTTTCTTCTAGGCTGACTCCATTACAAATTGTTTGTAATGTCTTTCCGAATTCCAGATGACAAAGCTTTGTATGATTTGAGTGACACAAATACCAGCTCCGCCGTCTGATCATGGAATCAGAGATGTACATGCTGTATTTTAGTCATTACATCTAAAAGCACAAGAGATAAAAGCACCTGGGAAGCAGAAAGCGGGTTGTGTCTGGAACGTGTGCACAGACTGCCTAATCTGATCAGTATCAACAGCCGAGGTCAAGGCTCCTCACTGTTTAACAAGTTGTGAATGCTTGGATTTAGTTGTTTGTTTCTACTTTGTTTATTCTGGAGGAAGCACCTTCATAAAACCTAAACTTGCTAAATTAGGCTCATTCACACCTGCCTGAATGCGTTATGTTCCATATAACATATGTGTTCTGCTGTGTATTGTGAAGGGTGGGGTCATGCGTCGTGCTAGGGGAAAATGCAGACATGCTGCATTTTTTTATGCAATGCACACCAATGCACATGAATGGCACTGGGCACATAGAGAACAGTTATTTTCTATGTGTCCTTGCATTTGGCCCTGTGTGCCCCTACGTTCAGCCTGTGTTGATCAACACGGCTCAATGCACCTGATGTAAAAAAGCCTTTAAAGATGTCCATTCTACAACAGTGGAAAAACGTTTCAATTTATGAGATAAAAAGGGACGCGTTTTGAGCTGAAGAGTTATCTGAATTAGTGGGTTCTGTATGTGCAGAACTTCGATTTACGTAGCCAGATGCTGGGCTACAGCAATATGGAAAGGGAGACCTTGCCTTTCAGGCTTCTTTCCCTATAGTGAGATACTGATGTTATACTGCACCATTCTCCTCCAGCCTACAGGGGCAGTGCTAAAGCCAAGAAAGCCCATAGACTTCTATGCAGAGTGCTGAGAATCCTGGGAGTTGTATTTTAAGATGGCAGCCATATAATGGTGAAAATTGTGCAGTAGGAAGAGTGAGAGATTATTTTTATTAAACTGCCCAAGTTCTGCTTCTTGACACTGAGGGATTGAGAGAGAGAGAACACCTCTGTTTGAATATTAACCTGCCAGCGGAGAGATCCAAGCCTGAGACTGGGAGTGAGGACATCTACATCACAGCACCTGCACTGATGCCGCAGGGAGAATGGAGCACCCACTCACCCTTTGCTTCCCAATGCTGATCACTGGAGATCTTCAGGGAGGGACAGATGGGGCCCCACTCTACAGCGAGAAGTTATGGCAACATTCCAGGGACTGATGAGAGGACTATTCTCCCACTGCTAATACTTCTAGCAGGGACTGAGCCACTGAGAGCAGAACACTAAGTGCACCCAATAAAAAATACACACACACTACACTCTATAATGCATTTATCCAAACCTGGATTGCAGCTATTCCAAACTTATACCACGTTGTACCAAACCTTTACCACATCTGAACCACGTTTACTTTGCACTTGTGTCAAGACTCTGCCATACCTACAGTATACTGTACTATACTGCATGCAGATTAACTGGGATTGTCATTTGGCGCAAACATGGTCTTAAAGGGCCTCAACGATAGCCAACATAGGAACATCTCAAAGGGCAGCCACTCCTGTAACAGTTATTCTGCAAACCAGCTTTGTTCCTCTTTCTTAAGGACAGTGCATACATAGTCATTCTAGGACTGGCATCGCCAATAAAAAAATGCACTCTGGCACTAGTTCTCAGTAGATTAAACTTTACTACTGCTCACTGCTGCACTTGACATCAAATGTCATCTTATGTCTAATCCTTACTGTTAATCCCTTTGTAAGGTAAATTGTGCTATTACATTGTCAATACATTTTTACCTTGCCTTGTTACCAACCATATTGGGTGACAATCAGGGGCGTTCATTAGGGGCGCCCGGGGGCCGCCCCTCCTACCCTGGTCCCCCCCTATATGCTTAATTGATAGATTCATGCATAGCATGAACCTATCCACTGCCGCCACCGCCCTCTATTCATGTGTCCCGCCCCTTTCGGGCCACTGGGCACTAATTAGAGCCATAGACTCTAATAGGCTTTAAAATAGGGTGGACTCAGGACGCAGAGCCTTGCGTCTGGAGCCCACTCAGGTGTGTTGCAACAGCGAATGAAAATTTGCTGTTGCAACACTGATCCTCCTCCTGGTATGAAACCTGTTTCCAGATTGGCCAAAACGTCTGCCACTCCTATTGGATGGCTAGCGCTGGGAGGAGGAGAGAGGAGACACTGCGGAAACTGCTCCAGGAGAGGACACTGGAGCAGCTTTCCCTGAGCCCGCCACACTCTCCCTGCCCGCATCCAAGGTAAGGACAGTGGGTGGTCTTGGGGGAGTGTGTTAGTGCTGTGGGGGGGAGGGTAGTGCCGCTCCACCGCCGGCCAGCGGGGGCTGTTTGCTGGCCCCCTCCAAAAAAAAAAACCCCACCAGCTGCCACTGATGACAATATTTTACGTTTCCCTTTACTACCTATTTTGATGCTTGTTTTCTGTGATGTTGTAATTTGGTACATTCAACTGGATGTGTTAGAGGGCAGAGGTGTTTGGAAAAGGTCGAGGCAAAGAACAGAGGTTCCATCCTAATCAGCGGCTCCCATTTATAATCATTTTTTTTATTGGTTGAATACGATGGAATTTTGTCTTTTTTTTTTTAACCTGACCAACCATGGAAACTATTTAAACTGTAAGCTCTAAATGGTTTGCTGCTTTGTTAATGTTTCTAATAAACTGATTCATGCTGACTTCTCAAACATTTTCAAGATTTATACAAACTTTCAACAGTTGAAGGTTTCCTGGGGAAAAGGTAAATAATGGGCTGTTTTTCTGAGAGAAATGCGTCTGAATGTGCAGCTCCAGCTGACTTTTTGCATTTAGCAGATGTTAATGTGTTTTTCTCTTTAGTCAGTGATGGGGCATCGTGATGCAAATACACCTTCCAAGCTATTTCTGCTGCCATCATAAACATCTTTCCTTTGATTAGAAAAGGTCAAGGTCATAGCTCTTCATGCTCAAAGAACTTTCATTTTTAAAGCTGGCTAGGAGATACTTGCTTGAAGATGTAATAGCTGAAAGTCACCTGCTGGGTTCTAGGTCACCCCCAGTTATAATAAACTTAAACACGGGACATAAACACGCATACTTACTGGTGGTTTTTGATCAGTTCTGCGTTTTTTATTTTTTGCACTATAAACAAAAAAAAGAGCAACAATTTTGAAAGACACACTTTTTTTACTTTCTGTTTTAAAACATTTAAAAAAAAAATGTACAAAAACTAATTTATTCATCAATTTAGGCCAATATGTATTCTGCTACATATTTTTGGTAAAAAAAAATCCCAATGCGGGTCTATTGATTGGTTTGCTCAAAAGTTTTTAGTGTCTACAGAATCGGGGCTAGATTTATGACATTTTTATTAATTTTTAATAAATCAGTGATTTTTAGCGGGACTGCAACATTGTGGCAGATCGTACACCTAACTGATATTATTGACACTTTTGGAACCAGTGACATTACTACAGTAATCAGTGCTAAAAATATGCACTGACATACTAAAGACACTGGCAGGGAAGGGGTTAACATCAGGGGTGATGAAGCAGTTAAGTGCCTTCCCTCACTGTGTGTTCTAACTGTATGGGGGAAGGGCTAACTGGAACAACACATAGATCAGGTTCTGGCATAGCACTGGTTCAGGTGGTCAACCAACAGTCTGCAAAATCCCTTCCGGTCATATCGTTGCTGCGCTTTTTGGTTCTTAGATGTTTGCAGTTTAACATATGTTTTGGACCTAGGCACATTCCTGGGACTGCTAATGATATCGCTGATGCACTCTCTTGTTTTCAGCTCAATCGCTTTTGCTCCCTGGCTCCGTCGGCATCTCCGGAGGGCCTTCCCTGTCTGGCCTACTTGTGGAACTTCGTTTCCAATGCTTGCCAGTCCTTCCCCGGGCATCGTTGTCTCTGCGGGCGTGGACATCGCACTGCCAGGTGTGGAACCAATGGGTTCAGGTATCGTGTGGTGAGTTTTTAATTACGTTCCACCATGACAGATGCATGGCTTTGTTTTCCTATCTTATGTATTTGCTTCAGAAAGGTTCTTGGGGTTCTACGGTTTCATCATCCATGTCCGTCTTGTCCTTTTGGTTTCAGCTCGCTCCTGGGTTGGGAAGACATCGCGAAGGAGCTTCCTGTCCGGCGGGTATTGCGTGGTTGGAGATGTGCAAACCCATTCACCTGATTCCCCGTGCCTGATTTCCCTACATATCTTCTCCGGTATCCTTTCCCTGTTGCCGTCCGTGTGCTCCTCTACTTTTGAGACCCTGCTTTTTCAGGTGGCCTTCTCCTGGGCATTTTTGGGGACCTTTGGCATCAGCAAATTGGTTTCCAAATCCTACGTCCTCGGCGGGCATGTTCAGACGGAGGATGTAACCTTCTCTGAGCGCTGTGTGTCGTTTTGCTACGTACCTCTAAAACTGATTTTTGTAGGGGAATCAGGTTGTTTTGTACCCTTGCGGAGGCCTCTTTTGCCCTGTTTCTTTGGCCCCGCCCTTCATGTCCGCATGCATCAACCCCCCCCCCCACCCATCCACCACCTTCTTCGTCCATGCTGATTCTTGTAGCAACCCACTGTTTTTGCATCGGTGCTGCTATAGCAGTTTCTGGCATGGGTTTCCCTGATACAGAGCTCCAGTGTTTGGGTCGGTGGTAATCATCTTGTTTTTATTTGTATGTCTGCCCACACCTGTTGTTTAAATTTTCAGGCTTTTACCCAGCTTTTATCTGGATCGTCAGAGATTCCTTCATTTACTGAGCCGCTTGTCAGTTGGACTTTTGGAGCTATGGGAAGAATTTGTGTTTCACCTATGATATTGCTAGGATTCGTTGGCTTGGGCTCCATGGTTTACGATGGCCCCAGGTCCTCCCAGAGTGCTTATGCCTTCGTTCTCGTGTTTCCGGCCCCATTATCTTGATTCTTCACGCTGGAGGGAACGATGTGGGTTATATACGTTCTGTGGACCTTATATCTGCTATCAAACGAGACATCACTCATTGTTATGTGGTCTTTACCAACTTAGCTCTCATCTGGTCTGAGAACATACCTGACCCTACTTGGTTTGAGCCCCGGGAAATTCCTGTCCCCCCTTGTTCCGTTGGAAGGTTAACGCCCAGGTCGCTAAGTTAGTTCGGCAAAATGAATCCTCTTTTGGGTTATTTATTTAGAACAAACAAAGTCTCTTAATGGAGGGTAGAGGGTTAGGAGTGAGTTCAGGTACTTAGATCGCAACGTGGAAGTATTGAGAGAATCTAGAGAATAAAAAGTTTCATAACTGGATTCAACAACCCCCTCTCACTAGGCCTAGCAGCCGGTGGGATGCTCGACAAAGTCTCTGCCACAGACTTGTGAGATACACATGAGCGTTACTGAGGGATGTGGATACATTTAAAGAGCTGACATACGGTACCAGTTTCTCTCAGCCGATCCGGCGATACCATATGAGTGTTGATCCAAGTTGCATCCTTCAACTAAGCCTCCAGGCTCCTTCAGAGAAACCAGCCTTGTCTAATTCTGAAAGAGTCCTCCCCTGGGGTTCTTCAGTTGCTGGGCCTCTCCCTTCAGATGAGACAGCACCGGACCATCCCTGGATCAGTAGGCCATGAAATCCGCTCGGGCCTATCCCTTAAGTTGCATCGCCTCGGGCCAGCTGGCCCCGAGACACAGGATGCATAGTTCCGCACCCCAGGCCATGAGAGCCATGGGGCTGGGTCAGGAGGACCACCAGAACCAAACAGACAGAAAAATACTCCCCCACCAACATGGTGCCGGTATCTTAAATACGACTCCCCAGAATGCACAGCATGGAAACACTCCCACTGGGCTGGTTCCGAGAGATAAGTGGCATGAAAGTGAATGCATCCAGCTAGACTGCATTTCTACCCTTGCCGATGGTGACAGCGACACCTGCGGTCAAGGAGAACCCAGTGCAACCCAGCTGGACTGGTACTGAATCCAGAAATTTTGAGAAATGATCCCGAAGCCCAACTGTGGCTTCGGGCAACTTAACTTTTCAAAAACAATAGCGCCTGCTCCTCAGGAGCCAGCGCTACAGTAAGGACAGGCTTTTTGAATCCAAATAGTTAAGGTTAAATTGTGCTCTCAGTACAACTGTGACCGGCACTGGTTTAAAGTGTTCACATGTTCTGTGTTGGAATTTAAATAAAACGGTGCCCTTGCCGTTTCCAACATAATGGTTGTAAGTGTGTTTTCTTATATGGGGTGAGGGCAAGGGGTGGGGGTTTATCCCATTATGTCTACAGTTGGTTCGTGCCTAGGCCCATTACGCCTCATCAGTCATGGAAAACATTGACAGTCACCTCCTGCCAGAAAAGAATAGAGCAGGATGACCCTATGCATCATTTAACTGGATTTAAAGCATTTAAATTGAATGCAGGGCAAAGTAGCAATTTCTATTCTTTGTCCTCTCCCCAGGCGCACATACTCCATTTCACTTGGCTACCTCCATACCTCCACCCTCCTTTAGGTCACCAAGAGCAAAGGAAAATGCCCAATAATTTGGGGAATTCTTCTTCGTATGATGTAAAAAAATGCATAATCAAGGTTAAATCCATAGATATAGACATCTGTAATTATATGCGACTTTTCCTTTTTAAGAGATCATGTCACTAATGCTGCATACACACGATCGGACTTTCCAGCAGAAAAGGTCAGACGGAATCATTCCGTCGGATATTACGATCGTGTGTGGGCTTCATTGGACTTTTTTCTTCAAAAATTCAGACGGACCTAGAAATAGAACATGTTTCAAATCTGTCTGACGGAATCAATTTCTATTGGGAAAACCGTTTGTCTGTATGCTGGTCCGACGGACCAAATACGACGCAAGGGCAGCTATTGGCTACTGGCTACTGGCTACTGAACTTCCTTTTCTAGTCCCGTTGTATGTCATCACGTTCAAAACGAACGGACTTTGGTCCGTTCGTGTGTGGGCAAGTCCGTTCGGTTGGAAGTCCATCGGAACTCCATCAGGAAGACCGTCTGACCTTTACTGCTGGAAAGTCCGGTCGTGTGTACACGGCATAAGCCATTCATTTTAACAATCCTTCAGTATAATCATATATAATCATAATTAAAGAATTATTTGCATGTTATTTTCCTGTAAAAGCATCTCTTATGTGGACATCCAAATAGATCAAGACTGCTGCTGGGTGCTGCCATCCTGGATATGATTTTAGCTGTTCCAGAAGACTTAAAGATGTCAATCATGTGACACTCTATAGTATTCCCCTTTGCTCCTCCCCAAGCAGTTACATAAAAGGGTATGTAGGGAGGTCAGGGGAGGAGGAGTTGGGCCAGCACAGACAGTAATTAGACCTCCCCGAAGAAGAAAGGGCTATGCTATCTTAAAGTTACATTTACTGGCAAATGCAAAAGAACATTGCAAGCGAATAAAAGAAAAAATATTTATGGAAAAGAAATATCCTGCAAATACATATTTATAATACTTATTTTTTGTTTTTTTTGGTGTTTTTACATGCAATCTTTCAAGGTTGGTGATGAAGGCGTTTCTTTAAAGTCAAGTTTGTTCCCACTCATTTATGCCTACCAAAGCTTCCCATTGGGCTTGTGATGTGACTTAGTTGGTTTGCGAGGGGCTTACTCTAATATGGGTAACCCCAGGGCTGTTAATCCTTTCTTGGTCTAGTGTTTTTATTTATTTTTATCATCAGGCACAGAAATCTTTTAAACATGCTTAGACCTTGACTTAACTTAGGTATGATCCCATTGCAGGCACAGGGTTAACATTGCTGTTTAACCGCTTGCTGACCAGCCACCACAGTTGTATTGTGGAAACATGGCTTGGCTGCATGAATCGACATTATGTTACTTTGGGAACATATATAGCCACTGGGGGGGGGCACCGCCCCCCCCCCCCTTGCTTCCTGAGCTGATGCAAGTGCCTGGTGGTCTTGATCACTGCCGGGATCCCGCAATCGCTCAGGGCACATGGAGAACCAGGAGCTGTGTGTGTAAACTCACAGTTTCCAGTTCTCTGCAGAGTGAACTGACAGATCTTCTGTTCATACTGTACATAGTTAGCAAGGTTGAATAAAGACACCAGTCCATCCAGTTCAACCTGAGTGAGTGTCTACAATTGTCCCTATCCCTGTACATTGCACACTCACATTGGTCCCTACCCTCAAGGAGCCCACAATCCAAGGTCCACATTCATATACTAGGGTAAATTTTGGACAGAAGCCAATTAACCTACCTGCATGTCTTTAGAGTGTGGGAGGAAACCGGAGTGCCCGGAGGAAACCCACGCAGGCACAGTGAGAACATACAAACTCCAGGCAGGTAGTGTCGTGGTTGGGATTTGAACCAGCGACCCTTCTTACTGCTAGGTGAGAAGTGCTAACCACTACACCACTGTGCCGCCCATACAGAGTATGAACAGTGATCTGTTACTTTCCCTGCACAGTCCCATCCCCCCTTCAGTTAGAACATGTACTAGAACACACATTAACCCCTTAAATGCCCCCTAGTTTTAACCCCTTCAATGCCCCCTAGTTTTAACCCCTTCATTGCCAGTGACATTTTTACAGTAATCAATGCAACTTTAATCGCACTGATTGATGTATTAATGCCAATGGTCTCAAAAATTTGTCAAAATTGTCTGACGTGTCCGCCATAATGTCACAGTAATGATAAAAAATGCTGATCAAAGCCATTACAAGTAAAAAAAAATTAAAAATTAATAAAAATGCCATAAAAGTTTCCCCTATTTTGTAGATGCAATAACTTTTGTGAAAACCAATCAATATACACTTATTGCGATTTTTTTACCAAAAATATGTAGAACAATACATATCGACCTAAACTGAGGAAAAAAAAGTTTTTTATATATTTTTTGGGATATTTATTATAGCAAAAAGTTAAAAATAATGTGTTTTTTTCAAAATTGTTACTCTTCTTTTGTTTATAGCGCAAAAAATAAAAACCGCAGATGTGATCAAAAAGGACGTCAATTTTGTTTGGGAGACACGTGGCACGACTGCGCAATTGTCAGTTGAAGCGACGCAGTGCAAAATTGCAAAAAGTGGTCTGGTCTTTGGCCAGCCAAATGGTCCGGGGCTTAAGCGGTTAAATGCACAAAAAACATATTGAGTCTAAAAGAAACTTGGCGGAAAGATATCCCCATAGTATATGAATAAAAGATAAAATAATAAATAATTTATTGAGCCATTACTATCCATAATAAAACATTTGTTTAGCTTCTCTGATCCAAACAGCTGCAGCTGCCCACAATGCAGAAAGAAAATGATTGGAAAGAATCCAAAAAGGGAAGAGCACAGCCCGTAGCAAAATAAAGAAAAATAAAAGCGCAGGGCTGCATGAGCAGGGGCACAAGGGAGCCAGGCTAGTGGGGGTTAATACTGTTGCCAGGCACCTAGAGCAGGCAATAGATTGGCCAGTTAAGTGTGGGGGGTAGGTACTGCAGGAACAGGAGTGAGGGAGGTCAGGGGTGACCGGATATTGGGCCAGTTGGCACGAGGAGGAAATCGTTCCCAGCTGCCCTACATAGTTTGAGTCTGTGTTATGTTGGTTGTATATATTTGTTCTTTTTCTTTTTTCTTTTTCTCACTTTTAAGGTTTGCGGTTTGGTCTTTGGAGGCATTTTAAATAATCTGCTGTAGTTAGATGATTGGGACACATCTAAGGTATGGGTCCCCACTGGAATACCAGTTATGGTGGATTAACTGGGAGTACAATGGTGTATCTGCAGAAGTTTTTCATCCCTGAGTCGGTGCAGTGTGTCAGGGACTGTGGAAAAGGTTTATGCAGATACAAGGAAATATTTTTGATAGGTATTGCCTCCAAGGATTGGGGAACCAAAAAGGTTATATTTTTGTTGTTGGTGTTATTATTATTTACATGATTGTTAAATTTTAAGTAAAGAGGCCGAAAAACGGCCAGTTTACTCCCAACCTTTGTGTCAGTATATTTTTGGGTAATTATAGTGGGGCAATTAAGATGGGGTGACACAGTAAGTTGGATACAAAGAGTCAGGATAAATTTAGGTTACCTTTTCATGCATAACCTGCAGAACAAATGGTAATGGCTTTGTACAGAGGTATTCAAAAGTAAACTATTTGTTTTTTGTTTAGTAATTTTGTGGGGCCACTGCAGCATTGAATAACCCTAGACAGTGTCATGGCTATTGTGCAGTATTTTAGTGTTTCTAATTTTAAAATTAAAACTCATAAAATATTGTTCTGCGCTCCATTAGTTCCACTCTTATTGTGTTTTTTTTTCTTGTTTTCCCTTTCTTGTCCTTTCAACCTCTTAATAGTCATTTCCCCAACTTCCTATTCTAGGGTGACAAAGTACCCCAAACAGCTCCCTAAGCAGGAGCAGTGTTGTCACCTTATAGTTCAAATTCTGCTTTAGACTGCTGTGAAGCTGTCATGCTGTCATCAGACCATTTTTGGTTGTCAGGGTCACTTGGGGTGACAGCGTCCAATAGAATAGCTTCCCCACTGACCCAGGAAACCATAGAGGACTACTGTTCCTCTTGACTTCCTATACAAGAACAGTGCTGCTGCTGAAGAGCACCACCTGCAGTTGATAAAGTAGACTGCACCTGACTGCAATCAGTGTCAGGGCTTTTGGATGATTACACAGGCTTTTATAGGTAAAACGCATGTATAATATACACTATAGAACCAAAATTATTGGGAGACCTGCCTTTACACGCACATGAACTTTAATGGCATCCCAGTCTTAGTCTGTAGGGTTCAATATTGATGTAGCAAGACCCCCTTGGGGACTGCTTGGATTTACCTGCTCACCTGCACCGCCATGATCTTGTGAACATTTCAACCCACCTGACACTCTGGGTTCGGACATCTTTGCAATACCTTAAATCAATAAGTGAAACAACTCGTTTATATTCTGTTAATGTTTTTTGCAAATTATTTATTTTTTCATGAATTTTGCCCACAATTTATACTGCTACATATCTTTGGTAAAAATAACCCAATTTAGTGGATATTATTTGGTCTTTGTGAAAGTTAGAGAGTCTACAAGCTGTGGTGCAATTCATACAAAATTGATCTGAAGTACTGGTGGCCTATCTCATTTCTTGCGACCTGAACAAGCCAGCAAAGTACAAATACCCCCCAAATGACCCCTTTTTTGAAAGTAGACATTCCAAGGTATTTAGTAAGAGGCATGGTGAGCTTTTTGGTGTTGTCATTTTTTTCCCACAAATCTTTGCAAAATGAACATTTATTTATATTTTTTTCACAAAATTGTCATTGTAATAGGTTATTTCTCTCACTTGGCATGTGTATACCACAGATGACACCCCAAAATAAATTCTGCTGTGTGGGACTTTTCCACAGCCTGGCCACTCAGAAAGGCCCAACATGCAGGGAGCACCATCACGTGTTCGAGGAGCATAAATTACACATCTAACTTGTTGACTACCTATTACACTTTTGAAGGCCCTGGAGCACCAGGACAGTGACACCGACATGGCACAGATGACAGATGGCACTGATACGTGGCACTGATGACAGATGCCACTAATATGTGGCACTGATGACACGTGCCACTAATACATGGCACTCACAGATGGCACTGATGACAGATAGCACTAATACGTGGCACTGATAACAGATGTCACTAATATGTGGCACTGACACGTGACACTGATGACAGATGGCACTGATACATGGCATTGATGACACGTGACACTGATAACAGATGGCACGTGACACTGACAGGTGGCACTGATGACAGATGGCACTGATACGTTGCACTGATGACAGATGACACTAATATGTGGCACTGATGACACGTGACAGTGATATGGCACTGATGACAGATGGCATTATGTGGCACTGATGTGGCACTGATGTGGCACTGATCACAGATGGCATTATACGTGGCACTGATGACAGATGGCACTTATACGTGGCACTGGGGACAGATGGCCCTGATAGGTGGCACTGGAGCAAATGGTACTGACAGGTGGCACTGGGGACAGGTGGCACTGGGGACAGATGGCACTGACAGGTGGCACACTGGGGACAGATGGCACCCTGGGGACTGATCTGAGGTACTGAATGGGGGGTCTGCACTGAACGGGGCCTACACTGAAGGGGGGGCTACACTGAAGAGGGGGGCTACACGGAAGGGAGGCTACACTGAAGGGGGGGCTACACTGAAGAGGGGGGGCTAGACTGAAGGGGGGGCTGCAATGAAGTGGGGCTACATTGAAGAGGAGGGCTACACTGAAGGGGGCTGCACTGAAGAGGGGGGCTAGACTGAAGGGGGGGCTGCACTGAAGGGGGAGCTACACTGAAGAGGGGGCTGCACTGAAGAGGGTGGCTGCACAGAATGGGGGGCTACACTGAAGAGGGGGGATACACTGAAGGGGGGCTGCACTGAAGAGGGGGCTAGACTGAAGAGGGGGGACTGCACTGAACAGGGGGCTACACTTAAGGGAGTCTGCACTGAAAGGGGGCTGCACTGAATGGGGGCTACACTGAAGAGGGGGGCTGCACTGAATGGGGGGCTGCACTGAACGGGGCTACAATGAAGAGGGGGGCTGCACTGAACGGGGGGGCTACACTGAAGGGAGTATGCACTGAATGGGGGCTACACTGAAGAGGGAGTCTGCACTGAATGGGGGCTACACTGAAAGGAGTCTTCACTGAATGGGGGGCTACACTGAAGAGGGAGTCTGCACTGAATGGGGGCTACACTGAATGGGGGTCTGCACTGAAGGAGGTGTCTGTGTAACATGCAGGGGGTCCAGAGCTGCAGGGTGTTGTGTAATGTAAAGGGGTCCAGAGGATCAGGGTGTTGTGTAATGTAAAGGGGCCCAGAGGCAAAGGGGCTGTGTAATGTAAAGGGGCCCAGAGGTGCAGGGGGTTGTGTAATTTAAAGGGGTCCAGAGGTTCAGGGTGTTGTGTAATGTAAAGGGGTCCAGATGATCAGGGTGTTATGTAATGTAAAGGGGTCCAGGGGTGCAGGGGGCTGTGTAATGTAAAGGGGCCAAGAGGCACAGGGGGCTGTGTAATGTAAAGGGGCCCAAATGTGCAGGGGGCTGTGTAATGTAAAGGGGCCCAGAGATGCAGGGTGTTGTGTAATGTAAAGGGATCCAGAGCTGCAGGATGATGTGTAATGTAAAGGGGTCCAGAGGTGCAGGGTGTTGTGTAATGTAAAGGGGTCCAGAGATGCAGGGTGCTGTGTAATGTAAAGGGGTCCAGAGGTTCAGGGTGCTATGTAATGTAAAGGGGTCCAGGAGGGCAGGGTTATATGTAATGTAAAGGGGTCCAGAGGTGCAGGGTGCTGTGTAATGTAAAGGGGTCCAGAGGTTCAGGGTGCTATGTAATGTAAAGGGGTCCAGAAGGGCAGGGTGCTATGTAATATAAAGGGGCCCAGAGATGCAGGGTGCTGTTTAATGTAAAGGGGTCCAGAGGTGCAGTTGTGGAGAGGGGGTACGCAGTAGTGACAAAGAGAAATTGAAAGATGCAGGGGGCACAGTGGGATATTTTTTACATGTGAATGGGGGGAAGGCTGTACACAAGGTTTAGGAGTGTGTCTATGGGAATGTTTGACCATTCTTCCAGAAGAACATTTGTGAGGTTTTAGCTCCACAAACCACAAGAGTTAACAAGCCCTTACTGTCCTGAGCCCCCATAATAGTTGCTTGCTCTGTTTTGGATGCTATTATGCCCTGTTCAGTATTGCATGGGTAAGGTACACTGACCTGAAGATCTTAATACAGGAGAGTAGAGTCCACTTTCAGTGCAAGAAAGAGCAGTTCTTGTTTCTTTCTTGCAGCTCCTGTTGGCACCGCTTCAGATCCTACTAGGAGGGATAATAATCCAGTGCAGTTAATATCACTCTGCCTGAGACTGTAGCTGGCATTACAGAGGGAGTATTGGCTTATGCGGCAGCTCTCTGCTCCCTCTGTAGCTGACTCTAGCTCAGATTAGGGATGGACTGACAACTGATGGGGCCCCCGGGCAATAGAAGATCATGGGGCCCCCTGTGTCCCAAGCCATACCTGCACAGGGTGACATGGGGGGGGGGCACAGCACACAGGGGGACACTGTGGGTGGGAGAGCACACAATGCGACACTGGGGAGGGGGAAAGCACACAGGGGGACACTGGGGGGAGCACACAGGAAGACACTGTGGGGGGTGGGGAGCCCACAGGAAGACACTGTGGCGGGTGGGGAGCCCACAGGAAGACACTGTGGCGGGTGGGGAGCCCACAGGAAGACACTGTGGCGGGTGGGGAGCACACAGGGGGACACTGTGGCGGGTGGGGAGCACACAGGAAGACACTGTGGCGGGTGGGGAGCACACAGGGGGACACTGTGGGGGGTGGGGAGCACACAGGAAGACACTGTGGTGGGTGGGGAGCACACAGGGGGACACTGAGGGGGGTGGGGAGCACACAGGGGGACACTGTGGGGGGCACACAGGGGGACACTGTGGGGGATGGGGAGCAAAAAGGGGGACACTGTGGGGGGTGAGGGTGGGAAGCACACAGGGGGACACTGGGGGGAGCACACAGGGAGACCCTGGGAGGGGGTAGCACACAGGGGGACACTGTGGCGGGTGTGGAGCACACAGGGGGACACTGTGCGGGGGTGGTTCACACAGGGGGACACTGTGCGGGGGGTGGAGCACACAGGGGGACACTGTGCGGGGGGTGGAGCACACAGAAAGACACTGTGGGGGGGTGGGGGGCACACAGGGGGACACTGTGGGGGGTGTGGAGCACACAGGGGGACACGGGGGGACACTGTGCGGGGGGTGGAGCACACAGGGGGACACTGTGCGGGGGGTGGAGCACACAGGGGGACACTGTGCGGGGGGTGGAGCACACAGGGGGACCCTGGGGAGGAGGAGAGGGCACATGGGGACACTGGGGTGGGGGGAAGCACACAGGGGGACACTGGGGGGAGCACACAGGAAGACACTGTGGGGGGTGAGGAGCACACAGGGGGACACTGTGGGGGGTGGGGAGCACACAGAGTGGACACTTCGGGGGTTGGGGAGCACACAAGGAGACCCTGGGAGGTGGGGAGGGCACAGGGGGACACTGGGGAAGGGAGAAACACACAGGGGGACACTGGGGGGGAACACACAGGGGAACACTGTGGGAGGGGGACACAGGGGAACACTGGGGGGGGGACACACAGGGGTACACTGGGGGGGGACACACAGAGGTACACTGGGGGGGGACACACAGAGGTACACTGGGGGGGAGCACACAGAGGGACACAGTGGGGAAGAACACAGTGAGACACAGTGGGGGGGGGAGCACACAGGGGGACTGAGCGCACAGGGGAACACTGGAGGGGGGCACTGGGGGGGAGAACACACAGAGGAACACTGGGGGGGAGCACACAGGGGAACACACAGAGGAACACGGGGGGGAGAACACAGTTAGACACACGGGGGAAAGAGCACACAGGGGGACACACAGGGGAACACTGGGGGGACACCCACAGGGGAAAGCTGAAGAGGGGACACACAGGGGGGGCCCACAGCGGGACACTGGGGAGGGGACACACAGGGGGACACACAGGGGAACACTGGGGGACACACAGGGGAACATGGGGGGGACACACAGGGGAACACTGTGGGGGACACACACTGGGGGGGACACACAGGGGAACCCTGGGGGGGACACACACTGGGGGACACACACAGGGGAACACACAGGCAGGGGAACACTGGGGGGTGGACACACACTGGGGGGGCACACAGGGGAACACGGGGGGAGAGCATACAGGGGGGTAGTGTGGGGAGGGGGGAGAGCACACTGAAGTCTGGCCCGGGCCCCATTGCAGTGCCCCCTCCCTCCGATGGCGGCCCTCCAGTAAAAAATATTAAGTTTCACTAACCCTGGTCACCCGATGCCTGTAAGAATGCCGCTAACGGCGCGCTGCTCCCCGCCGGCCCCTCCTCTCTTCTCGTCCGTCCTAGGTGATGTAGTGTACAGTGCATGCACCAGCAACGGACGGGAGGGAAGGAGGGGCCGGCGGGAAGCAGTGCGCTGTTAGCGGTATTATTACAGCCGCTTTAAGGGGCCTCTCATTGGGCCGGCCACGGGCCCCTAATGGGTCCGGGCCCTCGGACGGCGACCGAATGACCAATGGGTCAGTCCGCCCCTGGCTCAGATATAATACAGATATGGTCCCACTGCTTATATACACTATATTACCAAAAGTATTGGGGTGCCTGCTCTTCCACGCACATGAACTTTAATGGCATCCCAGTCTTAGTCCGTAAGGTTCAATATTGAGATGACTGCTTCAATTCTTCTAGGAAGGCTGTCAACAAGGTTTAGGAGTGTGTCTATGGGAATGTTTGACCGTTCTTCCAGAAGTGAATTTGTGAGGTCAGCCACTGATGTGGACGAGAAGGCCTGCCTCGCAGTCTCTGCTCTAATTCATCCCAAAAGTTTTCTATCGGGTTGAGGTCAGGACTCTGTGTAGGCCAGTCAAGTTCCTCCACCCCAAACTCGCTCATCCATGTCTTTATGGACCTTGCTTTGTGCATTGGTCCAAATCATTTGGTGGGAGAGACATTATGGTGTGGGGTTGCTTTTCAGGGGTTGGGCCTGGCCCCTTAGTTAAAGTGAAGGGACGTCTTAAGGCGTCAGCATACCAAGACATTTTGGACAATTTCATGCTCCCAACATTGTGGGAACAGTTTGGGGATGGCCCTTATTGTTCCAACATGACCAAACAGAATCCCTGCAACCTTGTGCAGTACAGCAACCAAGAGATTAAAGCAGGCAGTGAAGAGACCACCTCACCACCTGCTTTAACCCTATGGACCCAAGCACCTAGTTGTGTGGGTGCTTGAATGAGTCATGACTGGCAGGTGGTAGTGCCCACTGAATGCAGCTGGGGTATAATTCCTGCTGTGGCATGTGTACACTCTTGGCTGCTGCCTCTGCAGCTAAAAGGTAGAGGTAAGTTAAGGTAAGGTAAAGGGTAGGGATTGAGGGCAGTAAAGCTGCAGCTCAACCACATGGTTTTACCACCCCCAAACCTCATGTCTAAACAAGCCCTAGCGTGCCACTGCAGAATTCAACCAAGGGCTCATTCACAAGTGCATGCTTGATGGGTGTTGGGGAGGCAATATATTGCCTCCTCACCACCCGATGTAAACCTATAATTGCTGTGCAATGCACAGGATTGTGGCACAGTAGTACGACTATTAGGGGTTTAAATCAGAAGCGAGGAAGTGACAATGGGTGACACTGTGCCCAGTGATCTTTGACTTTTTCCATGTTATTCAGGTAGATTTCCACCTCTGTAAGGTTGCCTACCCCTGGTCTATCCTAAGACGGATAGTCTCTCCAAGCCTCTGCATATTTTGTATACAGGTATTCAAAAGAATTATGATTTAAAAAAAGAGTAAACACTGTTGATTGATAATAAATGGCTTCAGCCAAAAACACTAATCATGAGTGAAAGAAATGTTTTTGTGTTTTCATATTCTTTGAAAAATGGCCAAGAAATCATAAATTCTGCCAGAGTATGTAAACTTATGAGGACAGCTGTATGCCAGCTAAATACATTTCAGGTGAATCAAATTTAAAGGTGTGCAAAGTCTTATGCCGCGCACGTACACATGATCGGAATTTTCGGCCAGCAAAAGACAGATGATGCCTGTGCATGTTTTCACCGAATGCGGTGTGATATCAGCCATACTACTTGTGTGGCTGACATCGCACCCGCACAGACATTGCATGTAATGTGAACAGCAGTGTGCTGCGCATTACATGCGATGGCTGCCATTGCAATAGTGTGAACCGGCCCTTAAACTGTAAGCCCCCGTACACACGGTTGGAGATTCCGGCAACCAAATCCGTTGGATTAATTCCGATGGATTAATTCCGGAAGAGGTCTGGAAATGTTGTTCCATACACACGGTCGGACTCAGTTGTCGGAAAATCTGATTGTACATAACGAGATGACGCTATTTCGTTACGACGGGACTACATTCAGGCTAGTAGACAATAGCTTTGGTCTAGAAATTTGATCTGAGCATGCGTGGCACTTAGTCCGTCGGAGTAGGCTACACATGATCGGAGTATGTCCGATCGGAGCATTTTGTCAGAAAATTTTACCGGCAAGTTGGAAAAGATGGTCCGTTGGATATTTCGACGGAAACAGTCCGATGCAGACCACACACAGTCGGAATATCCGACAAAATGGTCCGATAGGAAACATTCCGTCGGAATCTCCGACCGTGTGTACAAGGGCTAAGACTTTGTACACTGTTTGTGTTGATGCACCTGGAAAGCATTTAGCTTATTTAACCACTTTGCGCCCACGCTATAGCCGAAAGACGGCTACAGCGTGGCGCTCAATTGCCGAGAGGGCGTCCCTGGATGTCCTCCTGTTTACATTCCCCCTGTGCGCCACCGCGGGTGCACAGCAGGGGAAATCTGTGTTGGCCATGTCCCTTTGAGACGACCAATCACAGATCGTGCTAAATGGCCAATCACAGTGGCCATTTAGCATTCGATTGGAGTGCCCAAACATATGAGATCATCTCTCATGGCCGGATCTCCCTCCTCACACAGAGACAGCGTGTGAGGAGGGAGAACTTCTGTGCTGCAGCAGGAGTGAATAAAGTAAGTTACACTAACACAACACAGTGCCATCTGTCCCCAGTGCCACTGTTTTGGATCCAAACTAGAACAGCTCGGTACCTTTATTTCTGTCCCCCTGGCCAAATTAATCCTCAATATAAAAGTGTGCACACTTGAAGTCAAACACTGACACACACAGAGTTCAGTATTCAGATACTTCTCCTTTTTATTTCCTGAACTCCGGCTGATATACAATGAGCCGGATATGCTTACTATCAAATCAAAAATTAGATGAAAGACAGTGTGTACAAACCACAAATTATACATATTCATTATTGTGACGAAGGATAAGCTTTTTAGCTGGGTTATGTCTAAAAAAGGGAAAAGCAAACTATCGTAGCTAAAATAGAGTCTTGTTTTCAGCCCCTTCTTCCACTTGGGTGTAGTCTCATAGTGCTGAAAACAGGCGCAGTCTTCTTTTTGACGTGGCTCTTTTTAACCCTTGCAGTTTCGTTCCACATGAAGGGAGAAGCTGGCAGAGCAGACATCTTAATTATGATTAAATGAGTATGATTAAGGTTGATAGCTGATAATGAAAGATAAGCACTTATATCTATAAGAGTACCAGAAATAGGCATTTCACTTATAACACTCATGATCACATCCATTACACCACCTATCAGTGCCATTTGTCCCCATCGCCATCTGTCCCAGTACCATATGCCCCCAGTGCCACCTGTCAGTGCCACCTGCCTCCAGTGCCATCAGTGTCATCAGTGTCACGTGTCATCAGTGCCACGTATTAGTGCCACCTGTCATCAGTGCCATGTATTAGTGCCATCTGTCATCAGTGCCACGTATCAGTGCCATCTGTCATCAGAGCTACCTGTCAGTGTCACGCACCATCTGTTATTAGTGTTACGTGTCATCAGTGCCACGTATCAGTGCCATCTGTCATCAATGCCACGTATTAGTGCCATCTGCCATCAGTGCCACATATTAGCGCCATCTGTCATCAGTGCCACATGTCATCAGTGCCACATATTAGTGCCATCTGTCATCAGTGTCACATGTCATCAGTGCCATGTATTAGTGCCAGCGCCTAGAGGCGATTCAGTTCGCATTGTGCGCTATAGAAGTATTTCATTCATTCATTCATTCATTCATCTGTCATCAGTGCCACATATTAGTGCCATCTGTCATCAGTGCCATGTGTCATCAGTGCCATATGTCATCAGTGCCATGTATTAGTGCCATCTGTCATCAGTGTCACGTGCCATCAGTGCCACATATTAGTGCCATCTGTCATCAGTGTCACGTGCCATCAGTGCCACGTATCGGTGTCATCTGTCATCAGTGCCACATCAGCGTCACGTGTCATTGTCCTCGTGATCCAGGGCCTTCAAAAGTGTAATAGGTAGTCAACAAGTTAGATGTGTCGTTTATGTTCCTAGAACACGTGATGGTGCTCCCTGCATGTTGGGCCTCTCTATGTGGCCAGGCTGTGGAAAAGTCTCACACATGTGGTATCGTAATACTCAGGAGGAGTAGCAGAATGTATTTTGGGGTGTCATTTGTGGTATACACATGCCATGTGAGAGAAATAACCTATTACAATGACAATTTTGTGGGGAAAAAAACAACTTCATTTTGCAAAGAATTGTGGGACAAAATTACAACATCAAAAACCTTATCAAGGGAGCCCGCAGCAAAAGACAGAAAAGAAATAGGCGAAGGGCGGGCATGACTGGGTTAACAGTGAAGAATGAAAGGCTAGAGGAGGGACTTAGGTGCCGAGGGGGACGGGCTGGGGCAGAGTTTATTTATACTCCCGGTGCATCATGGGAGTTCAACAGAAGGTCAGGGGAAAAGTTCCTCCAGCATGGCGTCGGTGGAGCTGCTCATGGCTCGTTTACTGGAACAGGCGGCGGAGCGGGGGGATGGATGGTTGCAGGACACTCTGGAGGGCTTATTGCAGTGGCCTGTGGAGCAGCCCGGCGGGGGGTGAGGAGCGGGACCAGGACACGCCGATCGCGGGCAGCGGTGCAGCAGCACGGACGGCGGCGCCCCCGGCCAAGCGGCAGGCGGCTGAGTGTTCAGGCTCCCCTCACAGTGATTCCAGGATGGCTGGGGCGGCCGCGCGGGGGAGGCGAGGTGCGGAAGAGATGGCGGCCAAACACCGACGGTGGGGTGAGTCGCAGAGTGCGGGCCCCGCCCCCAGGACTGATTCCAGGGCGGTGGTAGAAGGAGTCGGCAGAGAGAGAGCTGGGGTCCCTGGGCTTGCTGTTGCAGCGGCAGGGGATGCTCCACGCGTGGCCAGAGGACGAATTGGGACCAGCAGATGCCAGAGCGGAGGCTGCCAGGTCTGTGGCTCCAGGCGCCAGATCCGGAAAAGCCGTCCACAAGTCGGTGGGGGGGGCACGCAGCGCGCAGGAGGAGTCGCATGTCCGCGGCTGCAGCGGCATCCAGGTCTGAGCTGTCTGGTGGGCCGTCGTCGTCAGAGGATGATGAGTTGGAGCTGCGGGACGTGGATGATTCGGAGGGGGCGGACGAGCCGGCCCCTGCTTCCAGGAGAAGATCGGTGGTGGAGAGCAGACATTCGACTGATGGGGCGTCGCCTGTGCAGCCTGGTAAGTCCCCGCTACGTATGGAAGGTGTGTGTGATTCGGGTGCTGCGGGGGGTGGGGGACGTGTGTGTGGGGAGGCTGCGGGTGATGGTGCAGGGGGGTCTGGGGGTACCTCTGCGGGTTTTCTGGGATTTTTGGCAGGGATTAAGGAATTGGTGGCCAGGTTTGAGCAGGGTGAGAGGGCTGTGGCTGGGCCGGCGGCAGCGTGGGTGCCGGCCTCCGTGGGGGCAGTCGTGACAGGCGCTACGGTGGCCCCGCCGGTGGTGGAATCTCTGCCTGGTGGGAGCACGGTGAACGCGGTGGTGGGGGTGGCGGTAGCGCCCCCAGTTGGAGAGAAAGTGGCGGTTGCGGCCGATAAACCGTGTCGGCAGGACATCACGCGGCTGGCGGACGCAGCCAGCTGTGAGGTCTACGTGTGTTTTGAGGGGCCGTTAGGGGCTCATCTTAAACAGGAGGTGCGGGAGAAGTTGTGGAAGGGTGAGTATGTGGAGATATTCTCCCTTCTGCCGCTGGAGAAGTTCAACCTGGATAGGGTGAAGCCGGACGACTCCAAGAAAGAGGATGAAGAAAAGCGTAGGTATAGGTTGATACCGCGAACGTTTTCAAATTGGCTACAGGCATTCGCTATCATGGCGAGCGTCATAGGGGAAAAGCAACCCGAACATTGTTCGGCGCTTTTCTGTTATCAGGATGCGATAGGGGAGGCCTATCGGGTTTATGGTGGCACGGCTTGGCTTCGTTATGACGAACAGTTCAGGCAGCGGAGAGCGGTGAGACCGGCGCTACGATGGGACCACAAGGACATCAGCTTGTGGATGCGATTGATGACGTCAGCGAGGGCCCCGGGGCAGTTTTTTCAGGGGGGGGGCGGCGGACCTTCGTCCCCAGGGCAGCTGGCCGGAAATAAAAAAGGGGTGTGTTGGCAATACAATTCGGGGGTGTGTAAGTTTGGGAGTGGCTGCAGGTTCAAGCACGCGTGTTCCGGCTTCGGTGGATCACACCCGGCGTCCAGATGCTTTAAGCAAGGAAAAGGCAGCCCTGGAGAAGCTAACAACAAGAGGGAGGACCCCGGTGATGGTGGAAAGGATGCAGCCGTTTCTCGGTAGGTATCCGGATAGGGTGGCGGCTCAGGTTTTGGAATTGGGTTTTGCTCAAGGTTTTCGGATTCCGTGTTCGCTGGCGGTCGTTCCCCCATTGGCACCCAACCTGAAGTCCGCGCTGCAACATCCGGAGGTGGTTTCGGAGAAGCTGCGGAAGGAAGTTGCATTGGGCAGGATGAGTGGCCCCTTTTCTGCCCCCCCTTGGTCGGACTTGGTGGTGTCTCCCCTGGGTGTGGTGCCCAAAAAAGAGCCTAATAAGTTTAGGCTCATACATCACCTATCCTTTCCCAAGGGCGGGTCGGTTAACGATGCGATTGATCAAGAAGTGTGCTCCGTGTCATATACGTCATTTGATGCGGCGGTACGCTGGGTGCGGAAGTACGGAAAGGGGGCGCTGTTGGCCAAGGCGGATGTGGAGTCGGCCTTTCGGTTGTTACCGGTTCATCCGGAAAGTTTCCGTTTGTTGGGGTGCCATTGGGCTGACGGTTTTTACGTTGACCAATGCTTACCGATGGGTTGTTCGATTTCGTGCGCGTTGTTCGAACAATTCAGTTCCTTCGTGGAATGGGTGGTGCGAGATGTGTCCGGGGTGAATTCCATTATTCATTACCTGGATGTTTTTTTTGTGTATAGGGCCGGCGGGTTCTAAGCTCTGTGCGATTTTGTTGACGACGCTACAACATGTTGCAGGCAGGTTTGGCATTCCGTTGGCTCCGGACAAGACGGAGGGACCTCGCACGGTCATCACGTTTTTGGGCATTGTGCTTGATTCCGAGGCCATGGAATGCCAGTTGCCGGAAGGTAAGCTGGTGGACTTGAGAAGGGAGATCGCTGGGTTGTTGGGTGTGAGGAAAGTTCAGTTGCGGGTCTTGCAATCAGTGCTGGGCAAGCTAAATTTTGCTTGCCGAATTCTGCCAATGGGGCGTGTTTTTAGCCGTAGGTTGGTGGCTAGTACTGCGGGTGTTCGGTCTCCTACGCGTTTTGTGCGTTTGGTGCGGTCACACAGACTTGAGGGTGTGGAATACCTTTCTGGAGTCTTTTAATGGCAGGGCTATGTGGATGTCGGGTCCGGTCAGCAATTTTGACCTGGAGCTTTTCACTGATGCTGCGGGTGCTTCGGGTTTTGGGGCATTTTTTCAGGGACGCTGGTGTGCGGGCCCGTGGCCCCCTTCTTGGGTATCTGCGGGATACACCAAAAATTTGGTTTTGTTGGAACTGTTCCCGGTGGTTCTGGCGGTGGAGCTGTGGGGTGCAACATTTAAAGACCTGAAGGTGCGTTTTCACGTGGACAACTTGGGGGTGGTGCAGGTTCTCAACCGTAACTCGGCGTCGTCGCCGCCGGTTGTGCGGTTGTTGCGACATTTGGTGTTGCGTTGTCTCCAAATGAATGTTTTCATTCATGCTGTGCACCTCCCGGGCGTGGAGAATGTGGTGGCGGATGCGCTTTCCCGGTTCCAGTGGGAGAGATTTCGGGAGTTGGCGCCAGCTGCAGATCTGCATGGCACGCCATGTCCCGAAGGGCTGTGGGAAATAGCTTTGGGCGAGTCTCTGGAGGGGAGTTGAACAGGTCTAGGGTTGGTGGCTGTACGTGTGCTGATCGGGGGATTTCCCCTTTCTTGCGGTGGTGGGCTGGAGTGATGTTGGTATGAAAGAAAAAAAAAAAACAGAAATAATTAGTTAGGTGGGGATTTGGGTGGTGGATTTTATCGTTCGGACCTTTGTTTTCGGTTAGTGGTTTTTGTTTTTTCTGGCATGGGAGGCAATCATTCGGGATTTTGTACTATGCTACCGGGTGCTGTGGTGGATGGCGAGTGGTAGATGTTGGGTCGGGTTTTGGGGACTCAGGGGTGGTCTCAGTAAAAAAAAAAGGGAAAAGTAAATTGAATTTAAAAACACGGCAAGTATATATTACTTAAAATAAAAAAATAAATAAAAATAAAAAAATGCAACGCTAGGACGACAATCTGCAAGGGGAATGTGGTCATTTGATGTTTGCATGGGTCTGTGCTGTGGCAGGGGGTATGGTGGGTGAGTTGGTGTGTGCATATGATAAGGGGGTTAGGATTAACTGGTTTGGAGTTGGTGTGGTTTGTCATGCATGGTTCTCTGTTTTCTTCTATTTTCAGATTCAGCGAAGGGATTGGTCTGGATAATGGGCCATTCCTACGTGTGCTGGGGGGCGCAGAGGGGTGATGCTAGGAGAGGGGGCAGGCAGCTGGGTTTTGCTAGACGGGAAGTATGCGTTAAGTGGTTTGGCTTCCCTGGTATGTTATGGGGGAGGTTGGTTTCGGAGGTGCACCGTTTTGCGCTACAGGACAGGCCCCCGGATGTTTTGATCATTCATGCTGGGGGTAATGATCTGGGGTCGCGATCAATGATTGACCTTACCAGAGACATTAAAGTGGATGTGGGGCGGTTGATGACCGATTTTCCTAAAACGGTCATTGTGTGGTCGGACATGGTGGCCCGCACGACATGGCGGTTGGCCAGGTCCGTGGTGGGAGTTAATAGGGCCAGGAAGAAGGTGAACAGGGCGGTGAGCAACTTCATGGTCAGGAACGGAGGCCTGGCCATCCGGCATTTGGAGCTCGAGCTCTCGACCTGGAGGTACCTGCGAGCGGATGGAGTACACCTGAATGATGTAGGCATTGACCTATGGACTCTGGGCCTGCAGGACGGCATAGAAAGAGCGCTTCGGGTGTGGCGGGGCATTCGGGAATAAGTAGGTTACTCCCTCATGCTGTGGCGGGTGTTGGTCTGTGCAGGGGAAGGAGATATGGAAAAAGTAAAGTTCAGGAACTATCGCTGGATGGGTCCTGATGGTGGTTTCCGGACAACTAAGGTAGACGGAAAGTGTTATGGGGCACTGCAGACAGTGTTTGTCTCTGAGCCTGCTTGTCGGCTTGAGGCCTAATATTACACTTGGAGAGGGACCGCAGTGCCAGTTGGTTATTTGTTTTAGAAGTTTACAAAAAGTGCCTGCACAGACCAATGCCAGATAGTGTTTGATAACTGAAGTTTTATATTCATACAGAATTTTATTGGTTTATTTGTTATTTGTTATTTAAAATAAAGTAGGCCACTACGGCCTTTGTTACTCCAACCCGGTGTCGTCTCAAGTTAATGGGTGGATAATAGGGTAAGTTGGGGGTTGGAATGATTCATATCTGGTATACAACATATATCATGCCTCGTACTAAATACCTTGGAATGTCTACTTTCAAAAAAGGGGTAATTTGGAGGTTATTTGTACTTTCCTGGCTTGTTCGGGTTGCAAGAAATGAGATAGGCCGTTAGTTAATCAGGTGTGACCAATTTTTATGATTTGCACCACAGCTTGTAGACTCTCTAACTTTCACAAAGAACAAATAATATCCACTAATTTGGGTTATTTTTTACCAAAGATATGTAGCAGTATAAATTATGGCAAAAATGTATGAAGAAAAATTAATAATTTGCAAAATATTGTCACAGAAACAAAGAAAAATTATTTTTTTTTTCAAAATTTTCGGTCTTTTTTCATTTATAGCGCAAAAAAATAAAAAACCCAGAGGTGATGAAATACCACCAAAAGAAAGCTCTATTTGTATGAAAAAAAAGACACAAAATTAATTTGGGTGCAGTAATTGTCCTTCAAATTGTGAGAGCACTGAAAGCTGAAAATTGGTCTGGGCAGGAGGGGGGTTTAAGTGCCCAGTAGGCAAGTCGTTAAACTGTAAGTTCATTTGGTGGTGCTTCTTGCTTCACTGGAACTGCGAAATCAGATTCCCCCCATACGTCTGCATAAAAGAAATTCTCAAACAGCTTAAAAATAGTAGCTTTGCTCATACCTTGTCACATGTGTGGATGTTTGGCGCTAAAAGCTTAGTACAGTTTTCTCAGCATCATAGGTGAGAGCCTTGATTAAACACAAAGGTGTCAGTGTTTTTATCTAGAGCTTATAATGAAGAACCAAACTTTTCTTTAAGCCAAATACCAATAGCATTTTTACTCTTCCCAACGTATAAATACTTGCCTACTGGGCACATTTACTCCTTCCTGCCCAGGCCATTTTTCATCTTTCAGTGCTATCACACTTTAAATGAAAATTGTGCAGTGATGCAACAGTATACTCAAACAAAATTGTTATTATTTTTTGAGACAGATAGAGCTTTCGTTTGGTGGTATTTAATCACCACTGGGTTTTTTATCTTTTGCTAAACAAACAAAAAAAACTGTAAAAGTTAAAAAAATATATAAACTTTTTTTCCCCTAGTTTCTGTTAAAAAATTAGCAAATGAGTATTTTTTCTCCTTCACTGATGTGCACTGATGAGGCTGCACTGATGGGCACTGATAGAAGACACTAAGGCACTGATGAGGCTGCACTGATATGTGGCACTGATGGGTACTGATAGACAGTACTGCTGGGCACTGATAGGAGACACTAATGGGCACTGATAGGCAGAACGGATAGGCACTGATGTGCACTGATGAGGTGGCACTGATAGGCATTGATGGCGGCATGAGGAGATTTTTTGGGTCGGTGGGCGACGTGATTGCCAATGGATTTACATTGAGGGACACTATTTAATATTTTTATTTTTAAATAAAGAATTTGGCAAAAACTGTCTCTTGTGTTTATTACTTTTTGAAATTTTTTGGGTGAATGGGTAAGAGGTTATATGTACCCGATTCAAATGGGGGGGGGGGGGCTGGGATCTGGGGGCCCCCTTGTTAAAGGGGGCTTCCTGATTGCGATAAGCCCCTGACAAGCACATCCCATCGTTGTTGGAACAGGACCCTTGTTCCCATCAACATAGGGACAAGGTGCTTTGAGGGGAAAAAAAACCCTGTCCCAAAGCACCCATCCCCCATGTTGAAGGCATGTGGCCTGGTATGGTTCAGGAGTGGGAGGACTCGCTTGTTCGCCCCCCCCCCCCCCACACTTTCCTGAAAAAATGAAAAAAAAAAACAGCATCCAAAATCCATACCATTCCTGAAGGGTCTGGTGTTGACTGGGGGGACCCCACACCATTTTTTTCTTTATTTATCAATAGCCGGGTGCCAACAAATGTCATTTTCATTTTAAATGGGATTTCATTATTTTTGTTTTCTTTGAAAATGTCATTTTTTCTGCAGGGTGTTCTATTGCATGCTACAGATGCACAACTTTACAGGCACATTAAGGGAACCCCCCCCCCCCCCCCCCGACACTATATTTAAAGGAATTTTTCATTTATTATTGTTGAACTTTAATTGCTTAAGAACCGCCTCCTGCACATTTAGGTCAACAGAATGGCACGGCTGGGCACAAGCACGTACAGGTATGTTGCTCTTTAAGTGCCCAGCCATAGGTCGCGAGCGCGGCGCTGAGCTCCGTGACCGTGGCCGCGGGACCAGAGGACCTGATCGCCGCTGGTGTCCCACGATCAAGTCACAGAGCTGAAGAATGAGGAGAGGTCTGTGTAAACAAATCTCTCCTCGTGCTTCCTACTGAGCCTGTCACTGATCGTCTGTTCCCTGTTATAGGGAAAGACGATCAGTGACATCAGACGCCAAGCCACGCCCCCTACAGTTAAAAAAAACACACACTTAACCCCTCCCCGCCCCCTAGTGGTTAACTCCTTCACTGCCAGTGCCATTTACACAGGAATCAGTGCATTTAAATAGCACTGATTGCTGTATAAATGGCAATGGTCCCAAAAATGTGTCAAAAATGTCCGATGTGTCCGCCATAATGTCGCAGTCACAATAAAAAAAAAAAATTGCTGATCACCACCATTACTAGTAAAAAAAAAATATTAATAAAAATGCTATAAAACTATCCCCTATTTTGTAAACGCCATAACTTTTGCGCAAACCTATCAATAATTGCTAATTGCGATTTTTTTTACCAAAAATATGTAGAAGAATACGTATCGGCCTAAACTGAGGAAAAAAAATGTTTTTTATATATTTTTTGGGGATATTTATAATAGCAAATTGACGCTTTATTTTTCTTTATAGCGCAAAAAATAAAAACCGCAGAGGTGATCAAATACCACCAAAAGAAAGCTCTATTTGTGGGAAAAAAAGGACGTCAATTTTGTTTGGGAGCCACGTCCGCGTAATTGTCAGTTAAAGCGACGCATGCCGAATCACAAAAAGGGGCCTGGTCCTTTGGCTGCAAATTGGTCCGGGGCTTAAGTGGTTAAGCATAATTAAAATCACTGCTCCTGAAAAAACTTTTTTTTTTTTTTACTGAAACATGTCCCCCAGGGCAAAACCCAGTCCCCCATACCCCTTTCATGGTCAATAACTTGAATATAAGCCTTCAAAATGGGCACTTGATTTTTCCTGTTCGGCTCCCATAGACTTCAATGGGGTTCGCCGTTAGGGTTAGAACATTTCCCCTGTTTGGGAGTTCTGCTGTGAACTGAGCAGCTGGTTGTTCAGCTCATCCCAGCTGTCAAACAATTTTGCAAACAACATAAACTACCCTACGCCAATCTGTATCCATGGGAGTGGGAGCGCCAAACTTTTTCAGAAAATGCTTTCTCTATGTAGCTGTGCCGCATTTTATCATGGCACAGATACAGTATATCAATGACAGTTTCATTTTCTGGGATGGTGAGAGACAACAGCTGGATGAATTCTTTGCATGTTTAAATGTAATAATTTAATTCTCCAAATTATTATGTCCTGCCATCAACAGGCACAGCCTTTCTGGATGTTTTAGTATCCAAAGGCACTGGGGGAGACTACAAAGCTCCTTCTACCATAAACCTAGGATTAGCAATGCCATTCTTCAGGTGAGCAGTTCTCATCTATTGCTACTGATTCAATCAATACCATATAGTCAGTACTATAATGACGATAGGACAAAATAGAGACTCCTTTAGCAGGAAGCTAGGAATTTAGGAGACAGACTTAGAGGGGTTACAGCAAGACGTGTTTGCAAAAAGCATGTCATTGATCTAATAGCCAGTCACTTGAGTCCCTTTTGTTGTAAAAAAAATGAAGAGCCTGGATAATAGTTTAAAATATATTACTAAATACAATAAACAACATCCAGAGATTGGATCTGCACTTCAATTAAAAACACCTCACAACTTTACAGACTCATTAAGGGGACAACCCCCCCCCCGGCACTACATTTAAAGGAATTTTTCATTTATTATTGTTGAACTTTAAGCATAATTAAAATCACTGCTCCTGAAAAAAAAACGATCGTTTTTTTTTTTTTTACTGAAACATGTCCCCCGGGGCAATACCCAGACCCCCATACCCCTTTCATGGCCAATTACTTGCATATAAGCCTTCAAAATGGGCACTTGATTTTTCCTGTATGGCCTATGATTAGCAATGCCATTCTTCAGGTGCGCAGTTCTCATCCATTGCTACTGATATAATCAATATCATATAGTCAGTACTATAATGACGATAGGATAAAATAGAGCCACCATTAAGCAGGAAGCTAGGAATTTAGGAGACAAACTTTTAGAGGGGTTACAGCAAGACGTGTTTGAAAAAAGCATGTCATTGATCTAATAGCCAGTCACGTGGGTCCCTTTTGTTGTAAAAAAAAAAATGAAGAGCCTGGATAATAGTTTAAAATATATTACCAAATACAATAAGCAACATCCAGAGATTGGATCTGCACTTTAAAAATATTAGTATCGTCTAACTAGTGACCCTGTCGAACCTATGCCAAACATTGAATTTTGTTGAGTGCCCTCATTAAAAGATACATAGTTTAAAAAAAAAAAAAATTGTGATCCTTTGAAGGGCACTTTGAAGTGTGACAATTGTTTGTATTGTAAATTCATGAATACTAATAAAAACATGATATTTCCTCATGGAAATAAAAAAAACCTTTTACCTAATCATTTTGTGAATTTCAACACACAGGAGATGGTTTACCTCTTAAAGCGGAGTTTCACCCAGAAATTGATCTTTCATAGATCGCATTCCTCCCCCCCCCCCCTCCGGTGACACATTTGGCACCTTTCAGGGGGGAGGGGGAAGCGGATGCCTGCTAAATCCAGGTATCTGCTCCCACTTCTGGGGAAAGATCGCCGCAATCTTATGCGGCGAACTACGAAATGCCTGGCCCTCCCCCTTCTCCCCCGCTGCCTTCTGGGAGGCACACAGAGACACAGAAAGCACAGCGTGACTCGCGCATGCGCAGTAGGAAACAGGCTGTGAAGACGCAATGTTCTACTTAATGTTTCTCTTAATAAGCATGCCGGTGCCTGCACCCAGAGCCGAGGGACGGGCCAACTTCGGGTGCCAACATCGCGGGCTCCCTGGACAGGTAAGTGTCCTTATATTAAAAAAATATATATTTTTTTTTACCCAGGCGGAAATCCACTTTAAGTTATGAATGTGAATTCTTCTACATAGGAAGGATCATACAGGAATTTTAGTGTGGCATAAGTCATCATATTTATGCAATTACATAGTGATCTTACATAGTCTGGTTGAAAAAAGATACAAGTCAATCTAGTTCAAACAACAAAAGGAAAATAAAGGGAGGCATGCCGCTATTGAGTACAAATATCCTTTCTCAGTAAATGATTCCACCTCATTTCAACCATTTTTAAATGCATGAAAGATATGTTTATTTTTGTTACATATGATACTTTGTAATGGTGTGATTGTAACAATTAAATGGAATGCAAAACATTTTATTATAGTTATAAACAATAAACATTATAAATACTTTTTTTTAAGTGATCACATTCCCTCTGTTCTCAGCTGCATAAGAGCTGGGGGAGGAGAAGCATCAGCACACTGAGCTTCCCAGTGGATGGCTGTGCAGGCGGGGTGTCAGAAAAAGTCTGATCATTGGAGGAGAGCATATTGAGTTCCCAGCATAGTTAGAAAACTGACCATGATGTGCTCTCCTTCCTAGTGTGGTCAGTTTTTAATAGGAAAGCAAGGGGTCTAGCAGGAACACCAGGGATTTCACACAAAGGAAGCAATACAAAGAGAACAGGATACTTTCTCATAAAAGTACATGGTACAGCAGGCACATACCAGGAACATGAAGTGTTGGGGTAACAAACGCTTTAATGGTGGGATTAAGCTGATATTTTTTTTGCATACTTGATTTATTCACACTCATTATTATTAGTTTTTTTTTATTTTTAGGTTGTTGTTATTATGAACCAGTGAGCTGCAGTAATTGGGGCCTACATTATGTGACTGGGTCCAGACTTTTTTTTCCCAGGAGCTGTGATGCAACTGATTATGTCTCCTCCTTTCCTCCCCCCCCCCCCCTCCCCTCTTTTTTTGTTGTTGTTTTGTTTTTCGTTTCATTGTTTGTTGTCTCTTGTTTATTTGTAAATTTTCTTTTTACTTTTTGTTTGGTTGTTTTGTTTTGGTGTTTTGTCATGCATTTGTTTTTTT
Organism: Lithobates pipiens; assembly: GCF_037356315.1. Classification (NCBI taxonomy): domain Eukaryota; kingdom Metazoa; phylum Chordata; class Amphibia; order Anura; family Ranidae; genus Lithobates; species Lithobates pipiens. The sequence goes on along the minus strand of NW_027507788.1, from coordinate 140,909,286 downwards.
CTGTTACCTACTATTTCCTCTTTTTGTCCATGGTGGGGAGGATCCTATACCTGTGTTAGCCCCTGTACACACGGTCGGAGATTTTGCCAACCAAATGCGTCAGATTTTGCCCGTCGGATTTAGTCCGACGGATTGTGTCCGAAACTGTTGCATACACACGGTCGGGCCAAGTTGGCGAAAAATCAGATCTTTCAGAACATGATGACGTAATTTCGTTACGATGGGACTACATTCAGGCTAGTAGCCAATAGCTTTGATGTAGGAATTTGATCTGAGCATGCGTGGCACTTGGTCCGATGAAAATGCTCTACACATGATCGGATTAGGTCCGTCCGGCCCAGTTGGTCGGGAAATGTTTCCAACATGTTGGAAAATTGGGTCGGACGGAGATTCGGACGGAATCAGTCCGATGCATACCACACACAGTCGGATTATCTGACGACACGGTCCGATAAGACTCATTCCGACAGATTCTCTGACCGTGTGTACAAGGGCTTAGGCTGCATCGGAGCCGTGTGTTTTGAGGGTTCTGACAGATGGCTAGTGATGTCACCTTGCTTTTTTTTGTGTATTTTGAAGTAAAAGGGATGGAGGCACGTCTTTCTGTGCACCAGACCATAATGACTAATGACTTTCATGATTGGGAATCCCTCTGATTTATTCTGTATTTTTTAATGGAGGCTGGAATTGTCAGTAATGCCATTTCTGGCATGAGAATAGGTCAATGTACTTAGAAGTCTTACTGACCAGTACCAGGAGGTGCCAGTCATGATTTTTACAAGAAAGGTCAAGATCTGCATATAATTTCAGCTTTCTAACTTCAGGCAACCTCTGCTAGTGTGTTTTCATATTATGTACAAAGTTTCAGTTGCCCAATTTATGACAGTTACTTTAAGTACACACAGTCGGAAATTCCGATGGAAAATGTCCAATCGGACCGTGTTGTCGGATAATCCGACCGTGTGTGGGCTCCATCTGACTTTTTCCATCGGAATGTCCGACCAACAAAGTTTGAGAGCTGGCTATAAAATTTTCCGACAACAAAATCCGATCGGACTTTTTCTGATCGTTTGTGGAGAATTCCGATCAGACAAAGTGCCACGCATGCTCAGATCAAATTACGAGACCAAAGCTTTTGGCTACTAGCCACAACGTAGTCCTGTCGCAGCAAACAAACGTCATCACGTTCCGAACGATTTGATTTTCCGACAACTTTGTCCGACTGTGTGTATGCAACACCATTTTCAGACAAAATCCGTCTGAAAAAATCCAATGGATTTTGTGGTCAGAATTTCCGACCGTGTGTACAAGGGCTTAGACTTTTTACAGCTAGACAAGTCTGTTTTGGCTTGAGTTCCACCTTAACCTAGTAGGCCCTCTGACCTTACTGGACCCCATACTTGCTCCAGAACAATGACACTGTAGGTCTGCGTAACAGCCAGGGTACTAGCATTTTCAGAAGGGGGTTAGCAATGACAGTCCCATATTTCCATTGTAAAAGGCTTATTTTATGAAGAGCTACTAACATCTATATGAACATTATGTAACAGACTCTGTGTTTACCTACAAGTACTGTATTATGTCATTCCACTTAGCCAAACAGTGATTCAGCCGTAGATGGATGAGGCCTCCGGATAATTTCCTAGTAACAGGCAAAATTGTTTTTGTTTAACGTGCTAATCCAATAGATTGGATCCATTAATGGCAGCCTGAGGCCCACCTTATGGCAAGGACAGCTAGATTGTAAATGCATTACACTCACTGACTTCTCTCTATTGGGGTTGATGTAAACCAAGTGCTGGTTTCAGCGATGGCTTTATGCACACCAAGCGTAAGAATGCATGATGTGTACTTTAAAGTATTTCTGAGTCATTTTTACACATTCATTTTTTCATATTGAATAAATAAAATGACACAAAAGACACATTGAAATGGGTGGAATCCTTACTGCGGAATACATTAAATTTGTTTACATTACTATGCAATAAATCAAGTTTTACTGAAGCCATACTTCCTTTATAAGGCATTGTACTCAATAACTCTCAAAAATGTCCCCTTTATATTGTTTTAAAAAATGAATTGACTGGCACAATGGTTGCATTGCTAGTTTTTGAGAATTTTAGTCCTGAAAAAAAGCAAAAACAACTACTCCCTATACACTCTGACCTGTAACCTTCACCTACCCCACTGCAACACTTATCCGTCCAAGGGTTGCATGGGGTGGGGAGGGAAAATAAAACCCACTGGCCCCTTTTATGGTAGGGACTGAAGGAAACGCCACAATGTGTGCCATAGTGCTGCGTTGGTTGGTGGATATTCCTAAGAGACATGGTTTAATGCAACAAACCTTCATATTGCATCTTCCAGCAATGACTTCCTTTGCAGCTCTCAGAATTCCTTCACATGACATCACTGAGATGCAGAAGATGTTGGTGCTGGAAGTGTTCTCTCTGCCATCCCTGTGATCACAGGTTTAAATGAGGAACAGTTATCTGTAATATAGTCGGCATGTCATTGACTATGGGTCCTGCTCTGGTTGATGTTCAAATAGTAAAGTATTTCCACTCAGGACCACAAGCCCAACATTTTTTATTATTACTGGCCTGGGGTAGATGCCCTCCTGTGCCCCCAACACAGTAATCTCCTGGAAATTCAGTACAAATTAACTAAGCAAGTATTGCCCAGCATGCAGGTAATAATCCACAAAACAGCTTAATTTGCTATGGAAGTTAGCAGTCTGCAGATTACTGAAGATCCAGAGGACTTTAACACAGGGCCCCAGACATGGCCATCCACACATTTACCTAAGAGGTTGCAGTCAGAGGACCAGGATTTCCACATGCATTCTACTAAAGCCTTTCCAGAGCAGTGCCGTCAGTTCGTTTCAAGTATAGTGCCTGTCCCCCTGTCAGTACATTAGTTATTGGTGCCCAATGCAGCAGTTCTTAGCACTGCACTTTCAGCACTGGGAACAGGTGAAAATCCTAAAGCTCCTTTGTGTTTGCAAATTTTCCTGAACAATAAAATGAACTGTTCCTAAGAGAATTATAAGAACTTTGACTGATAACACCATTCTAAAAATGCTAGTTGCTTGCCTAGTATGCTGCCTCTTAGCTTTCATAAATTCTAAGACAGCTTTTTTCAACCAGGGTGCCCAGGCACCCTGGGGTGCCTTGAGGTTTCTTCAGGGGTGCCTGGGTAAAATGCCTAAAAACTGCCCCAAACTGTATACAAGACAGCAGGTGGACCAAGCCTGCCTTTTAGTTACACAAAGCCAAATGTTTTTATTGTGCACCATTATAACTTTCTAGCCACCAGCATCCCAACAACCAATGGCATTAGCAGTTGATAAGGGTTGTCTGCAGAACATCCATGTTTTATTCTCTCCAGCCCCTCTCCATCAGCACTGTGGTCACATTAGCTAAATGATGGAGAAATACTGAGGAAGAAGAATCACCTCTAATGTTGGGTGTTCTGTGTGTGGATGTTGTGCATTATGTAATATTATTAGAATAGCTTTTTTTTTTACATTTTAGAATGGGATGCCTCGAGCCTGTCCATAATTGTAAAGGGTGCCTTGACTGAAAAAAGTTTGAGAGTCACTGTTCTAGGACACTGACCTGGGGGAAGTATGCAGATCAGCAAAGTCACAGTACAGTCAGAAGTTCTTATCTATATACTTGCTCTAGGGGAACCAAAACAAAAGAATAGGTAAGATAGGCAGGCAACAAACATTTACAGTTAGAATAAGCCTTGGTTCACACTAGTGAGATTTTAGTTGCAACTTCAGTCACATGGAATTGCACAACAATGAAAATCACATTATTTTTGTTGGTCCCTGTTCACATTAATGCAGACCAGTGCATTTTTGTAAAATGTATATGTGCTACTTTGACATGGTTGCAGCGTGATGTTGATCTCATAGACTTCGATGGAAACACACCAAAAATCCATGTAAAATGTTTTTATGAGTCTTGGCAGAGTTTTGTGCTTAAAATCCCATCTCATCTTAAAAAAAATGAAACATGAAAAACTTGTCAAAAATGCACTACAAAAATCACATTGTTGAAAATTGCATCAAGTTGCAGTTGCACTAGTGTGAGCCTAGCCTAAGAGATAAGCAATGGTAGCACCCATTAGTGAGGATTTATTTTGAGGTAATATTACAGTGTTTACTTTTTGTCATGACTCATGATTTTTATTGCGCTACCTTTTTTGTAATTGTAATTAACTCTGCCTTATTCGGTCTACTATCCAAGGTAAAGTGGCAATGTCTTCTCATAGCCCCCCTATCCCAAAAAGATATACAGGCATACCCCACTTTTAAGTACACAATGGGGTTCATTTACTAAAGCTGAAAAGTGCAAAATCAGGCTCACTTCTGCATAGAAACCAATGAGCTTACAGATTTTATTACCAAAGCTTAATTGAACAAGTTGGGGTTAGAAGCTCATTGGTTTCTATACAGAAGTGAGTCTGATTTTGCACTTTCCAGCTTTAGTAAATAAACCCCATTGTGTATTTAAAAGTGTGGTATGCCTGTACTCAGCAATTAGCACTAATGTCCTGCCTAGCCAAGTGCCTATGCTAGTGCTTGGAGTTTAGCACACTACTAGTTTTTTTGTTCAACCCAGCAGAAGCCAAGCTACAAAGAAATCCCTCTAATGGGACTTTGAAGGGCGGGTGCTCCAAACCCAGTGGGAGTCAGTCGGCAGACCTTTTGCATGACCTTCGACAGAAACCAGAGGGTGGGGCTTGGAAACCCCCACTGACATCAGTCAGGAGGGGAGGGGAGGAGGAGAGAGGCGACTGGTCATGAGAGATTTGAAAACGGGTAAAGATTTGCTTATTTTTATAAAACACAAACACAGGGGCACAGAGAGATTATTAAACACAGAAGATGGTGTAAAAACGTTTAATGTAACTTCAGCAGCAGGAGGGGAGGGGGCGGGCAGGCACCGACACAGGAGCTGATGGACTGAGATGTGAGGGGGAGAGGGGGGAGAAGAGACAGGAGAGCAGCAGATGATGGAGGCATGTAAACTGACCACAATGTAAGGGGCTCAGTAGCCATGATAAACCGTGGTCTGTTTACAGAGGGGAGGAAAGAACCAGCAGGATCAGCCAGGTTCTTCAGGTGATAGAAGGGGCCAAATTACACAGCACAAGCACTGTGCTGTATAACATTCTTTAAAGTAACACGATTAATATATATTTTTTTTTTTAGGGTAACAAATACTTTAAGTTCCAACACCATTCTGCACTGGGGTTTAGCCTGGGTGAAATCCTGCAATAGATCATGGACTTATGAGTATACCTTGCTCTGGGGAGGGGGAAGGGGGGCACTATCAGCAGACAACTCTTTAAGCTGTAAAGTGATATGGTTTCTTTACCAACTGATAAGACAAAATATCAACCACACGGGGAATGAGCCAACCAACTCATAAGGGTTGATTTACCAAAACAGTAAAGTATGTTCACTTTGCAGTGTGAATTTGTATTTTGCAAAATGCAAATGCCTCCTACAGTTCTTTTATTTAAATGCAGGAGAAATTAATCTGAGAAGTATAGTTATTGTTTCCTGTTTGTAATTTTTTTCCCTTCAAACATATGTTTGTACATGTATTTACATAGGTTTATGCACGTTGAGAGTATCTAAAATCTACCCCTGGAAAATGTATTTTTCTAAATGCAATTAAACTTGAATGCACTTGAACTCAAGTAAATGCATAGTGGTCATTATACCATTTAACATAATTGCATGCATTTATATACATTTTAGAAATATAAACATAAACATATAAATGCATATAATTGCATGTACATCATTGCATGTATAAATGAGGCTTAAAACATTAAAATACATCAGTAACAATATTTATATCAAGCTGTTCTTTATTGATGTAGCCACAATAATGGCAAGATTGACTAATTACTAATTGACTAAAGGCAAGATTGACTAAATTCAGTATTACTTGGTTGCAGTGGCGGCTGGTGGTAGGGCAGCAAACAGTACAACCGTCCCCATGGGTCGGTCAGCCGGCAGGCAGCTCTGGAGCACTTACCCCATCTATGCAGCACTTCACCGACAGTTTCCCTTGCTTGATGGCGGTGGCGACAGGTTTCTCTTGCTCTGCTTTCCATTACCATTCTGTTTCCTCCCTCCTCCTCCTCAGCTGCCAATCAGGAGTCTTTTCTTTTCAACCAACCAGAAAATGGGTCTGAGACCTGCTTCTGATTGGCCGGATTGAGGATCAGTGTTACAACAGCGAATGCTCATTCGCTGTTGTAACACCTGGGTGGGCTCATGGCACAATGCTCTGGTCCGAGCTCACCCTATTTTGAAGCCTATTAGAGCCTATTGCTCTAATCAAGTGCTTCACAAAAACACCCCCACTGCTGTAATTCAGGTGCCCAGCATCCTGAAAGGGGCCGGACGCATGAATAGGGGGTGGTCTCCGGGGCGTGGATAGAGGGGGCGGCACACCTAATGGATAGGCCGCCACTGCTTGGTTGTAATCAGTCTAAGCTGATATTGATAGATATGTATTCACTAGGTCTCCCCTAAGCCAAAGTTATTGTTTACATTTGTCTGTTGCTGGGGGGTGTCTGTGGCATTACAGCACATAGACCCAACAGCACCGAGCTATAAATATTTATATTGCCCCTGGCCAACCATAAGAGGTTTATTGCCAGTGGTACATGCTCAGGGAGGACCTCCAGCCTGGTGGAGGGTGTATATTGGATGTCTTGTCCTTTAGGACCACTGCCTGGGAAGGGCAACCATGAGTTCAGGAGACTGAGCAAAAGTCTGGGGCCTAGACCCACACTGCCCTGCTGAATGTGTTTTTCTCAAGGGAAGTGGAACTGTGCCTGTAAGGATTAAGGGGTGTCAAAACAAAATGGTTGACCTTATGTCTTACTAAATACATGTATTTTTCTATCCTTCTTTGTAAAATAAGGATTCGTCATCTATTGTCACGTACTCATCAAGAAGAGGCCGCATCAGCCCTAAAAAGCAGTCTACGCCCAGAAGATTGTCTTATCAGCTGATAACACCCGGAGAATTGTCTTTACTTTGAAAATGTTGTTTTTTTTACATTTGCTGATGTTTGCCCTTTTCTGTCTATAAAAGATGTAATAAAGAAGCCTCAGAGCCACAGTCAGTCAGAGACAGTCAGAGTTAACGACGGACTTCTGAGCAGAAATACTGAATAATATCTCCGTGTCTCTTTGCTTGGATAAGAACTCTAACTAACAATTGGGAAACGGTAACATAACCTGACAAATTGGTGACTTGTTGAGGTCACACCTAACATTTCTGGCGCCCGAACAGGGACTCGCTGAAGAAACTACAAGAGGCGAACGAACATAAGGACGGAACGAAATGGTCGGGCACATCAAAGAACCACAGACAAATCCTGCGCAGGTAAGAAAAGCTTTATTTTCTTATAAACTCTGTGCTTCTTAGATTTGTGCCCACCTGATCTGTCTGAATTGTTCTTCAGGTAAACACCAACCTCTGTAGTAAGTGGGTCTTGAACTTAATATTTTGGCTTATGTTACCGTTGTTTCTTGTCTGTCTACTTGTCATCTGTCTGTTGTGAATGAAATAAGCCCTGTTTGTATGGTGTGAATTGAAACATATATCATCCCAATGGGTAACGGAATGCGCCCTTAACTCGTGAGAGTACTTTGGGGGTCTGACACTTAAGTTTGATATACGCTTTTTGATTCATGAGCCTAAAAACGGGTTGAAAGTATAAGTCCTGACTGCCTCAATAAAGCAGGAATAAGAAACGAATGCTGAGAGATTCCATGGTAATGGGACGGAAATAAGGTCTCCACAAAGTCCCGGAGACCTAGTCATATGTGTTTGGCCACCAAAAGGGAATGCTTGTATATGTTGTAGCTGTCAGTCTGGTCATAATATTTGTCAGTTGGCTAGCATATAAGGTAATTCGATTTCAGAAATCTCATATAGGAGAGGGTTTTTAGTATTTTGGCACCCTAGGAGGAGAAGGCAACGAGACACTTAGTAAGTGATCCAAACGCCACCTAGGCAGGACTGTCAAAATGGGCCAGACACATGGTAAACCCCAGGAGGAATCTCAGAAATGTTATGCTGTTAAAGACATAATTACAATGTTGTATGGGAAGGATAAGGCACATGGCACAAATAGGATTCTCAAGAAATTGGGGATGGATGGAGAAAATGGGCTAAGTGTAGAAGGTTGGGAAGAAATAAAGAAAGACAGACAGGGGGAGATATTGCAGAACAGATGGGTATCACAAATACAATGTTTAATTAAGGTTTCCAACAGGGCTAAAGAGGAGGGATGGGAGTATTGTCAGGAAAAGGGTGGATGGGATATGAAGGTCCGACACAAAAGTCTTCCTTCTGCTCCCGGCGATAGGGTAAATACGGGAGATACTCCACCTCCTTATAACACTACCACACCAGGTAATGAAAGACCAAAACTTTATCCTTCCTTAAGAGGAAGAGGATGGGTATGCCGAGTATGCGGTACCCAGAATACAGACTGGGCACAGGAATGTGTGCATTGCGGCGCTCAAAGACCAGAGCCCGTAGCTCCAGTCCATAGTCGGACTAGGGTAATACAAGTAAATAATCCAAATGCGGGTCAAGCAGGACAGCCACCTACAGTGACCCGACAAGTCGTTCTGAGGACATGGACACCTTGGTCGGCTGACACTCTTATGGCATTAATACAGAATGCTCCTGATCCCGTAGCAAAACCTGCCGCATTCTGTAGATTCGTGACACAATTACTAGACACACATGAAGCAACTTGGCAAGATGGGGAAGATTTGTGTAGACATAAAATGACACTGACAATGTTTAATCAATTCATGACTAAACTTACCCCACTTAGACCGAATGGGGATCCTACCACAGATCCACCAGGAGTACACCCTCGTCATATAGACTCTAGACCCCTGTTTATTGCTCAGTTACGAGAATTTTGCCAAGGGAAACAGCAGGAAAGGGGTTCGACAGCGCCCATAAAACAGGCCCCAGGTCAGACTGTTACAGAATTTTACCTCAACATGGAAAGCATGATGGCTGACGAAGGTCTAGATTTAGCCTTACCCGTCACCATTAGGGCTTTCAATCGACAGTTTATGGAAGGACTAGTACCCCAAATAGGTGACAAACTGAAGGCATGTACTCCCGAATGGAGAGCCATACGGGACAGAGGAACATTGTTGCAGAAAGCACAAGGCATAGAGGCTGATTTAGCAGAAACTAAACCCAGAAGGACACCGGGAGTTAACACTGTTGCCCGGGTCAATGAAGGAGGGAATTCCTCCCGTAAACCTCTTACCTGTTATTACTGCAACAAGGTGGGACATATAAAAAGAGACTGTAGGAAAAGGATAAAAGACGAACAGGAAGGAAACACGGACAGAGACACGAGGGACTACAGACAGAGGCGTACCAATGATAGGGACGATCCGACCGCATGACTTGCCCCAGTCCTAGCTGAATCAGAGAACAAAATGCTCCACATGTTGATGAAGGTGGAAGGTAAACATATTCCTTGTTTGGTTGACACAGGAGCGTCACGCAGTCTGTTGTCTGATTCAGTAGTCCCTCCACACATGACGTCCCGTGACACCATACCCATAAGTGGTTATGACGGACTCCTGACTGATGCCCCACTGACTAAACCTTAAAAAGTAAAAATAGGGAGAATGGCTACCGCCTGACACTTGTGTATTGTTGCAATATGTAGATGACCTATTGTTATGTTGTCCGGATAACGATACTTGTTTAAAAGCCACTCTATCATTGTTACAATTCCTGGCTGAAAAAGGGTGCAAGGTGAATAGAACTAAGTTACAGGTATGTCAGAAAAAGGTTGTCTTTTTGGGCCACTGTATATCCCAGGGTACTCGACACCTCACTGAAGACCGAGTCCAGGCCATAAGACAAATGAATATCCCACGCAATTTTAAGCAACTTCGTATGTTTCTGGGAATGGTATCATATTGTAGACAATGGATACCACATGCCAGTTCTCTGATGCAGCCATTATATGATTGCTTGAAAATAGTACCCTATGTACTCACAGAAGCAGGTCATGAATCTTTTAGCACCTTAAAAAGGTTACTAATTTCGGCACCTGCGATCGGGATCCCTGATTATACCAAAACATTTCATTTGTACATTGCTGAAATCACGGGACACGCAACAGGGGTGTTGACACAACAACACATCAAACAAAGGCCGGTAGCATACTTCTCGGCGGCCCTCGATCCTGTCTCTAGAGGATCACCGTCCTGTGTACGAGCAGTTGCAGCAGTGTCAATTATCATTGACAAATCCTCAGAAATTGTCTTAGACAATCCTGTAGTGGTACATACCACACATGACATACACGCCATCTTATCACAGGTCCAGCCAAAACACATATCAATGGCAAGGCAGCTGCGTCTACAATGCACTTTGCTCCTACCCCCCAATGTTACCTTTCAGCGATGCACTTCTTTTAACTTAGCACAGCTTTTACCATTACAGACAGATTTGACAGGGGGGAGTAATGATGATAATGGTGTAGACACAGCACAAGATACTCAGGATTCTGACACACTTTCGTTTCATGACATAACATCTGATGAACACGATTGTTTTCAACTTATGGAACAAGAAACCACGGGGTTCCCACATGTCACAGACATACCCATTGCAAATGCAGAACACACACTGTACATAGATGGTAGTAGATTTGCCGATGACAAAGGTAAATATCACACAGGTTATGCTGTGGTAACGGACACACAGGTAATTGAGGCAAAGTCACTACCAGCACACATGTCGGTACAAGAAGCGGAACTAACCGCTCTAGAGAAAGCCCTAGAACACTTGGAGGGACAAGAAGGGAACATTTACACTGATTCCGCATACGCCTACGGTGTGGCACATGATTATGGCCACATATGGAAAGCTAGAGGTTACCTTACAGCAGCAGGCACACCTGTTAAACATGGTGAAGGAATCAAAAGAGTCCTGAACAATCTTCAAAAGGTTAAAAGAGTAGCCATCATGAAGATAGCGGCACACACGAGCGCAAAAACAACTGAGGCAAAAGGAAACGCATTTGCAGATTTAACTGCAAAGAAGGCAGCTCTAGGGGAAGTAAGCCCTGAGACCTTAGCCACGGTACAGGTGAGTATGCCCGAAACCACATGGCAGCAGCTAATGGAACTACAGGAACAAGCAGGGGCTATTGAGAAGGACCGTTGGGTTAAGGAGGGAGCTGCACCAGGCCTTGACAATGTATGGAGAGAAGGAGACAAAATATGTCTACCCGCTTCTCTATACCCAGCAATGGCAGCGGCTGTTCACTTACCCACTCATGTCAGCTCCAATTCTATGTATAGGATTGTAAGCCAAGGATGGCTAGCCCCTGGATTCAGTAGTACTGCAAGGAACTACTGTGCTGCATGCCAAATCTGTCTGATTAATAACCCAGGACAGAGAGTGAAAACCCCACGTAAACATCAGGTCCGGGCCCAATATCCCTTTCAGAGACTGCAGATTGACTACATACAAATGCCTAAGAGCGGCCCCTTTGAATTTGTTCTCGTGTGCATCTGCCTATTTTCAGGCTGGTCCGAAAGTTATCCTGTGAAATCAGCTACGGCAAAAGCCACCGCCAAGAAACTGATTACTGAGCTGATACCTAGGTTTGGTCTCCCAGAAACAATAGAATCAGATAGGGGGACACATTTCACGGGAGAAATAATGCAAAATGTGATGGCAATGTTAGGGGTTCAACAAAGTTTTCATACTCCTTACCACCCACAGAGTTCAGGATCAGTAGAAAGAGTAAATGGTACAATCAAGCTGAAAATACAAAAAGCTATGCAGGAGTTGAACAAACCATGGCCTGAGTGCCTAGCTTTAGCTTTGTTCTCTATTAGGTACACCCCAACAGGAAAAACAGGGTTATCCCCATATGAAATACTGTTTGGAAGTGCACCTAGATTAGGTTTATATTTTCCTCAAAGTATGCAATTACAATGTGATAGGTTAACTACGTATGTAATACAGTTGCAACAGCGTCTGACTAAAATCCACAAGAGTGTGTATTCTTCTCTTCCAGACCCTAATTCTGTCACAGGTACACACGATCTACAACCAGGAGACTATGTGTATGTAAAGAAACATACCAGAAAGACACTGGAACCAAGGTTTGAAGGTCCTTTCCAGGTGCTATTGATTACAGCAACCTCAGTGAAATTGGAAGGGAAACCTACCTGGATCCACGCTTCTCATTGTAAAAAGGAGCCAGTTGGCAAATGACAACATGTATCTTTTTATTGTTTCAGTAATTCTGGCTAATAGTTTGGTTACCTCACAGAATAAAATACACAAGGATGAAGGATTTTCTAAAAAAAATGTTATTACTGAAGTTTAAATATGCTTATGCCCAGAAGTCAGGATATGAGAAATGTTGGATTTGTAGCAAATTACACCCCAGCACAGCAAGTATACCACTGATGGCAGTTCCTATAAACTATACTGATCTTGCTAACAGTAGCATTAACATAATTAAAACAAATACCAATGAGACAGTAATGTTTAAGTCAAATGGTATCGCCTTTTTCCCTGATTGGTGTTTCAACTTAGGGAACACAACGGGAGGAAATGGAGAATGCCAAGACAGCAAGTTTAATTTGTCCATTGTCGTATTAAATGGAAGCTTCTATCCCAGTAATTCCAGCACACACCAGACATTATCTGACTTCCTCACTAACATTGTGGATAATAATGTTAGGTGGTTAGTATCCAACTTATCCCTCTATGGATACACCTCTCGTTATAGAAATGATATCAGTTCAAGATCAGTAGCTCTAGGAAACAATATATACATCTGTTGTGAGGATAAATGTTATACTTGGATACCTAGAAGAGCTCAGGGATGGTGCTACCTCGCAAGTTTAGTACCAGTAATGGGAGTAGTAGGTGATGAACGAGGTGATCACCTATTAGAAGCTAGCATGCATCCTAGATATCCCCTCAGGTATCGTAGTAAAAGAGAAATATTCCTGAAGAAGGACATGGCATGGGCTTGGTTCCCGTCCTGGACAGGATGGGGTATAGACTTAATGAAACGACTAAATAACTATACAGGAATTATTAATGATGTTTTGGAGAAAAACTCTGATGACATTACTAAGTTAAATCTGGAGACCAGAGCCATCAGACAACAATTAGAATTACATGAATTAGCAATTGAAAGTATGAGTGCAGCACTGACAGGACTCTGTGAAACTACTGAGGACTATGAGTGCTGTACTTGGATACATAATACCAGCATTGAGGTACCTGACTATTATGACATCATTGCACAACACCGTACGGAAGTAAAGAATTTACAAGAGAAGGCCCGAAATATTGGTCGCGACTGGGATCCGTTTGGTGGAACTTTTAGTTTCTCAGGGTTATTCTCTTGGGTTAAGAAGGCAGCAATGACGATTATAGTGGTGCTTTTATTCGTATTTTTCTTTTATGTATGCTTTAAACTGCTCATGTGCTTTTGCAAGAAAGCCAAGGTAAATGATGCGGAAAAGATGGAACTTTTGTGAAGATAGGTAGATTTAGATCCTTGACATCACCCATCTGTCAGAAAAGCCACTCTTCCTGAATTTTAGATGTTGGTACTGTCCAGGGGGATGGGTGTATACCCCTCTGACAACTCGCGGTCAGGGAGAGTACTCTGGATATAGGCCGACTAGAACTTGTTCAGGTGGACCCAGGGCAAGAGGGAGGGGTGATGTCAAAGGGGGAAATGTAAGGATTAAGGGGTGTCAAAACAAAATGGTTGACCTTATGTCTTACTAAATACATGTATTTTTCTATCCTTCTTTGTAAAATAAGGATTCGTCATCTATTGTCACGTACTCATCAAGAAGAGGCCGCATCAGCCCTAAAAAGCAGTCTACGCCCAGAAGATTGTCTTATCAGCTGATAACACCCGGAGAATTGTCTTTACTTTGAAAATGTTGTTTTTTTTACATTTGCTGATGTTTGCCCTTTTCTGTCTATAAAAGATGTAATAAAGAAGCCTCAGAGCCACAGTCAGTCAGAGACAGTCAGAGTTAACGACGGACTTCTGAGCAGAAATACTGAATAATATCTCCGTGTCTCTTTGCTTGGATAAGAACTCTAACTAACAATTGGGAAACGGTAACATAACCTGACAAATAGGTGACTTGTTGAGGTCACACCTAACAAGGAACACCATGTAAAGTGTTTTTTACCCCAACACTTCATATTCCTGGTATGTGCCTGCTCTACCATATACTTAAGGTACATGAGAAAGTATGGGGAAGTGTCCTGTTCTCTTTGTATTGCTTCCTTTATGTGAAATCCCTGGTGTTCCTGCTAGTCCTCTTGCTTTCCTATGAAAACCGACCACGCCAAGCAGACGAGCACACTATGGTCAGTTCTCTAGATATATTGGGTACTCAGTGTACTTTCCTCCAATGATCAGACTTGTCCTGACATGCCCCCACTGCACAGCCTTTCACGGACAAGCTCAGTGTGTTCCCCCCAGCTCTAATGCAGCTGAGAGGGAATATGATCATTTATAAAAAAGGGAAAAATTTTTGTTTACAAGTAAAAATCTGTATTTTTTTGCTACAAAATTACTTAGAATCCCCAAACATTATGGAGTTGATTTACTAAAGGCAAATAGACTGTGCACTTTGAAAAGTGCAATTGCACTCTGCAAGTGCAGTTTTTCCAGAGCTTAGTAAATGAGGTAAAGCTTCACTTTGCAAAGAATACCCAATCACGTGCAAGGAAAATGGAAAAAGGATGATAGAGGTCAGCAGAGCTTTTCCTCATTTACTAAGCTCTGGGGCAACTGCTCTTGCAGCATGCAACAGCACTTTGCAAAGTGCACAGTCAATTTCCTAAACCCCATATGCATTTTTTTAGCACAGGCCTAAAATAAAATGGCTGTTGTTGCAATTTTTTTTGTCACACGGAATTTGCGCACACAATATATAACCCAATTTGTTTGTAAAATATGAAAGATGTGTGGTGCGAACATTGTTTTCATATGTAGGAGTGACCTACGTAAACCGTGAACTGTAAGTGATGTCATGACGTCACTCCGCACCACCTTGGCCATAGAGATAAGTGAAGGCCATCTTTCCTCTGCTTATCTAAATGACCAACCTCTGTCACCATTGGATCAGTTCCCAGGCTTGCCAATCAGCCAGGTAAGCCCAAAAACCACCAGAAAGTGGTGGGATCACTTTTAGCAGAAAGAGCAGTGGCTGCAGAAAATTCAAATACCAGGGTTATGGCATCTAGCTGCAGCCATAACCTCGACATCAAACTCTAAATTCATGATGTAAATTCCCAGTTAGGCAGTCAGCAAGTGGTTAATGAAATTTGACTGGGAGAGCTCGGACCTCGTCTGAAGTATGATGTCTTACCCGAGAGCTTACTACCACCTCACCTACTCTACAGTCAGGAGCTTAAACTAACACGATGCCAGACTGGCTTAAAGGTTATTTACTATATCTATAAGACCTGAGAGTATGTTTTTTCTCTTTTGGCTAATCATCAGGGTCTTGTGTGACCTCGGGGGTACCCCGTGCCCCAAACTTCTCTCCTTCAAAGCTGCTAAATAAATTCTCTGTAAAACTTCAACAGTGTGGAAGTCAATCATTAGGTGCCACTGGTGGGTTGGTAGGGGTTATGGAGCAACTATGATAGGATTTAAACCTAGACAGGGTAGCAGGACCCAATATAACCAGCTGCTGTCCCTGGGGTAGCGCTAGTTTAGATATGAAAAAAACTGTACATTCTCTTTAACACGCCAGCATCTAGTAAAAACTGATATATACTGATCCTTCATATTATATGCAAGGATTTTATGCACAGCGCAGCATACTTTGGTGAAAAAGCCCCATTTTCCTGTAATAACATTCAGTTGAAAGTACTTATCCTCGCTCTGCTATTGCTGTGAAATGGGATTCAATGCACTTAAAGAGGATGTACCATTATTTCATTACAGCAGAGATGTAGTCTCTGCTCAGCACAAAACAAGGCAATACAGAATTCTATATTATCTGATATTGCAGCCAATGGAGAGGCGAAAATCCTGAACATACCTGAAAATTGTGCCATTTGCATTGTGATTATCATTTTCATAGCATGGATGATAACAGCCTGCAAACCTGAGTGCAGCTTATTTTGTGAAATTGTAATAAAGCAACCCCTTCCATCTTTTTCTGGTTATGTTTTCTTTTTTTTCAGAGTCTGATATGCACTTATGAAAGGTCTGAAGCTACCAAGCCTGTCCTTTCCATGTGTCAAAAAACCTTTGTGTTGAAAAAATTAGAATGGCACCACACTTGAAGAAGCACCCTAAAGTTCAATGTGCATTACGACACGCTTTAATGTGAGTTGCGTTAAGCAGGCCATTCATTACAAATGGGCTGTCAACACACAACAACAGATGAAAAAGCATACAGTATCTCACAAAAGTGAGTGCACCCCTCACATTTTTGTAAATATTTTATTATATCTGTTCATGTGACGACACTGAAGAAATGACACTTTGCTACAATGTAAAGTAATGAGTGTACAGCTTGTGTAACAGTGTAAATTTTCTGTCCCCTAAAAATAACTCAACACACAGCCATTAATGTCTGAACCCCTGACAAAAAAAGTGAGTACATTTCTAAGTGAAAATGTCCAAATTGGGCCCAAAGTCTCAATATTTTGTGTGGCCACCATTATTTTCCAGTACTGCCTTAACCCTCTTGGGCATGGGGTTCACCAGAGCTTCACAGGTTGTCACTAGAGTCCTCTTCCACTCCTCCATGAAAACATCACGGAGCTGGTGGATGTTAGAGACCTTGCACTCCTCCACTTTCTGTTTGAGAATGCCCCACAGATGCTCAATAATGTTTAGGTCTGGAGACTTGCTTGGCCAGTCCATCACCTTTACCCTCAGCTTCTTTAGCAAGGCAGTGGTCATCTTGTGTGTTTGGGGTCGTTATCATGTTGGAATACTGCCCTGCTGCCCAGTCGAAGGGAGGGGATCATGCTCTGCTTCAGTATGTCACAGTACATGTTGGCATTTATGGTTCCCTCAATGAACTGTAGACCATGACACTCCCATCACCATGCTTGACTGTAGGCAAGACACACTTATATTTGTAATCCTCACCTGGTTGCCTCCACACACGCTTGACACCATCTGAACCAAATAAGTTTATCTTGTTATTATCAGACCACAGGACATGGTTCCAGTAATCTATGTTGTTAGTCTGCTTGTCTTCAGCAAACTATTTGTGGGCTTTCTTGTGCACCATCTTTAGAAGAGGTTTCCTTCTGGGATGACAACCATGCAGACCAATTTGGTGCAGTATGAGGTGCATGGTCTGAGCACTGACAGGCTGACTCCCCACCCCTTCAACCTCTGTAGTAATGCTGGCAGCACTCATACATCTATTTCCCGAAGACAACCTCTGGATATGACGCTGAGCACATGCACTCAACTTCTTTGGTCGACAAAGGCCTGTTCTGAGTGGAACCTGTCATGTTAAACTGCTGTATGGTCTTGGCCACTGTGCTGCAGCTCAGTTTGAAGGTCTTAGCAATCTTCTTATAGCCTAGACCATCTTTATGCTGAGCCACAATTCTTTTTTTCAGATCCTCAGAGAGTTTTTTGCCATGAGGTTTCATGTTGAACTCCCAGTGACCAGTAGGAGAGAGTGAGAGCGATACCAAATTTAACACACCTGCTCCCCATTCACACCTGAGACCTTGTAACACTAACGAGTCACATGACAAAAGGGATAAATGGCCCAATTTGGACATTTTCACTTAGGGGTTTACTAACTTTCATTGCCAGCGGTTTAAACATTAATGGGTGTGTGTTGAGTTATTTTGAGGGGACAACAAATGTACACTGTTATACAAGCTGTACACTCACTACTTTACATTGTAGCAAAGTGTAATTTCTTCAGTGTTGTCACATAAAAAGATATAATAAAATATTTACAACCCCCCCCAGGGGTCTTGCAATTACCCCATCTAGGTTGCGGGTGGGCAGCGCTCCTACGGGCAGCAGCTTCTATTGCGTCTCCCCCTCCTCTGCATCATGGTGGCTTCCACCGTGCATCTCCTCCCTCCTCCTCCTAGGCATCCAATAGGATCTCCTGACCTTTCAGCCAATCGGGTGACGGATCTCGGGACCCGCTTCCTGATTGGCCAGGAAGAGTATCAGTATGGCAATAGCGAATATTCATTCACTACTGTCACACAACTGAGTGGACTCGGAGCGCAGTGCTATTAGAGCCTCTGGCACCTGTGATGGAAATTAGTTTGAATTTGGATACATCTTAAAGTTAAACTGATTTCAAAAGCAAGCTGAATGTCTCTAACAACATGCAGCATTGTCCTTCTACAAGAGCTCTAACAGTGATGTTTTGCTTCCATGTATCTTTATAAAGGTGGAGCTCCAAGTAATCAGATACAGTCACAATTAAATACATCTGTATATACTGTCTTATCTGCCAAATATTGTGTAACTCTTTTCAGCAGTGGTAATTTCGTTACCTAAAATATGACTAAAACAATTCAGATGACTATAATATGATTAACCGCTTCGCGCCCGCCCTATAGCCGAAAGATGGCTACAGAGCGGACGCTATCTGCCGGGAGGCCATCCCTGGACGTCCTCCTGTTTACTTCCGCAATGTGTGCTCCCGGGAGCGTGCATCGGGGAAGTTCTGTGCTGGCCGTGTCCCTTGGACACAGTCAGTTACAGATCGCTGTAAACGGCCAATCACAGCGGCCGTTTACAGCGTGATCAGCCTATCCAATGAGAGATGATCTCATATGTAAACATATGAGATCATCTCTCAGTGCCGCTCTCCCTCCTCACACAGACAACGTGTGAGAAGGGACAGATGAATGGCTGCAGCGGCCGTAAGTAGAAAAAAAAAAGTAAAAAAAAGTGCCATACGCCCCAGTGCCATCCTCCCCCAGTGCCATCCGCCCCAGTGCCATCCTTGCCCAGTGCCATCCTCGCCCAGTGCCATCCTCCCCAGTGCTACCTGCCCCCAGTGTCACCTGTTAGTGCTATCTGTCCCCAGTGCCACCTGTTAGTGCTATCTGTCCCCAGTGCCACCTGTTGTCAGTGCCATTTGTCCCCAGTGCCATCTGTCATCAGTGCCACGTATAAGTGCCATCTGTCATCAGTGCCACGTGTCATCAGTGCCACATAGTGCCATCTGTCATCAGTGCCACATATTAGTGCCATCTGTCATCAGTGCCACGTATCAGTGCCATTTGTCATCATTGCCACCTGTCAGTGTCACGTGCCATCTGTTGTCAGTGTCACGTGTCATCAATGCCACTTATCAGTGCCATCTGTCATCAGTGTCGCGCATCATCTGTGCTACGTATTAGTGCCATCTGTCATCGGTGCCACGTATTAGTGCCACGTATTAGTGCCATCTGTCATCAGTGCCACGTATTAGTGCCATCTGTCATCAGTGCCACGTATTAGTGCCACGTGCCATCATTGACATGTATAAGTGCCATCTGTCATCAGTGCCACGTATTAGTGCCCTCTGTCATCAGTGCCACATATTAGTGCCATCTGTCAACAGTGCCATGTGTCATCAGTGCCACGTATAAGTGTCATTATTGCCACGTATCAGTGCCATCTGTCATCAGTGCCACGTGTCATTGTTCTGGTGCTCCAGGGCCTTCAAAAGTGTAATAGGTAGTCAACAACTTAGATGTGTAATTTATGCTCCTAGAACACATGATAGCGCTCCCTGCATGTTGGGCCTCTCTATGTGGCCAGGCTGTGAAAAAGTCCCACACATGTGGTATTGTAATACTCAGGAGGAGTAGCAGAATTTTTTGGGGGGTGTCATTTGTGGTATACACATGCCATGTGAGAGAAATAACCTATTACAATGACAATTTTGTGGAAAAAAATAAAAAATCTTAATTTTGCAAAGAATTGTGGGAAAAAAATGACAACATCAAAAAGCTCACTATGCCTCTTACTAAACACCTTGGAATGTCTACTTTCCAAAAAGGGGTCATTTGGGGGGGTATTTGTACTTTCCTGACTTGTTTGGGTCGCAAGAAATGAGATAGGCCACCAGTACATCAGATGTGATCAATTTTGTATGATTCGCACCACAGCTTGTAGACTCTCTAACTTTCACAAAGACCAAATAATATCCACTAATTTGGGTTATTTTTTACCAAAGACATGTAGCAGTATAAATTGTGGCAAAATTTATAAAGAAAAATTAATAATTTGTATAATTTTGTCACAGAAACAAAGAAAAATTCCTTTTTTTTTCAAAATTTTCGGTCTTTTTTCATTTATAGCGCAAAAAATAAAAATCCCAAAGGTGATCAAATACCACCAAAAGAAAGCTCTATTTGTGGGAAAAAAAGACAAAAAATTCATTTGGGTACAGTGTTGCATGACTGAGTAGTTGTCATTCAAAGTGTGTGAGCACCGAAAGCT
Organism: Lithobates pipiens; assembly: GCF_037356315.1. NCBI lineage: Eukaryota > Metazoa > Chordata > Amphibia > Anura > Ranidae > Lithobates > Lithobates pipiens. Next base: position 140,888,722 of record NW_027507788.1, on the reverse strand, counting down.
GAAAATTGGTCGGGCAGGAAGGGTGTTTAAGTGCCCAGTAAGCAAGTGGTTAAGTAAAATGGCATTTAGGTCAAAACTGATTAAAACTAAATCAACATTTGACGTCAAAGTTAACAGTGTACTACCACCTAAGAATATGTAGGGGACATCTACCGAGCTGCTGAAAAAAAAAAATAAGCAAAAAGTTTGGTGGAAGCTCTGTTGATGGAAGTCAACAGAGTTTCTGCTCATTTCCTAAGCTCTGGAGTAACTGCTCTTGCAGAGTATAACTGCACTTTGCAAAGTGCACAGTCTATTTTCCTTTAGTAAATCAACCCCAAAGTGTGACCCAGTATAACAGAGAACTAGCATGCAAAAAAGTGAGTTCAGCAATGGCAGCCTACATAGTCTGTTATGATAGAGTCCTTTTAAAGTGTTTCCAGAATGAAATATTTAATAGGGAAAATTGGCACACAGTGTTGCCCGTGCATATAGCCCCGTGAGGGTTGTTATTTGCAGTACCGAACACATTGTACATGCTTTTTATTTGACAATGACCCATGTGTTTTCTGTGGTATAATTGTGGAGTCCACTTTGCTGGGTTTTACAAGGATAAATTTGGTCCAGAATCTCAGGGACAAAGAATGCCTCAAAGACCATTTCCATAGAAATCTCTCAATGATAGTGGGAGTCCATCTCTATTTAATGGGCCTCTTAAAAATGTCCAATTACAGAGAATGGAACACAAATGCATCAAGTGCCACACAAATGTTTCTCCAAGGCAACATAACAATGCTGCAGTGACAGCACAGTGAGATTGCTTCGGATACTCTTTTTCATCTTTCTTTTCTACCATCCAAACTGTTCTTTAGATAAATCTATGCCCAAAAGCTGAGGCATATTCAGCAATCTTACTGGCTGCACATTTTTTTCTGCGTGACTATTGTACATACATTAACTAATGTCCTCTTTTCCATTTTCAATTAGAGGTTACTAAATTTATAGCTTGAAATGTTTGGAAATTTATGGTGCACATGGATTGCGGTGGATCTAAATGCAAAGAAACAAAAAACATTGTTTGTACTCATATTTCAATGGTATTTCAATGGTAACCTGGCCTTCATCTGTCTCTTGCAAAACAAATGGAGCAAATAGAAGCCTGGCAGAATCAGTATAAAATACACTTTATTTACTTGGATGATCCATACTTATCCTCACCTAGGATCGCCTCTTGCTGACACATTCCCCCCACTTAATTATAGAGTCCCTTAGTGGGTGAAAAGTATCAGAGGAGGATGCCAGATGGGGATTGTTATGGCTCATCCAAGGGAATAAAACGTATTTTAATGCTAATTCTGGCATGCAATGTTTAGCTTTGTGCTGTGGATTGGGAGCAGAGATAATCTTGGAAGCCCTACCTACCCCCAGGGTGGGCAGTTTGAGTTTGAAGGATAGGCATGGAGCCATATTGCTTTATCTGTCTCTGTCACCTGTCTTTGTCATGTACACTCTCTAAAGCAGGGATGCTCAACCAGTAGCCCACAGGCCGCGTATGGCCCGCAGAGCCCTCTGTTGTGGCCCGCGACTTCAAACCAGTGAAGTGCATGCCTAGAGTCGGCAACCCGTTGATTGCGAACTGGGTTTGCCAACCTGCAATCCCAAAGCATCAGAGTGCAGTGAGCTGGTGCCACCAGCTGAGGGAGGAGGCGGCAATGGACTGAGCAGGTGACGCATAAGCTGATGCTTCCTCTGTAGCACCAGCTCCTGCTCCAGACAGAGTGATGCCAAGTGCACTCTAATCCTTTCTAGCAGCCTGGAGAGCGATGCCAGCAGCAACTGCAAAAGGAAAAGAAGATCAATGTATTAAACAACACATACACTGGGTATAATAGCTGTTGCAATGGGCATATTACTACCTATAAAAGGGTTAATAACTATTAGGCTGCTTCCCCACTGATCTGCGGGTTCCGTGTAGTGTACCTGCGGCTTTTCTGCGCGTTAGCTGCACTAAGCCATAGACTTCTACTATATTTTGTGAGTTTTGTGTGCTTTCAGAAAGTGTACCACACCTGCAAGATGTAATAATGGGTAAACATCCAATGTGGATTAGTCCCACAGAAAATTATGATACTGATTGTTGTTTAACTTAAATAATTATGCTATTCAAATGCAAAATTTTGAACCCTTTCATTTCATTGTGGCCTGCATTCCTGTGCCACAAGCACTGAAGCACTAAAGACAAGCATTGATTTTTGGGCCAATACATCTACAAAGGAGCTCACATGATTGACAATGAAAGGAACCTTCAACATCTTGCCACCTAGCCTGACAAGTGCCTCCCCTTCAGGAAAGCTACCTAGTCCTTTTTGGTCAGACCCTGTAGGGAAACAGCAGAAAAAGTTCAAGCATATTTATGCAACAGCTTTAATGCCCTAAAATGAGGGGTTTTGGACCAGGAACTCCTCTTTAAAAAATATATTTTAACAAATAACAAAGTAACACATGGCATTCACCTGTGAGAGTAAATTTCAGCTTGAACTATTTAACTCTGTAAACAACAGTCTTTTCTTCAACACTAGGTAAGAAGCAACATAAGAACATAGAAAAAGGAGCCAATAATTGCTGCTACAAAACCACTGCACATATCTTTAAAATTAAATGTAAAATGTATTTCTAGTAATGTATATAGTAATTAAAGAAAATATACAATGTAAAACACTATATACTTTCTCATACCCTTCTCCATTTTAGGTTGTGATTATGAGAAATGGCCCTTCCAAACAGGATGTTGTACTAAATCTATAGGTAAATAAGAGAACCGGTACCTTTGCTAAGTGGAAAAGGGAAGAGTGGGTTTGATAATAAATTTGGCAGTGCCTCCACGCAGGACAGGGCCTCTGTGTGCAGAGGGGACTCCCTTCCTGGGAAATGAACCTGTAATTCAAAGTAATTGGGAGAAGAGGAACTACTCCAGCCAGCATATAACTTTAACCATAAGTATATAGATGCACACCAGTAGGGAAATAATACAAGCTTTATAAAAGAAAAATTTAATAATAGTACATACATCCAATGTGCAAACAGGTAATGTCAACAAAGAGCTTTAAAGGAGCCCTGGTGTTAAAGACCTGAAGACAGAATCAATGATAAGAGGTAGATCCTCAAATTGTTGTTCAACCAGACATGAAAATTGCTTCTCACCAGCAAAAACCATGGTGTGATATTTAAACTCCAGAGCACTTGTCTACTCTGATGCTAAGTTCCTAGTAGCTTCTAATCTTCCATGCAACTGGACCTCTATCTATCTGTGGGCCATCAGATGCCTAACCTGGCTTTAGCCTATGCTGTAGAATCCTAGATCCTAAGGGACAGGGTTAACTAGAAAGACAGGAGCTGCATAAAGGCTCTTTTGCGATAAACTAACATACAGCAAGGTGATCACTACATGACACTGTGTCACAGACCTAATTACCAGGTATAGTGCATGTGAGATAACAACAAAGGGACACATATACTTCTGTCACTGGTCTTTAAATATATATATATATATATATATATATATATATATATATATATATATATATATATATATATATAATATTAAACTATTAAACATAGAACCACTTGCATAATAATCCCTACTGCTGGACTAGATTCAGCAGCAGCTTTCATAGCATGACATGTGGTCCCAGGCCATCTCTCCTTGTTGGGTTTTCAACCCAGCAACCAAAAGACCTGAACTGTTTACACTAATTAACTCTGCGATGCAAACAATATAGGACCGATCCAGTGACAGCTGGTGTTTTTTTGGGGGGGGTCTCGCCCCATTCGCATGCTGTCTGCCGGTCAGTCCGGTACTTACCCCATCTAGGTGGCAGGTGGCGGGCATTGGGCAGTGGCTCCTGTGTCCTCTCCTCCATCACGGTGGCTTCCGCCATGCGTCTCCTCCTGGGCATCCAATATGATCGCCTGACCTTTCAGCCACCTGAGTGATGGGTCTCAAGACCTGATTGCTGGTTGGCCGGGAGGAGGATCAGTGTTACAATAGCGAATATTAATTAACTATTGTAACACATCAAGGTGGGTCAGTTTGCAGTGTTGCGCCCCGAGCCTACCCTATTACAGCTTCTGGCTCTAGGTGCTTCAACCCCTCCCCATTGGAATACGGCGTCCTGCAAGGGGCCACACGCTGGGTTAGGGGGGCGACGCCCGTTCACCCTTAATGGACAGGCCGCCCCTGGACAGATCCTTACAGGGGCCTCAAAAGCAGCACATGGCATCACCAAAAGGCCACACATAATATTTAGTGAATGTAGTTTTATACAGAGTCAGGGACTGCAGACATGTAACAGTATATGGTCAAAGTCTACGGACATGGGATGGTCAGAAATGACTAACTTATAGCAGTTTTTGGAGACTGGGGGCATACTTCAAGAGACAATCATAGACTAGAGACACATTGCATGAGACTGCTAGATATCCCTGCTATTATAGCAACTTTACAATTCAGTACTTCTGCATGTGTGCTGCCCTCAGGCCTCCTAAATAATACTGATCCCACATTTGATATCTCTATCAGAAACATCCAAAAAAAGATCAGAGGAAAAAAACAAAACATAAAAAGAGAAAAGGGGTGGACAGCACAGAAATAAATAAGATAGTGTGAAAGAAATAAACTAAACTACTAGAAACCAGTGTAAAGAATATTTTTGCCTTAACTGGCCTGAGTAAGCACCTAGATAAGGAAAACATACAGTAAGTCCCGGAACAGAAGGAGAAGAGGACCTGGGCGCAGGGACGGCATGACAGTGCTGGACAGCACAGCATTGCCGTTTTAAATACAGTTTCCCTTTTAAGGAAAATGCAGAGGAGTCGAGAGCCGGCGGCACGCTGAGCGGAGGATAGGAGAGGGGGAAGTGACGTCAGAGCGGAGGAGGAAGAGATTCCCACCTACCCTCCCATGTTGGTTGGAAGGAAGGTGTGGTAGAAGCGTACAGTATGGCAGGGCAGTGTTGGGTCACTGGAGGAGGAGAAGATTGTGGTTACATGCATGGAACATGTTGTACCCATCCATGGGATGGGGGGTTTTCGGGTACATTCAGGTTACGAGGGGTTAACCTGGAAGGGTTAAAAGGTAGGTCACTGTGAAGGTTGGGTATCGCCTCCGAGACTAGGGTTTGCCAACTGGAGGCCTAAAGTTAAAGCAGTTGTTCACAGTGACCAGTGGTATGTTGTTTTTCTTACATGACCCATAAAGTACAGAAAAGTTTAATGGTTATTAATAAGTTGTTATTTATATATTTTTATAGTTTATTAATAAAAGAGGCCGTTAAGGCCATTTACTTCAATAACCTGGTCAAGTCCTTCTTGGGGGATTTGGAGGAGTGGTTTTGAGGTTAAGGCAGTGATCAGGACACTGGGCTTAAGTCCTACAAATGTCATGTGTGCAGATGCCCTGAGGGCCAATAAGCGCTAAGGGACCACAGGTTGAGCACCATGGCTCTGTGGAAATTTTGCATTTATTTTTCCCCTGTATGCATATCAGTGGTTGTAATTTCAATAATCCCTCTGCTTATACACCAATCACTTATTTTAAACTCTGCTTATCTCATATAATAGAGTTCATCCCATTTAGCAGACCCTTGTAGTTTGATTAAAGAAAATGTGAAGGGCCTTTTATACCATTCCAAGCAAGAGAAGACTCTTCCAGATTTCATGGGAGTTCAAACTAGATTAGAAATCCACAGGAAAGTACAGTAATTATTAACACTTTACATAAATATTTCCTAACCACGAAAACCTTAAGGGAAATATCATATTCAACTTTGGAACATTTCAAAGCCTACAATGCTATATGGAGTAATTAGTGAAATAAGTGCATTGTTACCGCTCTGCATTTTCCCTAATTGTGATTCTCCCTGCCCCACTTTCAAGGCTGGCTGATACGTGCCGTGCAGTGATAGTATATTTGGTGAATGTAAAAAAGAAAGAGATTTATCCTCTAGTCTAGAGCACATACTTTGGTCTAGATTTAAGCAATAAATCATAAACTCAAGAACTAAACTCTGGGAATATGAAAAAAATAAAAACTCTGGAATGGGGTTCCCCCCACAGCAAGGGTTCAGAGCCAAGTAGATCCCCAAGAGGGGTTTGTAAAAAGGAATCTGTGAACAGAAATATTATGGATTGTTAACCTCTTGCCTACTGGGCACTTTCACCCCCACCCTGCAGAGGCCAATTTTTAGCCTTCAGCGCTGTCACTTTTGAATGACAATTGTTCAGTGATGGGCATTGATAGGCGGTTATGATGTTTACTGATGGACACTGATGAGCACACACTGATGGGCACTGATAGGTGGCACTGAGGAAGAGACACATAGGCAGCACTGATGGGCACTGATAGGTGTCACTGATGGGCACAGATAGGCAGCACTTATTGCCACTATTGGGGCTGCACTGATAATCAGGACACTATTGATCAGTGCCCTGATTATCAATGTAAATGTCCCCCATCAGATTTGTCGGTTACCAGCTCTCTTCTCTTCACACTGTGACAGTGTGTGAGGAAAAGAATGCCGAAAACCGGCAAGTGTGTTTACATGTGGTCAGCTGTCATTGGAAACAGCTAATCATATGATAAAGGGCTGCTGTGATTGGCTCTTTACTCCGATCTGTGATCAGCTGTATCCCCAGAATGGGGGGCGTGGTTCTGGGTGGACATCCATGGATACCCTCCCTTAACCACGCTGTAGCCATCTTTTGGCTATAGCGTAGTTGGGAAGAGGGTAAAAGAATCAGTTTTTTCAACTTTTTTTTAAGGGCAGCTCCATTTAAAATACAGAAATAGTAGGTTCAGTACCCTGTTGGTTCTTTAGTAGTCAAAGCATACAGTATCTAAACACAAAAACAGCAATGCAATATACATTGCATCAGCTTACCAGTTCTTAGATGTGGTGGGGGCATTCATTTTTTTTGTCCATGCTTTTTTCCTACTTTTTCACCTGATGATCCAGCCAGTAACACACTTCATGTCCTAGGATGGCAATGCTCATTCACTGTACCATATCAATAGAGGATCAGGATCAGCGTAGTCACCCTGAGCTGCTCTCCTGGTTTGGACTACAAAAACCTCCTTCCCCCATCTCCATTACACAGGGAGGAGGAGGGAGTTGTGTAGTTCACAAAGCATAGTTGGAAAAGCAGGAAACATATACAGTCTATTCATTCCACAGAAAGTCAAATGAGTACAAAATTTTTGGTCAAATCAACAATTATTGTTCTGTACATGCAGATAAGCTACTTAGCCTTTAAAAGAAAGCTAATACAGCCATGTATGCATGTTCTTTCTGAGGTATTACTGTGTGGATTCTGTTCATTATTTAACCACTTGACAACCAGCAACATACTCATTTGCTGCCAGACTTCAAGTGGATATACCAGGATGATGCCCCCCCCCCCCCCCCCCCCCCGGAAGAGGCAGATGACGTCATGTCCGGTATTTTGAAGTGCATTTATGCTACGGATATCTCCTGATTCTCCTTTTATAACAATGCACATTTGAGACCTGTCATCCTGCTGGAGCAAATGACAGATTGGTGTATTACCCATCGCAGAAATCTAAGGATTGCCATTTTTCTAACAGGCCCTACAGTATACCTACTGAGAGTTGGGCACATGAGGAACAGAGCACAGTACTTTATGGCCTTTCATTGCACACCATTGGCACAAGAAAATTGAAGCACGGATTGCACTTTAGAAGGTTTACCCCCCTTCATGTCATTTTTTTCGATATAGTACTGCGATACTTCAACTGACAATTGGGTGGTTGTGCTAAGCAGTACACAAATAAAATGTATGTCATTTTTCTCCCCACAAATAGAGCTTTATTTTGGTGGTATTTTATTTTTTTACTACACTGAGCAAAATTATAAATGCAACACTTTTGTGTTTGCCCCTATTTATCATGCGCGAAACTTAACCACTTAACAACCGGCCCATAGCCGAATGACAGCTACAGGGCGGTTGTTTAACTCTGGAAGGCCATCATATGATGTTCTCCCAGAATTCTGCTCTCGCGCCCCCCCTGGGGCGTGCACTCGAGAGCATCCGTGACCGCCGGGTCCACAGGACCCGGCGCATCACGGATCACGGTAAACGCCCGCTTATCGCGGCCGTTTACCACGTGATCACTCCGTCAAATGACGGAGCGATCACTTGTAAACAAGCCGGCGTCATGTTATGACGCCGGTTCCTCCCTCCCCTCTCTGTACCGATCGGTACAGCGGAGGGGGAAGAGATCGTTGTCAGCAGCGCTGTGGGCTGCATCTGCAGTGCCCACATCGCTGCTCACCGAAATTTAACCCCTCAATTCCCTGCCATTACTCTGCAATACCCTGCCATTACTCTGCAGTACCAGCAAATACTCTGCAATACCCCCCAATACACTGCAATACCCGCAAATACTCTGCCACACCCTCAAATACTCTGCAACACCCGCAAATACTCTGCAATACCCGCCAATACTCTGCAACACTAGCCAATACTCTGCAACACCCGCAAATACTCTGCAACACCCGCCAATACTCTGCAACACTAGCCAATACTCTGCAACACCCACAAATACTCTGCAAAACCCGCAAATACTCTGCAATACCAGCCAATACTCTGCAACACTCGCCAATACTCTGCAATACCCGCAAATACTCTGCAATACCAGCCAATACTCTGCAACACTCGCCAATACTCTGCAATACCCACAAATACTCTGCAACACCAGCCAATACTCTGCAAACACCCGCAAATACTCTGCAACACCCGCCAATACTCTGCAACACTAGCCAATACTCTGCAACACCCGCAAATACTCTGCAACACCTGCAAATACTCTGCAATACCAGCCAATACTCTGCAACACCCGCAAATACTCTGCAATACCCGCTAATACACTGCAATACCAGCTAATACTCTGCACTACCCTCCAATACTCTGCACTACCCTCCAATACTCTGCAGTACCCGCCAATACTCTGCAGTACAATTCCAGCCAATACTCTGCAATACCCTGCCAATACTCTGCAATACCCTGCCATAAATTGCCATACCCAGAGATACCCAGCCATACTCGGAGATACCCTGCAATACCCAGCCATAGTCAATGATACCCTGCAATACTCAGCCATAGACATCCCCCCCCCCCCCCGCCGCCCTCCGGTGCTTCTACCGACTCGCCAATACGATCAAAGCCAGAATCTTTTTTTTTATTTCAGGCTTCCCAGCTTAGAGGTGAGATACGGGGTCTTATTGACTCCATATCTCACTGTAAAGAGGACCTGTCATGCCATACTCCTATTACAAGGGATGTTTACATTCCTTGTAATAGGAATAAAAGTGATCAAAAAATTTATTTTTGGGGAAAAAATGTCAAACTAAAATAAATAAAGTAAAATGTATCGCTACGAACGTTAGAGAGAGAGAGCAATAATTCTAGCCCTATACCTCCTCTGTAACTCAAAACATATAACCAGTAAAAAAAATTTAAAGCGCCGCCTATTGGGATTTTTAAGTAGCGACGTTTGGCGCCATTCCACGAGCGCGTGCAATTTTGAAGAGTGACATGTTAGGTATCTATTTTTACAAAAAAAACATTCGAAAAATTGCTGCGCAAATACAGTGCGAGATAAAAAGTTGCAACGACCACCATTGTATTCTCCAGGGTGTTTGCTAAAAAACATATATAATGTTTTGGGATTCTATGTAATTTTCTAGCAAATAAATGATGATTTTTACATGTAGGAGAGAAATGTCAGTATTGTCCTGGGTGCTCCAGAACGCCTGATGGCGCTCCCTGCATGTTGGGCCTCTGTATGTGGCCACACTGTGTAAAAGTCTCACACATGTGGTATCACCGTACTCGGGAGTAATAGCAGAATGTGTTTTTGGGTGTAATTTGTGGTATGCATATGCTGTGTGTGAGAAATAAACTGATAATATGACAATTTTGTGAAAAAAAAAAAGTAAAAAAAATCTTGATTTTGCAAAGAAATGTGGGAAAAAATTACAACTTCAAAAAACTCATCATGCCTCTTACTAAATACCTTGGAATGTCTTCTTTCCAAAAAGGGGTAATTTGGGGCGTATTTGTACTTTTCTGGCATGTTAGGGTCTCAAGAATTGAAATAGGCCGTCAGTACTTCAGGTGTGATCAATTTTCAGATATTGGCACCATAGCTTGTGGACTCTATAACTTTCACAAAGACCAAATAATATCCACCAATTTGTACTTATTTTTACCAAAGATATGTAGTAGTATAAATTTTGGCCAAAATTTATGAAGAAAAAATTACTAATCTGCTAAATTTTATAACAGAAACAAAGAAAAATTATTATTTTTTTTACAGAATTTTCATTATTTTTTCTTTTATAGCACAAAAAATAAAAAAACGAGCGGTGATTAAATACCACCAAAAGAAAGCTCTATTTGTGTGAAAAAAAGGACAAAAATTTCATATGGGTCCAGTGTTGCATGACTGAGTAATTGTCATTCAAAATGTGAGAGCACTGAAAGCTGAAAATTGGTCTGGTTATTAAGGGTGTTTAAGTGCCCAGTGGTCAAGTGGTTAAAGACCTATTACTTTTCCTATGTACACAAAAGGCCTATTTCTCTGAAATATTGTTCACAAATCTGTCTAAATCTGTGTTAGTGAGCACTTTACCTTTGCCGAGATAATCCATCCACCTCACAGGTGTGGCATATCAAGATGCTGATTAAACAGCATGATTATTGCACAGGTGTGCCTTAGGCTGGCCACAATAAAAAGCTACAGATGCCGCAAGTTTTGAGGGAGCATGCAATTGGCATGCTGACTGCAGGGATGTCCCCCAGAGCTGTTGCCCTTGTATTGAATGTTAATTTCTCTTCCATAAGCCGTCTCCAAAGGTGTTTCAGAGAATTTGGCAGTACATCCAACCAGCTTCACAATCGCAGACCACGTGTAACCACACCAGCCCAGGACCTCAACATCCAGCACTTCACCTCCAAGATCGTCTGAGACCAGCCACCCGGAAAGCTGCTGCAACAATCGGTTTGCATAACCATTTTTTACATTTTTTAAATTTTAACAACATTTGTATGGAGCAACATAATGTCGTTTTTCACAGGATTTTTCGTTAGGGAGCGCTGGGTTCACACACTTCAGTAAAAAAGATTACCCAGCCTAATTATTTAGGCTAAAAATTCTATGTAAATCCCATCTGCAGCCACTCACCTAAAGTCCTTCTATCCACTTTTTCTGTACCGATTTAATAAATTCAAACAGTTCAAAGATGTCCCTGGCAGACAACAGTGGCGGGCAGCCAGTCCTGACTGTAGGGCTGAACTACACTCACATAATGGGTTGTAAGTGTCCTTCACTGTAGCAGTACTATGAGCCCAAGCTGCAGGTTACCAGGATGGGTAATCGGGCGGATGATCATACAGGGAATAACTGTAACTTCCAATTTACTTAACAGGTGTAAAGTAGGAATAATGCAAAAGCACTTCTGGTTGACAAAAAACATGGACTTTTCCCAAAAATGCCACCACGGTGAAACTGGAGTACTCTGGTAGCAATGAGGGAGGAGGTCTTCACAGTAGCTGGGTCTTCCAGAGAAGCTGGGTGCTATTAGGCTCTAGTCCAGTTGCCCGCACACCAGTTTTGACAGCGAAGGTCCTCTCACCTGGCTGCAGATCACCTCTGCAGCTATCTCTGCCTTATCAGGGGTGGACTCTACATGCTGCTGAGAAAGGAAAGCAGAACCCAGGGAGTTGTAGAAAATAGAGTTAAAGGGGCTCGTGCCTGTATTTGATCAGTGATCTAAACACAAGGACGAAAATGTAATATTTTGCAGCTTACTAGTTCTTACTTATGGTGGCTGCATTCATTTTTAGGCAATTTTTCCCCTGGTAATCCTGCAGGTAACAAACTTCCTGTCCAAGGGTGAAAATGCTCATTTACTGTTCTGTATCTATGGAGAAGCAACATTGTCACCCTGGGTTGCTCTCCTGATTTGGACTACAATCACCTCCCCTTCTCCTTATAACAAAGAGGCACTCCTTTTAATCACTAAAGATACCTGGGAAAGCTGATAATATTGTTCAAGATTTTATTTTTGTTTAGAGCAGGGGTCTTCAAACTTTCTATACAAAGGGCCAGATTATTGTCCTTCAGACAAGTCAGTAGTCCAAAGTCCGTGGGAGTAAACAATGCTTCTGACTTTGTGCCCAGTAGAATTAAAAAAGAAAAAGACATAGCACCTCTGGTCAGTAGGAGTGGGAATAGTGCCCTGTCACTGGTATTGGGGGAATAGTGCCCCATCGTTGGTGTCATTGGGAGGGATAGTTCTTCATTGGCGTCATTGGGAGAGATAGTTCCCCATTGCTGGTATCAGTGGGAGGGATAGTGTCCCATTGCTGGTATCAGTGGGAGGGATAGTGTCCCATTGCTGGTATCAGTGGGAGGGATAGTGTCCCATTGCTGGTATCAGTGGGAGGTATAGTTCCATATTGCTGGTATCATTGGGAGGTATAGTTCCCCATTGCTGGTATCATTGGGAGGGATAGTGCCTCGTTGTTGGTATCGGCAGGGGGGATAGTGCCCCATTGCTGGTACCAGTGGGAGGGATAGTGCCCCATTGCTGGCATCAGTGGGAGGGATAGTGCCCCATTGCTGGTGTCAGTGGAAGGGATAGTGCCCCATTGCTGGTATCAGTGGGAGGGATAGTGCCCCATCGCTGGTATCAGTGGGAGGACTGGTTCTCCCGAGGGCTGGCTAAAGGCAAGCAAAGGGCCACATTCGACCTGCAGGCTGCAGTTTGGAGACCCCTGGTGTAGAGAAAGTAACAAGGACACCGATTTTCTGGCAAGGTCAACAGGCATTTTCTGTAGTTGCAGAAAAAATCTTACCCTGAAAAAATAAAACTAATGTAGCCACTGCATCTATGAACTGGTAAGCTGCATAATATTACAGTTTTGAACTTAAGTTTAGATATTCTATAATGATTTTTTGTACAAATGCTATACTGTAATTTTATCAATTAAATGTAATTTTCTTTAAAGTGTTATTAAAACCAGTACCTGCATTCACTATATCTGGTCTCCCACAGTACACAGAACATGGAAATGCAATAATTTTAGTAAATATAAACTGATGAATACCTTTTGTCATCAGCAGTATATAGCAGCCTTGTGACTTCTATCAGTTTCAAATAAAGCTTGTAGGAGTTTTCATTCTCCCCTGATCCCCTGTCTGTACATGTCTGGACAGTGCTGATTGGCCCTGTGCTGCACATGTACCCTCCCAAGAATAAAAAAAAACTCTCTAGCAATACACACCAAACTTAGCATGTACAACCAATACCTTGGCTCTGTAAATATCAGGTTATTTTTTGGAGACATAACAGTGAAAGAAGAGGAGGATCAGAGAAGACAGGACCAGGAACAGCCTTTATACACAATGTAAAGGATTAACCCCTTAGGTTTCACAGTGAGTATAACAAGCATGCTTTACTGTATATACAGACTGATTTTACTGTTGCGGGTTTAGTAACATTTTAAGACTGGGTCCTCTTCTATGCGAATTCCCGCATCCAATTGGCAATAGAAGGAAATTTTGACCTGCTCTCTATTGAGCCAGTTCACACATCTCCGCTGCGGCTCAGGTGTGAATTTGCACAGGAGTCCTGTGCGTCTTTTGGTCTGTTTCAGGTCTAAATTCAGCCAAAAATTTGGGCTGAAATTGTACCTGAAACAGTGAACTGGGATGCACCGGACTCCTGCTGAGAGCCACATTAGATGTGAACCCAGCCTAAAGTGGTTGTACAGGCTGAAGGGTTTTTTACGGTCAGGCATTCGATGCCTGAAGGTAAAAACCTTCAGTGCCCAGCTGCCCACTCAGCCCCCTGATACTTACCTAAGCTCAATTCTGATCCAGCAATGTGCATGAGAGCCGAGGCTTTCCCAGGTCTCTCCCACCCGATTGGCTGAGATGTAGCAGCAGGAGCAATTGGCTCCTGTCAATCATAGCCAGTGAGGCGGGACTCAGAAGTTGAGGGCGGGACTGAGCCATGCTGTCTGTGTCTTATGGACACAAAGAGCTGCATTAGTGTCCTCATAGTAAGCAGCTTGCTATGGGAGGCACTCAGAAAGGGAGAGGGACCCAGAGCACCGGAGGGGAGGATCGGGGCTGCTCTGTGCAAAACCATTGCACAGGGCAGGTAAGTATTTCCTGTTTATTTTAATTTTTTTTAATTTCCTATACAATCATGTTAAAGAATTAATACAATATGTGGACTGGAATCGCCAATCAAAGCATCATAATAGTATGTGGAGTTACTTACAGTGGTGGAGCCTGTATGCGATCTTTTTAGCTCCTCGCTATAGCTGTGATCAGTAGTGGATGAGTGCAATAAAGAGACCACATGTTCCAGTACGTGTGTGTGTGTGGGAGGCTTTTCATGTGACAGTAAGTGACATGCTGGGTGTACCAAACCACCTTTTCAGCAAGCGAAAAAGGCACCGCAGATTCCTAATCGTGGTGTAAAGCGCACAAAAATATCAATCAATACCAAAACTATTTGTGGAAATCACACACTGAGTTAAATGAAAAGGAATGGCAGAGATATGAGAATGTCACACAACATGAAATCCATGAGGATTAATTCTGAATTATTACAATTATTATTTCTAACAGGATCAAAAAGATGGTCAACTTTAAAAAAAACAACCCCCAGTCTTCCTTTGATTTCTGTTATTACACTCCTGGATATCAACATTTTCCGCCTTTCCTTCTATTGTTCATTTGCTTGAGCTAACCAATGTTTTCGCCGGGTGGACAGTACAGTACATCTCTTCATAAACATTGTTCCCTGCAGCCCTTCAAAAGCAGCTTTCCAGCTTTTCCATAGTTTGTTGTAAGAACTCGACCAACAACACTTTTTAAGAGAATGTAAAAGTTACCCACAGCTATCAGGACTTTAACCACTTCAGCCCCGGAGCATTTGGCTGGCCAAAGACCAGAGCGTTTATTGCGATTCGGCACTGCGTCGCTTTAACTGATAATTGCGTGGTCGTGCGATGTGGCTCCCAAACAAAATTGATGTCCTTTTTTCCCCACATATAGAGCTTTCTTTTGGTGGTATTTGATCACCTCTGCGTTTTTTTTTTTTTTGCGCTATAAACAAAAAAAAAAAGCAACAATTTTGAAAAAAAAAAACACAATATTGTTTACTTTTTGCTATAATAAATATCCAGAAAAAAATATCTAAAAACATTTTTTTCCTCAGTTTAGGCCGATACTTATTCTTCTACATCTTTTTGGTAAAAAAAAAAGCGCTTATTGATTGGTTTGTGCAAAAGTTATAGTGTCTACAAAATAGGGCTAGTTTTATGGCAGTTTTATGAATAATTTTTTTTTTTTTACTATTAATGGTGGCAATCAGCGATTTTTGTTTCAATAGATTTTTATTGTTATTAAGTAAAATAACAGATTACAATACATGTCAATAATAAGTGATAGTAGGGTAAGACGCCCCCTAAAAGACATATAAATCATACTGGTAAGGCATATAAGGAGAACACAAGTAAGAATAACATATCCCCCCCCCAGACCAAGGTTGCGATATAGGAGATAAGAGAATAAACCTGGACCAACCCGAGAATGAGAGCGCGTGTTAGCATAGATATGTTCGATAACAAAGGATCAACGAGGCCCCACCTCAAGTCACGGGGACCCGGAGATCCCTCCCCAGCACCCTCCACCAGAGGCCGAGGCAGCCCCAGGGAAGATCGCCCTGCAGCCCCAAATGGGATCACACTGCGACTGGGCACCTCCCCAGGGCCCCCCCCCCACCCCCCAGCGAAAGGAACCGGCCAATGAACTTCATTGGTTCTGTAAACTAAATAGTACAAGTGAGAGTTTTGAATTATGCAACTGAATAAGGCACACGCGATATATATTCAATTTCTGGGAGGGAGAGCAAAAGAACATAGTAAGACAAAAGAAAAATTTCCTTGCAGTATATAGCCTAATAGATCCAATAAATGAAATATTAACTAATCACAACAAATATTGGTAATCCACGGGAGCATCCCCTACAGGAAGGGGAAAAGGGAGTATAGGAGGAAAAAAGGATAGACAGAGAAAAAAAGAGCAGGAGAGGTAGAGGAAGGGTAAAGGAGAAGGACAAGTAGCGTAGAAGAGTATAAAAGGAGGTAGAGGGCGGTGTAGAAGGTCATCTGGAGAAGTGAGTCACAGCCAGTAGTACAGCTATTTCAATGTGGAAGGGTGATCCCAACAAAAGATGCCCAAGGTTCCCAAGTGTGATAGAATTTCTCAGAACGATCCAGGATTACACCGGCCATTTTTTCCTGGTTCATGATCCAGGAAATTTTTTTCTTTGCTGCTCTGGGTGAAACATTAGGCGTTTTCCAGGCTTTTGCCAGGGTGAGTTTGGCACCTAGTAAAATAAAGTGGATGAGGCGTTGTGTAATCCTGGGCATTCCCGAGACTGGGAAGTTGAGAAGTGCAATGAGGGGGGATGGTACAATAGTCTGTGAGGTAATAGTGCTTATCCAGGAAAAAATTTTACGCCAGAAATGTCGCACTCTAGGACAGGACCACCAAACATGAAGCATATCACCTCTAAGTTCACAGCCCCTGAAACATAGAGGAGATGTGGACGGGAAGATGTGAGCAAGTTTCGTGGGTACTAAGTACCACCTGGTAAGCACTTTAATGCTCGCTTCTATGAGACAGGTATTCATGATGCCCTTGTATGAGTAGGAAAAATTCCTTTGCCAAGTCTCCAGGTCCCAAGCTTGGGCTAAGTCATCTTCCCAGGCCAACATGTAAGAGGTTTTGGACTGATTACCTGAGAGTGCCCTGTAAACCAGTGAGATCCCACCCCTCTGCTCGATGCCTTGCCCACACCATTGTTCATAAGGGGTAATTTGTGGAACGTCTGTGAAGGATTTATATTTTTTGTGAAGAAATGCGGATATCTGTGTAAATCTGAAGAATTCAGATCTGGGCATGTCCAGTTTACTGACACAATAGGCCTTCGTTAGGGGGCCTAAAGATCTGAGAAAGTGACCTATTCTGTATAGCCCTTTGTCTAGCCACCACTGGAACGCTTTGATGTCTAGGCCCGGGTGGAAGTCTGGGTTGTGGAATAAGTGCTTCAGGGGTTCTAAAGAGGAAATGAGGTGTGCATTGCCTTTGAGGGAGTCCCACAAAGTGAATGAATGGGATAGCGTCGGTGACATGATCGGGGGTCTAGATTTTTTGGGGATCCATAGAAGGAAATCGAGGGTATGAAGCGGGACTGCCAATCTCTCAATGTGTATCCAATCAGGGTGTTCCCATCGGGAGTAGATTCTGGAGAGCTGAGAAAGTTGAGCTGCTTGGAAATACCAAAGCAAGTTTGGCAGACCCATTCCCCCCTCTGTTCTTAATCTATATAGGACCGATTTAGCCAGTCTGCGTCCACCCTTCCCCCAAATAAATTTGATGACTTTGGCTTGGAAGAGCACAAGGTGGTTTTTATTTATTGGTATCGGAAGGGTTCTAAAATAGTAAAGGATACGCGGGAGTAATGTCATTTTGATGGCATTGATCCTTCCCAGCCAAGTCATGGGAAGACCCGACCACTTTAGGAGATCTTTCTCTAATGTTTTGTACAACGGCGGGTAATTGGCTTGGTAGAGGAGATCTATCCTTGGTGTTAGTTTAATTCCCAAATATGTAATATATGAGTTGGTCCATGAGAGTTTAAAGCTATCTCGAAGCCTAGAGATGAGTGAGTCTGCAAGATTAATGTTAAGTGCTTGAGATTTGCTGTAGTTAACCCTGAGGCCAGATACCAAGCCAAAGTCATCTAATAAGCGGCATAAGTTAGGGAGCGTTGTGAGGGGAGAGGATACAAAAAGTAGGATGTCATCCGCAAACAGTGCGCATTTGTGAGTTTGGGAGCCACAAGTAATACCTTTGATATTGGGGTCGTTTCTAATAGAAATCGCCAGAGATTCAATCGCTATAGCGAAGATAAGAGGGGATAGAGGACAGCCTTGTCTCGTCCCCCTTAAGATAGGGAAAGACTCAGAGTAAAATCCCTGCAGACGGACCTGGGCTGAAGGGGTTGAGTAGAGAGCCCTCAGAACATTGAGAAAGTGCTCACCAAAGCCCCAACGCTGTAAAGTGGAGAAGATGAACGACCAGTTAATAGAATCAAATGCTTTTTGTAGGTCCAAAGAAAGCAAACAGCCTTGTCGGGGAGCTCCTTTGTCCCAGTTGGAGTTTAGGATAGAAATCAGGTCAATGGCTCTGCGCGTCTGGTCAGAGCCCTCTCGGCCTGGGATAAAGCCTACCTGGTCTTTATGAATATACAGACTAATGAAAGAGGCCAGGCGGTCTGCAAGGATCTTAGTCAGAATCTTTAGATCATTGTTAATGAGGGAAATTGGTCTGTAGTTGGAGACAGCACTAGGGTCCTTGTCAGGTTTAGGAATAACCGTTACATATGCCATATTAGAAGAAGCTTCTAAGGTACCCCCTCTCCGGAGCTCATTGAAAAAACGAGCGAGGTATGGGGCTACAGTGGAGGAAAAGGTTTTATAATAAGGTATAGAGAAACCATCTGGGCCAGGAGCAGAGTGGGGTTTTAATTTTTTGATCACAGCACAGACTTCCTCCTGTGAGATAGGGGCATCTAAGATTTGACGATGGGAAGATTTCAAAATTGGGTTTTGTACCGTGTCAAGGAACCTATCGACCTGCACTTGCGTTGGGCAGTCTTTATTACTATAGAGGGATTGGTAGAAAGAATGGAATTGTTCCATTATGCGTTGCGGATTTTGGGAGAGGGTATCACCCTTTATTTTGATTTTAGAGAGAGCAGTGTGTTTGAATTTTGGAGAAAGTCGACGAGCTAAAAGGGTACCTATCCGATCTCCCTGGCAGTAAAAACGGGATTGATTCCAGCGGATCCATTTCTCAGCTCTAGTAGTGAGTGCTAGATTCAAAGAAGTACGAGCTGCGTCCAGGTCCGAGATGGGAACCTCGGAGGGGCGAGCCTTGTGCCTTTTAGATAGGGCCGCAAAGTCCTGCTCCAATCTGACAATGTCAGATTTTTGTGCTTTGTTAATTTGAGAAGCAATTTGGATAAGGTGTCCCCTGAGAACCGCCTTATGAGCAGCCCAAAGGCACGAGGGTCCAACCTCCGGGGTGTCGTTGACTTGAAAATAAGCTTTAATTTTGGTTTCAATCTCCGCCTTCCTGCCCGGATCGCTCAAAATAGATTCATTGAGGCGCCATCTCCTACTGGGTCGAGCCACTCCAGAGCGGCGAAATACTATCACCACCATAGAGTGGTCCGACCAGACTACGTCTTTAATGAAAGCTCTGTTCGTTAAGGGTATGGTATGGGAGGTAACCCAGATGTGATCTATTCTCGAGAAAGATTGGTGGGGACTGGAGAAATGGGTATAATCCCTCAGGGATGGATTCATTTCCCTCCAGATATCAATCAGCCCATGTTGGGAGATTAGTTTGGCTATACGCAGACTTTGTTTAGTGGGTCGAATAAGGCGTTTACCCGGGGGACGTGCCTTGTCCATGCCCGCATCAAAGGCCGTATTCGAGTCACCCCCAAAGACTACAGTCCCCTCCAATAAAGGTGACACGGTGTCTAGAAGATTCTTAAAGAAGGCATATTGGCCTCTGTTGGGGGCGTAGTATGAGATGAATGAGTAGAGATGACCATCCAGCTCTCCAATCACTAGGATAAATCTGCCTTCTTGATCTTTAAGTTCTGACTTGAGAGCGAACGTACATCTGTTAGAAATAAAAATACCCACTCCCTTTGTTTTATCGTCTGCATTGGCCAGTGAAAAATTAGAGAATTTGGAATGGATAAAAGTAGGACGAAAGCTTTTAGGGAAATGAGTTTCTTGCAGGAGTGCTACATCAACTTTCTGGGAGTGAAAATGTTGAAACATTTTCCGACGCTTGGCCGGGGAATTTAGGCCTTGGGCATTATGAGTAATAAGCTTAAGGGGAATTTTGTCTGTATTAGTTACCGCCATCGAGCAGAGGAGTGGGAACACCCCGATACACAAAGGCACTTACCCGTAGAAGATTTACAAACCAGGATAAAAGCAGACCGGTGAGTGACTCAACGAGCATGGATGAAATCCGTGTCTTCCCTCTCCAGATGACCTCTAGGGAAAAGAAAGAGTAGAGAATGAGTAAGAAGAGGAGATAGAGAGGAGCAGAGAAGGTAAGAAGGGGGACAAACATGAGTCCCGATGCGGGCGGAAAAAAAAATTACCGCCTACAAATAAAAATTCAGACACCTCCCCAATCTCAATCCCAAAGGGGATGAAGATAGGGAGTAATCCTGACCAGTGAAGGGTCAATACCGAGTTCACTAGGCAGGAAGGGGTGCATGAGCACCGCCCTAGCAAGAAGGACCAACTAAACATTTAAACAATACATAACTGTCAAAAAGGGTCCCCAGAACCAACGCTAACAGTAGAAATCGTTTAAGTCTCCCCAAGGATCAGGGGAGAATAAAGAAATACAAATCAGGAGAAGTAAAATAGTTGAGTGTGGCAACATAAAATTGGTACAAAAGGGATAGCTAGTTCCCCCCAACACAGATGAAGACCTTGAGTGTTGTTCCCACCCACATGGTGAGATATAATCTAGGCAAAGACCCTGCTCAAGGTCCCCCAGAGGGGACTAGTAACCCCTCAAAGTCCCAAAACTTGTACTGTAGGTAGATCATAGTGAGTCAAGGATGGACGTTGTCCTTCGATTTCTTGTGTCTTGCGGGTTTCCACAACGAGTTCAGTGGACTGGATGGACTGGAGGGAAGTTGCCTTTTAGCCGAGTGTGGAGAGGGCTCCTGTTGCATAGCGATTGGGTCGTGAGAGATAAGGCCGAGTCGTAAGAATAGCTGTTCCCCTTCTGGAAGAGAACTAAAGGTGTAGGGTTTGCCATTGAATAACATCTTCAATTGAAATGGAAACAGCCACCAATATTTGATGTCCTTATTCATAAGGATTTGAAGTAGCGGTTTTAAGGTGCGTCTCTTTTGAATGGTGGAGGGAGATATATCAGCAAAGACTTGTATTTGGTGACCCTGAAAAACGATTTTGGACATGGATCTGGATTTCTTCATGACTGCTTCTTTCACTGTATAGTGATGAGGCTTTACTACAATATCTCGAGGCAGGCCATCATCCCTGGGGGGCCTGAGGGCCCTGTGAGCCCTATCAAGCTCTAGATGGTGTTGTGGGGTGTCCGGGAGCAGATCTTTAATAAATGCCTGTATGGTCTCAGGAACATCTTTGTAGGATTCGGGGAGTCCCCGGACTCTAAAGTTGCACCTCCTATTTCTATTTTCAAGGTCATCTATTTTGGCATTGGTGGTGTCCAGTTGTTCTTGTAAGACTTGTAGGCAAGCAGAATTTTGATTTGTTCTGGAAATCGTCGCTTCCAGGTTAGATTCAATAGTTTCAATGCGAGATCCGATGTTCTGGAGGTCTGCTTTGATGTCATTTGTGATTTTGGTGGCCGTATTTTGTAGACCCCTGTCCAGAAGGTCTGCGAATTTAGCAAAGAGTTCAGTCATATTGATCGGTTGCAGTAGACCTAAGTCTCCAGGCTGAGCTGAAAGTTGGGGCTGAGGGAGGGTAGCTCCCAAGGGTGGAAAGTCCATGTCCGGGAATGATTGTTCCAGAAGGGAAACTGTGGAGGCTGGGGAAGCCATTGCAGGACAATCAAGGCTCGACTGTCGTTGCAGGGTAGAAGAGGAAGAGACTGCCCGCTGTGCCCCGTTCATGTGAGCCGCGTCCAAGTGGTGAGGCCCAGCCGCCATTTTTGCCTCTGTCTGGGAAGAACGGGTTGTCTCATAAGTCGGCTCTAGGTTTCTCCTGACAGCCCCGGCATACATTGGGGAGATCCCTGATGTAATTGTTATTCAATGGGCAAGTTGTGAAGTAAGCGTTGGCTCTCTGGGCACCGTTATCAGTCCTGAACCGCCAGGGCGGGACGGAGCTCCAGGACTATGCTGCTATCCTCGGAGCTGCCGTGCATGCGCCCTCTGTGGACAGGGCTAGAAGATGGCCGGAGACTCCTTCCCCCCACCACACCAGCAGAGTATGAAAAGATGAATAGATGAACAATAGGCCATAGGGTGTAGTAAGATGGGTGTAGCAAGATGGCCGATTTCAGTCAGCACAGGCCTGGTTCAAGGCCAGGCCTGATCAAAGATGCAGTGTGGGAGTTCGGGAGGTAGGTGCTGTCCAGGGGGGGACCCTGCAGGCAGAGGAAGCGGGTAGGTGAGTAGCGGTCTGGATATGGTGCCCTTCCCTGGGCGTCCGCCTTAGGAAAGTCCGGGGATCCGCAGGCCTTACTAGGCCGCACTAGGCCGGAACCAGCTACGGCCTCCTCGTTCACCCCCGAGGTCCGAACGAGTCACCGGAGCGTTCAGGGAGGGAAGATCAGGCGAGTTAGAGGGTGGATAGCAGTCCCCTACCGTTTGATGATGTGGGAAACTCAAAACTTCGTTAGGCCTCCGGAGCGGCAAGATGGCCGCCGCGAGCGCTCGTTGTCGGCCGTCCCGCGACCAAATGGAGGGGTATAAGCACCCGATATAGTCACCAGTAGCTGCAGTGTACTCCCGGGAGTATTGTGCCAAGAATTTGGGCGTAAATCGGTGCAGTATACAGGAGGATTGCGATGGATGGAGCTCGGGTTGTGTGGAGCTCCCTCAGAAAGCGTCCATCGCCGAGCACTTCCGGTCACGCCCCTACAATCAGCGATTTTTATCATGACTGCGACATTATGACGGACACATCGGACACTTTTGCTGCTATTTTGGGAACATACACATTTATACAGGCATAAATGTGACTGGCAGTGACGGGGTTAACCAGGAGGGGGCGCTGCAGGAGTTAAGTGTGTTCTAGGGAGTGATTCTAACTGTGGGGGGAGGGGCTGTGTGTGACACATCACTGATCACCTCTGCCGATTAGAGGGAGCTATGATCAGTGACAGTGTCATTAGGCAGAACTGGGAGATGCTTGTTTACATCAGCATTTCCCTGTTCTTCCTCTCCATGAGACGATCGCGGGACCCGCGGTTGGACTCACAGAGATCGAGGCAGGCACGCGCCTGCTATGCAAGCCTCACGAGATCACATACAATAACGTGATTTCGCGCAGTGGAGCACACCTGCAGCAGTAAAACTGGGGCGGCTGGTCCGCAAGCGGTTAAAGGAAACATTTAGCTATAAAATATTTTTTACTCTACAGCTTTAGTTACATTACTTACATGTGTTGAAGCGTGTCCCACAATGTGCAGGCTGCTGGATTCTGTCTAAATCTTGACTGCAGGGCTGCCCTGTCCTCTTCCTGCTGCTCAACTTCTGGCACTGTGGGGGGAACAGCCTCAGGTCTCCAGCCTCAGCTGCACCAAAGATGACCCGTCCCCTCTTGCACTCTCCTTCATTGAGAAACATCCTTTCATTGATTACTAAACATGTGCAGTTCGTTTTGAAATATGGACAAATTATTTGTTATTCGGATGTATCTGAATTTCCGAATCACAATAGTAACGAATTTAAACGAATCCAAAATAATTCATGAAAATTTTGGACGAAATTCAAATTTGAGCAGTTCTTGAAGCTAATTTGAATAGTGTTCAAATCTAGTTTGAATAGTTTTCTAATTGAATTCAAATACCTTTCTAATCAAATTTGAATTTCCAAAGAAAATAAAATAGAATAGAAAATGATATAATATAATAAAGTATGATCGCTGTATTAATGCCAATGGCCTCAAAAATGTGTCAAAATTGTCCGACATGTCCGCTATAATGTCACAGTCGCAATAAAAATCACTGATCACCGCCATTACTAGTAAAATAAAAATTATTAATAAAAATGCCATAAAACTATCCCCTATTTTGTAGACTCTATAACTTTTGCGCAAACCAATCAATATAGGCTTATTGCAATTTTTATTTTTTTTTAACAAAAATATGTAGAGGAATACGTTATATTTTGGGGATATTTATTATAGCAAAAAGTTAAAAATAATGAGTTTCTTTCAAAATTGTCGCTCTTTCTTTGTTTATAAGGCAAAAAATAAAAACCACAGAGGTGATCAAATACCACCAAAAGAAATCTCTATTTGTGGGAAAAAAGGACGTCAATTTTGTTTGGGAGCAACATCGAACAACCGTGCAATTGTCAGTTAAAGCGACGCAGTGCTGAATTGCAAAAAGTGGTCTGGTCTTTGGCCAGCCAAATGGTCCGGGGCTTAAGCAGTTAAAGAGCCACCTTTGAGAATCAGTCCAGTGATTTTGTCTAAGCTGAGATGATGTCATCAGTTTACTGCAGTCAGGAGGAAGCATTTCCTCAGTCTCCTCACCTGCATTGATCAAACTGCAACATTGTATCGAGTCACAGGGTGAGAGATCGCTTCAATGAGCACAAAGCTGGTTGCTCCAATCAACACTAGAAGTCAAAGAAAATACCCGGTACTTCCTGGTACAAAGAGGCATGTGATTTACTCATGTGACAGCACCTGCCCAAGACGCCCTTTGCTTTGTGTAAGCTTTGAATCTGGTGACTTGTAGCTTACCTTGCACTGTTTTTTATTTCTAAAATACATTTTAATTTGTAAATGAATGATTTTATAAACTTGATTATTATTGAGTGGGGATGACAAAAGAGTTGAAGCACTACACCCCAAAACTTCTAAGACAGATACTTTGATTGTGTATTTTACATACACAAATAATCAACTTATCACATTAATAAAAAAAAATTATAAATTGTATTTCATAATAAAAAATGCTTCTTGTACCCAGGTGCTGGACTGCTTCAAACTGATTAAAGGATTTGTTAAGTCTCAAGGTTTTTCACCTTAATGCATTCTATGTTTGTTTTGTTTTTTTCTTTAAAAAAAGCCAAGCTTTTAATAGCACTTTAAGGCCCCAACGATAGCCAGTAGAATAATATCTCAAAGGACTGCTCCTACCATAATAATTATTTTGCAAGTTCCTTTTGTTCCCATGCCCCTTCCTCTACTACCATAAACAAAAAAAGAAAAAGGGGTCCTATAAAGGCATGTCCAAAAGAAAGTATTAGTTAGCTGTACCCTTATACCACTCAGCAATATACAGTGCCTTGCAAAAGTATTCACCCCCTTGGCATTTTTCATGTTTTGTTGCCTCACAACCTGGAATTAACATGATTTGTTTGAGAATTTGCATCGTTTAATTTACAGAACATGCCCACAACTTTGAAGATGTTTTTTTTCTTTTATTGTGAAGCAAACAACAAATAGGACAAAATAACAGAAAAAGTCAATCTGCATAACTATTCACCCCCTAAAGTCAATACTTTGTAGAGCCACCTTTTGCGGCTATCACAGCTCCAAGTCGCTTTGGATAAGTCTCTCTGAGCTTGCCACATCTTACCACTGGGATTTTTGCCCATTCCTCCTTGCAAAACTGCTCCAGCTCCTTCAAGTTGAATGCGCTTGTGAATAGCAATCTTTAAGTCTGACCACAGATTTTCTATTGGATTGAGGTCTGGGCTATGACTAGGCCATTCCAACACATTTACATGTTTCCCTTAAAACACTCAAGTGTTGCTTTAGCAGTGTGTTTGGGGTCATTGTCCTGCTGGAAGGTGAACCTCCATCCTAGCCTCAAATCACACACAGAGTGGTACAGGTTTTTCTCAAGAATATCCCTGTATTTAGCACCATCCATCTTTCCCATTAAAGACATGGTAAAAATGGCACAGTAATTAGAAGGTGGTATTGATCAGGTACCAAGAACATTTAGCATGTGTTCCTATATGTTGTCCAACCCACTAATAGAATCTTCAGCAATACCCCTGCTACTTTACTTAGGCCTAGCTGAAGGCAACAAAAATTGGTGGAATCTAAACGTTCATTTCTTTCATGCAATCACTGAGAAAACAAAGCATAACCCGATCTATCAACAGCATGAAAATCAAAATTGGCTGGATGGACACAGTAAAGTACCACTGCACAGGTCTCACTAAGAAATAAGGCATTTCACATAACATGCCTCCGGCAGTTAGAATCAGCTGTTTTAGAGAGAGTTGCATCCATACATTACCACCCCGTGGAGTCAGCTGGTTAACTTATCCCACTGAATCATTGCTGAGCCGAGGTTCGGTTTTAACCGTACTTGTGGTCCATGTGCTCCTTAGTAAAGGCGGGTAATCCAATGAGCAGCTGCTTGATCCATGGCAATCACCGCTTGAAATGTACTGCAGTGATGGATGTAGGGAGGTACACCTACCGACCTGCAATCTCAGTTTGAACGGGGCATTCCGTAGCTAGCAGCACGTGACTGTAGTGACAACAACGCATTGCGCTAGGGGAGTAGCATAGCTTTGTCTGGATGGGGAGGGGCTAAGAGTTTCCAGTCCCTTATAACGGCAAGTCCATTTTAGCAATGCTGCCCCTCCTAAAAAAAAATATTTTTTTCAAAAAAGGGACAGACGTGATTTTCCAGCTTCTTATCTGGAATCATCTTCTTAGGAACTGGATGGAGTGAATCCTCCTCTAGACTACCTCATTTGTGTAATTAATAAAAAGAATACATGTATCTCTCCGAGATCCTTTCGTCCTATTTTTGAGTATCAAAATACACTTTTTAAATTTTAAAGATTTGAAACAGAAAAGCTAAAAAACGAACAAACTGATAATTGGTAATCAACAGGTGCAGATAAATTCAGCATTTTTCACCTACAATTACTTTATTTACTACATAGGGGTCATATTCATGACAGTGAAAGGGATGGGAAAAAAAGAAGGCAAAGAGGGAGAGGAGAGATAGAGGAGGAGGTAGGGCGGTTGCTACACCATTACGTGGCAACAATATTCACTGTGTGGGAGGAGAGGTATTAAAATTAAAAATAACAATAAGAGAGTTGCGGGTACAGAGGAAAAAAGGAAAGGCAAAGAGGAGGAGAGGGAGAAATGGTATCAATGGACCAAGGATGAACGAAAGGAAAAGAGGAGGGAGAAATTGAATTTGAGCCTATATCTAGAAAGGGGACATGAGCAAGAGTAAATGGATGTGCCAAGGGTACACGGCTATGTACATATGTAATATAGCAAAGTTTCAAGAAAAACCTGGATATTTAATTTGATATTGAGTCCCAAGGGAACGAGGGACCCCAACCGATATATCTCCACCCTTCTCCTTCGGAAGCAGTATACGGTTGAAGTCCTCCCCTCCTCACTGGCAAATTAAGCACATATATTCCCTTGACCCTTATACCCTCAGGTTTTCCTCCATGACATAAGGCAAAATGCTTTGCCAATGGTTTCTCTTGATCTTTTTCTGGGTCTCTTTCATTTTCCCTTTTTAATTTCCCGTAAGTGCTCACCTATCTTGACTTTAAGGGGTCCTTTAGTTTTACCTATATAGATTTTAGGACATGGGCAGGCGAGCATATAAATCACCCTAGTTGTGGAGCAATTAATGAGATCACGGATTTTATAGGATTTATGCCCCCTTGCGTCAGTGAAGGTGGCTGTCCTGTCCATGAAGGGGCAAACTTGGCATTTGTTACAAGGGAACATTCCTTTGCTCCTGGGGTATTCAAATAACAAATTTTAACTCGGCTCTTTGACAAACTCTAAGTGTATCAGAATATCCCCCAGGTTTTTGGCCCTCTGGGCTACCAGCTTTGGTGACATTCCTACAATGTCAGATAGTCCTGAGCTATTTGTCAATATTTCCCAATGTTTTTCGAGTATTCCTCAAACCGAGTCCACTGTAAGCTGTAATTATTCTCACCGGCCTGGTTCAAGTTGTTTGTTGCTTTTTATGTTGGAGTCCAGAGTGAGAAGACTTTCTGTGCTTTGGAGTGCTGCTCTGCCTTTAGCCTTGCTGATTTGCTTATGGGAGTACCCATGTTAGCGGAATCTAGTGTAGAGCTCATCTCCCTCCTTTCTCAGATCATCTTTCTTGGTACAGTTCCTTTTAATCCTCAGGAATTGGCCCACTGGTATCCCATTTTTAAGCCAGGGGGAAGATGGCTATCGGCCTCAATAGGGTGTTAGCCACAGTTTCTTTGCAGAAGATACGGGTACATAATCTAGAAAAAACGATCAAAAACAGCGCATCAAAGGGACTAGTAGATTGATGTGAAAAAGACTTTAAAATGTCATTTATTAAATGTAAAAAATAAACACAGACATCTGATCCCTGCAGGATCTCAAACACATAAAAAACACCAATCATAAAACGGACAGATGTTTGATAATGAAAAGCTCCTCAGATCTCTCAATTATAACTTTGGAAAGGTCAAAACCAAAGACCAATGTGCACAGCTTTCGAATGCCTAATGAATGCAATCAATCATCTGAAAGAACCCAAAAAGTCAGTGTAAACGAATGGAACAACGTTTCTAGGGACACTCACTTCATAGGTGTTCAATGGGCTGCAGAGCTGATGAGTCCAGTCTGATGACCGAGGGGGAGGTGTTTATTTCAGCTCCATCTGAAGCGTTCGGCTTGGAGGCAGAGGTGTAATGCTGCACGCTAGGTGGTAAGGATCAAGCTTAGTCACCAGATGATATCAGCTGTACACATAGGCAGCACCTCCCCCTCGGTCATCAGACTGGACTCATCAGCTCTGCAGCCCATTGAACACCTATGAAGTGAGTGTCCCTAGAAACGTTGTTCCATTCGTTTACACTGACTTTTTGGGTTCTTTCAGATGATTGATTGCATTCATTAGGCATTCGAAAGCTGTGCACATTGGTCTTTGGTTTTGACCTTTCCAAAGTTATAATTGAGAGATCTGAGGAGCTTTTCATTATCAAACATCTGTCCGTTTTATGATTGGTGTTTTTTATGTGTTTGAGATCCTGCAGGGATCAGATGTCTGTGTTTATTTTTTACATTTAATAAATGACATTTTAAAGTCTTTTTCACATCAATCTACTAGTCCCTTTGATGCGCTGTTTTTGATCGTTTTTTCTGCTGCATCCATTTTTTGCCAAGTCCATAATGGGTTAACAGCCGCACATTGAGACCATCTACAGGACATTTATTTAAATAAACAAACATCCCACGAGATAGTCAAACGCTCTTAAAGAGACCATTCATTTGTGCGCCAACTTTATCTTGTTTTGTTTTACGTTGTATGTTTTGGACTCTGGTTGGCTGCCAATGAATAGACTGATCGACGGCTTGATTATGTCCTACAAGTTGATATAAGGAAAAAAATCACAGACTCTATGATTAAGCTTGTGTAATATTCCATTTCACAACAAAGACAGTCACCAATCTTATGGACTTTACATGATCGTTTTTTTGTTTTTTATGATAATTGTCATGTGGAAGCTCTGATGTTTTTATGTGTATATACATATAATTAATAGTATTACTTATAGTATTGGGTTTTTTTAAAACAGATTCATATTCCATTCCACACCATTTTTATTCTCAGTTGTTTCCTTTTTCTTTTTTCCCCCTTTTTTTCCCACCCCCCTCCTTGTGCCCCCTCCCCCTTTTTTTTTTTTTTTTTTTTTTTCCAATGGATCGCATTAATCGTTTACAATCTATATTTAACAAATTAGAAGAGACAAGGGCAGACAGTACTATTGACGTGACATCTAAGTCCAGTTCCCCGAATAAGGACCTTCCACATACTGAAGCATTTGAAATACAAATGCGTAAGGCCTTTCTAAAACTCCAAGATGCCAAACAATACGAAAACGCACAATGGTGGGATTTAGCGTTTTTACAGAAATACCTGGAACTAGGTATTACCCCTAGGGGTCTCCGGATAAAAAAACAATGTAGTTTTTTAGACGAAGACCTCTCTAAGGAATGGCAAATGATTTCGGAATTTTGCACCACCAAATGGATTAGAATATTAGTGCAACAACGAGAACGTAAACTTAGAAAGGCAGAGGAATCAGTTAAAGCCAAAACTCAGGCTATTCAGGAGTTTAGTACATCTTGTCTCTTTTTGAAATGGATGGAAGTCCAGGACAAAAACATCAGGAAAGATGAGGATGCAATGATTCACACAAAAACCAGTAAATTAGAGAGAGACATTGGCGATTATAGATCAGGCCACATCTTTGAGTGGAAGAAGAGAAACCCCACTCCCACTATGAACCGCATTCAACCACAGACAGGAATGGACCATGTATATACACCTCATAACACCATGGTCCTACACAATAATACTAGGACCAAATTTAAAAACCATAAGACAAGTAAGCCTCACAAAATTAAAAATTCCTCTAATAACACGGGAACCAATAGGACCAGTAGGCCCTATCATTCTAAATTTGAGCACCACAAGGTGACACGTGGTGCTCCTGACCCCCCCCGAGGCCTAAGCGATTACACAATCACCCATAAGAAGGATGGCGCAGACTGCAACCCCAATATAACAGCCAACCCCCTATTGGTTAGCACTTCGCCTACTGTTGCCCCATCCCCCTCTGGCCTATCCGATCAACCGGATGTTACTGAAAATAGACTACCCATTTTTTCGGTAGTCACATCCAATAAGTATAGCCCTCTGGTGAAAGATTTGGACAAGTACATTAAGGAAGGAGCTCGCCCTAGATCTAGTAACAAAACATGTGCACCCAATGAAAGTAAGGTAAAAGACAGTACTTCAGTGACACCTCCCAATTTTGAGGAAGGTTTTTTAGCCCTGTCTCCAAAGGGAGTCATGTTTACAAAAGAAAAGAGAAAACTAGAAGAGGTTGCAGAGGAGGACGTAAGCTTAAGGCAAAACAAAAAAGAAAGGGTGGAGACATAGTGGAAGAGAGTACCATAAAAATCTTCAACCTTTCATCACACACCCTCAATCCATATGAATTAGCATTATTGAAGAAAGGTCTAAGCTTTTCGCCATCCACTGGACCAAATAAATTTGGCCTCTTCAAAGATTTAAATAAATTTATTCGATCTCTTACCCTGAAAAGACATTTTGCAAAAACAATTATTAATAACAACAAAAAAGGAGATTCAACACCTGAAATCGATAATATTGATATGAATGTCACCCCCCAGGATGACATTTTGAGAATTCTTGAAGACTTGTGGAGCGAGTGTCATATCTCAAGCCAAACACAATATCCCTTTACAGAACCAGCGATAATTCATACTCATCTGAAACCGGCGTCCACCTTTAACCCAACCCATTCTAAGGGCCCCTTTATTGAGACTTTTTACCAAGTGGTTTATAGAGAATTTATTGAGTTATGCAATACAACCAATAACAAAAAACAAGCTAATCTAAATAAATTTGAACAACAGGCTCTTCATAACCTTACCACCAACAAGAACATTGTGGTCAAACAAGCCGATAAAGGAGGGAGTCTAGTCGTACAGGACATGGGCGACTACCTTGGCGAAGCCAATCGCCTGTTATCTGATACGACTACATATCAAAAACTTCAAACCGACCCCCTTCCAATTTACCAGCGTGATTTAATTACGTTGGTAGACAAAGCTCAAAAAGATGGGGTGTTAAATCCCCAAGAAAAACGATTCCTCCTCCCCAAAGTCTGCAGCACCCCTTACTTTTATCATCTCCCCAAGGTTCACAAGTCCCTTACTAACCCTCCGGGTAGACCAATAGTGGCCAGTACTAATAGTTTCACTAGCGGCCTTTCGGCCTATATAGATCACATCTTACAGCCATTGGTGGTGCAACTTCCTTCCTATATTAAGGACTCCAGTCAGGTGATTGAGGTTATGGAAAACTACAGATGGTCTGACGAATATATGTGGGCCTCTTTAGACGTCAACTCGCTTTATACTTCTATACCCCACGAAGTGGGACTGAATGCAATACAACACTTTTTGAGCATTGATGAAAGCATGAACTCCAAACAGTCTGAATTTTTATTATTGAGCATAGAGTTCTGCTTGAAACATAACTACTTCACCTTTTTAGACCAATTTTTCCTCCAGCGCCAAGGTACAGCCATGGGAGCCAGTTTTGCCCCGGTATATGCGAACCTCACCATGGGCTTTTGGGAGGAACAAAAAATCTGGAGAAACAATCCTTTTGCTGAGTTTATCGTATTTTATGGTCGTTATATAGATGACATTTTGCTCATATGGAGTGGCGGAGTTGAGACTTTTTCCTCCTTCGTCACTTATTGCAACAACAATTCTATGGGTCTATCTTTCACATCGGTCATCGACCTAAACCATCTGGTCTTTTTGGACCTTGTACTTTCTCATAATGAGCATAGTGTCACCACTAGCAACCATATTAAACCCACAGCAGGCAACTCTTACCTTCATTATAAGAGTTGCCATCACCCTGCTTGGAAGAAAAATATTCCTAGCGGTCAGTTCCAAAGGTTACGCAGAAACTGTACCTCAACTGAGGACTATACACAACAAGGCCAGCAGATGGCAAAAAAATTCTTAGAAAAAGAATACCCAGATGATTTAGTTACACAGGCCTTTATGGAACACGCAACCAAGCATTCACCTACGAAAAAACGTCCCAAAAATTCCACTAATGACTATACTACAATTAGGTTTATTTCTACCTTTAACACACAATATAAACATATGTCTAAAATAATTCTTAAACATTACGATATCCTAAAGCTGGATCCGATTTTAGCACCACTCCTTCCGGTCAGACCCCAAATCACTTTTAGACGCTCTCGTACAATCAAAAATATTATTGCTCCCAATAAACTTATAAAATCCAATAGAAAGGATAATAATATATTCCCTGATATTAGGATGTACTTTGATAATAGATGTGGGATTTTTAAATGTCGTAAAAGAGGTTGTTATACTTGTCAGTCCATCCCCAACGGCCAATCCACCATCACTACATCCAAAGGAAAAACCTTTGAGATTAAACAATTCATCACGTGTTCTACTGAATACGTAATATATGTTTTACGTTGTCCCTGTGGCCTCCTTTATGTAGGCCGCACTATGCGGGCCCTACGAGTCAGGGTGGGCGAACATCGCCGCCTGATTAAAGAGGGCTGCATTCAACACAGCGTGCCACGCCATTTTCGCCATTGTCATGATAAAAACTTTAAAGAAATGGAGGTCCTTGCAATTGAGGCTATCCCCAAGGGTACCCTAACGGCCAACGAAAGATTCTCCCACCTTTGTCGCAGGGAGACCTTCTGGATATATCTTATGGGGTCTCTCTCGCCTGATGGCCTCAATGAAGACATTGACATCCTCAGCATAACCTCTTGATATAGGTTACTCAGATATAGTCGCTACTCATCGTTCATGACCGCCACCCTACATTTTTTATAGAAAATATATTTTCATTTTCTTTCATTTTCCTTTTTTTTTTTTTTTTTTGTTGTTTTTTTTTTTTTTTTTTTTTTTTTTTTATGAACGAAGAGTAGCTAATATATTTATTCTAACTATCCTATAGGAAAGGACTTAATAATAATAATATAAAATATATCTTTTAAATAATTTGTTTTTTTGCCCTTGGTCTCCGCAATTTTTCCCCCCCTTGAGTTTTTTTAACTTACAGTGTTTTTTTAACTTACAGTGTCCTTTTATCCATAGCATTCTTCTCCCTTCTGTATATCCTTTAATATCCCCATGGAAACCCACACAGGCACAGGGAGAACATACAAGCTCCAGGCGGGTGGTGGCGTGGTTGGGAATCGAACCAGCGTCCTGCTTGCTGCTAGGTGAGAGTGCTAACCACTACACCACTGTGTCAACCATATGTTTCAATCCACATTTCCTATTAGATGTTTTCTAACAGTTCTTTCACTGACACAGACCCCTGTCTAATAAGGTTTTAACTGCAGGAGGCTTAGTGACACATTAGGGGTTAACCTGAGAGACTTCGACAGTCCCCGCCCCTACACACTACCCGATGCCTTTATCTTTCTGGTTGCTGTATGCCGCTCCAGCTTTGACAAAGCGCAGGAGCGCGAAACATGTAAGCAGGAGAGTCGGCATAGCAACCTTCCCCTTCACAGCCTTCCACGTGACAAGCCTCTCATGTGATCCACAGCCGCTCGGACAAGCGGCACTGCAGGCAGTGCAGCGTTCTCCAAGCTGCCTATGTGTACAGCTGATATCATCTGGTGACTAAGCTTGATCCTTACCACCTAGCGTGCAGCATTACACCTCTGCCTCCAAGCCGAACGCTTCAGATGGAGCTGAAATAAACACCTCCCCCTCGGTCATCAGACTGGACTCATCAGCTCTGCAGCCCATTGAACACCTATGAAGTGAGTGTCCCTAGAAACGTTGTTCCATTCGTTTACACTGACTTTTTGGGTTCTTTCAGATGATTGATTGCATTCATTAGGCATTCGAAAGCTGTGCACATTGGTCTTTGGTTTTGACCTTTCCAAAGTTATAATTGAGAGATCTGAGGAGCTTTTCATTATCAAACATCTGTCCGTTTTATGATTGGTGTTTTTTATGTGTTTGAGATCCTGCAGGGATCAGATGTCTGTGTTTATTTTTTACATTTAATAAATGACATTTTAAAGTCTTTTTCACATCAATCTACTAGTCCCTTTGATGCGCTGTTTTTGATCGTTTTTTCTGCTGCATCCATTTTTTGCCAAGTCCATAATGGGTTAACAGCCGCACATTGAGACCATCTACAGGACATTTATTTAAATAAACAAACATCCCACGAGATAGTCAAACGCTCTTAAAGAGACCATTCATTTGTGCGCCAACTTTATCTTGTTTTGTTTTACGGGGTACATAATCTAACATCCTCAATTGAAATCCATAGATCGAGGAAGGAGATTTTTCTGTCATCAAATGTGCATATTAAACAGATGTTACGATTATAGTTGTTCAAATGATCAATGAATGTATGTAGTTCTACTGTATCACCCTTCCATACTACAAGCACATCATCAATATATCTTAACCACGTGTTCACATGGTCCACATACATTGCAGATGTGAATATATCCTATTCCTTCCATAATCCCAAATGTAGACAAGCCTATGCTGGGGCCCACGCTGGCCCCCACGCGGGCCCCATGGAAGTTCCTCTAATTTGCTGATAGTAGTGTGAAGAGAATTGAAAAAAGTTGTTTGATAAGGCGAATTCCAACAGTTCTATAAGGAATTCATTTTGTGGGTCAAATTCAGGATAGTTTAGTTCTAGGAATCGCTTTACTGCCTTTATACCATAATTATGTGGGATCGAGGTATATAAAGACTCTATGTCCACACCAATCAACAGAACATTTTCACATATCTGGAGATAGTTACATAGTTAGTCGGGTTGAAAAAAGAAACAAGTCCATCTAGTTCAACCATAAAAAATATAAAAATAAAATAAAAAATATCATAAATCCCTTATACCTAATCCTATACCTACAGTTGATCCAGAGGAAAACGAAAAACAGGATCCATTTTGCTACAGCAGGGAAAAAATTCCTTCCTGATCCCAGCGAGCCAATTGGATTTTCCCTCGATCAACTTTATGTATAAATGTTAGTACCCAGTTATATTATGTACATTTAGGAAAGAATCCATGCCTTTCTTAAAGCAATCTGAGCTGGCCAGAACCACCGCTGGAGGGAGTCTATTCCACATTTTCACAGCTCTTACTATGAAGAAACCTTTCTGTATTTGGAGATGAAATCTCTTTTCCTTTAGACGTAAAGAGTGCCCCCTTGTCCTCTGTGTTGACCATAAAGTGAATAACTCAACACCGAGTTTACTATATGGACCCCATATATATTTTTACGTGGTGATCATATCCCCCCTTAATCTCCTCTTCTTCTCAAGAGTGAATAAATTAAATTTCTGTAATCTTTCCTCATAGCTGAGCTTCTCCATGTCTCTTATCAGTTTGGTTGCCCTTCTCTGCACTTTCTCCAGTTCCCCAATATCCTTTTTGAGAAACTTTTTAGATCCATTTGAACCATTTCAAGGAAAAGGTGTAGCAAGCTGTTCTTACTAAGAGGATGCATCTTCTTAGATCATATCTCTTCGTTGGACAACCTACTGCTGAGAAATCCTTGTTCTCATCCAGTAAGGAGTTCAGGATGTCAAGGGCCTTCTGGTCATCTGCATCTTAATATAATTCACCTGAGACCGATGCATCTCTTCTTTAACCTCCCAAGCAGTATTCCTGAGTCTGGCTCAGGGGTTGAATTTCAGTACCATTAGTGGTAACCCCAAGCCAGACTCTGGATCGCAAGGCAGGATACAGGGAAAGTTACTTACCTTGTCCCCTGGATCCTGCGATGTCTCCCTGCTGTGTGTGCTAGCTGTCTCCTCGCTCAATTCACACAGTGCCGAGTTCCGCCGGGCTCCGTTCCCTGCGAGCGTTGCGACGCACTGGGATGGAGAATGGCACCAAATTCAAAAAAGTAAAAACACAGTACATATACAGTACACAGTAATCTTACAGATTACAGTACTGTATAAAAAAAATACACATCCCCTTTGTCCCTAGTGGTTTGCCCAGTGCTCTGCATGTACTTTTATATTATAAATAGTTTTTTCTGCCTGGAATTTGGAGATTGTCCATAGCAACCAAAAAGTGTCCCTTTATGTCAAAAGTAGTTTTAGACCAGCTAGAAAACAGTTACCGTATATACTCGAGTATAGGTCGATCCGAATATAAGCCGAGGCCCATAATTTACCACAAAAAAACTGGAAAAACGTATTGACTCGTGTATAAGCCGAGGGTGAGACATGCGTCCATCCCTGTGTCCATCCCTGTGTCCATCCCTGTGTCCATCACTGTGTCCATCACTGTGTCCATCCCTGTGTCCATCACTGTGTCCATCCCTGTGTCCATCACTGTGTCCATCACTGTGTCCCGTCCATCCCTGTGTCACGTCCATCCCTGTGTCACGTCCATCCCTGTGTCACGTCCATCCCTGTGTCCATCACAGCCTACCTGTCTCTTTGCCTTCTGCAGCCTCTGTGTGCCGAGCCGTGCCATGCCGCACTTCTCCTCCTCGTCTGACAGACGGCGGCCATTCCACTGTTCAAAAGCCGCGCCTCCGTCTGTGATAGGCGGAACACTCAATTTCCCAGCAGTCAGTGTTCCGCCTATCACGGACATCCTCTCATCCTCGTCCATAGTATGAGAATGAGCGGATGTCCGTGATAGGTGGAACACTGACTGCTGGGAAATTGAGTGTTCCGCCTATCACAGACAGGGAGGCGCGGCTTTTGAATAGTGGAATGGCCGCCGTCTGTCTGCACGACACGCTGATCGTGTAGGCAGACGTCGGTGACTCGAGTATAAGCCAAGGGGGGCACTTTCAGCCTAAAAAAAGAGGCTGAAAATCTCGGCTTATACTCAAGTATATACGGTATAATAAATTAGAATTGAGCGATAATGATTTGTGGGGAAATTCGTCATCAAACACTGAATCTAGTGACAGCGACAATTCTGCAACTGAGCAAATTTCAATGTTTTTGATTTGATTGCATTATTGAAAAATTATTATTATTATTATTATTATTATCATAATATTATTATTTATTATAATTATTTATAGTTATTTATTATATTATAATTTATGATTGATTTTTCAAACGTTATCATACCCGGGATGTCTACTAGACTCTGGCTTGGGCAGATTTAAGTGAGTTATTCCTAAGAATTACAGGCTTACAATATAAAATGCCAAATTTCCATGCAAAATAATTGTAGCGCTTTCAGCACCAAAAATCGGAAATAATCATACTGCCAGGGAGGTTAATACAGGGATCTAAAGAATACTTTTCTCAGAAATAATGCAACATCTTTATAAACTGTAAATTCGTCCATGTTATGGATGGGTGAGAAAGACATTCCTTTTTGTAACAGCTTAATGTGTCTTGAATAAAACAAAAAAGATTATATACTGACTGCGCTAACTTTTATACTTTATAACCTTATACCCAAACAATACACCACTATGTAAAATAGGGAGGCTGCTGGGACATACAAAAAGTCACGTCCGGGTAATGATAGTGAAGCTTGGGACGCACGCTGGGAGAAGAGAGACACCCTAACACATCTAAACCCAATTAAACTGCCGGAAAGGTTTAGTGCTAACCTATAGGCACTTGGAAATATGAGTGATATGGCTTGTTTTTACTTTTTTCATAAATAAATGTACAGATATACTACGCAATGATTGCTGTTCATTTTTTATGAGGGTGAACATTGCTTAATATCTGTAAGCTGGGAGCAGTATAGACCCTGAGTGGATTGGTAAATAAATTGGGAGCAGCGTAGACCCTGAATGGATTGGTTATCCCTATCAATGAACCAAAGGCGCTTTTCACACTAATATCTGGTGAGTGGCCAATTCTTATGGTGGTGGTGTTGTCACTGGATTGGTGGATATGAAGCGCACAGAATCACGGATATAAGAAGTTGGATTTTTTTCACAGCAGAAAATTTGAAAGAAGGATTTATTTATATGTTGGTTTTCAGATACCATCCTAAACGTTGAACATTTTCTGTATAAATAGTGACAAAAGTTGCACATGAAATATAGACACGGGTGGATTACTTAGATACACGCAGTATTATAAATGCAGTATTATATTTATTTATTTTTCACAGTGGTATATATATATATATATATATATATATATATATATATATAGTGCCTTGCGAAAGTATTCAGGCCCCTTGAACTTTTCAACCTTTTGCCACATTTCAGGCTTCAAACATAAAGATATAACATTTTTATTTTTTGTGAAGAATCACCAACAAGTGGGACACAATTGTGAAGTGGAACGAAATCTATTGGATTTTTGAAACTTTTTTAACTAATAAAAAAATGAAAAGTGGAGTGGACAAAATTATTCGGCCCCCCTGCGTTAATACTTTGTAGAGCCACCTTTTGCTGCGATTACAGCTGCAAGTCGCTTGGGGTATGTCTCTATCAGTTTTGCACATTGAGAGACTGAAATTATTGCCCATTCTTCCTTGCAAAACAGCTTGAGCTCAGTGAGGTTGGATGGAGAGCGCTTGTGAACAGCAGTTTTCAGCTCTTTCCACAGATTCTCGATTGGATTCAGGTCTGGACTTTGACTTGGCCATTCTAACACCTGGATACGTTTATTTGTGAACCATTCCTTTGTAGATTTTTCTGTATGTTCGGGATCATTGTCTTGTTGGAAGATAAATCTCCGTCCCAGTTTCAGGTCTTTTGCAGACTCCAACAGGGTTTCATCCATAATGGTCCTGTATTTGGCTGCATCCATCTTCCCCTCAATTTTAACCATCTTCCCTGTCCCTGCTGAAGAAAAACAGGCCCAAACCATGATGCTGCCACCACCATGTTTGACAGTGGGGATGGTGTGTTGAGGGTGATGAGCTGTGTTGCTTTTACGCCAAACATATTGTTTTGCATTGTGGGCAAAAAGTTTGATTTTGGTTTCATCTGACCAGAGCACCTTCTTCCACATGTTTGGTGTGTCTCCCAGGTGGCTTGTGGCAAACTTTGGACGAGCCTTTTATGGATATCTTTGAGAAATGGCTTTCTTCTTGCCACTCTTCCATAAAAGCCAGATTTGTGCAGTGTACGACTGATTGTTGTCCTATGGACAGACTCTCCCACCTCAGCTGTAGTTCTATGCGGTTCATCCAGAGTGATCATGGGCCTCTTGGCTGCATCTCTGATCAGTCTTCTCCTCGTCTGAGCTGAAAGTTTAGAGGGACGGCCAGATCTTGGTAGATTTGCAGTGGTCTGATACTCCTTCCATTTCAAAATGATCGCTTGCACAGTGCTCCTTGGGATGTTTAAAGCTTGGGAAATCTCTTTGTATCCAAACCCGGCTTTAAACTTCTCCACAACAGTATTACAGACCTGCCTGGTGTGTTCCTTGGTCTTCATGATGCTCTCTGCACTTTCAACAGAACCCTGAGACTATCACAGAGCAGGTGCATTTATACAGAGACTTGATTACACACAGGTGGATTCTATTTATCACCATCAGTCATTTAGGACAACATTGGATCATTCAGAGATCCTCGCTGAACTTCTGGAGTGAGTTTGCTGCACTGAAAGTAAAGGGGCCGAATAATTTTGCACGCACCACTTTTCAGTTTTTTATTTGCTAAAAAAGTTTAAAATATCCAATAGATTTCGTTCCACTTCACAATTGTGTCCCACTTGTTGTTGATTCTTCACAAAAAAATTCAATTTTATATCTTTATGTTTGAAGCCTGAAATGTGGCAAAAGGTTGAAAAGTTCAAGGGGGCCGAATACTTTCGCAAGGCACTGTATATATATATATATATATATATGTATATATATATATATATATATATATATATATATATATATATATATCATTTTTTTACAGTGGTTTCTTCTAGAGTGATATTTTATATATATATTTATACATATATGGTATATATATATATTTTTTTTTCCAGAGTGATATTTTTTTTACAGAGATATTTTATATAATGGTGTATTGTTTGGGTATAAGGTTATAAAGTATAAAAGTTAGCGCAGTCAGCATATAATCTTTTTTGTTTTATTCAGGTTTTCACTTTAAGTGGAACCACATTTGACTGCAGCAAACTGATTTTTTAGTAAGGGTGTATCACAATATTTTGCACTTATAGATATACATTTTTTGCGCCGGTAGACACATATTTGAGTTAATGTGTCTTGGAGCTAAGGGGAAGGCTGACAGGTTAACAGCTTTCATGTCGGTTTTAGGTGGTTCCTGATCCTCAAGAATTATCTCTTTTGACTTTGTGTTCGTGACCCCCCACTCTACATTTTTAGAACCTTCTCGTTATCATTCGTGTTTTACCTTAGATTGTGTGCCATCTTTTGAGATAGGGGGAGCACTGTTCAAAAAAATCTTGGTTGCTAATTAAACTCTAACCTATAGCACCAGTGGATTGACATCAAATGTAATGCTCTAAGGACCAGATCATCGTTCATCTCCCTATATAGCAATTACTTCTAATTAGGTTACGCAATAACTGCTTAGCAGGTTTTCAGTTTTAGGGAGATTAGGAAGTGACCTAGATCCCTCAGGGGCCATTCACAAAGAAACTGTTGAAATGAATACAATTAAATAATATATTTTTATATTTTTTAACTAATGCGATCAATATCGCATGACAGCTCTTTTGTGAATGATAGCTGGTGTCCGGACTTTGTTTTTGAATTCGTGTTTGTAGTTTTTTGTGTTTTTTTCTGTTTGTCTGTTTTCATAGCACTTATGCCACATACACACGATCGGACTATACGGCGGACTTAGTCTGGAGGACAAACTGGCGGACTTTTCAGCGGAGGTCCGCTGGACTTTCCGAACGAGCAGACCTGCCCACACACGACCGGACTTTTCCGGCGAAAACTTTTCCGGACAAACCGCCGGACTATGGCGGGAGTCCGTCGGACTTTTGAAATGAACGGACTTGCCCACACACAGAGAAAACTCAGTTAATTTTGAACGCGGCTCCAGGTAGACGGGACAAGCGAAGGAGTTCAATGTCGCTGCCTCCATTGTTTTTTCTTTTTTTACATTAAAGTCGTGTTGTAAGTTGTGCTGTGATTCACACTCAAGTCGTGTCCAAGTTGCCTTGCCTCCCAAAGTCGTGCTGGAAGTCGTGTTGCCTCTGTGTGAATGAATGGACTGTTATGATACAAGTTCAATAAACATAGATTGTTATTGTTAGAGTCAAGTCGAATCTTATATCTGTATTGAACTGTGTCAAAACAAAAACGAAGATAAAGCATTTATTTATGTCGGATCTTTCATTTTTCGGACGAAAATGCATTTGGACGAAAGCAAATGCACATATCTAATAACCAGTACTATTGGCCCAGAAGAACAGCCGCCTGTTGTAATATGTTGGCTGATTTATGTAGGATATTATATTATTAATTATAGGTATACATGTATTGGGATGTGTTCACATACAAACATTCCAGGACAAATACACTTTACAGATCAGATTAAAAAGATGTTAATGTTGGGCAAGGCCACATTGGTATCTGTTTATCTAATTACGCATTTCAAAGGGTACATTGTTTACATACTTAAGGATGATAAAGGACAATAGAAGAAGTATTTATTGATGGTAATTCGATTTGAGGGGGTATCCATGGGAAATGGTCAACCTAGGTGGTAGTTTTGCAGCTGTTTATGGCTAGGGATGTGGTTTGTTTTGGCTAAAGTGTGACAGAAGGAACTGGGTTCTCTGAAGGTGTCTAAATATTTCATGAATATCCTGTCATCCACCTTTTCTGTACCGCTGTTGGGTTGATCCTGAAGTTTCAATAAAGTGCATCTCTCTGGAAGAATCGGGTTTCACCCAAGAGGCCATTGATCTTCTTTTATCTATGGTGCCAGTAGGTACATAGAACTTGATATCTACAAGATTCTATTCCCACAGCATTATAACGGACTCCCACTCAGTATTGCCAGCAGAATAGTGCAATGAACTTGCACAATAATCCTAATTAAGCAGTAAAATGAGATGATCCTTGGGTAGCCCAGGGAAGGTGCCATGTGCCGCCAGCTCTATATGTCCATTTAAAATATACACAGTTAGAAACCCATCCATCCACCAACTAGAAAAGAAAACACAATAATCACTATAGCTACAAGATCCTCAACCATTTATATCACCATTAATCACT
The DNA here is from genome assembly GCF_037356315.1 of Lithobates pipiens. Taxonomy (NCBI): domain Eukaryota; kingdom Metazoa; phylum Chordata; class Amphibia; order Anura; family Ranidae; genus Lithobates; species Lithobates pipiens. Next base: position 140,846,038 of record NW_027507788.1, on the reverse strand, counting down.
TTTTTTTGGATAGATAACTGAATGGTTATATTTTCATCTTGCTGTCTGCACCCCATTGGGAAATTTGCCTTCACTTCCTAGATACAACAGGAGAAAATCTCTCCAAATTAAAGGCAAATTTCCTCATAGACAGTTGTCATAAGAATAGGAGCCCCATAAGAAAATATCCTCTCACTTCCAATTCTGGGATTTCCTAAAATCTCCAAATTTTGTAATTTTCATAGAGAGGGTGGATTCCTTCTACAGACACATGGATAGGAATAAAATGTGACAGAAGTTCTAACGTTTTCCCCTTCATACAAAAATGTTAGATATTTGGCTTGAGTTTCACTTTAATTGATGTTGATTGTCAACACACATTTAAACAACACTCCTATTTTTACACATACTGGGCAAAAAGATTACAGATTACATGCACATAAGTAAATAGCAGAGCCTTTAAAACTTGGCAACGTTTACATTGAATTAGTGCCTGAGCAAATAAACTTGCTAATATTCTCTGGCTTGCTTTCCTTCGAACTGGGAGCCATGATGTAGCCAAGTCTTTGTGAGTGCTCTTGTAATAAACAGAAGCTGCTTGGCAGAGTTGTATCTATAAACCACAGAACACTGATTTTCTAATCATAACAGGACTAGTCCCCTCATACATTAGGTTGCAACAGGAGAGGACTGGAACATATTTGACCTGGGAGGCCAACACAACAAATTGTCCTTTTAATGGAAGGGACAATTTTCTGTGGGCACCTCCACACTAAGTATACTGCCATGGGCACCAATATAAAAGTGGGAGTTGTTCTGGAGAACATGTTTTCTGTAGCCAGGTACTAGACTACAGAAACCTGGAGAAGGAGACATTTTCCTCTTTACAACCAGTTTACTTTCATTTTCTGCTGTTATGTTGAATGTTGTGTTGCACCTTCAGCCAGAACACCCTCTCACCCTCTTCTTCCCATCACTGATCATCTGAGGCATTCTGTGGAGTGACAGAGGTTGGGCCCCCTTCTGTGAGAGTTCAAATCCTGCACCACAGGAACTGGTGAGAGAGCTCACTGTCCATTGTTCACTTTGCTAGCAGGAACTACCTTGCACTCACTGAAATATGCATTCTGGAAGAAGTCAGAGAGCGCCCATACATCACCCATATATATGAATCTTTCCAAACAAAGGTAAGTCTTTTAATCTCCCAATTTCTTCTTTTTTCCTGCACTGCGCTCCACTATTAATCCAGACCCCCTACAATAGTTATGCAAATGGTGACTTTTTTGGGAGTCAAAACTTACACTAGGTTAAGCATCCCCCTGCCCCATGAGATGACAGTGTTCAGACCTGTCATCTAGTCCTTCAGGCACTAAGTGCTAAATTGGAGGAGGCAGAAGAAAGCTTCACTTGTGTTCCACATCAGATTCTTCTGAGGGCTTTGGCTGTAGATCAGGGCAACGCAAAGGTGAGAGAAGTCTAGAGTGCTTCCTACAAGGCTGGAGCTTGGTAACATAAACTGTACAGAGTAGAGGCTTTCCTTCAAGAAACCATATACCGAGAGGCCACCATTACTGACTTTGCCTGGCTGTCTCTGGCCTTAAAACTTTGAGTCACTGAGTCAGAACACGTCTACAACTGGCAAGACAGGAGAAGTCAGGACTCCTGATCTACATATATCTTCCAGGATGGGAAGCCAAAATATAGAAGTCATTGGGCCACTATACAACCAGACAAAACTAGTATTGTGGTAAAGATCTTCCAGCACTGGTGGTCTATTATTCTTCTCTGTTCGGTTTTCCAGAGTTCCCCCCCCAGGAAGCATTTAGTAAAGGTGCCACACTTCACTCTCTGCTGATGTGTGTGTCTTCGTATATTCCTTCACAAAGTGAAAACTTCAATGTCTATAATATAACCTGTTTTTCTTATTTTCACAGAATCATCTGGCCTTTGTTATGGAGTATCTGAGCGAAGGAGATCTCTCCGACCTAATAAAATATTCAGTTCCACTTCCTCTCGACACCTTAAGGTAAGTTTGATGTTGAGGTCTCATTGGAGTCGGGGGAAGCTGACCACTGAGGATAGGCAATGACCTAACCAGGCCCCTCCAGCTGATCCGATCCATCTATACCCCTATTTACTATAGGAAGTAGTCACTTTATATTTACCGTTAAATGGTCTGTGATGATTTTTGATGCTAATCCATGTTTTTGTTTCTCCATCAGAAACCCAACAGCGAAAATTATTTGCGGCCTGCAATTCCTGCATGCCAAAGAGATTGTTCACAGAGATCTAAAGCCAGAAAATATCTTCTTAGACAACGCTGGCCACACCAGAATTGCGTATTTTGGATTGTCAGTAAAGGGAGTCACCGAGTCTTAGCCCCTGTACACACGGTCGGAGATTTCCACAACCAAATCCGTCGGATTTTGCCCGTCGGATTTTGTCCGTCGTATCTTGTCCGAAACTGTTGCATACACACGGTCGGGCCAAGTTGGCGAAAAATCAGATCTTTCAGAACGTGATGACGTAATTTCGTTACGATGGGACTACGTTCAGGCTAGTAGCCAATAGCTTTGATGTAGGAATTTGATCTGAGCATGCGTGGCACTTGGTCCGATCAAAATTCTCTACACATGATCGGAATATGTCCGACCGGCCCAGTTGGTCTGGAAATATTTCCAACATGTTGGAAAATTGGGTCCGACGGAGATTCGGACGGAATCAATCCGATGCATACCACACACAGTCGGATTATCTGACGACACGGTCCGATAAGATGCATTCCGACGGATTCTCCGACTGTGTGTATGCGGCATAAGAGAATTAACAAATCTGTAGGGAGACCAATCTACATGGCCCCAGAAGTGAGTATGCACCTGATATCAGACTTAATTATAACATGTATCAAGATATACCAATTATTATGATTGGATATACAGAAGAGAAAAAAGGGGTGCTCCACTTCCACTAAATGGAGAATGTCTCCACTGGTGCCCAAGTTGCTTTTAGTGGGTTTTCAGGTCAGAACAATATCCCCAACAAAAGCTGGGAAGTTCTGAGTCATGGAGCAGTGTTGGGGTTTCTTTGTAAGGGACATTGAGGCCGAATGTAGATGTATTCATCTGCCTGGCCCGCTTCACTCTTATGAATGGGGTAAAACCTGCAGTAACTGCTCACCCACGTTTTCCCTTTGCCTCTTTAACATGGGGAGCGCTTGTGAACATTGAGCTATTGGGGTCAGTACACCTTCATCCACCTACTTTAAATGGGGCAATTAAAGGACACCTCTAGGCAAAGCCCTAGAGTGTTTAACCCCTTTCTATTCTATCCAACGTGTAAAAAAAAGGGTTTTGACTATACATCCCCCTTAAGCCCCACCGCCAATATTCGCAAGCTCCATTTCAGTTTGATGCCGTTTCACTGCAATTTGAGTCATGCATAAGTCACTATGTTGTCATCTCTGTCCTCTGCCTGCTCTAACAATGTGATCATCCCTCTTTCTCTTATGTTTCTACAGGTCTTGCAAAAAATGTATTATTTCAGCATGGTTGACTATTTTTTCCTTTGAGTCATAGTATACGAGATGGCGTTTGACAAGCATCCCTTCATCACCAGAATGGACAACTGGGAACAAATAAAGGAGAAAATTATTGAAATGGAGCCAGATTGTGAGGAGGGTATGGACCCTGACCTCCATAACCTCTTAGGGTAAGTTACAGAGAGCCTCAGGTCCACTATTGCTCAGATATTGTTATTGGTCATGCAGCATCAGGACTGGGCTACCACTAGGCAACTGCCTAGGGCGCACTGCCACCTAGGGCGCCCGGCCACTGGTTATTCTACTCCCATACTGTCCTCCACAGAGCTTGCAACTACCGCCTGCCCTGCCATGTCAAGCAGCGCCACCACCACCCCCTCCTCCCACGTGCAGATCTGGCTCTCTGCTCTGATGTGTTTCCAGACAGTTTCACAGATGTGTCCAGCAACCCCCCTCCAGGGCGCTCTCTGATGTGTGTGACTCAGGCAGCAGAGGCCTCCCCCCCTGCATCTCCGCTCTCTGCCTGACACTGTCTGTGACATGTCACATGTGTCCACACAGTCCAGCACCAAGGCTGCTCGCTGCTCTACAGTATCTATGTCCTGTACCCAGCAGCACAGCCCCCCCCCCCGCACTATCCGTGTCACTGGAGCAGAGTGCACGGAGGATGGTTGCATCATGGGATAAATCATGGCGTGGTGCCTCTCTGGGCTTCAGGACAGGTGGAGCCTGGCTGGAAGAGGCACCCGCACTGACAAAGAACAGAAGCAGCAGGCAGGTATACATAGACAGCAGAGTTGGGGCGAGCAAGGAACAGGCTGGCAGCAATCACAGAGTCACCCTTCATGTTGTCGGAAGTTTGCTGAGCCCAAGACTGTCACCTGGTGACACTGGTGTGGTAAGTAAAAACTGTTGCTTTCTCTCTGAGTTAATGAGATTGTATATGTAAAGACAATGACATAGAAAATTAATTTTAAAATGCGTGTGTCTATGTATTATATTGACTGATCTGCCAAATGCCCCCACCCCCCGAGGCTGTATATGATGGGCGCTGATGGAATTTGATGGGCTCTGTTGAAGTGGCATAGATGGGCGCTGGTGAGGCTGTATTTGAAGGGCGCTGGTGAGGCTGTATTTGAAGGGCGCTGGTGAGGCTGTATTTGAAGGGCGCTGGTGAGGCTGTATTTGAAGGGCACTGGTGAGGCTGTATGTGATGGGCACAGGTGAGATGGAATTTGATGGGCGTTGGTGAGGCTGCATTAGATGGGCGCTGGTGAGGCTGCATTAGATGGGCGCTGGTGAGGCTGCATTAGATGGGCGCTGGTGAGGCTGCATTTGATGGACGCTGGTAAGGCTGAATTTGATGGGCGCTTCATTAACAAACGTGCCGTTTACATGGATGGAGGACAGGGGTTGGAGTCAGGGGTGGAGCCAAGGGGGAGACAAAATGAGGTTTTGCCTATGGTGTCAAAAATCCTTGCACCAGCCCTTTGCAGCGTCTCATTATATTTCATTCTCATATATTTTCTTGATTACAGCTTCTCTGGAAAGACCAAGAGGGCCGAAACCATCTAGTCAGTGACATCAGGAGCCATCGGTTCTTCAAGACCATCGACTGGGCAGAGTTAGAGGGAAGAAAGCCACGCATTACATCTGAATCCGAACCAGTAAGTATACGGATAATGGAGTCCAAGCACATTGGAGGGGGAGGGGAGATTTTCAGCAGCAGGCTTTCCCACATCTAAGAAATTTGTTTTAACAGACTTTTCAGACCTGTCTATGAATTTATGATCACTATACAATCATACATCATACATGATTTCTGTTTAGTATTGGAGATGATTATTGTGTATGTCATCTAACCGCTTGAGGGAGCTAGTGTGTAAGAAGCCTGCTTGGTGAAATCTCCTGCATCTTGGGGGTGGGGTTCACCATACTTTGTTACCATTCGCTGTATCAATTAGAAACAGTAATGAATGTATTTTTTCTCTTTATAGATTTGCGAGGAACCATCAAATAACAACATGCCATTGAATTCATGTATCAACTACCTGGACCGGGAGGCTCCATTATCACCAAAGGAGCAGGAGTATTTCACAGGTTTTTCATACATGAGCGACAGTTTGATGATGTCACCAATGGACTTATTGTCACCTCCACCATCATTGCCAAAGAACCAGGAGGCTCATAAACTGGAAGAGCCAGAGAAGAAGCCTCATTTCACTGACTGCAGTGACAAGAGTGAGCATCAGAAGGTGGAACCAATGGACGGGTCTTCACTATTACCACTGAACAACCATGGACCAGTACCGACTCCAATGGAGAACCATTATAAGGAGGCTCTTCAACAATTGGCAGAGCAAATGGTCTTTTTTCTGCCACCACCAGCAGTCAGACAGGAGAATCTCTTCACACCCTGGCCAATGGATTATGAGGAGGCTCATAAGAACCTAAAAGCCAAAGAAGCAGAATTATATGTATGACTTTGGCTACAAGGTCAGATTCAGCAGCCACATGGCTTTTTCCCATCAGCAGACAACCAGGAGAATCTCTTCACACCCTGGCCAATGGGCTCTCACGTCTTTCCCCTTTTCTCTTGTTTTGTGGTTGAAACTTTAAGTTTGACTTTTTTCACTTTTATAATCACCTTAGGGGACTATAGACCCAATACACAAAACTTTACACAAGCATAAGGTACTCTATTCTCACTCATGTGACATTTCAAATCCCTTTGGACTCAACTAACAATAACTTATTTAAAAAAAAAAGAATCCTAATTCTGGCATGTTAGCTTTGTGAATAGAGCCGTATGTCCCATATTCATCCTGTGCAGAGCAGCTTCTGTGTACTGTAATCAGGCACAGCTGTTACCCCCTTATGGAGAATGGCTGCTGGTCATGTTTCCTCCTCTCTGTACTTAGAGAAGGAGAATGGTGATGTTATGACATCACACTTCCTTCTGTGGATGGATATGATCTGCACAGCACCTTGCCTTCAGCCACTGATTGTCGGCCAGCTGTGTGGGCATTAACTAAGAAGCAAAGAACGCCATTAAGCACCGCCCACATTCATACCCACAACCTCACTGCATTCCAGGCACTGTACAATTTTTAGCAGCACCTGATGATATCCTGAGGCATTAACCACTTAAGCCCCGGACCATTTGGCTGCCCAAAGACCAGAGCACTTTTTGCAATTCGGCACTGTGTGGCTTTAACTGAAAATTGCGCGGTCGTGTGACGTGGCTTCCAAACAAAATTTACGTCCTTTCTTCCCCACATATAGAGCTTTCTTTTGGTGGTATTTGATCACCTCTGCGTTGTTGTTTTTTGCGCTATAAACAAAAAAATTGCGACAATTTTGAAAAAAAAACGCATTATTTTTTACTTTTTGCTATAATAAATATCCCCAAAAAATATATATATAAAAAAATTTCCTCAGTTTAGACCGACATGTATTCTTCTACAAATTTTTGTTAAAAAAAATCGCAATAAGCGTTTATTGATTGGTTTGCGCAAAAGTTATAGCGTCTACAAAATAGGGGATCGTTTTATGGCATTTTTAGTAATAATTTTGTTTTTAATAGTGACAGCGGCGATTTTAATCGTGACTGCAACATTATGGTGGACAGATCGGACACTTTTGGAGCGATTTTGGGACCATTCACATTTATACAGAGATCAGTGCAATTAAAAATGCATTGATTACTGTGTAAATGTGACTGACAGTGAAGGGGCTAATCACTAGGTGGTGCTGTAGGGGTTAAGTGTGTCCTAGGGAGTGATACTAACTGTGGGGGGGCTATGTGTGACACGACACTGATCACCGCTCCCGATTGCAGGGAGCTGTGATCAGTGTCCTGTCACTAGGCAGAATGGGGAAATGCTCGTTTACATTAGTATTTCCCCATTTTTCTTTTCCGTGAGATGATTGCGGGTATCCCCGCAGACATCGAGTCCACGGGACCGGCGATCACACTCATGGAGGTCGCGGCGTGCGTGTGCCCTTAAACCTCTTCTTAAAGGGCAACGTACAGGTACGTTAATCTGCCTGTCAGTGCCCTTCTGCTGACATATATCGGCGTGAGCCAATCGGCAAGCGGTTAACTTGAAAATCGTTAAAGCGTTGTTGATGTGCATACGGAGAGAGAGCCAGGGCTGGATCCTGGAATTCAGCTTTAAACAAAGAAGTACTTCATGATCTATGTATGTATGTATGTATGTATGTTAGGGGTGCGCATCTTCACTGGTCTCACTATTTGATCTGATTATGAATATCTTGTCTATGTTTATATTCGATTCCGCAATGAATCACAATTACTGTGCATGTGCGCATAGTTAAAAACCTTTTTATTAAAAAATTGAAGCAGTCAGAAAAACAAAAAATGTCTCCAGTGGCAGAGGGATGGATAGGATCAGAGGCAGAGGGATGGATAGGATCAGAGGCAGAGGGGTGGCTGGGATCAGAGGCAGAGGGATGGCTGGGATCAGAGGCAGAGGGATGGCTGGAATCAGGCAGAGGTGTGGATGGGATCAGTGGCAGAGGGATTGCTGGGATCAGGCAGAGAGATGGTGGGGTCAGTGGCAGAGGGATGGATGGGATTAGTGGCAGAGGGATAGTGGGATTAGTGGCAGAGAGATGAATGGGATTAGGCAGCGGGATGGTGGGATCAGGGGCAGAGGGATGGCTGGGATCAGGCAGCGGAATGGCTGGGATCAGGCAGCGGGATAGTGGGATCAGGCAGCGGGATGGTGGGATCAGTGACAGAGGGATGGATGGGAACAGGCAGAGGGATGGATGGGATCAGAGGCAGAGGGATAGATGGGATCAGGCAGAGGGGTGGTGGGATCAGGCAGAGGGATAGATGGGATCAGGCAGAAGGGTGGTGGGATCAGTGGCAGAGGGATAGATGGAATCAGGCAGAGGGTTGATGGTAGTGGAGGGATGGGATCAGTGACACTGGTACTCACCTACTCTCAGTGTCAGTCGATTCCCCCTCCTCCATACTGCTCGGTGTGTTTTCTCCTTCCGGTGCCTCCAGTGAAGTCTCTCCTGGTATTGGGTCTTCTTGAGCTCCTCCCCCTGCACTGTACTGGCTGTCAGCTCATCAGCTGACCTTCTGCTGCAGTGAAGGGGGCTTTATCCACCATGCAGGCTCTGCCTCTGTTTCTCCTGGAGAAGCAGAACACTGCATGGAGCGACGGATGACGTCACCAGATATCGATTTGGCCGACTTGCATTGTGAATGTCTGAATCGCGATGCTCCAATGCTCTGATTATATTCAACACCCTTAATGTATGCAATCACAGTATATATCCGTTTAGTCAAATTAAACTCTCGGTGATTCTAAGGGTCATCTCTCTGGGCACCATGTCTGATGAGCTTGAAAACCTCTTTCCACAGAATTATTGGTGAATTTTACATTTATTTTTACATCATAAGGTCTTTCTTCCACTATTCCTAATTGCTCACTTGAGACTAGCATGCATAATGTGATAACACATATGCATAGCCAATTTGTAATCACATACTAGGGCAGTTTAGACAGTTAACCTAATGCCGCGTACACACGATCGGACTTTCCGGCGGACCAGAGTCCGTCGGATAATTCGATCGTGTGTGGGCTCCAGCGGACTTTTTCTTCCCAAAAGTCCGGCGGACCTAGAAATAAGACTGGCTTCAAACTTGTCTGTTGGACTCGGCTTTTAGTGGAAATCCGTTTGTCTGTGTGCTAGTCCAACAGACTAAAACCGACATTAGGGCAGCTATTGGGTACTGACTATGAAATTCCTTATTCTACGTCAACACGTTCGAATCCGTCTGACTTTTGGAGTGATCGTGTGTGGCCAAGTCCGTTTGTTTGAAGGTCTGGCGGACCTCAGCTGCAAAGTCCGTCAGATTGTTTGCGGGACCAAGTCCGTCAAAGTCCATTTGTGTGTACACGTCATAACAGCAAATCTTTGGACTGGGTGAGGAAACCAGAGTACTTGGAGGAAACCCATGCAACCACAAGGCCAACATATACTATATATAATGGCCAAGAGCGTAACATTCCACAGCTGAGTCCTTTCCTGAACAACAACCTCTGAAGATCTTTTTTAGTGGTTTAAAAAATGTGGTTCCATTTGATGTGTTCCAAATCTCAAATGGCAAATTACTGCAATGAAAAATGGGCATAAGAAATATATACAGAATATAATGTGACCACCACATAGCAAGCTAATGAACGGGGTCCCTAGTTGTGGTTGGGTTCCTGACATCATGGACCCAAAAGTAGTTAAGCCATCGTCACACCTAGTTATGTCCTAGTTCTCAGATTCTTTATTAAAAGGAGAGATTTTATTTGTGAAAACATTAGCCATTTACATTTAAAGCATATCTAAAGGCAAAATTGTTATTCACATTTTGGATGGAGTTTGAAAGTGTTGAAACCCTTATCTTCTTTACTTGCGCTGTGTACTCCTCTCTATTTGTCCTAGTGACCATTGGAATCCACAATTTAAAGTTGTCAACAAACCGCGTGTGTCAGTGGCAACTGTCAGGCCGCGTACACACGCGGGGACTGTTCGCCCAACTTTGTCCGTCAAACAGTTTCGGCAAACAGTCCGCTCAAAATTAGCATGGACGGACATGGCCACACACGACGTACGAACAGTTTGCTGAAACCGTGCGCGATGACGTGAACGGCACGTACGACGGGACGAAAAATACGACGTCCTATACACTGCATTATAACTTTCGGCGTGTAAATCCTTTCTGAGCATGCGCGGAACTTAGTTTGACGAACAAGCCTACACACGAGGGGACTGTTCGCTGAAACCAAGTTTCAGCGGACAGTTTTACGGAAATTCCGAAAAACTTTGTTCGTCAGACTGTCCGCTGAAACTGTCCGCTGAAAGCCCACACACGAGCGGACTGTCCGCTGAAACACTGTTCAGCGGACAAAGTTGGGCGAACAGTCCGCCCGTGTGTACGCGGCCTCAGAGATAAAACATCCTCTAATTTTGGAGAGACTTTTACTTACTGCCTGTTCCAGTTACTTCCTGCGGTGCAGAAAAAGTTCTAGATGAGGACACAGACCACAGAAAAAAGTAAAATGTGTAAAGCCCATGGCACAGTAGCAATCCGGTTCCTGGCAACAACTTGCCATCAACTTCTCATGGTGTCCATGGGACAGGGACTGAAGGAAAATCTAGCCAATGGGACACAGACAGCAAAAGAAAAAAAACAACTGACACCCTAAACCGCCAAACCTTTCCCTATCTGATCCAAAATTTAAAAAAAAAATACTTTAGATACACTTTAAACTATTGTTAATAATTATTTCAACCCTTAAAAAATATAACTTTGTAAATCCCCTAAAAATCTCCCTTGAAAATCTAGTAATATTTAAGGTAATATTATTTATTTTTAATGTCTGGATATTTTTAGTAGTGTAAATCTGACTTCCTTCTATAGAACATTGTTCGTAGGTGTTTCCTGCTTTTGTGTCTGTGAAAGGATAAACACGTTTATCTGTACACCGTCTACCTTTAATCCAAGCGTTACTAAATCCCACATAAACACATGATGCGGGGGAAGAAAAGACGTCAATAGTTTTAACATCAAGAAGAACTCTGATTTAAAAAAAACATATATATATATATATATATATATATATATATATATATATATATATATATATATATATATATATATATATATATATATATATATTTATTTATATATTTATTATTTTTTATTTTTTTATTATAAAAATTTGGGTAGATTTTCCTCTGATTCAAAATTTTTGTTACTAACTTATTTAACCTTAATAGGAAAACTGATAAAAAGGGGGGACATTAGCAAACAGTGAATGGCACCATCTGTAGCTATGTGCATACGATTGACAAAAATTACCAGTTTTGGCAGCTTCATTACATACAGGTATTTCTGGGTGCCACAAAGCTAAGTTCCAGCAGTAATTATTTTTTTTAAAGACACCCTAGATCAGTGATGGCAAACCTTGGCACCCCAGATGTTTTGGAACTACATTTCCCATGATGCACAGCTACACTGCAGCATGCATGAGCATCATGGGAAATGTAGTTCCAAAACATCTGGGGTGCGAAGGTTCACTAATCACTGCTCTAGATGTTCATCTAACTTAATGTTACAAAAGCTCAATATATGACAGGACGCTGTATTATAGCATATTTTTTTCAAAAAACGAACCTTTATATTCTGCATGCACCGCGCTCCCATCTTATGCCCCGTACACATGAGAATAATTATAATATACAAGCCAAGCTTGAGCGGAATTCCGTCGGAAAAACCATCCAAGATTTTTCTGATGGAATTCCACTCAAGCTTGGCTTGCATATACACGGCCACACAAAAGTTCTCTGAACTTTCGACCCTTAGGAACGCGGTGACGTACAACACTATGATGACGAGCCAAAAAATTAAGTTCGATGCTTCCGAGCATGCATCGAATTGTTTCTGAGCATGAGTGGCTTTTTGCGCGTCGGAATTGCATACAGATGAACGCATTTTCCGACCGAAAAATAGAAAACCTGTTCTCAATCTTTTGCCTAGCGGAAATTCCTCCAGCAAAAGTCCGATGGAGCATACACATGGTTGGAATTTCTGACCAAAAGCTCACATTCCGACTTTTGCTGGCAAAATTTCCGCTTGTGTGTACGGGGCATAAGTTGTAGGCATGTGAAGCCCGCAAGTGTTTTCTTCCAGGAATTGGTGCTGCTGGTTACCCAGCATGTACCTCTGGATCTCATACGTGTGCATAAGACACAATCCGCCGCGCACGATTGTGTCTCTGGTTGCCATCACAATGGCGGCATCGTAGGAAGGTCCCATCCTGTTGTTATGGCAACCAAATGTAAGCAGCTGAAGTAATGTAGTCTTTTCAAAAATGGCGCTTAGATCCGCCTTGCATCACGTCATTTCCTGTTTGGAAATAACGCAATGCTAACAGACGGCGATGCCCACTGATGACGCACATCTTCCAGGAACAGTTGCGTCGCAGGATATGACATACCTCGCTGCAGCACCGAAAGAGGAAGAAAATAGGAGACACCCTAGCAACAAGGTACACAGAGCTTGAAAAAAACAAAAAGTCAATTTTTGTTCAACTTGTGGGATTGTAGTGATTAAAGCAAAGATGAAAATATGGGTGGAACTTCGCTTTAAAGGAGACATGTATTCTTTAAAATATTTTTATATATGGCTGTGACATTTATCAGTTTAATGTAAACAAAAAATTACTACATATATACTCTGCATCCCAGGTGTAGGTGTATATGCCAGCAAACACTTATTTAAATACATTACTAAATCTTCAATAATGAATCATGAATAGAAAAAAAAAGGAAGATATTGCGGGACAACGAATAAAAAAGCTTCTCTTATGTATAATCGTAACAATATAGAATTGTATTATGAATCTCTATCTATATGTACATAGCACAAGACAATACATCTGAAAACAATGTAAAAACATATGTAGGTAGCATACTATACTAATCACAGGGCCCATATCCTTAAAGGGGTTGTAAAGCTTTTATTTTTATTTTCTAAATAGGTTCCTTTAAGCCAGTGCATTGTTGGTTCACTTACCTTTTCCTTCAATTTCCCTTCTAAATGTTTTTTTTCTTTGTCTGAATTTCTCACTTCCTGTTTCTCCTCAGTAAACTTCACACCATAATCCGAGTTTACTGAGGAGGAACAGGAAGTGAGAAATTCAGACAAAGAAAAAAAACATTTAGACGGGAAATCGAAGGAAAAGGTAAGTGAACCAATAATGCACTAGCTTAAAGGAACCTATTTAGAAAATAAAAAACGAACCTTTACAACCCCTTTAGTATTGGGAAACATTGAAAAAACAAAGACATAAGTGCATCTATCTAACAAGTCATCAATAAGAGGATGCTGCACAAATACGGAATACCCATCAAATAAAAAAACTGAATGTAGATGAGTTCTGTCGGTATAGATGAGCTATTTGAAGAATGTAGCTTTTATTCCTGAATTCACCAACAGTCATTCTTAAGAATTGTTTACTAGATAAGTAGATATGTGTATTAATGCTGTTGTCAACACAGAGAAATGAAATGAGCGGTTGAAGCCAGTTAGTATGTCATTATTGTTATGATTCTTGACCCTCATCAATGCATTTTAATGTATTGTTCTGTGTATAGATGGCAGTTATTGACGTATATGGAGACAGCCTTATTAAAAATTATCACGTTGCTATTTATATACAATGCACTCTTTATGGTAATGATTGGTAAGGTAACCAGAGATCATGTGATCTTGGATGGTATCTGAGAATAGACATCTTTTATTCACGACAAGAAGAAAGTACCTTGTAGTTGAAATAATAACTGGATTTGGTAATGTGCATAGGTGTGTGCAGCCTATTTCATTAGGGTGTGCACCCCAAAGCTCCAACACACATGATTTTCTCTGCAGCCTCAGCTGCACTGGACAGTGAATGAATGGGCAGTGCTCTGTGCTGAGTTGGCTTCCTGTTCATTCACAAATGGAAGCATAATACACACAGTTTACTATGCTTCAGTTATGAATGGACACAGTGAGTGAGTGTGTCCACTGTGTTCATTTAAAAAAGGAAGGGGCCGGTAAATTACATGTTGATTAGCTTCTTTTCACACTCTCCATCCTGAAACATCCCCCACAGCAGCCAGGGGGAGAGGACTGCGGTTGGGTGTGGAGCCCAGGCAGGAGGGGGAATCGGCACCACACATCATTAGGGTATGCCCAGGCCTAGGATGTGCCCTATTATGGTTTGGGTGAAATGTAAAAATGGATGTAAACACTAACAATAAACTTCTCTTATTTGCTCCCTTTTGGTCTGTTAAAGTGATAATAAACCCAGATATCTAACCCCTACATAGGTAGGTACGGCACACAAACAACCACATGTATACTGTATATATAGAGGGCTTTAAAAAATAATGTTCTCTCCACCTTTTTTTTTTCACCTAGGTCACATGATCCCCATTCCTAATTTTTATTGCAGCATTGCCTGGGAGGAGGCAGAGCTAAACAACTGTGAGTCTCATGTCCAGTGACACCACTTTAGCTAATCCACGCCCTCCCTTCCAGGCCATTCAGAAGAAAGTGCACTGTCAGTCTGTCATGTACTCCTCCCCCGGAGGCAAATCAGATGCACGTGAGCCGGGAGCTTCGCGAGCGTGATCGTGGGTCCCGCGGACTCGATGTCTGCGGGGATACCCACAATCGTCTCATGGAGAGGAAGAACGGGGGAATGCTAATGTAAACAAGCATCTCCCCGTTCTGCCTAGTGACACTTTCACTGATCACAGCTCCCTGTGATTGGAGCAGAGATCAGTGATCTGTAAAACACAGCAACGCCCACCACAGTTAGCAATACGCCCTTAGGACACACTTAACCCCTACACTGCCACCTAGTGGTTAACCCCTTCCCTGCCAGTGTCATTTACACAGGAATCAGTGCATTTGTATAGCACTGATTGCTGTATAAATGTGAATGGTCCCAAAATCATGTCAAAAGTGTCCGCTCTGTCTGCCATAATTTCACAATCACGACAAAAATCTCTGATCGCCACCATTACTATTAAAAAAAATATTAATAAAAAGGCCATAAAACTATCCCCTATTTTGTAAACGCTATAACTTTTGTGCAAACCAATCAATAAACACTTATTGCGATTTTTTGTTTTATCAAAAATATGTAGAAGAATACATATCGGCCTAGACTAAGGAAAAACATTTTTTTTATATATATTTTTGGGGGATATTTATTATAGCAAAAAGTAAAAAATAATGCGTTGTTTTTCAAAATTGTTGCTACTTTTTTGCTTATAGCGCAAAAACTTAAAACCGCAGAGGTGATCAAATACCACCAAACGAACATTCTATTTGTGGGAAAAAAATGACAGCAATTGTGTTTGGGAGCCACGTCGCACGACTGCGCAGTTGAAGTTAAAGCGATGCAGTGCCGAATTGCAAAAAGTGCTCTGGTCTTTGGCAAGCCAAATGATCCGGGGCTTAAGTGGTTAAGTAACTGGCAGAATCTCCAGAAAAAAATAAAGGAAAAATAGCTTGAAAAAAGAAAACTATTGTAGCCACCATACCTAGGGACTGGTAAACACCAAAGTATTACATTTTTGCTTTTGGGTTTAGATTGGCTTGACGTTTAACCCTTTGTTCCTGCTGACCTAACTATTACATAGCAGTAGCACCAGCATGTACGCTAGCTACTATGACAGTAGGGAGCTAGTTTACATTTTTATTCCGGAATGCCAGCTATGTAGTAGAAGTGTTTTGGGCAGCTGTCACATCATTATGTATGAAAATCCCTAGAAACTAAATAGAGGACTTTAACTGTACCACATAAGTAAAAGAGCAAAAAAAAAAAATGTTACTTGTACAAAATTTTAAATCATGTTTTTTTGAAGTCACAGCAAGCTACCCATCACCTGGCTGTTTTTATTTTTTATTTTATACAATTTAAATTTTTCTTTGCTATTTTACTCAAGTGGTAGCATTAAAGCCCTCTAGTTACTAGGGATTGTTGTGCAATTTTTGTCATAGAATGTGGTACCGGACACGTCCAACACAGAGGGTTCCTTCCAGTGGTCCCTCCTCCTAATTTTTCTTTCCTAATACTTCACATTATGATGTAGTCTGTCCTTTGGTAAGCTTCAACGTTGTAAAGAGATGGCATTAAAGGTCTAATTGTTGAGGAAAGTGGAGAGATAGTGCTAGACCCGTAAATTTATTTTACTGGTATTATCCTATGGTATTAATGTTGGTCTCCTTAGCTTGTAGTGTAACGTAAGAAGGGTTATAATTTAAGCGCCAAGCCATGCCACACCACGCCACTGCTAAGAGGTCCAGATACAACTTTATTCCATTAAAGGTTAGGGGTACAGATAAAGAAATATCCAATGCATTTAGGGGGTCTTTGTGCCCCCTTCATCAGGGATTGACTGGCAGCTAAGTGAACAAACCAGTAGTGAACTGGATCTACAATGGTAATTTAATCCAGTGTGAGTTGAAAGCACAGGCCTAATCAGCAGCTTGTTTGGCGAATTGCCAACTGATGTTACCTTAAAGAGAACCTGTCACTTGCAATATTATATCACATTAGGGGCTTATCAGGCCCTCCTGTGATAGCGATAAAGAAACATTACAAAAAAGTAAGATCAAATGTAAAATAAAATAAAAAAACACCCAAAAATGCAAACATACTTTTTTAGAAGCACATGCCCGATAAAACTAAAATTGTTATAAGCATATTAGGTATTGCCACACACCAATGTGAAAGCATTAATTCTAGGGATGACATTCACTGTACACTCCAAATTGATGTGCTAAAAGGACTTTTTGCCTATGGACAGATCTTGGGTACCCTATTATGGACATGAACAATTTTGAGGCTTGGGATATATGTTGTTTACTTATTCAACACTACCTTGGCTTTCAGATTTTACAAAAAAAAATAATAATACTATGGGTATTATATTGTGCTTGTGTGCACTAAATATTTTTGAGTATATTTTGTATATATATATATATATATATATATTGTGAGGGGGTTCGCTCGGTAGCGGGTGTGTGTGACCCCCTGGATGGGTTCACAACACAAAGTCAGGCACAGCAGACAGCGGTGTAGGTGCAAAAAACAAAAGATCCGGTTTATTTAGGCTACATGCAGTGATACATATAACAGCCAAACAAAATAAAACAAGAAAATAAATCCTGGTCAGCTTGACCTCTAACTACACACGTAGACTCCCTGTCTAACAACTGGGTGCAGCCTTGTGCTGCCCCAGTCCCTGTCTCTATTGTAGGGGTTTGCCACACAGGCGTTAACTCACCGCACAGAACAGATCTCAGACTCCCCAGTCTATACACACAAAACTGGTTCCAGGATGGAGCATCTCCCAATGCATGCTGGGGTTTTTTGTAGAGGTCTTAATGAGCCCACTTACTACAGCTGGGCTCATTAACTCTTCCCCTCTAATTGTAAAAGTCTGCATAAAGCCTGAATCTAGGACACACATATTTCCCATCCTGAATACAACCAGGTGATTTTACCTGCGTGCTGCCACATACCCCCCCCCCCCTCTTGTTTCAACCTTGGGGTTGTAACACAAGCAGCTAGACACGCATGTATCCGAGACAAAGCATCCACATTCCCCATTTTAACACCAGGGCGATGCTTAACTGTAAAGTTAAATTCCTGTAGGGCCAGGAACCACCTATTTACCCTTCTATTGGTCTCCTTGTTTTGAGCCATCCACTTTAAAGGAGCGTGACCAGTCACCAGGTCAAAGTGCCTACCTAGCAGATAGTACCGAAGGGAATCTAGAGCCCACTTCACTGCTAAACATTCCTTCTCAATCGTGGAGTAATTTACCTCATGGGACTTTAACTTCCTGCTGAGGTAAATGACTGGGTGCTCTTCCCCGTTCCAGACCTGGGATAACACTGCTCCTAACCCAACGTCTGATGCATCAGTTTGTACAACAAAGTCCTTAGAGAAGTCTGGTGAATACAACACTGGCTGGCTACATAAGGCTGTTTTTAAGGACTGAAATGCTTCCTCAGCCTCTGGGGACCATTTAACCATAACCGACTCTTTCCCTTTTGTCAGGTTGGTGAGGGGCACAGCCTGAGAAGCAAAATGGGGAATGAATCGTCGATAATAGCCAGCGATTCCCAGAAAGGCTCGTACCTGTTTCTTGCTGTTGGGACGTGGCCAACTCTGTATGGCCTCGACTTTATTGACTTGGGGTTTTATCACCCCCCTCCCAATAGTGTACCCAAGATATTTGGCCTCCTCCTGTCCAATGGTACACTTCTTTGGATTGGCCGTAAACCCAGCTTCCCGGATAGAGTCTAGGACTGCTTGTACTTTTGGCAAATGTGAGACCCAGTCTGTGCTATGGATAATCACATCATCCAGGTAAGCTGCAGCATATTTATGATGGGGCCTCAGAATCTTATCCATTTTCCGCTGGAATGTTGCCGGTGCATTCTGTAACCCAAACGGCATTCTCTTATATTGGAATGCCCCATCTGGGGTTACAAACGCAGTTTTCTCCTTGGCCGACTCGGCCAGGGGAATTTGCCAATACCCTTTGGTGAGATCAAGAGTTGTCATATATCGGGCTGTTCCCAGCCGGTCAACCAACTCATCTATACGTGGCATGGGGTAGGTGTCAAATTTTGTAACTTTATTTAATTGTTTAAAATCGTTACAAAACCGCCAGCTCCCATCAGGTTTGGGCACTAGTACAATAGGACTGGACCAGTCACTCTGGGACTCCTCTATCACACCCAATTCCAGCATCCTTTGAACCTCCCCACGTATTGCCTCCCGTCGGGCCTCTGGTATTCTATAAGGTTTTAGTTTTACCCTTTCTCCTGGCGGGGTGATAATGTCATGCTCTACGCCAGATGTTTGTCCCGGAAGCCCAGAGAAAATCTCTTTGTTACGAAGTACAAACTCTTTAACCTCCTGTTGTTGGGGTTTCGATAAGGTGTCTGCTATTCCAACCTCAGGAACTAAGCAATCAGGCTGTACTTGTGACAAAGTCTCTGCGACTAGGGATTCCCTATCCCTCCAGGCTTTCAGCAGATTGACGTGATAGATCTGCTCCGGCTTTCGCCTTCCTGGCTGTCTAACCCTGTAGTTCACCTCACTAATTTTTTCAATTACTTCATATGGACCTTGCCATTTGGCCAGAAATTTGCTTTCAACCGTAGGGACTAGCACCAAGACCCTATCCCCCGGGGAAAAAGTATGTGTCTTGGCCCCACGGTTGTACACTCTCTGCTGTGCTAACTGCGCTTGGGTTAAATGTTCCTTTACAATTGGCATTACCTGTGCAATTCTCTCTTGCATCAGGGCGACATGCTCAATCACACTCCTGTGAGGAGAACTCTCATTTTCCCAAGTTTCCTTGGCGATATCCAGCAGCCCTCTTGGGTGTCTCCCATAGAGCAACTCGAAGGGTGAGAAACCCGTAGAGGATTGGGGTACCTCCCTAATGGCAAACATCAGATAGGGTATTAGACAATCCCAATTCTTTCCATCTCTATCCACCACCTTCTTTAACATTTGTTTTAGGGTTTTGTTGAATCTTTCAACCAACCCATCTGTTTGGGGGTGATACACAGATGTACGCAATTGCTTCACTTTGTACAACTTGCATAATTCTTTCATAACCCGGGACATAAAGGGTGTACCTTGGTCCGTAAGCAGTTCCTTACAAATACCCACGCGGCTAAAAACAAGGGATAGCTCTTTGGCTATGGTTTTGGCCGAGGTATTTCGGAGAGGAATTGCTTCCGGATAACGGGTGGCATAGTCCAATATAACCAAAATGTACTGATGCCCCCTAGCAGACTTCATTATCGGACCTACCAAATCCATTGCGATCCTCTCAAAGGGGACCTCAATGATAGGAAGAGGTACCAGTGGGTTACGGAAATGTGGCATAGGTGCCGACTTCTGACACACAGGGCAGGAGGAACAATACTTTTCTATTTCCTTCATGACCCCAGGCCAATAGAATCTCT
Organism: Lithobates pipiens; assembly: GCF_037356315.1. Classification (NCBI taxonomy): domain Eukaryota; kingdom Metazoa; phylum Chordata; class Amphibia; order Anura; family Ranidae; genus Lithobates; species Lithobates pipiens. Next base: position 140,825,924 of record NW_027507788.1, on the reverse strand, counting down.
GCAATACCCTCTCTCTGGTTTTCTCTGTCCCCAGATGACCTCCCAGAATGTGTCCATGAGCCAATTCTAACACCAACTTCCTGTAAGGTTTGGGCACTACAAGTTGCTCAATGGTTTCTTCTGCCCTTTGAGCCACTCGATATAGCAGGTCCCTTTCCATAGTGAAGTAAGGATAAGGGCAAGTCTTATCTGGGTTCACTAACTCGCCATCTATTTTCACCACATTTTCCCGTGCCTTTATTAGGGTGGGGTCTTTTAACTGTTCTGTGGCAAAATTTTCCCTGTGAACCTCAAGATCCGAAAACTCCACAGACGGCATGTTTTCATCTGAGGATGTTGGCTCCTCCCCAGTTTCTCGAGTTTCCCCCGCCAATACCGACAAGGGAAATTCAGGAGAGTCCTCACCACTCCCAGAGGAATTCTGGTCATCTTCCTGGTTTATAGGGGCACCAATGGGGGCCTCAGGACAATCCCAGAGTTCCCAGAATTTTGGAAAATCCCTTCCCACAATAGCATCATGTGGTAACTGAGACACTAACCCCACCTGATGAGAGAGGTTACCTTTGGGGGTCTCAAAAAACACTGAAGTTACAGGATACTCTCGGGTGTCCCCATGCACACAAATAACAGCCACCCTGTTCTTCCCAGAGACCTCTGTAGTAACTAATTCAGCTTTTATCAATGTTACCAGGCTACCTGAATCTAGCAACACATCAACATGTCTACCATTAATACACATTTTACATAAATGTTTCTCAGGTCCCCGAATGGCAGTGCATGCAACTGTCGCAAACAGCGACTGACGTCTCTCCCTTATAAAGTCACATTGCATAGGCTCATCCACAACTGGGCAATTGGCTGCAATATGTCCCTCTTGCCGACAGCGGTAGCAAATAATCTTTTTCGCTGCCTCTTGCAGCATGGGCTTCCTGGGCTGCTCCCGCCAGACCTTAGGTAGAACTCCCATCCTCTCACTCTCTCCACCCTCACCCCTTGGAGTCATCTTACCCGCCACTGGGGATGATCTGGTCTTAGGGGGGAAAGTCCGTGAGTCCCTGGAAGAGGTGGTCAAGTTCTCTGTAGCCAAGTACCTCTCAACCAGATCCACAAGTTTATCTGCATTTTCTGGGTCTCCATGGCTTACCCATTTTTGGATGGCAGTAGGAAGAGCTCTCAGGAAACGATCCATAACCACACGTTCCACAATGTTTGGTGCGGTCAAAATCTCTGGCTGCAGCCACTTCCTGCTCAGGTGAATGAGATCATACATTTGAGACCTGGGAGGTTTTCCAACCTGAAAAGTCCAGTTATGCACACGCTGAGCCCGGACTGCCAGGGTGACACCCAGCCGTGCCAATATTTCTGCTTTTAGCACCACATAGTCTTTTGCTTGGTCAGGCTCTTTCTGCGATTCCCCAGTTAACAGAGGGGCCACCAGTCCAGCCCATTGCTCCTTAGGCCACTTTTTCCTTTCAGCAGTCCTTTCAAATGTGGTCAAAAACACCTCCGGATCATCCTCTCCAGTCATTTTTGTCAGTAAACGGCTCACACCAAAGGTTGCGGTATTATTGTACCCACTTGCTTCATTGGTCTGCGGACGTTGCTGTATCAATGTCTCTATTTGCTGTTGAAAATTCTGCTCTTGCTTCTGCAACAGGTCTATGAAGCGGGCTTCAGATCGCTGCTGGGCTTGTTGCTGAGCTTCCAAACTCTGCTGCAAAGTTGCATTTGTCTGCTGCTGATTTGCATTTGCCTGCTGCTGGGCTTCCAAACTCTGCTGCAAAGTTGCATTTGTCTGCTGCTGATTTGCATTTGCCTGCTGCTGGGCTTGTTGTTGAGCTGCAAGGCTCTTTTGTAAAGCTGCATTTGTTTGCTGCTGGTTTGCATTTGCTAGAGCCAGCTGTCTCAGTATCTCCTCCATGCTGGCCTTAACAACAAAAAAAAAAAAAAAACTGCCAAAATTCTCCACCAACTGTGAGGGGGTTCGCTCGGTAGCGGGTGTGTGTGACCCCCTGGATGGGTTCACAACACAAAGTCAGGCACAGCAGACAGCGGTGTAGGTGCAAAAAACAAAAGATCCGGTTTATTTAGGCTACATGCAGTGATACATATAACAGCCAAACAAAATAAAACAAGAAAATAAATCCTGGTCAGCTTGACCTCTAACTACACACGTAGACTCCCTGTCTAACAACTGGGTGCAGCCTTGTGCTGCCCCAGTCCCTGTCTCTATTGTAGGGGTTTGCCACACAGGCGTTAACTCACCGCACAGAACAGATCTCAGACTCCCCAGTCTATACACACAAAACTGGTTCCAGGATGGAGCATCTCCCAATGCATGCTGGGGTTTTTTGTAGAGGTCTTAATGAGCCCACTTACTACAGCTGGGCTCATTAACTCTTCCCCTCTAATTGTAAAAGTCTGCATAAAGCCTGAATCTAGGACACACATATTTCCCATCCTGAATACAACCAGGTGATTTTACCTGCGTGCTGCCACAATATGTGACATAAAAATAAATTGAAATTGCCATAATTTTATTCAACAGAGTTTTTTTTACATGATAAAGTATTTCTGAAGTCTAAATTCTAAATCACCGCCAGGCCCTCTATCAGAGCCTGGCATACCACACTATACAAGCCATTTCTAAAAACGAGCGTTGAAATACCTATTTAGAGCTATGTTCAGGCCAGTCTCATGACTTGTGGCCGCTTTACAGCTCTGATACATGGCTTCTGGGGGAGGGGCCGAGATCACCCTCTGACGTCAGCCTGGGAGATCAGGTGACCTCCCGCAGAATCCCTGTCTTGGAGCTGTAAAGCGGCCACGAGTCATGTAACTGGCCTGGAGATAGCTCTAAATGGGTATTTAAATCGTTTTTTAGCAATTACTTACATAATGTGGTATGTCAGGCTCTAATAGAGGGGTTGGCAGTGACTATTGTAGGTTTTTTATTTTTATTAATAGCGGGGGGGGGGGGGGGGGGTCAGAGACAGAGACACAGAGAGGGAGCTGAGAGGCAAGGAGGAGGGGTGAGGGGAGACCACGGTGGTCAAGGTTCAGCAGCCCTGATTTTCGTGGTCAGTACGGAGTTAACAAACAATTTAATGTCACGTTTACCAGCTTATCAGATCTGCTGCTTTCCTAATTTTCTCCAGTAGGTGGTGCTACTGGTAGATTTTGAAGTTACAACTCCAGATGTAAGCTGCAGGTGTGCACCCTGACTTGTACCTGCACCAAAGGGAACTGGGATCACACAGAGGGCTTTTGAATTAAAATGCTAAGTAATTTCACTTAAAAAAAAAAAACCTTAAACCCATCTTCTTGAAAGTGGAATTTGAGCTTTATGCTTACAGAAGCTTCCCATCTGTCCACAATGATGTTTTATTGTCACTGCAAGGCTTTTCCATTTTTCTGCCAGCGATTGTGATGCTAATTTGCACATTAAGACTGCTGTTCAATCACAGGGGGCCGCGATTTTACAACAACGAAGAAAGGGAAGGAAAAAAAGAGCTCTTGCTGTTAGTATTTAGTCTATAAACGTTGCTGACAAGCTCGGGAGAAATGTACAAAAGCCAGCCGTCATTCCAGTACTCAGACATGCACATCAGCTTTGCCTATAAGTGTAGCTGTTGTGGTGAGAAAGGCTGTCAATGTGTGATTGTTAGGTAGAGATTGCTGTCATCCAGAAGCAGGGGAGTTATTCCTATAATTAAAGATAACAATTGACAAGACCTCTTCAGAATGCCTTTTCGTGATTTTATCTCTTCGCTCTTGTTCCTCCTCCTTGTTTCCCCCAGGAATTAGTTCCACCAGGAGAAGAAAAATTTGTTAAACACAGAAAAAGGAGAGAGAGGAGAAATGGAAACAGTTATTTAAAGGCTGAATAAAGTGTCATCCAATGGATTAGGCAGGGCAGAAGGAGTCATGGGCAAAGCAAGGTGATGTGTTTGTCACTGATGGTGCCTGCTAGTGGTGGCATGAGACAAAGCACTTAGCCTAGGGACCTGTAGCTGATTTCTGTTAGTAGTGCACATAGGGGAAACAGTGCATTCTTACATGGGAAGTGCACGCTGTTCAGCTTCTTTTCTTCTGATAGATACTACTATTAGCAGCAAAGGATTAGTGCAGACTGTGCAGCTTCACAAGGGCCCTCTGGGACCTAGAGACCCATTAACTACTTCCAGACTACTTCCCCTATAATTCCAAACAGGGGAGAACACCACTGTTGCTAACTGGTGTCACTGCCTGATCGTTGGGGAGAATACTGCTGCCACTAACTCCTCTGAGCTGCCAAGAGAGAACAGAATGGGACAAGTCATGACCCCAACAGTTGATTAAAGGCTTCTAGCCAAACCCTACTGCACTCTCTTAAAGAGTACGTGGGTTCAGAGGAACTTTATCTGAGTGCTCCAACACTAGATTTGGGCCCCAACATCTTGGACAGCAGGGAAAGGGTTTAGCAAAAGCTGTTGTTATCTTAGCCTTGCCCTTAAACAAGACCTTCCTAAATATAGGGTTTCAAGGTCATTCTCTGGTCTGTTTGCTTATTATCAACTATATACTCTATTTTGCTACTAGATAAATTATCAGTAAACCTCGAAAGTGTTATGCCCTGTACACATGGTCAGACATTCCGACCACAAAATCCATCTGATTTTTCACGATGGAATTTCGCCGAAACTTGTGTTGCATACACATGGTCGCAGTTGTCGGAAAATCCGATCGGTCAGAATGAGGTGATGTAAACCATGTACGTCGGGACTATAAACGTGTAAGTAGCCAATAGCTTTCGTCTCTTAGTTTATTCTGAGCATGCGTGGGACTTTGTCCATCGGAATTGTCTCCACACGAATTAATGCGATCGGATTTTGTTGTTGGAAAATTTTAGATCCTGCTCTCAAACATTGTGCGTCTAAAAAATTTTTGGAAAAAGTCAGATGGAGCCCACACACAGTCGCATTTTCCGACAGCATGATCTGATCGCACATTTTCCGTCGGAAAATCTGACCGTGTGTACAGGGCATAACTGATCCAAGGGCTCAAATGGACAAATAGTATAAATGCACACCAGCAGCTATTATAAGTAAAATCAATCAATAAAATATCCTAAAAAAAACAATACAGTAATTTCAGCATTAACATCACTAAAAGTGCTATGAAGGAAAAGTCCTTTGAAGGATCAATCCACTACGGAATATATAGAAAGAGTCCACATTCAAAATAAATGAAAAATAATAATAAGAGAAGATGTGCTTCACAACCCTTAGTAACCGAGACTATGTTTTTCATCTGGATACCATCATGATCTCCTCCACTTGTCTTCCCTTCTTCTGCACTCCCAACATCGTGGATATAGTTACATGTAAAAAGAAAAATATGTATAGTGCCCTCTGTGTGTACAGCGTATTACCCCAATAATTCCAAAAATGCACTCGCATTAACTCCATAAATATACAACTTTTTCACAAGTTTAAGTTGAATGGGAAGGACTTGCAAAACTTTTTGGACTTTGAGGCTGTTTCACAGGCAATTTGCACTGCACATTTTGTTCAAGAATATACGATACATAATACTACAATAACAAAAGAAATAGAAACAGCAATAACTTCTCAAACAAATAAGTAAAACAGTAGAAAAATAGATCAATAAAATATGCTAAAAAATAACCAGTAATTTCAGGATTAACAGCGCTAAAAGTGCAATGAAGCAAAAGTCCTTTAAAGGATCAATCCACTATTGAATATATAGAAAGAGTCCACATTCAAAATAAATGGAAAATAATAATAAGAGAAGATGTGCTCCGTAACCCTTAGTAACCGGGACTAGGTTTTTCATCTGGATACCATTACCAACACCTTGTGCATAAAAAATCCCAGTTGGTAATGCACTCACCAGATAAAATAGGCCTTGTATCTCCATACACTATGGGATCAGATCAGATCTTCCCAAAACTATGTAAATAAGCTAGACATTGAAGCCTGTCACCACCTCAGCTTTGGACCTGACCCCTATCCCTGGAAAAATCACTTTCTCAAACAGTAGTTCATAAATGCACAGAAAAAAAAGGGGGAGCTGGCATAGCATAATACTTTTTATTTGATAAAAAAACTCACACACACGGTAATAACTGCTTTACATGGTAACAGAAATGAAACATGCATATAGAACGCGTCTGCAGTGCAGCGCAAGTCACTCCTAACCACCTCCTGAGATGGTGTGCGGCTGCGATGAAACCCGGGCTTGATCGGCGCTGTGACTGACAGACAAGAGAGCCATGTAGTCACACCCCAATGTGTTTTGTCATCACGTTTTCGTCAGGAGGCGGTGAGAAGTGACTTGCGCTGGACTGCGGATGTGTTCTATATGCTTGTTTTACTTCTGTTACCATGTAAGCAGTTATTACCGTGTGTGAGTTTTTTGATCAAATAAACAGTATTATGCTATGCCAGCTCCCCCTTTTTTTCTTTGCATTTATGAACTACTGTTTGAGAACGTTTTTTTTCTGGGGATAGGAGCCAGGTCCAAAGCTGAGGTGCTGACAGGCTTCAGTGTCTAGTCTATTTACATCATTTTGGGAAGATCTGATCCAATCCCATAGTGTATGGAGATTCAAGGCCCGGGCCGTTTTATACCAATGTCTGGTGAGTGCATTACCAACGGGGATTTTTTATGCACGAGGTGTTAGTGATGGTATCCAGATGAAAAACCTAGTCCCGGTTACTAAGGGTTGCAAAGCACAACTTCTCTTATTATTATTTTTCATTTATTTTGAATGTGGACTTTTTCTATATATTCCGTAGTGGATTGATCCTTCAAAGGATTTTGCTTCATTGCACTTTTAGCACTGTTATTCCTGAAATGACTGTTTTTATTTAGCATATTTTATTAATCTGTTTTGTTACTGTTTTACTTATTTGTTTGAGAAGTTATTGCTGTTTCTATTGCTTTGGTTATTGTAGTATTATGTATTGTATATATTATTCTTGAACAAAATGTGCAGCACAAATTGCCCGTGAAACAGCCTCAATCAACGTCCAAAAAGTATTACAAGTCCTTCCCATTCAACTTAAACTTGTGAAAAAGTTGTATATTTATGGTTAATGTGAGTGTGTTTTTGGAATTATTGGGGTAATACACTGTACACACAGAGGGCACTATATATATTTGTATTTTTTGCATGTAACTATATCCACGAGGTTGGGAGCGCAGAAGAAGGGAAGACAAGTGGAGGAGATCATGTGGGATGAGAACAGGGGAGTTGAATGGTTGATTAGTATTCTATTGGAACATGATAATTTGAAGACGTATGAAGGATTGAGGAGTTGTGTGGTATTAAGGAACTAATGTGAGTGCGTTTTTGTGGGGGTGTATTGGAGTATCACACTGTATGTACAGAAAGCACTATATACCTCACTTCTCTCGCAGCTAATTACATCTTACAAGAGTGAAAGAGGAGACGGAGAGATAAGTGCTGGATATTGCATTGAATAGTAAAGCATGCGTTAATGACCTTAATTAACTTTAAGGTCCACAATAGAAGGTGAGATTATAGACTGCATTGAATGATTGGAGTGGAGACCAGTAAGCACCAAAGACTTTTTCACAGGTTTAAGTTGAATGGGAAGGACTTGTAACAATCTTTGGAGCTTGATTGAGGCTGTTTCATGGATAATTTGCCCTGCACATTTTGTTCAAGAATACTTATATGGTGTGGCGGAAAGCACTATTGGTGCATAGCAGCAAATAGTTTTTTATTCAATTTTTTAAATTTCTTTTTCACTTTGTATATTTTGTACTGTGTTGATTGTACACATTAATGAATTGTACATTGTTACAATAAATATGCCCTCTTCAGCCAGGGAGTTTTGGAGAGCATTGTGCTGCTTATAGAGTCATGAGCTCTGGGAACCAGGGGGGCCCAAGAGGGGAGTTGGTCCTTTGGGGTAAAGCGGTACACAACAATATTATTTCTTATGCCGCATACACACAACCGGACTTTCCGGCAGACTAGGTTCGACAGTCTTCCCGACGGACTTTCGGCGGTGTTCCAACTGACTTTCCGAATGAACACACAAATTGACTAAGTCCGGTCAAAAGTCCGTTCATTTTGAACATGATGACGTAGGACGGGACTAAACAAGGAAGCTCAATAGCCAGTAGCCAATAGCTTCCCTTGCATCGTATTTGGTCCGTCGGACCAGCACACAGGCGAACGGTTGTCCCGATTTTTAGTCAGTCGGAGTTGAGTCCATCGGATAGATTTGATACATGTTCTATTTCTAGGTCCGTCTGATTTATTTAATTTTTTTTAACAATCGGACTAGCCCACACACGATCGGATTGTCTGACGGACTAATCCCTTCGGACCTAGTCTGCCGGTCGCGTGTACGCAGCATTACAGTTATTAGTACCCGATTTTATTTTGTGCATTTAAAAACACAACTTGCCCCCTTTGAAGGAATCTACTGAGTCACCCTGAAACAGCTATTCCACATTTTCACAGCTTTTACAGTAAAGAACCATTTCCATCAGAGGATTGAATCTCTTTTCTTCTAGTCAAAAACAGTGCCCTTGTTGCACTGACATAGCATAGGCATAGGACTGTAATGGTGGTAGAAGACACATGCTGAAGGAAACAGGATTTAACCAATAAAGTGTACTTTGTTGTTCAGTATTCAGCCCTCTTTGCTAACATTTATGAAATGTGTCTGTTTTGTAATAATAAAAAATTATTTTAGGATTATGGATTTGCTCATTTTTTACCTAAAAGGTGCTTACAGTGGTTGTAAACCCTTACAAACCACTTTGACCTACAGGTAAGCCTAGATTAAGGCTTACCTGTAGGTCCAAGCAATATCTCCTAAACCTATATGGTTTAGGAGATATTTGCCCGAAAACGGGCATCGCTGTCTAAGGCGCATGCGCCGTAGACAGCGGCGCGCAGGCGAACTGAGTGCGGCATTCTCAGCGACGGAGCTGCCGCGCGTGTAGGCTCCCGTGCGCATGCGCGGGAGTGACGTCATCGCGGCTTCGCCGAATGACAGCGGCGGAGCTGCGAGACCCCACCAACAAGATGGATGCGGCGGACTACAGGGGACAGCGGCGACTTCGCTGGCTCCTGTGTCAGGTAAGTGACACATAATGGGCTACTATGAGATGCATAGTAGTCCATTATGCTTTGCCTTTGCAGGGAATGAAAGAGGAAGTAAACTCATCAGGGTTTACTTCCTCTTTAATAGAGCTGTTTCATTCCTCATTGCTAGCTTTGTGGTGAACAGTGTTCAATGGAACTGCCCTTGTCCATCCATGCTTTCCTTGCGAAAACATGTGGTCTACTTAAATTAGTGCCACTTAATTGAGATTAATGTTCCTTTTGATCCAAAGGGAAAAGCAAGTCAAAGTTTATACATATATGCTATCAATAGAAGCCAATCAGAGCCTCTTAATGTAATCCATAACTAACCTCCTCGCTGAATTTTCACCTTGAAATTGCAATGTGAATCTTTCCACCACTAACTCCTACATGGCTGCCTTCACAAGAAAACTGTCTTTGTCAAGGTCACAGGAAGAGAAAACGGAACAGAATGCTATTTTCAGATGTTATAATAATCAGTATCCTCTTTATTATACATGACAACAACACAACTGCCTAGAGAAAACAGTCTGGATGAAATATAGTTAGAGCTAGGATAGACATTCATGGAATTTGGCAAGGTCTCTCTCTCTTTCTTTCTCTCTCTAATATACACACACACACAACACACACACACACACACACACACACACACACACACACACACACACACACACACACACACACACACACACACACACACACACACACACACACACACACACACACACACACACTTATCAAAAGTATTGGGACACCTGCCTTTACACGCACATAAACTTTAATGGCAGTCTTAGTCTGTAGGGTTCAACATTGAGTTGGCCCACCCTTTGCAGATATAACAGCTTTAACTCTTCTGGGAAGGCTGTCCACAAGGTTTAGGAGTGTGTCTATGGGAATGTTTGACCATTCTTCCAGAAGCTCATTAGTGAGGTCAGGCACTGATGTTGGATGAGAAGGTCTGGCTCTTCTCTTATTCATCCCAAAGGTGTTCTATCAGGTTGAGGTGAAGACTCTGTGCAGGCCTTGCTCATCCATGTCTTTATGGACCTTGCTTTGATAACGTCCTATTGGACGAAAAGCTTCAGGGAGCAGACACTAGTGCTGACGTCAGGCCACTGTCCGATACCAGGTCAACAATGGCACTCATTGTCATATATTTTTATGATTCATTTTATTTTGGCTTTTAACTTACAATTACAATAAATACTACACTATGGAGACTTCATCTGGCTCCCGATGAGCTTTATTTACTACAACTACATCTGGATGGTGCGAGTTGCTGAATAGCCTGAACAGCAAATACTGTAGCTGCTGACTTTTATTATAAGGACACTTACCTGTCCAGGGATCCCACGATGTCGGCACCCCAAGCTGATCCATCCATCCGCTTTGGGTGCCTTCAGGCTTCACTGCCGGTTTCTAACTGCACATGCGCGAGTCGTGCTGCACTTTCTGAATGGTCCCGTCATCTTCTTGGACACACATGGGTCCCAGAAGGCAGAGAGGGGAAGGAGGAGGGCCGGATGCAACCGCAGAAGTGACGTACCTCACTGCAGCGACATAGGATGGAAGTCCCAAAGAATTTTTTTTTAAAAAGTACCAAAAAGAAAAATATATATATATCCAAAAACGAGGGGGGTGGGGTTGTCAATTGTTTGAGACTAAGTTCTCTTTTTGTCTGGAACTCAGCTTTAAACAGTAAGGGCCGGTTCACACAGGGGGCGACACGAGGCGACACGACTTGCCGTGCCGCGACCTGACAAGTCGCCCCCGTTCTGTACAATGGAACCGTTCTAAGAGGAGCGACTCGAGTCGCTCCGACTCAGAAAAAAGGTTCCTGTACTACTTTTGGGCGACCTCGGGGCGACTTGCATTGACTTCTATACAGAAGTCATTTGCAAGTCACCGCTGAGGTCGCGGCAGGTCGCGGCGAGGCAAGTCGTGTCCCCTCGCATCGCCCCCTGTGTGAACCGGCCCTAACAAATTATCCTAAAACTGTGGGTACCTAGCTTGATAAAGGGTGGCTACCTAGCACCTCCAAGTATTTACTACCTTTTACAAAGAACATACTACTCCTTCCCCACAATGCCTTCATCATCTTTTCTTTTTTGTCCAAAAGGCGAAGGGCTATCCTTGTTCATGCAGTTATTTTCTGGACTAAGCTGCTGGCAGAGCGATGACACAATCATATACTTCCTGATGGTCTTGTCTGTGTTCACAAATGTCTGACACAAATAAGCTCCTGCTGCAATTTCTTTCTACAACGTTAAACTGTTGCAGTCTGATCACTGAGACAGAGGAGGATGAGGAAATTCTTCTTCCTGCCTGCAGTACACTGATGACATCATTGCAGCCTAGGCAAAGTCACTGGCCAGAGCTCAAAGACTGCTTGGTAATTATAAAAAGATACCTCTTTCACCCTACTTCGCAAAATGAGAATCAGACTTGGGTAGAACATTCTCGAAGACGCAATGTTCCAATATAACTTGATTTGCCTTGAAATCTTCAATCTGTAAGAAAGTGCAGGAAACCAATTTCAAAATCTTTACTCAGTGGTACCTCACCCCATGTCTTCATGCATATTTCCCGAATACCTCCTCCCTGTGCTGGTGCTGTCTGGAGGAATGTGGGACGCTGCTACATATCTTCTGGTCCTGTACTAAGCTGAGGGTGTTTCTGGACAGAGGTCCGTAGGATTATCCAGAAATGTACTGATTACATGGTCCCTGAGGCTACAGATTTTTTCCTATTGCAAAATTCCCGCAAAGGTCCACTAGAAATCTATTCCAAGACACCTTCTGAATGTGGCCAAAGCTTGCATTCCCCTCACCTGGAAACAGTCACAACCTCCAACAATTGGGCTGTGGTTCAGGAAGGTTGCGGAGTTAAACCGGATGGAGCATCTGGTTCTGATAGCCCGGCAGAAACAAGAGTCCTACACACACTTCTGGATATTATGGAACATGTTTATTTATTCTGAGTCAGTGAAGGCTCTCGTCGAGGTGACTTCTTCTGGTTGATGGTGTCCTTACATCTCACAGCAGACTGACTCATAGACTAGACTACCCTTCTGCCCTAACCCTCCCCTACCAATTTTTTGTTGTTTTCTCCATCTCTCTCTTCCTCTTCTTATTTCTACTCCCTGTTTTCTTACTTCTCTGTAAAAAATTGGGCAGATTTATACATCGTATAGAGATCAACCAGAAGTTACCGAATTTTGGAATTATCTCTCGGAATTTCATTATAATATTCAGGATTAGTATCCTTAGGGGATGTTCCCCTGCTCTCGTTATCAGTACAGGTTTACATTATGGGTGATATTTGTCTGGGCTTTTGCATTTTGGCACCAGCACTGCTCCTCTTTTTTGACTGATCTGATATTAATCCGTTGTATTTATAACTCACTGTTATTGGGTCCTTTGTATGTTTCCTATTTTTGTATATGTAAATTTCTTTGGAAGCTACCTTTCTTGATTTCTTATTTTCTTAAATAAAATATTTATAAAAAAAAAGATACAGCTTTTCTGAAATACAATACTGTTGCTATAAAAAAAGAAAAAAAGAGAAAAAAAGAGATCCTCCAATAAAGAGGATCATATGGGAAAACAAGAGTACTTCCTTGTAGAGGTGTGTGAAAGCTGCAGAGAGCTCAGATTGGTGAGTTAACCACTTGCAGACCGGACCATTTTGCTGGTCAAAGACCAGACCACTTTTTGCGATTCGGCACTGCGTCGCTTTAACTGACAATTGCGCGGTCGTGCGACGTGGCTCCCAAACAAAATTGACGTCCTTTTTTTCCCACAAATAGAGCTTTCTTTTGGTGGTATTTGATCACCCCTGCGGTTTTTATTTTTTGCGCTATAAACAAAAATAGAGCGACAATTTTGAAAAAAACGCATTATTTTTTACTTTTTGTTATAATAAATATCCCCCAAAAATATATAAAAAAACATTTTTTTCCCTCAGTTTAGGCCGATACGTATTCTTCTACATATTTTTGGTAAAAAAAATCGCAATAAGCGATTATTGATTGGTTTGCGCAAAAGTTATAGCGTTTACAAAATAGGGATAGTTTTATAGCATTTTTATTAATAATTTTTTATTATTTTTTTTTTTACTAGTAATGGCGGCAATCTGCGATTTTTATTGTGACTGCGACATTGTGGGGGACCCATCGGACATTTTTGACACATTTCTGGGACCATTGTCATTTATACAGTATAATCACTGCTATATAAATGCAGTGATTCCTGTGTAAATGACACTGGCAGTGAAGGGGTTAACCAGTGGGTGGCAGTGTAGGGGTTAAGTGTTCCTAGGGGTGTGTTACTAACTGTGGGGGGGTTGGGCTTTCATTTAGTGAACACTGATCTCTGCTCCAATCACATGGAGCAGAGATCAGCGTCACTAGTTGCTAGGCAGAATGGAGAAATGCTGTTTACTCTGCATTTCCTCCATTAGGCCGCTCCGTGAGACGATCGCGGGGATGCCCGCGGCGATCGACTCCGCGGGTCCCGCGACCGGACTCACGGGGGTCCCGACCAGCACGGGAGCGCGCTGCCAGCGGCGCGCTCCCGATGGCAGGGCGGCATTGAATATTGGACGTACCTGTACGCCAATATGCCTGCCCGTGTCGACGTACATCGTCGTGCGCTGGTCGGGAAGTGGTTAAAGTGGTTGTAAACCCTCCCCCACAACTTTGTCCCATGTAAATCAGCATAAAAAACCCTAATGAACACTGCTTGTAAATATCTCCTTACTTGCTTACTATTGTTGTAATCCTTTTTGTTCTTTAGAATGATGTCACTGAGCATGCCCAGATCTCCCCTGATTTACGGCACACTCTCTATGTGCTTATCTATCTGTTAACAGGACTTCCTATGGCACAGCACTGAACTCCCAGGAGACTTCAGAATCATTCAGAGCTTCCTCCTACACACCATGTGACCATGTGACATGACATGCAGTGTAAACTTGGCCATTACTGCAGTCTTATCAGCTGAAGCTGATAAGACTGACAAAGGGAAACATTAGACATCGGCACAAGTAAATACTATGAAATAAAACAAGTCAGCTATGAACAGGGAAGCAGGGTTGCCATAGAAACGTTGGATTGAGAAGGAGGCTTGGTTAACAGTACAGGAAATGCTCAATGTAAGGGGGGAAATGCACTCCACTGTGGACTCACAAAACAATACTTAAGATGGTGCTGCCTAACCCCTGGAAACAATTTTTTTAAAGTTTCTTTAAACATTAAATAATATGCGATTTGGGCAGGATTACAGTGGCTATAGTCTGATAATTACTTATTATAATGGACTAAATGAAAAGAAGCATCAGAGTGAGAGAGTTTACTTCCTCTTTAAAGCCCTGTCACCAGATTATAGAAGCTAAGATCGTGAAGACTGATCTACAGGCACCAGTGCGCACCCCAAGTCAATGTGTGCCCATGGACAACAGTCTTAGCATCAACAGCTGAAGGAGTCTCCATTTCCATGAACACACCCTAACGCTGATTATTTAATAAAAGAAAATAATAAAATGCATTTACCATATCTCCATACTGAACATTTTTAGCAAAACTTGCTGAAATTTAATTTCCATTTGAGAAACACAACCGCTGAAGTACGTAGATCAGAATGTGAAGGTAAACAGCGCAGTGGTTGTCTGAGCACTGCGTGAAAACAAACAGACGCATGTCAGGTAGTTAATTAAAAACGCTTTTCTTTTTTGTACCAGAACTCTGGCACGGGGCTTATCACAATGTACAGTTCAGCTGAAGCAGCAAAGACTCTGTTTAGTTTTTTTCTTTTTTTAAATTCTGTAACATTTTCAGCAACATATTTTTACTCGCCAACTTTCAGGGCTTGTTGACACCACAGAGTGCGCATTATTGTGCATCTAATGAAAAATGCGTTGCTTGCTTTTTTATAACTTCTATCAAAACAGCGTGTATTTTTGTGTGCTACGCTGCAAAAAAAATTCAGTATGTCTACATTTTTTCCCCACTAGGGATGAGCCGAACACCCCCTTGTTCGGTTCGCACCAGAACCTGCGAACAGACCTAAACTTCGTGTGAACTTTAGAACCCTATTAAAGTCTATGGGACTCGAACGTTCACAATCTAAAGTGCTCATTTTAAAGGGTAATATGCAGGTTACTGTCCTAAAAAGTGTTTGGGGACCTGGGTCCTGCCCAAGGGGACATGGATCAATGCAAAAAAAAGTTTTAAAAACGGCAGTTTTTTCAGGAGCAGTGATTTTAATAATGATTAAAGTGAAACAATAAAAGTGTAATATTCCTTTAAATTTCGTAGCTGGGGGGTATCTATAGTATGCCTGTGAAGGGGCGCATGTTTCTGGTGCTTAGAACTGTCGCTGCACAAAGTGTCATTTGTGCAGGAAAAAAAGTCTTTTAAAATCACTTGCGGCTAAATTGTCGGGTCTCCGTAATACAGAGAACACTCAATGAGTGTTCTCTGTATTAGCCGACAATTCATTCATTCATTGATTAAAAAAAAAAAAAAAAAAAAAAAAAAAAGCGTAGGGGTTCCCCTAAATTCAATCAAAAGGCCCTTCAGGTCTGACATGGATATTAAGGGGAACCCCGTGTCAAATTAAAAAAAAAAATTGACGTGGGGGTCCCCCCAAATATCCATACCAGACCCTTCAGGTCTGATATGGATATTAAGGGGAACCCCGCATCAAATTTTAAAAAAAAATTGACGTGGGGGTCCCCCTAAATATCCATACCAGACCCTTTATCCGAGCACGCAACCTGGCAGGCCGCAGGAAAAGAGGGGGGGACGAGAGAGCGGCCCCCCCTCCCTCCTGAACCGTACCAGGCCACATACCCTCAACATTGGGAGGATGCTTTGGGGGTCTGTGACCCCTCAAAGCACCTTGTCCCCATGTTGATAAGGACAAGGGCCTCATCCTCACAACCCTGGCCGTTGGTTGTGAGGGTCTGCGGGCGGGGGGCTTATCAGAATCTGGAAGCCCCCTTTAACAAGGGGACCCCCAGATCCCGGCCCCCCCCTGTTTGAAATGGTAAGGGGGTACAAAAGTACCCCTACCATTTCACAAAGAAAGTGTCAAAATGGTTAAATAAGACAAACACACTTTTGAAAAATTCCTTTATTAAAAATAAAAAAAAAATAAAAAAAATTCCAGCGGTGCTAATCCACTCTTGCTATCCAGCGACGGGTCTCCGGGGTCCAGCGATGGATGATCATATCCAGCGACGGGGGATCTCTCAGTCCAGCGCTGTCCATACCTCCTTCTTCTGTCTCCACTGCGGAGACACTGCAGAGAGCCGAGCGCTGACATTTCTTATATTGGGAGGGCGGGGCCACCCGTCACCTGACCCCGCCCCTCTGACGCAGGAGAGGGAAGCCAGGGATTCCCCAGTGAAGTGTGGGTGACCCCGCCCCCTCGGATGTAACGCAGGTTTCCGTTACATCAGAGGGGGCGGGGTCACCCACACGTCACTGGGGAACCCCTGGCTTCCCTCTCCTGCGTCAGAGGGGCGGGGTCAGGTGACGGGTGGCCCCGCCCTCCCAATATAAGAAATGTCAGCGCTCGGCTCTCTGCAGTGTCTCCGCAGTGGAGACAGAAGAAGGAGGTATGGACAGCGCTGGACTGAGAGATCCCCCGTCGCTGGATATGATCATCCATCGCTGGACCCCGGAGACCCGTCGCTGGATAGCAAGAGTGGATTAGCACCGCTGGAATTTTTTTTTTATTTTTTTTATTTTTAATAAAGGAATTTTTCAAAAGTGTGTTTGTCTTATTTAACCATTTTGACACTTTCTTTGTGAAATGGTAGGGGTACTTTTGTACCCCCTTACCATTTCAAACAGGGGGGGGGCCGGGATCTGGGGGTCCCCTTGTTAAAGGGGGCTTCCAGATTCTGATAAGCCCCCCGCCCGCAGACCCTCACAACCAACGGCCAGGGTTGTGAGGATGAGGCCCTTGTCCTTATCAACATGGGGACAAGGTGCTTTGAGGGGTCACAGACCCCCAAAGCATCCTCCCAATGTTGAGGGTATGTGGCCTGGTACGGTTCAGGAGGGAGGGGGGGCCGCTCTCTCGTCCCCCCCTCTTTTCCTGCGGCCTGCCAGGTTGCGTGCTCGGATAAAGGGTCTGGTATGGATATTTAGGGGGACCCCCACGTCAATTTTTTTTTTTAAATTTGATGCGGGGTTCCCCTTAATATCCATATCAGACCTGAAGGGTCTGGTATGGATATTTGGGGGGACCCCCACGTCAATTTTTTTTTTAATTTGACACGGGGTTCCCCTTAATATCCATGTCAGACCTGAAGGGCCTTTTGATTGAATTTAGGGGAACCCCCACGCTTTTTTTTTTTTTTTAATCAATGAATGAATGAATTGTCGGCTAATACAGAGAACACTCATTGAGTGTTCTCTGTATTACGGAGACCCGACAATTTAGCCGCAAGTGATTTTAAAAGACTTTTTTTCCTGCACAAATGACACTTTGTGCAGCGACAGTTCTAAGCACCAGAAACATGCGCCCCTTCACAGGCATACTATAGATACCCCCCAGCTACGAAATTTAAAGGAATATTACACTTTTATTGTTTCACTTTAATCATTATTAAAATCACTGCTCCTGAAAAAACGGCCGTTTTTAAAACTTTTTTTTGCATTGATCCATGTCCCCTGGGGCAGGACCCAGGTCCCCAAACACTTTTTAGGACAGTAACCTGCATATTACCCTTTAAAATGAGCACTTTAGATTTCTCCCATAGACTTGTATAGGGTGTTCCGGCTTTTCGAATTTGCTGCGAACAGCCCAAATTGTTCACTGTTCGCTGAACAGGCGAACAGGCAATGTTCGAGTAGAACATGAGTTCGACTCGAACTCGAAGCTCATCCCTATTCCCCACACATACCAACTCAATTCGTAAACTGTGTAAACTGGGCATATACTGTAGACTGCAATTTTTGCTGTGTCCTGGCATTGGATCAATACAGTTTAACACACTATAGGGACTATTTAAAACAATATTTGTTTCATGAATGTCAGAACTCAGAAGCATTCATGCAAGCTGCACCAAATGTCACCCTAAATTGTCTAAGAGACTGATGTCTGCGTCGTCGGCTCTAGTTGCCAAAATGCAGTACAGTTTTCTCATAGAGATATTTTAGAAAACTATACTGCATTTTGGCCACTAGAAGGAGCTGATGATATGGGCATTAATCTCTAAAAAAATCTTTACAATGACATTTCGTTCAGCTTGCACCAGTGCTTCTGAGATTTGTGCAACAAACGTTTTATAAATAGACACCTATGCTTGAACAAACCCTCACTTCTCTGATTGATAGAGGAAAAGAGTCTTTGTGAGCCAAGGCCAATTTACCACTCCCATGGAAAGAGTTGTATAATGACACACGTGGTTTAGTGCCTTGAGCAGTAGAAAAGGAAGAGTGGAGGAGCGGCCAAGGGAAATGGAGGAGGTAATCCCCAAAGCCGCACATTCATCTTGTCTTGTGGTAGTATCAGAGTGGAAACCTCAGCCTGGGCTCCAACCAGGCCACGCCTGACGCGTTTTCCTCCCTAAAAAAAGCACAGACTGTGATAGCTGTTTTCATATTTTGCTTCTCTCTTATGATCACCGCTAGACATTTGTGGCTAAATTCAGCCAATGAACTACATGGAGGGGTGAAGATAGGGGAAGTTGAAAAAGGAATCAGTAGACTCTCTATAGTTACAATTAATAGACAGCCATCTGTAGCGCTAACCCCATAGGAGCCACTGGAAATTTGCCCAGGTTCTTCTCCAGTGGATTGTCCCCTAGCCAGGCACCTGTCCAACCAGGCCACGCCCGACGCGTTTTCCTCACTAAAAAAAGCACAGACTGTGATAGCTGTTTTCATATTTTGCTTCTCTCTTATGATCACCGCTAGACATTTGTGGCTAAATTCAGCCAATGAACTACATGGAGGGGTGAAGATAGGGGAAGTTGAAAAAGGAATCAGTAGACTCTCTATAGTTACAATTAATAGACAGCAATCTGTAGCGCTAACCCCATAGGAGCCACTGGAAATTTGCCCAGGTTCTTCTCCAGTGGATTGTCCCCTAGCCAGGCACACGAACACCGCCATTCTTTAACTCATTAACCAGTCTAGGGGTGTTGTTTTCATTGTTTTTATGTAGCGCCCACTACTTTTAGGTAGGTGCTTAGTGGTGTTTTTGATAGCGTAAGGTGTAGAGACAGGTAAATTTGGCCAGGACCATGTCTTTTTGCTGGGCCTGGTTGTGGATTCAGTGTTGGGAGCGTCAGGACAAAGGGGCGGGTGGCCGCCTACACTTGGGCTCAGGGATGCCTCCTCTGCTGGACGATAGGTGTGCTGGACAAAGGGGATGGGCTGAGACCTGAGTGGCAAGAAACCCCATGTGAGAGGACTGACCAATGGTTAATTTGAGTGGTCACAGGAGGAGGTCTCTCATAAAAGGGGGGTCACATGTCCTCGGGAGGTTCAAGGTTGGAGTTCGGGTCCAAGCTGAGGCCTGGGAGTTCAGAGACCCCGGAGCCGGATAGCTGGAGTTAACTCCAGCTAGGCCGAAGTCGGACCCCTGGGTCAGCAGTCACTATGTAGCGCTGGAGGAATACCGGACTTCCCATGCAGGGATGTACCGGATTGCACGGGAGGAGGAAGAAGGAACTAAGAGGAGGAAGAATACTGGGAAACAACCTTCTGTGAGTAGAGCATGGACTGTTGTTTGGGAGAGTGCAAGCCCAGTAGATCTATTCAGAAACGTTATGCTATGTATCCAAGGACCACAGTATCAAGTACTTCTCGGGGTTAGTGAAGGAGGTTGGACACTGCAAGTCACTGGAATAGGCGGTAAGGCCTAGGACTTTGAGTTTCAACATCCTCAGCATTATTCAGAGTAATGCTCATCTGTCCACAATGAGAGTGCATTAGAGAGAGAAACCAGGGAAGGATCCCTGGGAGGGAATCGAATCCACAAAGCTACGGCTATGATTTAATATCCCCTTTCACTTCAAAGTTGGGACTTAACAGGGTATCTCATATGTTTCATTAGTCCGCCCTATAAATGTATTCCCAAATAAAGCAACTTAAGAAATTCAGAGTGTAGAGTGCTGTGTCATGGAATTGCATGTGGGGCTTGGAACCAGAGCAGTCTGGCAAAAGGTAAACAAACAAACTCAGCAGCCCCCAAGGGGGTAGTGCGCTACATTTATTTTTGGAGAACTTGGAGGGAGTTGAGGGAATTGAGTGGGATACTCTAAAAACAGAAACTATGTACAAGTTGAGGAAAGTGAAGTCTTTTCTGTAAAGCTGAAGCAGAAGTCCTTGCATATAGGAGACTGTAGACTTGAAATAGAAGCAGTTAACAGCATACAAGGATCTTCCTTTAGAACATCAAGAGCAGAGTCCCCTCACAGACAATTAAACAGACTAAGATCTTCAGGACACCAGCTGATGTCCCCTTTAGCAAACACACAGCTGAGTCTCTAGAAAAAGAGGGGTCACAGCAGCCAAAATTCTCTAAGATCTCTCTCGACCATCTTTACCAGGAGAAAAGTTCCAGGGACAGTTGGATGCCCCCTTCCAACTTCTAAGTGACAGCTTTCTCCAGTGATACCAGAGTAGACCTTCAGCACACAGACCCTGCTCAGTCAGCTCTCTGTAGCTTCAGCATCCATGCCCTTAAGTTGCCTACCTGAGGCTTCACGAACAACAAGTATATGGCAGCACTGCCCAGGGGGGCAGCAAGCCCTCCATGCGGGACTACGCCTCTCCAGGAAATGAACCAGAGCACTGTGTGCTCAGAGAATATATACAGTCTCCCAGCATGCCTTCATGCATCCACCAGCATGGCCCCACAACTATGATCCAGAAAGTTCCCACAGCTTTTCTGGAAAGCAGAGGGAATAAACAGACTAGCAGCAGCTGAGAACACTGAACAGACCTAACTAGTCATAGGCAGCTGCACTGAATATAGTGAGCAACTAAATGTGACTAATACAGCAATTGCAGCCACACTGATTACAGTGTGACAAGCTAAATTTATCTATCAAAACACAGCTCGACAAAACACAGTGAGCCAACACTACATCTATCTATCTAATCCTAGCACCTATCTAGGAGGGTTCTACACATCTCTCCTGTTTATTGGATTGTTGATCTGTATAAATAAAAAGGGGTTGTGAATATAGCATATTGCCTCCAACAGTATCTTCTACCATAGGCTTATCAAAATACTCACATGGCACCAGTCAATGTTTGTACAAAATTGAATCATCATTCCAATGTGCCTAGTACTCCCTGATGTCTAGATACAGCCTTTGAAACATGGGACCAAAAATCCCCATGGCTGCAGCGTTTTGTACACCTTGGATAATACTAATACATTTGGTTAAATATTAGATTTAATTTAAATGTCACTGTATACTTACATGAAAGACGAAAACATTTTTTTGGGAGGTCTGCCTATTGAGCAGCAATGACTTCCACTTTCCTGTACTGTGGGGACTGAGTGTAAGATGGACATCCTCCACAATGTCTCCAGTAATGTATAGATCGGCACAACCCTCCACATTTCATTTTTATCAATCCAAGCATAAAATTATGTTCTCCCCAGATTCATTATGATTTGATTAGGTCTTAACAATATTAGGTAAAACCATATTACAAAGTTAGGTTCTTAAGAAGAATATTTACTGTGGAAGCTGTGCCCAAGGCAAACAGAGGACAAAAGACTAGTCACCAGTATTACCTGTGATCTCCCTACAGATGATCTTTCTCCATTACTGACTTACTATGCCATCTTCTACACTGTGCCTCTGTGTATAAGTGGCCATCTTGGTACAAACCGGGTGCTAATTTCTTTTGTCAGTGCTGTTCCTCCTATTACTGGTAATTTGATGACTGGTGGAGTAATATTTAAGAAGCAGAGACTTAGGTAAAGGAAGCACAAATCCATGGAATGGATGAATCAAAAGCAGGGGGATTCTTGCACTGCGCGTCCCCAGATACATCTTCCTCCCCAGCAAGGAGAACAGTGATCAGCACAGTAGTGACAAAACCAAATCTCTCTCCATATCCCCTGAGACTAGCAGTCAGAGGCAGCAGTGCTTTAGATGATCTCACAATGCAGATATAGTATACAGCTATGAGCTTAAAGGCACAAGGGTGCTGAAGCACAGGAAGTGCACTGATTTTTCAGGAGGAATTCAAAGCAAAAGTTGAAATTTGCAATGTATTGATTAGGTACAATTAACATTATCAGATGTTTCCTATAAGATAGCAATCACGAGACTACTATTATTAACCTAGATAAAATAAAATATGTTAAATTATATAACATACAGTAATTATACATACAAAATAATATAATCTGTCAATAATTAATCAATATTTTCCTAGTTCAGTAAAGAACGTTTCAGCACGGGAGGAAAAAATTATCTGTTAGTCTGTGTACTCCCTAAAATCTTTAAGGAGCAAGAGTATAGAGTACAGGCTACTTTTTGTAGCAGTTCTTTAAACTTGGTATCCCTGATATTATGTGCAAAGTATACTACAGGACTGCAGGGTTGATTTACTAAAACTGGAGAGTGCAAAATCTGGTGCAGCTGTGCATGGTAGCCAATCAGCTTCCAACTTCAGCTTGTTATATTAAGCTTTGACAATAAAACTTGGAAGCTGATTGGTTTCTTTGCAGACCTGCACCAGGTTTTGTACTCTAATTTTAGAAAATCAACTCCTCAATGTTGGGGAGATGGGTCAAACTGTTTTGTTTCAAATGCTGCTTTATTCAACTGCCATTCCTTCCTCAGTCCCAGTTTGTACAGACAGTATGGCCACTTTATGACCTGCAGAGTGCCCAGGCAGCGTTAAACTCACCAAGAAGACTCAGAGAAGAATCCAGTGTAGTTTATTCAGACTTGACAATAGACATGTGCAATAGGTTTTGTTCTGAATTGAAATTTGGACATAATTTTCCTTATTCAGAAATTCAAATGTATCTGAATTTACAAATACAACAGTAACAAATTTCAACACATCCGAATTAAACATTAAGGAATGAAACAAAATGTGTTGTTTTATTCAGATGTTTGAAGCATCCAAATGAAATAAATTATTCAAATTAATTCCATAATAGCTGGTTGTTAAAGAGTGGGGCAGCCTCCATTTAAAAAAATGGTGTGCCACCCCCCCCTCAAAATCCATACCTGACCCTTATCCGAGCATACAGCCTGGCAGGTCAGGAAGGGGGGGGGCAAGCCAGCATGGGGGGGTGCTTTACAGCAGGAGTGGCTCCCCCAAAGCAAGGGTCTCCCCCCCACAACCCTGGGCGGTGGTTGTGGGGTCTGCGGAAGGGTGCTTATCGAAATCTGGAAGCCCTCCTTAACAAGACGGCCCCCAGATCCCGCCCCCCCATGTTAATGAATATGGGGTACACTGTACCGCAAGCATTAGACAACTGACTCACCATTCAACAATAGTGTGCTAAAGCCATATAGTTTATTTTCCATTTTTTCACTCATAGTTGTGCTGGCTTGTAGAATGGTAATTTCAGCTGCAAAGTTGCTTCTGAATTATCTGTTGTAAATAAGTTTCAAGATAGACTTAACACTATCTTAAGGTGTGAAACAATCTATTTGCACATACAGTATATGTTGATTCAAATGCAGAGATTAGCAAAAAATTTCACCTTTTTCAAACATTAAAATGTATACGGTAAAGTTAATATAATACAGAGCAGATAATATTTAACTTTGCTACAGCTATATTTTATGGAGAAATATCAAACAATTTTGTAGACATGTGACTACATGCGGTAACTGCATGCTGTTGCATTTGTATTATTTCACATGTGGATTAGTGCCACCTCGTGGCCAAATGCCACAATTGCTTCATCAGGCCCCACATATAGAAAGATCACATTATTATTATTATTATTATTATTATTATTATTATTATTATTATTTAAGGTACTTATATAGTGCCGTCAATTTACGCAGATCTTTACATATACATTGTAAATTCACATCGATCCCTACCCTAAAGGAGCTTACAATCTAAGGTCCCTAACTCACATTCATATACTAGGGCCAATTTAGACAAAAGCCAATTAACCTACCAGCATGTCTTACCAGTGACACCTGTCCCGGGACTAACAACAGAGACATTTCAAGGGAAATAGTGCTGAGCACTGATTGTTCTCCACCAGCTCTTGACAACACTGTACACTTAACAGCCTGTAGGCAAAAATTGGGACCACGGCACTTAGTTCACAAGGCCTTGCGTACACATGTTTGTAGGCTCAGTCCTTGGAAGGGTTCCATTCGGCAGCTTGGTAGAGCATGCCAGCTGCCAGGCCACCCTTACCTATAGACCCTCCATTACTGGTGGTCACCTCCCTCTCCCAAGCTGGCTGCTCCTCCTTCTTAACATTCCATACTTCAAAACCTCAAGGGTAACTGTAATACTTGTAATACACTTTGTTTCATTAACTTGTGAAGATAAACTTCATTCCCCAGTTCATCAATACACTGTAAGCACACACTCTTCTCAAGTAATTCAGACCAGACGATTCACTTAACCAGTAACTTCTTTAGTGAATGAAGTATTCCTATTTACAGTTCTGTACAAGCTTCATGGAAGCACATTTGCATGATAGACAGAATCAGATTTAATCTCATTCTCCTTTCTTAGTTGCCTTGCCTAATATATATCACTCTCTCATTCCAAATTATTGTTGATGGTCTCAACCCAGTTCTCCACCGTCAGAGAGTTTAACATTTTAGGCACCTGCCTACATGTGTGTCAGTGAGCTGCCAACCAGAGCATTTGTACATTTCAATATGTTTTTTTATCTACAGTTGGATCCAGTGCCTCCTAACTTCATCTCTTGCATAAGGAGACACAAGGCTGTTCAACTGCCTGCACAATTTAGAAGTAAAACTCAACATACTTCCATTTATCTCCATTAACAAATGCTGATTAAAAAAAAAAAATATATATATATATATATATATATATATATATATATATATATATATATATATGTGTATGTACATTTGTTAATGGATATATATAAATATAAATAAATAAATAAATATATATATATATATATATATATATATATATATATATATATATATATATATACATATATATATATATATATATATATATATATGTACATATATATATATATATATATATATATATATATATATATATATATATATATATATATATATAAATAAAATAACCCAAGATATAATTGTGGTAGCATAAAATATTTACTGTATATGATTTCCAACTTCTCTGATTTTATTCTGTAGACGCATGCCAATATGTAGTGCCATTCTTCTGAGTGATCACTGAATAAAGAACGATGCTGTGGCCTCACTGCTACCTCATATCTTTAAATATTGATATGCTGGAGGTCACTACCATCCACTAATTAGATTTTTGCCATGGACTTTGATGTAGCTGCATGACAGACAAACAGTAAAAGAACTGTATTCTTTATAATTAGATGTGGGGCCAGTTTCTCCCCTGACTAATAAATATTATCATGAATATGCTGAGAAAGGTCCGTAAGGCAATCTTGGTCATATTAGCACATTCCATAGATGCATAAATGATCACCTTCAAATTGACATAAGGTTACAGCGACCAGTATGTAGCATGCTAGAGAGTTTTTACAGTGTTAGGGGATTGGTTGTTTTCACAGCAGAATCCAAGGTAACAAAGTATCTGTTGAAACAAATTAACATAAACTATGTTTCTGGGTTTTGCTAGTGTATTAAAAAAAATCCCCCTGGACAAACACCGCCAAACTTGGAATCAGTGATGCATATTGCCTGACAGTGGCGGATTATAATAGGGATGTATTAGACTAGAACTCTCCTGTTATGCTACTATTAAATCACATCTACAAAAATCTAGCACTTTCAACCATGGAAATTCATATTTAGTGTCTGTCTTTAAAAACTCTCAAATGCAAGTAACGGAAGGATGATTTACAGTGTTATCCAATGGCTTTCTGGTCACCTAAAGGTTTTACTGCATAGAAACTAAATGACAACCTCTTTTCTCTACCCAGTGGACATTCTGTTTAGAAATTTCCAGCTAGGTCTGTTGCTATCTATTGTTAATTTCTGCTTTTGGTTTATGTTAGGTATACACCATATTAGCAAAACTCATTCATCCATTTCTTTATGGACCTTGCTTTGTGCACTGGTCCAAATCATTTGGTGGAGGGGGATTATGGTGTGGGATTGTTTTTCCGGAGTTGGGCTTGGTCCCTTAGTTCCAGTGAAGGGAACACTTAAGGCGTCAGCATTCCAAGACATTTTGGACAATTTCATGCTCCCTACTTTGTGGGAACAGTTTAGGGATGGCCCCTTCCTGTTCCAACATGACTGCGTACCAGTGCACAAAGCAATATCCGTAAAGACATGAATGAGTGAGTTTGGGGTGGAGGAACTTGATTGGCCTGCACAGAATCCTGACCTCAACCCAATAGAACGCCTTTGGATTGAATTAGAGCAGAGATTGCGAACCAGGCCTTTTTGTCCACATCATTGCTTGACTTCACAAATGCGCTTCTGGGAGAACGGTCAAAAATTCCCATAGGCCCACTACTAAACCTCGTGGACAGCCTTCCCAGAAGAGTGGAAGCTGTTAAAGCTGCAAAGGGTGAGTCAACTTAATATTAAACCCTACGGAATAAGACTGGAATGCCATTAAAGTTCATGTTCGTGTAAAGGCAGGCATCCCAATACTTTTGGTAAAAATGTGTACATTGATTACAAAAGGTAGGTTAATCTCTTACAATCCACTGCCCAGCAGTAGCAGCTGGTGAAGTTTTAGGATGGTCGGGTGCCAGACCCTGCCCTTCATTTTTGACCCCTTCCACTTCTCATAAGCCCCACCCCTTATAGTATCCACCCACTCCGTCCTTTGTATTCCACTTGCTTCCACCCATAGTGTCAGGAGTATACAGCTCAGCATCACAGGACAAAGTATAAAGCTCAGCCTCATACATCAGGGTATATATCTCAGCCACACAGAAAAGGGTATACAGCTCAGCCTCACAGATCAGCATATATAGCTCAGCATTACAAATCAGGGTATATAGCTCAGCATCACAGGACAGAGTATATAGCTCAGCCTCACAGATCAAGGTATATAGCTCAGCATTACAAATCAGGGTAAATAGCTCAGCATTACAGGTCAGGGCATATAGCTAAGCATTACAGATGAGGGTATAGCTCAGCCTCACATATCAGGGTATACAGCTCAGCATTACAGATTAGAATATATAGCTCAGCATTACAGATCAGGGTATATAGCTCAGCATCACAGGACAGAGTATGTAGATCAGCCTCACAGATCAAGGTATATAGCTCAGCCTCACAGATCAGGGTATATACAGTACAGTACACCCCTCATATTTTTGTAAATATTTTATTATATCTTTTCATGTTACAGCACTGAAGAAATTACACTTTGCTACAATGTAAAGTAGTGAGTGTACAGCTTGTATAACAGTGTAAATTAGCTGTCCCCTCAAAATAACTCAACACACAGCCATTAATGTGTAAACTGCTGGCAACAAAAGTGAGTACACCCCTAAGTGAAAATGTCCAAATTGGGCCCAATGTGTCAATATTTTGTGTGGCCACCGTTATTTTCCAGCACTGCCTTAACCCTCTTGGGCATGGAGTTTACCAAAGATTCACAGGTTGCCACTGGAGTCCTCTCCCACTCCTCCATGATGACATCATGGAGCTGGTGGATGTTAGAGACCTTGCGCTCCTCCACTTTCCGTCTGAGGATGCCCCACAGATGCTCAATAGGGTTTAGCTCTGGAGACATGCTTGGCCAGTCCATCACCTTTACCCTCAGCTTCTTTAGCAAGACTGTGGTGGTCTTGGAGGTGTGTTTGGGGTCGTTATGTGTGGAGACCGCCCTGTCCGCCGCCGGCTCAGTGGGGACAACGGAGCGATCCCCGCTGAGCAAGCGGATCATCACGGGGCGGATCATTACTGATCCGCCCCATGTGAAAGGGGCCTTAGGGATCCAGTGGAATGGACATGTAGTGAGAGAGTGCACCACCCTTGAATTGAAAGTCAAAAGTGACACCCACAATGAGATCCAGGCTAGAATGACTTAAAAGGGTTGTAAACCCTCGTGTTTTTTCACCTTAATGCATCCTATGCATTAAGGAGAAAAAACTTCTGATGCTGACCCTCACCCCCCACTCACCTAAACCCATTTGTTCCCACGGCAGAGACACACTCTATCTCTCTGCCCTTTGTCTCGGCTCTTGATTGGATAGATTGATAGCAGAGAAGCCATTGGCTTCTGCTGCTGTCAATCAAATCCAATGACACGGGCATGGGGGGGTGGGGTCGAGTCCTGCATTCTGTGTGAATGGACACAGAAGCAGGACCACCTTAGTCCACCTTAGGAGAGCCTTCTCCAACCTGGGCACTCAATGCAGGGAGCAGCTATCAGTGTTGCCATGGGATCCCAGAAGAGGAGGACCGGGGCCACTCTGTGCAAAACGAACTGCATAGTGGAGGTAAGTATAACATGTCTGTTATTTAAAAAACAAAAAACAAACAAACAAGAGTTTACAACCCCTTTAAGTTAAGGCAAAATAATTTATTTGAGACTTATCCAGGGTCCAGCTGCCTGCACAATGTCTGGCATACATTTTTTTAGATAAACTACAGTTTTGATGGCTTATGGGATCAAAGAGCAGGACAGATGTCATTTTCTGTTAAGCCTAATTTCAGTTTTAAATCCACCCCCTCCCAACAGCCATGTTTCCCTCTAGATGCTGGGTGTTATGCAGCCAGGAAGAAGCCTGGCCAAGGCCGATGTGCGGAGAATCACAGAAGCATGGAGAAGGTGAGTATTGCTTGGCAAAGGATTTTTATATGCATAGAGAAGTGGTGGAAGTTCTACTTTTAGGCCCATGTTTCATGTGACACCTATATTTAAGGTATAATATGTCCCATTCTCCAACCCCCTATCCTCAAACTGCTGCCCCAATTACCTTTGTCGGGGGGTATTTTTCCCTGTAGCCTCCTGTTTTTGTGTGAATTTCGGAGGGATCTGTAAATGGAAAGACTACACATTCCATCTGGCATTGTGACAAAGGGTCTCATGGATTGCAATAGAGCGTGACCTCTCCACACTTGTGGCCAATTGTTTACATCCTCCAGCACCATAACAGAAGGTCTGTTCCTCTGTAGGAACTTGGGTGAACAGTGCAGGGGTTTGCAATGCTCTGCAGGCTTTAATGGAAAATTATAATAAATGTCCATTTTTTTTATCAATGTGGGTGCATTTATTCAGTTTCTGCAAAAGGTGGACTATACTTTTAAGTTTATATACATTTTAAAATAATTGATTGTTTCCTATCAGCAGCGGATCCGGGGGGGGGGGGGGGGGGGGGCAACGGGGCAATTGCCCCCTCGAGAATATGGCCAGCAGGTGGCTGGTTCCGTGGCCGGTTCCGCGGGTGCCAGCGGCCGGTTCCGCGGGTACCAGAGTGGCCGGTTTCGCGGTACCCGCGGCCGGTTCCGCAGGTGCCAGCGTGGCCGGTTCCGCGGGTGCCAGCGCGGCCAGTTCCGCGGGTGACTGCGCTGAGTGGACGGGTGAGGGGGGGCAGCTGGGCGGCTTAGGAGGGCTGCTGACCAATCAGGAAGCCAGCAGGCAGGGGAGCAGGGAGATGACATCATCTCTCACTGCCCTGCATCCCTCCAGTTCCGCCCTCACTGTGCGGGAAGCTGTGTGCAGCAGAGAGATTACATCATCTCTCTGCTGCCTAGCTTCACTCTGGACTCAACAAAAGAATACCTTAGCAGAAAAGTAACACAGTAGGTGCCAATCCGCAATGTGTGACAGGCTACGTGGCAATCCGCAATGCGTGGCAGGTGACGTGGCAATCCGCAATGTGTGGCAGGTGACGTGGCAAGTGACAATCCGCAATGTGTGGCAGGTGACATGGCAAGTGACAATCCGCAATGTGTGGCAGACTACATGGCAAGTGACAATCAGCAATGTGTGGCAGGTGACGTGGCAAGTGGCAATCCGCAATGTGTGGCAGGCGACGTGGCAAGTGACAATCCGCAATGTGTGGCAGGCTACGTGGCAAGTGACAATCACCAATGTTTGGCAGGTGATGTGGTAAGTGGCAATCCGCAATGTGTGGCAGGCGACGTGGCAAGTGACAATCAGCAATGTGTGGCAGGTGACGTGGCAAGTGGCAATCCGCAATGTGTGGCAGGCAACGTGGCAAGTGACAATCCGCAATGTGTGGCAGGCTACGTGGCAAGTGACAATCAGCAATGTGTGGCAGGTGACGTGGCAAGTGGCAATCCGCAATGTGTGGCAGGCTACGTGGCAAGTAACAATCCGCATTTGGTGACAAGTGACGTGGCAAGTGGCAATCCGCAATGTGTGGCAGGTGACATGACAAGTAACAATCCGCCTTTGGTGGGGGGTGGGGGGAGTGACCGGATGTGGATGGGTGGGGAGGTGTGTGGAGAGTGAGAGCATGGTGTTGCTCTATCCCGTGCTGCCCGGCCTGCTTTGATGCCCTCGCTTTGATCCTACCTGGACTACCTGATGCCGCCTGAAGCCCTCAGTATATAGAGTTTATATGGTAGTATGGTTGCTGATAGGCTTCTATGCCTATCCATATATTGTCTAAATGTTTGACATTTTAACCTGAGCCGCTGTGGCTGGTACCTCCGAGCTCGAGCGTTCCTTTTTTCTCCTCTGCCTTTTCCTGCCTTGTCGGAGCACGGGGGTGGCTGTTATCTATACCGGGCTGTTTGAGCAGGAGCCGAGAGTGCCGCTGGAGATCTCGCGAGACTTCATGCGGCCCCGAGCTCCTTGTGACGCCGTAAAGTCTCTCCCCCTGCTCCGAATGAGCTTGATGTGCAGTCACGTACGGCGGGCCCGTTATCCACTATAGGTTCTGGGCAGTGGGTTGTTTGGCGGATGTATTGACGAGAGGGGACTCCTGTGTCGAGTTTCCACCCCCCCCGCCCCCCTCCTTTTTCGCTCGCTGCTCGTTACCTTTCAACCAGATTAGCTGTTAAGTGAAGCGAAACATACACTGACAGCGCTGCTTGTCCGAAAGTTTTGGAGGAGAGAGAGGAAGATCTGGAAGATCTGGACAACCTGGATATCCTGCACAGACCGGTTGAGCGCTGTATGACTACGGACCAGCACTAAGATAAGTGGCAATAAATACACAACTGCATTGACTGCCTAATACTATGGAGAAGTGAGAGGAAGTTTCTGAATACCCTGTTATTGTTCCAATGGTTCTGTGAGGCTACGTACTGGCAATTGGGATAAGTGCCTCTCTTCCTTTGGCCTTAAATTATTAACGAAGTAAACCACTGACTGTTATGCTCCACTTTGATTATATATTGTGAATATAAGCATATATACATTAGTATAAATATATCAATATACGGCAATGAGTCTTTGGCGGTGGGGCTGTCTGCGGAGGTTGGAGGCCAGCTGCTGATTAATATTGCCCCTTCTGATAAATAAATAAGGGAGTGTCATCTACATTAGGAGTGACGCCATAACATCGTGGTCCCCTTCCCCTTGAAAATTCCTTTTTTTTGACTGGTAAGGCGGGCTTATACGCGGTCATATAATCTGTTTAACCTAATTATGTCAAGAAAAAGATCCCCTGAGGTGCAAACACCCTCAGAGGGTCAACAAATCACGCGGGCTGCCAAGGACAAAAGTAATCAAATGGCCTCGGCATCGGCGGCGGCAAAACTGGAGCGCTATGCTCACTCTGGTCCAGCTTCACCCAGTAAATCAAGCCTCCAGCAGGCAAATCTACATAATAAAGACAATAAAGATATTAAAAACTCCTCGGCCGATAGAAGGAGCCAAGGCCAGTCGGTGGTTAACCCCCCCACCCCAATAGCTGCTAAATTGGGGGGCAGCAAGGGAGGGGGAAGTAAAGTAGGAATAGTGACAACAAATCCAGAAACAACCAGCTCTCATTTACTAATGACAGGTAACCTGGACGAGGAACCTACATTAAGAGACATTTTTAACGCAATTAAGGAATGCAAAGATTCGATATCAAATTTTGATGTGCAGCTAAGACATATAAAGGAGGAACTATTGACTATGAGGCAGGAACTGAATAGGACTATATTAAGAACTACTGAACTTGAGGAACGTATGAGCACAATAGAAGATGAGCTGAGACCAGTGAGGCAGGAAGTTGAAGCACTTAAGAAAATAGTCAATATACAAGCGGATAAACTCGATGAGATGGAGAACAGAAATCGAAGAAATAATATCAGAGTACTAGGCCTTCCCGAACACTGCGAGGGGACTAATTTGATTGGTTTCCTTGAGGGGTGGTTCCGAGAACTTTTTAGGACCGCAACATTTACCCCGACATTTGCAATAGAACGGGCACACCGTACCCCGGTAAAAGCTCGCCAGGTGGGGGAGCGCCCTAGGCCCATAATGCTTAAGATCCTCAATTACCAGGATAAAGTGTCCTTATTATGAGAGGCTAGAATGAGGGGAGACATCAGATATAAAGGAGCTGGGGTCTCCTTGTACCCTGATTTCTCCCCTGACCTCCAGAAAAGAAGAGCCGAATTTATACCAGTCAAACGAGAAATGGTTAAATTTAAGCTAGATTATGCGCTCCTATATCCAGCGCGTTTAAGGGTGAAGGCATTAGGGAAAATGCTCTTTTTCAATACGCCAGGAGAGGCATCCCAATGGCTAGATGAAACAAAAAAGGATCTATAGGTGCACATTGCAGGGTAGTTGGGTGGATTCCAAAGGACTTAGGGTTATATATTTTGGGGGGGTAGGTAGAAATAAGGAGTGTATTAGTTGTAAATTTGCTATATTTTGTATATTGCACAATGTAGGTGGGGGCGGGGGTTGAGCAATAAGGATGGGTTGAGGGTAATTTAGTATTTGTAGTGGGGGACAAGAGGTCCCCGTGAGTGGGGGTAGATTCTGGGTGAAAGCACCCAGTAGGATTGGTATGGGTGAGTGGTGGGAGTGTCGTGAGAAGGTCACAAATATACCCCCAGGGGGTAGCCCTATGGGGCGAGGGGGGGGGGGATGGGGGAGGGGGTTTGGTAAAAGGGGAGGAGGGAGAGACGGGATGGGAAGGTGGGGAAAGGGAAGAGTAATAAAAATAATACAAGGATACACAAATTTTGAGAAGCACTATTATGTAAAGTATAGGACACATACCTTTTATTTTGCCACCAAAATAATACAAGGATACATAAATTTTGAGAAG
The DNA here is from genome assembly GCF_037356315.1 of Lithobates pipiens. Lineage (NCBI taxonomy): Eukaryota > Metazoa > Chordata > Amphibia > Anura > Ranidae > Lithobates > Lithobates pipiens. Next base: position 140,792,429 of record NW_027507788.1, on the reverse strand, counting down.
CACCATTATGTAGAGCATAGGACACATACCTTTTATTTTGCTACCAAAATAATACAAAGATACACAAATTTTGAGATGCACTATTATGTAGAATATAGGATACACATGTGTAAAACTAAGGGGAAAAAGGGAGAGAGAGAATTTTTTGGTATTATCATGTTTGTATATCTCTCACCATTTTCTTTTTCTCCTTCCCTTTGCGTTTCTTGGCCTAGACCACCTAATATGCGGGTTGTTGATTGGCAGGAAAGGGATAGGGAAGGGAATTTTTTATTTATTTTTTTATTTTTTTTATTTTTTATTTTCTTATTCATTATTCTTTATATGGTTTTTGAGAGTCCTGCCCAAATTGCAGATCGCTAAGTGGTGATGCAGGCGAAAAGAATTAAGATAGTATCATGGAATGTGCGGGGTCTGGGAGATCCGACCAAAAGAAAAGTGGTTTTGTCAGCTTTAGAGGGCAAAGGACCCGGAGTATTGTGTCTTCAGGAGACGCACTTAACAGGTGATACGATTCGGTGTCTGCAAGGTCGGAAATACCAGACCCAGTTCCACTCCGTATTTTCAACCTATGCAAGAGGGGTTAGCATTCTTGTCGATAGGGCGGTTCGGTTTCTTTGCCATAATAGTTGTATAGATGAAAAGGGTAGATATATTTTCTTATATTGCCAAATTGAAAATAATCCCTACGTGATAGCCAACATATATATCCCTCCTCCATTTAAATTAGAGGTTTTATATGAGTTATTATCTTTTGTAATAGATAAACCTGATATCCCTGTGATAGTAGTAGGGGATTTTAATGAAGTTTTGGATAAATCTATGGACAGGTTCCCAATCGTAAATACATCAATAGTGAAAGATTCCACGAGGCTAGCCCGCTTCCTAAGTGAGGCAGGGTTATACGATGCATGGCGCACTCGGTATCCGAGGGAGCGACAATACTCATGTTACTCAACCTCCTTCTCTACACTATCGAGACTCGATATGGCTTTGCTGAATAGTAGTGCGATGCCACGAGTGGATGAGATAGAATATGGTCCAAGAAGTATCTCGGACCACTCCCCCCTAATATTGACATTTTGCATTGGCAAGAAACAAGGTCCTAGCCAATGGAAAATCGACCCTGCTTGGCTGGAATTAATAAAAGACGCGGACCGGATGACAACTGACTTAAAGGAGTTCATTAATATCAATGTAGGTACAGCGCCAGTAGGAGTTGTTTGGGATTCTTTAAAAGCCTTTTTAAGAGGTCTTTTTATTCAATCAACTGCTAGGAATAGGGCCGAATTGAAAAAACAGGAAGAGGAAGTTACTAAGGCGGTGCTAGAGACAGAAAGACAGTATACTGTAAACCCGAACCCTACTACCCAGAAGGTTTGGCTTGATAAACAGCAAGAATTCAAGACAATTACTAGGCGTAAGATAGAAAATAAATGTATATTGCAGAAACAAGCAAACTTTGGGGAGGGAGAGAGAGTGGGACGAATGCTGTCCCTGCTGATTAAAGCAAATACGGCCCCTCCAGCGATATTGGCGATTAGGACACCAGAGGGGGAGATTACGTCTGAAACATCCACTATTAATAATGTATTTTACCATTATTACAGTTCACTGTATAAGTCCCAAGGGGGGAGTGAAGGGGGAGCTATAGCTGCTTTTCTGGGGAATCTGAATATGCCAACAGTAACACTAGAGGATCTAGCAGTATTGGAGGCCCCGATTACTATTGAGGAACTCCAAAGTGCAGTGGCAGGGATGTCTAACTTAAAAGCACCAGGACCAGATGGTTTGCCAATCGAGGTCTACAAGAGATATGGAGGGGTCCTGCTGCCACAACTGCTGGAGACATTGAGACATTCCTTTGAGTGTGGAGCTCTGCCCTCTTCGATGTTGGAAGCCACAATAGTGGTTATTCCCAAAGAGGACAAAGACTCTATGGACCCGGCCTCATACCGCCCGATCTCGTTGTTGGGGTCGGACGTAAAAATTCTAGCGAAAGTGCTTGCAACACGCTTAAAAAGAAGTGTCCAAAAGCTCATTCATCCCGACCAGTCGGGTTTTATCCCGAATAGGTCTACTAGCGTTAACATACGTAGACTTTTTTTGAATACACAGGTTTTGGTGGACAATGGGGACTCCAGAGCAGTTTTGACCCTGGATGCAGCTAAAGCATTCGACAGTCTCGAATGGGTATACCTATTTAATGTGCTTGTTAGATTTGGGTTTGGACCAAAATTTATTAAATGGATAAAATTGTTATATACGGATCCAAGAGCGAAAATTAAAATTAATAATGAGCTTTCTGAAACATTTCTGTTGGAACGAGGCACGAGGCAGGGGTGCCCCCTCTCCCCCTTATTGTTTGTTATGGCAGTGGAGCCGCTAGCTATAGCCATTAGGGCCAGTCCTGATATACAGGGATTTAGAAGAGGACAGGTAGAGGAAAAAATGGCATTGTTTGCCGATGATATTTTACTTTTCCTAGGGGATACTCAAGCCTCACTGAAAGTGGTAATGAAGATGATCAGAGAATTTGGTTATATATCAGGATTAACCATTAATTGGGATAAATCTGCTATATTACCACTGGAAAGTGGATATATTTGTGCTCCCCAGGACATCGGGAACTTGAAACAAGTCGAGAAGTTTAAATATCTGGGGGTGTGGATTACTAGGGATGTAAATTCTTATTTAGATGATAATCTATCCCCCCTTTTAGTAAAGTTAAAACAAAAGGCTGATATTTGGAGCCGCCTCCCCCTTTCAATGGCGGGCCGCTGCAACCTGATCAAGATGGTATGGCTTCCTCAAATCTTGTATGTCCTCCATAACTCACCTCTATGGATCGGGGAAAAGTGGTTCAAGAAAATAGAAGCTTTATTTAGATCCTGTATATGGAAAAAGGGTCCATCGAGGATTAGTTTACGAACTTTGCAGCTGCCGCTGGAAGAAGGGGGGTTGGCGATTCCACATCCCAGACTTTACTACCTAGCGGCCCAATTGCAACACTTAGCTGGGGCAATAACAAAAAACGAAGCCAATCCCTGTCATAGGCTATTAATGTTAGGGTGCCCACATAACACGCTTATGGAAGCGCTTGAAGCAAACTCGTTTAATATGCGTTGTCCAACGATCACCCAGATTGCTAAAATCTGGAAAACAGCTAAGGCCTTGTTAGGATACCAACAGGTATCTGTGTTGGCCCCCCTATGGGACAATAGAAATTTAAATGAGTTATTTAAGGTGGAAAAATGTAAGGAGTGGGTAAACCAAGGGTTAGATAAACTAGCGCAAATGCTCCAAGACTCAGATATTAGATCATTCATGGATCTAAGGTCTGAATTCTCTTTATCAAATCACTCGCTTTATAAGTACTTTCAGGTCAGACACGCAATCCAGGCTCAATTTAGATCACAGGAGATACAGTTGATCGAGATCCCGGTGCTATCTCAAATTATGTCTAGAGACACGCTCAAAGGATTGATCTCATTCCTATATAACAGGTTGGGAGATAAACTACTAGACAGAAGCGGTATGATTAAAAGTAAAGGGAAATGGGAGAGAGATGTGGGTCCGTTGTCCATTCCGGAATGGGACTGGATAATGGAACAGGGAACCAAGGTCTCTATTTCTCCGGCACAGAAAGCTTCTCAACTTTTTTTTTTCCACCAGGCATATTACACGCCTAGGAAAATGTTTAAAATGGGATGGAGGGATAATGATCAGTGCCCCAGATGTGGTCGGGTTGGGGATTTCATTCATATGTTTTGGAGGTGCCCGAAACTGTTCAGATACTGGACACAAGTTATAGACCATGTGAATGAAATATTCGGGTTGACATTGGAGGCAACAGCAAGGACTTGTTTGTTGGCTATACCGGAGGGATATAAAATCCCTAAAAATATATTTGAACCAGTTACTAGATGCCTTTTCCAGGCAAGGAAATTAATTGCCCAGAATTGGCAGGCATACTCTAGTCCACTATCAGATACATGGTTGGATAATATAAGGAAAACTATAGGCAATGAAAGGGTTTTTTTTATTAAGCAGGGTAACGCCAAGAAATTTAAAAAGATATGGGGTCCCGGATTGGGAAGATTGGGGATTCCCCTATAAATTATTGTAAAAAGCGTCTCTTAGCCTATATAGTTCCTTCATTTATTTGTACTAGGCATTCTTTGCTTAGTGTGTGTCTTTTAATAGATTTGGGATTGGAGGGGGGGGGGGGGGGAGGAGTAGGGAGAGAAAGGGAAGGAGGGAAAAAAGAAAAAGGAAAAAGAAAAAATTGTAATAGATATGAGATACCAGGATAATAGACACTGGTATGTGTGTAGCACGTAAATACTAGGGGATTTTTTTTTACTACTTTTGTACTTAAATTAAATGTTATAAAATCCTTAGGTGACTATATTAAGCTTAAAATTTATATAACTAAATATGCTACAATGATGTGGAACAGAGAATGAGACACGAGTGAGCGATAAGCTGAACCTAGTCTCTGGTATAGAAACACTGATGTGGCAAAAAAAAGAAAGAAAAAAAAAAAAAAAAAAAAAAAAACAATCCGCCTTTGGTGACAAGTGACGTGGCAAGTGACAATCCGCGTTTGGTGGCAGGCGACATGGTGAAAGACACCCTCAGGGCTCCCATTGATTCTGCATTATGGTGAGTTGAACCATTTAATTTTATATTACAATGTATTAATAGAAATAATGCACTTCAATCATGCTGACACCATAACAGCCATGGTGCCGTAATGATTGAAGTGCCAATACCAGCCATTTTCCATATAAATTGCCCCCAAAAAAAACATATTTTATAGAAGTGCCCCTCCCGAGACTAGACTCTGGATCCGCCCCTGGTTCCTATTGATTCTTGGACCTTCTGTGCACAATTCTTTAGAATCCTTTTTGGGATCACATCACTTTATACATAGTCTATTTTCCACATAACTTTCCGAATCCAGGCCCTGACGCCGTGGGACCTTTAGAACCCCTGACATGAGTTTACTTTTTATTGAACTTAATCTTTAATTAAATAAACTCCATGAACCAAATTCCAGCAAAAAAGACCTGGCAGGGCTTCTATCCCCTTCCCCTATCTATTCCAAAACTAAATGAAAAGTTTTGGCTTTAGATACACTTTAGTTTGTAAAAATCAGTCATAGGCAGAGGTGTATTCAAGCTGCCATACAAGATTCTATGTGCTGGTGCCTCGAATAGAGAGTCAAATGATAAATATTCATACATGCTGTGTCTTTATTCCTGTGACAGCATAGCTCACAGGGTTTTTTGACATACTGCGTATCCTGGCGTATGCATGTCATTGCTAAGAGACTTGATCACATTAATTTTCATTCTATTTATGTCAGAAAAAGGTTGGCATGTACGTTCTATGATGTACATTAAAGAATCAGCAGGCACAAAGACAACATAGTTTGGATGTTTAACACCTAGGGCAAATTAGTACCTCACACCATAAACAATGAACATGTTTCACTGATTATGATTCCTATGTGCACAAAATGTAATGCACATGCAGGCCTGCACCGCATGCATACCTTAACCACTTCACCACTGGGCACTTAAACACCCTTAATAACCAGACCAATTTTCAGCTTATGGTGCTCTCACACTTTGAATGACAAATACTCAGTCATGCAACACTGTACCCAAATTAAATTTTTGTCCCTTTTTTCACACAAATAGAGCTTTCTTTTGGTGGCATTTAATCACTGCTGTTTTTTTTTTTCGCTATTAATCAAAAAAGACTGAAAATTCTGTAAAAAAAAAATTCTTTGTTTCTTTTAAAATTTATTGCAGAGTATTGGTGAGTATTGGCAGAGTATTGGCAAGTATTGGCAGAGTATTGGCAGAGTATTGGCCAGTATTGACAGAGTACTGGCAGATTATTGCAGAGTATTGCAGTGTTGCAGAGTATTGTCAGAGTATTGCACAGTGTTGCAGAGTATTGACAGAGTATTGCACAGTGTTGCAGAGTATTGCACAGTGATGCAGAGTACTGCAGATTATTGTCACTGAGCAGCGCTGTGGGCACAACACATCTAGTCCACAGCGCTGCTGCCATCTCTCCCCCTCTCACTGTACTGATCGGTGCAGAGAGGGGAGGGAGGAACCGGCATCATGACGTGGCGCTGGTTTGTTTACAAGTGATCACTCCGTCATTTGATGGAGCGATCACGTGGTAAACGGCCAATATCAGCGGCCGTTTATTATGATCCGTGATGCGCCGGGTCCTCAGGGCAGTATGTACAGGGGAGGAGTGTGAATGGTATGATACTGAGCAGTATGTACAGGAGAGGAGTGTGGAGGGTAAGACAGTAAGCAGTATGTACAGGAGAGGAGTGTGGAGGGTATGACAGTGGGCAGTATGTACAGCAGAAGAATGTTCAGGGTATGACAGTGAGCAGTATGTACAGGAGAGGAGTGTGGAGGGTATGACTGTGAGCAGTATGTACAGCAGAGGAGTGTGGAGGGTATGACAGTGGGCAGTATGTACAGAAGAGGAATGTGGAGGGTATGACAGTGAGCAATATGTAGAGGAGACAAGTGTGGAGGGTAAGACAGTGAGCAGTATGTACATGAGAAGAGTGTGGAGGATATGACAGTGGGCAGTATGTACAGGAGAGGAGTGTGGGGGGGGGGGGGGGGGGGTATGACACCTGGCACTATGTACAGTAAAGGAGTTTATGAAAGTGGGCAGTATGTACAGGAGAAGAGTGTGAAGGGTATGACATGGGCAGTATGTACAGGAGAGGAGTGTGAACAGTATGATACTGAGCAGTATGTACAGGAGATGAGTGTGAAGGATATGACAATGGTCATTATGAACAGGGGAGGACTGTGGAGGGTATGACAGTAAGCAGTATGTACAGGAGAGGAGTGTGGAGGGCATGCCAGTGAGTAGTATGTACAGGAGAGGAATGTGGAGAGTATGACAGTGGGCAGTATGTACAGGAGAGGAATGTGGATGGTATGACAGTGGGCACTAAGTACAGGAGAGAAATCTATAACAGTGGGCAGTATGTACAGGAGAGGATTTTGGGGGTGTATGACAGGGGGCACTATATATAGGAGAAAAGTGTGGAGGGTATGACAGTGGGCATTATGTATAGGAGAAGAGTGTGGAGGGTATGACAGTGAGCAGTATGTACAGGAGAGGAGTGTGGAGGGTATGACAGTGGGCATTATGTATAGAAGAAGAGTGTGGAGGGTATGACAGTGAGCAGTATGTACAGGAGAGGAGTGTGGAGGGTATGACAGTGGGCACTATGTGCGTGTGAGAAGAATGAAGGAATCTGGGAAGGAAAACTTTTGCGGAAGGATATTTAGGGACTGCGTAGTGGTTAAGCGGGCCATACATTGATTGAAATTAAGCCAATTAAGTAGAGACCATCCATAGTCTATCTATGTATGGGCTAGCTGGTTGAACACAATAACACTGCGGGAGTGATTCCCCCATTCACAGGTCAGCAGGTGAGAGGATCTTCCAAATTATTTAAAGTCACATTTTCTTCATATGTATTTATACATTTAAGAGCACTTTCACACCAAGCCACGGGGGGCATCGGTGGTAAATTGCCGCTATTTTTAGCGCCAATCTACCGTCATTTTAGTAGCACTATTTGGCCGCTAGCGGCCCAAAAAGGGGTTAAATCCAGCGGTGTTTTGCCGGCGGTATCACAGCGCTGCCCCATTGATTTCAATGTGGAGCAGCGGTGGAGCAGCGGTGGAGCAGCGCTGGAGGAGCGGTGAGTTCACCGCTCCTTCACCGCTCCAAAGAAGATACTGGCAGGACTTTTTGTGATGCCCTGCCAGAGCACGCTCAAGTGCGAAAGTCCTCGTGCTTTCACACTGGAGTGAAAGGAGACGCTTTTTTCAGGCACTATACAGGCGCTATTTTTATCTCTGTAGTGCCTGAAAAACGCTGGCAGTGTGAAAGAGGTCTAAAACTAAACTCCAAAGTGATATCAAAAAGATTTCTGAATACAGTTTAGATTTTTATAAATAAAAATACATTTTTTTATTTACACAGGATGGCAGAATCACAGCAGTGAACGGCACCAGCCTACATTATCACAGGGAAAACTTTTTTGGTGGAAGGATCTTTACCAAAATGTAACCACCAACTACTGTTAATGTTATATATATCTCACAAAAGTGAGTACATGCCTCATGTTTATATAAATATTTTATTATGTCTTTATATCATTATATCTTATTATATCTGTATTATATTTTATTATATCTTTTCATGTGACAACACTGAAGAAATGACACTTTGCTACAATGTAAAATAGTGAGTGTACAGCTTGTATAACAGTGTAAATTTGTTGTCAAAATAACTCAACACACAGCCATGTCTAAACCACTGACAACAAACGTGAGTACACCCCTAAGTGAAAATGTCCAAATTGGGCCCAATTAGCCATTTTCCCTCCCTTGTGCCATGTGACTTGTTAGTGTTACAAGGTCTCAGGTGTGAATGGGGAGCAGGTGTGTTAAATTTGGTGTTATCACTCTCACTCTCTCATACTGGTCACTGTAAGTTCAACATGGCACCTCATGGCAAAGAACTCTCTGAGGATCTGAAAAAAAGAATTGTTACTCTACATAAATATGGCCTAGGGAATAAGAAGATTGCCAAGACCCTGAAACTGAGCTGCAGCACAGTGGCCAAGACCATACAGTGATTTAACAGGACAGGTTCCACTCAGAACAGGCCTCGCCTTGTTCGACCAAAGAAGTTGAGTGCACGTGCTCAGTGTCATATCCAGAGGTTGTCTTTGGGAAATAGACATGTGAGTGCTGTCAGCATTGGTGCAGAGGTTGAAGGGGTGGGGGGCCAGCCTGTCAATGCTCCCAGAAGGAAGCCTCTTCTACAGATGATGCATAAGAAAGCCCGCAAACAGTTTGCTGAAGACAGGCAGACTAAGAACATGGATTACTGTGGTCTGATGAGACCAAGATAAATTTATTTGGTTCAGTTCAAACGTGTGTGGTGGAAACCAGGTTAGGAGTACAAAGACAAGTGTGTCTTGCCTACAGTCAAGAATGGTAGTGGGAGTGTCATGGTCTGGGGCTGCTTGAGTGCTGCTGGAACTGGGGAGCTACAGTTCATTGAGGAAACCATGAATACCAACATGTACTGTGACATACTGAAGCAGAGTATAATACCCTCCTTTTGGAGAATGGGCCGCAGGGCAGTATTCCAACATAATAATGACCCCAAACACACCTCTAAGATGACCACTGCCTTGCTAAAGAAGCTGAGAGTAAAGGTAATGGATTGGCCAAGCATGTCTCCAGACCTAAACCCTATTGAGCATCTGTGGGGCATCCTCAAACGGAAGGTGGAGGAGCGCAAGGTCTCTAACATCCACCAGCTCTGTGATGTCGTCATGGAGGAGTGGAAGAGGACTCCAGTGGCAAACTGTGAAGCTCTAGGGAACTCCATGCCCAAATAATTACTTGATCCACTGCAGATTTTGTACGTTTTCCCACTCACAAGGAAATTAAGGGTCCATAATTTTTACCATAGGTATATTTTAAATTATAGAAACAGACTATCAACCAAAATCCAGAAAAAAACACATGATATAAATGCTATAAATTGAGTTGCAGTTCCGTGAGTAAAATAAGTGTTTGATCCCCAATCAAAACATGACATAGGAAACCCTTGTTGGCAAGCACCGAGGTAAGAAGTTTCTCGTAGGTGGTGACCAGGTTTGCATACATCACAGAAGGGATTTTGGTCCACTATTCTTTACAGGTCTTCTCTAAATCCTTAAGGTTTCTTGGCTGTTGCTTAGCATCTCTAAGTTTCAGTTCCCTCCATAAATTTTCTATTGGATTAAGGTCTGGAGACTGGCTAGGCCACTCCATGACCTTAATGTGCTTCTTCTTGAGCCATTCCTTTGTCACCTTGGTGGTATGTTTAGGGTCATTGTCATGCTGGAAGACCCATCCATGACCCATCTTCAGTGTTCTTGCTGGGGGAAGAAGGTTCTCATCTAAAATTTTACAATACATGACCCCGTCCATTGGCCCTTTAATGCGGCAAAGTCAGACTGTACCTTTAGCAGAGAAACAGCCCCAAAGCATAATGAGTGCACCTCTGTGCTTGACTGTAGGGACCGTGTTCTTAAGGTCATAGTCAGCATTTTTTTCCTCCAAACACGGCGAATCCCCCTCCCCAAGAATGCACATGTACAGTCATGCCAATGAACATCTAAATAATTCAGAGAAGGATTGGAAGAAAGTGCCGTGGTCAGATGAGACCAAAATTGAGCTCTTTGGCATTAACTTGACTCGCTGTGTTTCGAGAAAGAAAAATGCTAATTATAACCCTAAGAACACCATACAGTGGGATAAAAAAGAGTTGCAGGGACATGACTATCGGCATTGCTGATTTACAAGCCTGTAGATTGTCACTCAGCACCTGGCTTCACCTAGTCCTGCCACTGATTTCTGGATGGGCAGCACTGCCTCTGTTACTTAATTCCTCCCAGTGGGAGACGCAGTGTCTGGGGGGGGTGTAGGACACAAATTATGAAGAATTTGGCTCAGTCAGGGGAAGTAAAGGAAAATGTTGCTTACTTTTTGAGGCTTGTGCATCACTATAACAAGGTTTAGTTTTATTTTAAATAGATAGAAAGATTATAGTGATTTATAGGGATTGATTTACTAAAGGCAGCTAGACTGTTCACTTTGGAATGGTAATTGCAGTTTGCATAAGAATTTTGCAAATTTGCAGAGAGTAGAAGCTCTGCTGACTCCCATCATCTAATCATGTGGAGCATTAAATGCTGTATTTTATTATTTGTATTGCATGCGATTAGGTATCCTTTTACCATATTCACTATGCTCTGGGGCAAAATCTCTTGCAACATGCAACTTCCCCTGCAAAGAGAAGAGCCTATTTGTCTTTAGTAAATCCCAGAGAGTCTATGCTACATGAAACATGGTAATGAAACTAATGGATAATTACAACAAAACTATAAAACATAAAACCCTTACAGACCTGGCAATAATTCTCCAGTACTTTCTAATCATTAATTGTTTCATTAACCAAATTAGCAGTAATATAATCTAGAGCATTGTCTACTACAGGAGGGCAAGGTATAATTAGTAACACTAATCCAGCCCGAGTCGTGTTTTCCAGCCTACCAATTATATTAATAAGAGTTGATCCTTTGTGCAGAATTTAATTTAGCCATGTCCATTCCTCGCTTCCAAAAATAGAACCAAACAAACCTCTACCACTTGACTATTTTTACCTCTAGGAAATGGGAGAAACGGAAATATGAATGCTGATTATATTGTGATTAATTGTGTTCTTCATGATTTACCTAACTACCCTAATATACAGATCTGAGGCTCTTATTAGTGGGAACAATGGATACAGACAGCTTGGGTCCATGTAGGTTTAGATACACCCCATAGTTTATTCTGCTGATTCTAGGGGATGGTTACTGTATGTACTTGTATAAACAGAAATCTTTCATTACAGTCAATAGCCTTGCTGGGTCTAATAATGAATACAGATGAAGCGGAAAGATTTGCTATCTGTTTTAAATTTAAGATGTTTAAAATGAGGGAAGGGAAGGGAACGGAAGGAAGAGAAGAGAGGAAAATAATTGTTATATTTAGTTTTTACCATTAATTTAGTATTTTTTTTTTTTTTACACAGTAAGAGGTGAAAAAGGTAGAATATCACACAGTTTTGATAAAATATTAATATAACACTTAAACACTTGTGAAAGCATTTTATCACATTTTCTAAAGGGACATGTTTAAGATGATCTGTAAAAAGTTATTCTAACATTGACTGTTAAAAATAACATTTCAACTCTTAGAAGGATAAGAGCTAAATAAGCACAGTAATAAACAATAGCAATAAACAGCACACACGATAGTCCACCATTTTCCACCCTCCAAGCCAGATCTGGAGTCTCTGCCAGTTTTCTGATAGCCTAGTGTTTTACTGTGTATCTAATACAACCTTTTTCAGTTTTGGATAGACTAGGTAAGGGTTAGAATCTCTGTAAAGTTTCTATTTTTGCTGTGCCCCCCTTGGGGAGATTTCTCCTCTCCCATAGGCAAACCAAGAAGTAAGTGGTAATCCCTTAAAAGTGAGGGGATACTAGAACAGGGTCCACCATGTGGTATATTTCCTTGACTGACCACTGCATCTACAATCTTCAACATTGCCCGCTCAATAGTGTCCTCAAAGAGTACAGGCATACCCCACTTTTAAGTACACAATGGGGTTTATTTACTAAAGCTGGAAAGTGCAAAATCAGGCTAATTTCTGCATAGAAATCAATGAGCTTCTAACCCCAGCTTGTTCAATTAAGCGTTGGTAATACAACCTGGAAGAACATTGGTTTCTATGCAGAAGTGAGGCTGATTTTGCACTTTCCAGCTTTAGTAAATAAACCCCATTGCGTACTTAAAAGTGGGGTATGCCTGTAATACAGGCAGATACTTATCTATCATGCCTTACCAACAGGGAGGCATGTGATTGGCACAACATTTTTCTGCAGCAGGACAACAACCCTAAACATACAGCCAATGTCATTAAGAACTATCTTCAGCATAAAGGAGAACAAGGAGAGCTGGATGTGATGGTTTGGCTCCCACAGAGCCCTGATCTCAATTTCATTGAGTCTGTCTGGGATTACATTAAAAGACAGAAGGATTTAAGGCAGCCTATATCCACAGAAGATCCGTGGTTAGTTCTCTAAGATATTTGGAACAACCTACCTGCCGAGTTCCATTAAAAACTGTGCAAGTGTACCTAGAGGAATTGATGTTGTTTTCAAGGCAAAGTGTCACACCAAATATTGATTTGATTTGGATTTCTTTTCTGTTTATTTACTTTCCATTTTTTTAACTGATAAAAATAAACTATGAACACTTCTATATCTGAAAGCCTTCTTAATTTACAGCATTTTTTCACACCTGTCTAAACATTTGCACAGTACTATATACAGTATATATATATATATATATATATATATATATATATATATATATATATATATTGCAAAAAAGGCAAAGGATTGCTGTACAAATATTTATTCAATATCGTTCAAAAAAGATCCATCATTATAGTTTCGGGCTATTAAAGGCAGCACCCTTCTTCAGATGAGAACACAGCAGAATATAATTGCAAATGCATCAGTATTTATAACACAAGCACATTTGGAATCAATCACATTGATTACATCGTTATTTAAAGTTAAATCTCAAAAACGTTTTCACTCAATAACAAAACAGAGAAAAATAACAGGAATTAATGGTGAAATGAATATAGTCCCCTACATCCATAGATCCATAGACCTTATACCCAAATATTCACATACCCATTTATAGAAGCAAGTAGTCAAACATCTCCAAAATCAAAATCTTAAAAAGATATTTGAAGAGATGCTTAAAAAGACACGGACATACACAAAAAGATACAAATCCATATCCGAATTCAGCCCCCTAGGTTGGGGTGTATCTAAAGAATGTATCCACTGAACTTCCTTCTTTCTTAAAATTCGTTTGCGATTGCCACCACGTCTATTCCGATCAACCCCATCGATGACCAAAAATTTTAACTGGGAGATCGTATGTCCTTTTTGAACAAAATGTCTGGTAAGGGGTAACTGTACAAGTTTATCTCTAATTGGGTATTTGTGGCGTGCAATGCGATCTATTACATTTTGTTTTATATATATATTGCTATATAAATACCTGTAATAAAATAAATACATTAATGAAATCCAGCAATATGCTTAGTAGAAGATGTTCCTTTGCATTATACTAAAGAGAATTATTTATCAATAGATTTATTATGAAGGGCGGAAAAGGTAAAGGACTGATAATATGTGCTGGTACTGTCCACTGTAACAGTAGCTTAGGCCAATCAAAGGTAAGAAGAGGCGTTCTGATTTGAGCTGTTGAAGGTCATTGAAAGCATGAATGGCAATGAAAGGATAAATGAAGACTACGACACAGGAACATGTAGAGTTCAATAAAGATCAACAAATAGATGTGGTAATTATAGAGATCCATTCAATAAGTCATCAGGCACCTTTAAACCTCATCCCTTAACCGATCGAACTTGAGGGAGGAAAAGCCTAACTGTTAGAATGACATTTGTTAGCTAGACATCATTGTTCCCCAAGGCACGGCTGATGCTGTCTCCATAGACATGCAACACAAAAAAAAAAAAATAGGCATTTCTGGGCAGTAATCCTAAAAACAGAAAAAATGTAATATCACAGTAACATAGTAAATTCATCCCAACAGTCATAACATCATCTTGATATTAGCATGTCAGCTCAGTGTCAAACTGTAAGGCCCCTATGAAGGGTGCCCTGTCTCCTGCCTAAGGTCAGGGCTGGTAACTTGAATGTTTTAGGGCCCTTTCACACAGGCGGACCGTTCTGGTCTCCCTGTCAGTTTTTCACGTCGACCAGATAGGACCCTCCAGTCTTCTCTATAGGGCGGCAGTTGTCAATGAACATATGTCTGTTGACACTCACCGACATCCAATGCTGTCCACTAAAATTAGATGGATGGGGATCCGTTCCCCATCCGTCTGGTGGATTGGAGGGCAGTCAGGAGTAAACGGACTTGTGATCTTTTTATATCCGACTGACAATTGAGGAAAGCAGGCTGTGTCTGTGTCCATTCTTCATAAACGGAGCGGACACGGATAAGCCATCCGCCTTCTATGGGGGGATCAGTGGACAGATTCCCCACGGAGCAAACAGACTCAAACGGAGTGTGCAAGGGACCAAAGGATAATTTTTTCTTTTATTTTTGCCAGGTTATCTGTTAGTAACTCCCTTCCTGTCCCAGGGTGACAACATTCACTCTACTGTATCTGTGAAGCAACATGTTGTCATTCTAAGACATTGAGGGGAAGATTTACTAGAACTGGTGCTCACAGATGCAGTGCCGCTTCTCCATATCATAAGTAGGATGGGTTTTGTAGTAAACATAGAGGGCTGGGAATGATGCTAACTGTTAAAAGTACAGCAAAGGCATAGACTGTTATCAGCTCACAAGATTTCTGGCAGGATCAATGAGTATTTTTTTTTAACCTATTGAACAGATGTAGCAAAACACTTTCAAAGGTATATTTAACAGACCAAAGGGGAGAAAATAAGGAAAGTTTATTGTTGGGGTTAACATACACTTTAAGTACAATAAACCATCACAACCAATTAGAATGTACGCTGCATGCCAGTGCTAGATGCATTTTGATTGATTACTATGGGTTTCTGTGCATTTATCATTGACATTGCTCAGGTCTAGCAGGCAATGGTGAGGCCCAATAACTGTCACATGATCGGTGGAATTGACATCATCACTTCCGTTAGCATTTACCAACAGCTTCGATTTTAGTGTCGACAGCCAAAAAGGCAAGGGCTGTGAAAGAGCGCTGGTAAGGTGGATATAACAGAAAGGAGTGGGGATCTTTACAAAGACGCCTCTACCTTGCCCTGCATGGGTAAGGTGACAAGTCTCTTTAAAGCCCCATACACACAGGCTGAATTTTGGGAGGCATCGGCCGGTTCAATAAAAGCCATTTGGCATTCGTTCGTCCCTGTGTATGTCAGTCGATCTGACAAAAGCCAACCATTTGGCTGGCTTCTGTTGGATGAGCATGCTGGAAAACCAGCATCCGACTGACTCCTGATCAGTGCTCTGACTGGACCAGAGTGTTCTGGTGGGGTGGGGGGGTGTCCCCCTGTCAGAACACAACAACTCAGCGGGGGGAGATAGCTGTACTAACATCAGATCATTAGTACATCAGCTGACTGTTTGTTCGTTTTTTCAACCGGCTGGGTTGGATGAAGAAACCAGTTATGCCCTGTATATACGATCGGACATTCCAACAACAAAATCCATGGATTTTTTCAGACGGATGGTGGCTCAAACTTGTCTTGCATACACACGTTTACAAATCTTGTCGGAAATTCCGATCGCCAAGAACGTGGTGCCGTACAACATGTATGACAAGCCAAGAAAAAGTTCAATAGCCAGTGCGGCTCTTCTGCTTGATTCTGAGCATGCGTGGAACTTTGTGTGTCTGAATTGTGTACACACGATCAAAATTTCCAACAATGGATTTTGTTATCGGAAAATTTGAGAGCCAGACCTCAAATTTCGTGTGTCAGAAATTCCGATGGAAAATGTCAGATGAAGCCTACACACAGTTGAAATTTCTGACAAAAAGCTCCGATCGAACATTTTCTGTCGGAAAATCCGACCGCGTGTACGGGGCATTAGTGTGTAATAGGTTTAAGTTTGTGTTTATATTATACTCGGATTTTAATTTTAATTCTGTCTGAGTCGCCATAGCTTGGCTTTTCTTAAAGTATTTTAGTTTGCTTTACAGTCCCAATTTAAAGGGTGCTAACCAGGAGTATGTTATCCCATTTCATAATGTAGAAAAATGATTGGATCATTAGTATTCAGCGTATCAATTCATTACATTTTATATCATTGGCAAATCCAATGAAGGAATCATGAGTGCAATGATCACTGACATCATTAATCTTTGTTTCCCCACAAAAATTCTGTCTCTGGAGCATACATATGAGATAATAGCTTCACTTCCATCTCTCCTTCACATTTCAGGGTCAAAATGTTGAGTTTATGGAGCATTTAACAGCCATGCCAGGCCTGATATGACATTCCCTTTATGAGAAAAGGGGGCTAGCACAAGATCCTTTTATGAGTCCATATTACCCTTTTATTATGATTTAATGGGAAGTCTTTTCCTGGGAAATAAATAGCACGATATCTGCCTTCTGTGTCTAGAATTAACAGAACCTACATATATCATACAAGAAGGCACTTAAAGTCTCAAAATCATAAACATGCTGAATGGATGAAAGAAAACCAGAAGTCATACTGTTACACTTCATGACATCATTATAGTATATTTCAGCAATGGTTCAGACTTGTGTACTGTGAAAGAAGTGTTTCCTTTTTGGAGAGGGAGAATTAAGAGATCTTTAAAAAAAAAAAAAATCTTGTAATCAAACAAATTTCAATCCGTTATGTTGGCCACAGACATCCTATAAAACAATTTCCTTTTCCACACTGCCGGTTCATAATTCCATATTTGTTTCTCTATGCCAGATTGCAGGACATTGTGCATCCCGAAGTGCGAGTCTCTGTTTTCTAACATTAAGGTGGCGGAGCCTTGGATGATTAAGCTTGGCATAGATTCCAAATAAATCAAATGACTGCTATGATGTGGCAGCTCTCCATTGTCCAGTAAAGCCCCAGTGGGGTTCTTGGGAGAGTCAGCTTGTAAGGAGTGAAAGGAAGAAAGGACCAAGCCATAGATGTGAGCACAGGTTGTGCCAGGTGTGCCTGGGCACACCTTAATCACCTTGTGTGCATTAGCATTATCACTCTGTGTACAGGCCGGAAGATGGGAAAGATCTCTCTCTTATCGGCTCTGCCATAAGGGAAGAGGTAACGCACTTCTCTTTCACTCTGGCAGCAGGGAGATTGATGTGCCGGGGTCATATACTGTGTATTTAGACACACACACATGTATTTGGGTTTGAGCTTTGGGGTGCAAACCCTAATGCAATAGGCTGCACACACCTATGGGCCAAGACATAGGGATTAGTCCAGATATCATTTATTATTTGTTATGATAAAAATCAACAGCCAACATGTTGTCGGGGTTATACAGTAAGTTCCCCTAACAATAAAGATACAACTTAATAGAATCAGGTTTTATAAAGTAGCTGTTTTAGTTACACAAACAGATCAATATATTCATTCTATAAAAATGATTAAAATACTTAAGGATAAGGAATTGATTTCGATTGGCTAAATTCATGACAGCACATCACATATAAAAAAACTGTACATTTATTGTAAACATTATATAAGTAATTAGGTACAATTGTGGGTGGCACAGTGGTGTAGTGGGTAGCACTCTCACTTAGCAGTAAGAAGGGTCGCTGGTTCAAATCCCAACCACGACACTACCTGCCTGGAGTTTGCATGTTCTCCCTGTGCCTGCGTAGGTTTCCTCCGGGTACTCCAGCTTCCTCCCACACTCCAAAGACATGCAGGTAGTTTAATTGGCTTCTGTCCAAAATTGGCTCTAGTATATAAATGGGGACCTTAGATTGTGGGCTCCTTGAGGGTAGGGACCAATGTGAGTGTGCAATGTACAGGCATAGGGGTAGACACTCGCTCAGGTTGAACTGGATGGACTGGTGTCTTTATTCAACCTTACTAACTATGAAACAATTCGTTTTGCACTTCTGTGACTTGTTTTCAGCCAACCGCAGGCTGAATCCCACCGTCGGCTGACATCTCAGAGTCAGTCCTGGCTGGGGAAAGATTGCGACCATATGGTCAGGATCCACCTAGGAGCCTGGACCGTAGGTGGATCCTGGCTTAGCCCTTAATCGAGGCGCTGAGAGCCTGAGCCGGCCGCTTACATCCCCTACACAGCCCAGCACTCCAGTGAGCATAGAGGGGGTGGGGGCAGAGAAAGGAGCCACTGACTGACAGTCAGAGCTCTCTGCTCAGAGCGATGGGGAGAACTGAGCGATCAGCATTGGTTGCATCCACCTAGTTAAGGATATATTTTTTAAAACAAACACAAACTTCTCTTTTAAAATAGTCATCACTGGCTGACCTTTCTTGTTGCTTGTAGTGTAAAGTAATTAATGCTCAAAGATCTTTAAAAATCACAACAAAGTTTAGAAACTACTGCTGTTTGTATTAAAGGGCTGGTAAGCTGCCAAGATTCTATTCTTCACAAAAAGTTAAACTTTTTTAAAATACTCTGATCACTACTGAGGAGATTACTCTTACCATTTGTTGTCATCTTTTACGTCATCTTTGGCTCTCATACTATATGAACTGAAACTATTTATTTGGCTTTTATTTGTCAAATATTACCCCAATGTATTTTTAGTGTTTTTTTGTTTTTAGCGCTGCACTATTTTCTATTTTATGTATTTTACAATGGTTTTTTTCTCATGACAGTGTCTCTTTAAAGAATAAGAAAATAAGTTTAATAAAAGAAAATCAGTGGCATCATTTGCAGAATTATTCAAATGAAACAGGAATTTCCTTCTTTATTGCTTTTGATCTCTTCCCAAAATAGAATAGCAAAAGAGAATTAATTTAAGAATAGAAAGACTATCCACAAAGGGTGCTTTCAGCATCAGGCAGTTCTCAGATCTCACATCATGTTTTGTATCACAGTAAAGCCCCGTACACACGAGAGGACTTATGTCCGACAGACTTCCGAAGGAGTTCCGTCGGAGTTCTGCTGGAATTCCGACGGAGTTCTGACAGACTTTTCGGCTGAGCGGACTTGGCGACACACGATCACACTAAACTCCGACGGATTCGAACGTGATGACGTACGACTCGGCTTGAATAAGGAAGTTCATAGCCAGTAGCCAATAGCTGCCCTAGCGTCGGTTTTAGTCCGTCGGAGTAGCATACACACGAGCGGATTTTTCGAAGGGGACCGGGTCCGGCGGAGTTCCTTCGGAAAAATTTGAAGCATGTTCCATATTCTAAAGTCCTTCAGACTTTGGCGAGTCAAAAGTCCGTTGCAGCCCACACACGATCGGATAGTCTGACGGACTCAGTCCTTCGGACTTTGGATGTTTAAAAGTCCGCTCGTGTGTACGCGGCATAAGAGTCAGAAGTGCTCTGTCCCCAAAAAAAGCCACTGACCCCCAAAGGAGTCAGTATATGGCAATAACATTAGTTCTTCCTCATTACTCTGGTCAGCTTTTCCTGTGACATGATGTTGTAAGATAGTGAAGATGAAGATTATGAATAGGAGGTATGACACTTAAAACTGAATTCCAGGTATGAATACAGATTTTTGCATAGATTGTTCCAGCATAGACCCATGCAAGTGTAGCACCCTCTGGCATGGGTGTCCGCAGGTAGGGGCAAGGGGGGTCATGTGCCCCCCCCCGAATCAGGTTTTGGATTGGCACATTCAGCACAGTGGCATTGCTATGGGGGTGTGGGCTGCCAGTGGGGTGACACCATCAAGGTGCTGTCAAGCCCCCCCATCAGTGTAGTGTAACTGCCGGCTCTTTTCCCTGCTCAGTTCAGCAGAGAACTTGGCGGTGCTGTGCCGGGAGAAAGGTGAGCTGCGGGATGTCAGAGGTTTCCCCCGCTCACCCCCCCCCTTTCTCCTGTCAGGGAGAAGAGACGACGGCTCTCACCAGGTTCCCCGCCCAGGATTCCTTCCCCATTGGCCATAACTGAGGGCCAATCAAAGGAGACTAGGAGAGGAGAGCATCATGGGACATGTAGTCCTGAAGATTGGCGGCCCAATTTCCCACAGGAAGGAGACTGCAGCTCGATCAAGAGGGAGATTGAGAGATTGCAGCCTGGCAAAAAGCTGAGGGAGTGAGTGCTACAGAACAAAGAAAGAGGAGTGTGCTGGACGGAAGCCAGAGAGAGAGCCACGCTACCCAGTGCCACCAGAGAGTGCCACACTACCCAGCGCCACCAGAGAGAGTGCCACACTACCCAGCGCCACCAGAGAGAGTGCCATGCTACCGAGCGCCACCAGAGAGAGTGCCACGCTACCCAGCACCACCAGAGAGAGTGCCATGCTACCCAGCGCCACCAGAGAGAGTGCCACGCTATCCAGTGCCACCAGAGAGAGTGCCACGCTATCCAGTGCCACCAGAGAGAGTGCCACACTACCCAGTGCCACCAGAGAGAGCCATGCTACCCAGCACCAGAGAGAGAGCCACGCTGCCCAGCGCCACCAGAGAAAGACTGAGCCACTGCCAGGGTACAGAAATGCTACACTACTGACCAGAGTAGCCCCCCCGGGAACCCAGAGTGAGCGATCATCCAGCCAGAGGGATTTCTGCTATAGTTTCTCTGGGTCTGGTAAGAGGGCCTATCAGCCATTATCCATTACTTATCCTAGGGACTGTACCATGTCTGCTGTCTCTGACCATGACAATGTAATAGTGACATTGTCAAAAAGGGTTGGAGCATGGGTGACCCTAAAATGATGCCCCCCCTGAATAAAGTGCTGCAGACACCCATGCCCTCTGGGTAGGTAGGTGCTAGAGGTAAGATTTTTGTTAGGACAGGTAAATTTAGACAGGCCTGGCTCACAGACAGGCCTATTTATTTTGTGTTGATTCTGGGCTGGGAGTGACTCAGGGTAGCAGCTAGTAACTCACAGGCAGCATCACTGAGATCTCCCTCTTCTTTCTACAGCTTGCTAGAAAGATATGTAAAGAGAGGAGGAGAGGAGAGATGGAGCTGCCTGGGGTGTTTTGGGGAGCCCTGACCAATTCCCAACCTGGATTGGCAAGGGGCAGGCCTCCATAAATACTTAGGGTCGGCCCAGCTGGGGAGGAGTTGTTAGGAAGAGCTGGAGTGAGAGAGTGTGGAGGTTGTCAGGGCCTTTGAGGGAGCTCCCCAGTCTGGGGGGCAGAGTGATCTTGGGCCTGGGCTCGAGTGCAGTCAGGACTACCTTCAAGAACGCATGAAGAGGTCCTGAACTGGAGGCACAAGAGAGAGCAAGGAGAGCAAGAGAAAGCACTACTAAGAGACTCCAGGGAGGACAACAGGTCACAGCCAAGAGGACTGGTGAATGAGGCACAGCCAGGAGGGCTAGTCAGTGAGGCACAGTCAAGAGGACTGAGGAGGCAGGCCTGAGAGGACTGGGATCTTGCAGTCTGAGATGGGTGCAGAACCAGAAGTGTGGACTGTGGTTGAAGGGGCAGTGGAAAGAGGCAGCTGAAGCCAGGAGGGCTGGCAGGGCCTCAAGAGGGCTTACTGGGATCAGTAGCCACATGTAGGACAGCTAGCACCAGAGACTTTCTATTTTGCTACACTATAGTGGCCCATGGTCCCTGCCTGTAAAAAGCAATTGCTAGGGCCTAGCTGAGTCAGTTTCAGGCCTAGCCACTTAATGCTAGCTATACCTGAAGAGAGAGAGAAAACGATGTGCAGGAGGAGAGAGACCTGAAGATTAGAGAGGAAGTGATGAGCAGGAGGAGAAAGACTTGAAGATTAAAGAGGAAGTGATGTGCAGGAGGAAGCTGAGTGAGTATGTAAAGGGAATGTACAGTTGTCCCAAAACGAATTGCTTTGTTCACACCAGGCATCTCATATCTCCCATCTCCCATTCCTCAATAAAACAAAAAAACTAAGTTCACTAACTGATTTATGACTCAGAGTGCCTGAAGTGAATGCAGAGCTGGGCAGGGTGACAGAAAATCCACAATTCTCAGCAGCCCCTATGGGGGTACCTCTGCAGAAGTATGCATATTCCATACCTGCCACTACCCAAATAGCAAGGATAACTTGTCACAAATTTGTGACAGTGTTGAATTGCAAGTTTCTTGAAAGAGCAAAGTTGCAGTGGTGAGTCTACAGCAAGAGCTCTGCAAATCTACAGCAAGAGCTCTGCAAGTCTACAGCATGAAAATTCCACCACTGTGGGGGGGGGGGGGTGACTATTGCACAACATAACTGAACCAGAACCTACAGCAGACCTTCAGAATGTTTGCAAAGAAAGTTGATCTGAAGTCATGCAATGCAGACTTGCTGCAATTGTGCAACAGACTTGAAGCCTGGCAAGTCTAGCAATAGCTTAGCAATTCATTTTCAAACTTGCAGCACAATTGCTTGCTAACTAGATACTATAGTGACAGCCACTATCTTATGGGCACTGTGTCATTTAGAGAATGTCTTGCATTCTTCTCAATGAATGCAGAGCATTCTGTGATTGGAGGGGGTGGAGGGGCAGAGAAGTGACATCATGATCTCTACCTCATCCAGTCAGAGAATGCCTTGTATTCATTAAGAAAAATGCAAGGTGTTGCCTAAATAGTGGCCATGCCGAGCAAGCAACCCCGGTGCCCCACTATGCAGAAGTGTAGCCAAAACGGCATTAAACTGGGAAAATAGTGAGGATCACTGCAGTAGCAGTTTTGTTGCATAAAAATGTTATATTGCAAAACTGAATTTAATTTTGCTACAAATAATGATCAACTCTAAAGGGTAATTTTTCTACTGCTTGCCTTATTCATTCCTGGCAATATCATAATTCTGTGACCAATTTTATCCTGTCCTATGGCATTAAAATTGATTCAATGACGAATTAACTTACTGATTTAGTAGCTCAAAAAATCTGTTTAATGTCATACAACATCGATATTATGACATAAATGTGCCATTCATTTAGAGAGTGTACGGCACATCAATGAAATGTACTGAAACATAAAGAAAATGTGTTTGTTAAATAAAATTGACTAGAGAATAAAATGATAATTTAGTAAATATTGAGAAAAAGTTGTGCTAAATGATTAAAGGTCGATTTAAAAAAAGTCTTGTAAGCCCAGAAAATGTTCACTTAAGCCATTTGGCTTTAGGAGATATTACACAATTTAAAATTGCTTATAAGCTTTTTACTATCCAATTACTTTTTCTTTTCCAATCATTTTTATTAAGGTTATAAACTATACAGATGTAAAACCATACAATACTATATAGAAAAAGTACCGGTACATGATAACATTAGTGACATACACCATTGGTCACTAAGGAACTGGTATAACAAAATTTTGGGCTGTGACTATAATTCCTAATAAGAAGAAATGCATCCTCCGAAGAGGAACTGCATGACCAGGGGAGGCCCATCTAAGATGAGCGGTCTTCCCAATCATGAATTGATCATGGTAGCCGGTCTTTGTGTTTGCATACACAGCCCTCAGACGAGGGGTGGGACCAATGGCGGCAGTCCCTATCCAATTACTTTTTTGTTTCAATGTTTTTATTGAGGTTTTCAGGTGAAGTGTTAATGTGTGGGTATTTTCAAGATTTAATCAAGTATCATTCTATGTGCCTCCAGGTCAAGCTATTGTTGTGTGTTTAACAGTCTGTGGCAGGGATTCTCAAACTACGGCCCTCCAGCTGTTGCGAAACTACACATTCCATGAGGCATTGTAAAACTCTGACATTCACAGACATGACTAGGCATGATGGGAATTGTAGTTCCTGAACAACTGGAGGGTCATAGTTTGAAGACCCATGGTCTGTGCAATACTGCAGAGTCTACAAAATGTAGCCAGCATGCCAGAGGCGGACTGACAACTCATGGGGCCCCCGGGCAATAGGAGATTATGGGCCCCCCAGGCAATCAGAGATTATGGGGCCACACAGTATACACACACAGTATACAATTACACAGTATACACATACATGTACACACAGTATACACAGACATGTTTCTATTGGCTGAGAAGGTACTGGAGAGTTGGGGCAGCTATAATCCCAGGATTTTTAGACCAAAAAGATGTCGGTAAGAGACATTTCAGAGAGAGATGTAAAAAAAACACAGATTTTTATATACTGTCCCTGGTTTTACTGAGGCCGGCAACCCTGATGAGGCCCCCTAGTGGCCCGGGGCCCTCAGGCAGTGCCCGAGTAGCCAAATGGTCAGTCCACCCCTGCAGCATGCCCAGCTTTTATAGAATTTTGCGGGTGTCTCTCCCACCTTGTGGACTAGGCCCTCCATTTCAGCAATCTTTCCTAGGCGTTGAAGCCATTCTGAAATACTGGGGTATCCAATTACTTTTTAAGCTTAGTCGCTATCCAATATAATTTAAACAGCTTCAAACATAGGGCGAATAATGACCAGTAACACATACAAAGAAACATGTCATCTTCCAGACAGTACCATATTGTAGATTCAAGTGGAAGCTATTGTCTGATCGTCAGTTTTATTTTCACTTTTATTTAAAAGAACACTATTTTATAAACCAATATTTTATATCCCTTTCTCATTTTCTTTTTATATAAATGCTTATTTTACCAATAAGCATGACAGAATGCTTGCATTTCATTGTTTCTAAAGCAAACCAAGCATCAGCTCTGTGTTTTTACTGTTCCTACAGAAGATTCCAGTGGGCTCTGTCTCTTCTGGGAGAGGGTGAGGTAAGTGTCCCTCCTCTGACTCATTCAGATGCCAGTGAGCACCAAAATGACAATGCCTAACTACATAACACCTGCTGAATTCAGATATTAGCTACATGGGGACTGCATTGTTTTCATTGATCCTGACAACTCCTAGACTTGCATTGTGAAAAGGAGCAGTAAAGCATATCCACTGGAACACTAAAACGAAAGGAAACTAAAGTAGGGTACACACTATAAGAAAATAGGAAGAACATTTCTGTAAGAGGCACAATAGTTGAATTTCCGTATAGTGTTTTAGACTTTCCAAATGAAAATTTCCAAAGGGACAAATGCCCAAATTTTTCTTGTACGTGAAGAGAACTAACGATTTTCCTTTAATTTATACAGTTTTTGTCCTTTTCAGATACAAAACAAAAAAATCAGATACAAAACAAAAGACTGCACATGATCAGAAACAATAGACAAACAAAAAAAAAACCTTTTGTTGTACGAGAATTTTCGTATATTATTTCTAGCCTCGGTTTCGACTTGCTGTGAAACATTGAGGAGAACCGGACTATTGTTCCCCCAATTTTCCTATAGTGTGTACCCACCTTAAAATAGTTTCTTAAAGGGTAAGTCCACGTTCATGAAAAAAAATGTAGCAATTAAAAAAAATTATATAGTATATACAATTACAGAAGTAATATTATAATTTAAATTTATTAAAATTTCATTTCCTTTTCAATCTGCAGCTCTGTAATTTTCTATAAATTCAATGCAATATAGCAACTTGGAGGCTTTCAGTACACAGTTGTTGTACAGAACACCCCCAGAAATTTAATTTCCTGCTTATATAAATAACTCTGCACTAAGTCAGGTTTTAGGCATCTCCTGCAGCACAACTTTCATTTTTGGTGAAATAATCCCTTATGCCGTGTATACACGACCGGACCTTCTCTGTCGAAAAAATCTGATGGACCTAAGAAATAGAACATGTTTCAAATCTTTCCGCTGGAACCAGTTCCTATCGGCTATTGAACTTCCTTTTTCTAGTCCTGTCGTACGTCATCGCATTAAATGATCGGACTTTGGTGTGATCGTGTGTAGGCAAGTCCGTTTCAGTGAAAAAGTCCATCAGAGTTCATTCCGATGGAAAGTCCGGTCATATGTACGCGGCATTATAGTTAATTACTTCTAAAGGGATGCTGAAACTGCAACTGTTCTCATCAGAACCCTGAAAGTGCATGAGCTGTTTGTAATGATTGTGTTACTCCCATTCAGAAACAGTGTTATGCTGATGGTCTAACAAAGAATTAGGCCTCTTTCACACTGATCCGCCCCGTGATGATCCGCTCGCTCAGTGGGGATCGTTCCGTTGTCCCCGCTGAGCCGGCTGCGGACAGGGCGGTCTCCACACACTGTGCGGGGACCGCCCTGTCAGCTCTCCGCTCTCCTCTATGGGGATCGGATGAGCACGGACCGTGTGTCCGTGTTCATCCGATCCGCTCTGCAGATGGATAGAAAAATAGGATTTTCCTCCGTCTGCAGAATCTGACTGTTGCGGAGGAAATCGGGTGTCTGCAGATGTTCATCCGCAGACACCCGCTATCCCATAGGGATGAATGTATGCCCGTATTTCATCCGCAAACGGATGGATGAAATACGGACATATCATCCGCATGTGTGAAAGGGGCCTTATTCATTCAGAGCAGAAACAAATAGGAATCGACAACAAAGTTTGTTAAAATCCTTGCAATGTACATTGATCACCCAAAGGGGAATGTTTTTTTCTCAGCAAAAGGGAAGTTACTCTTTAAAGTTTCTAAACCATTGTTGTATTAATTTTTTAACAATCATATAAACACTATCATACAAATACACATTTTATAAAATAAACACCCCTGATAGCAATGTCAAAAAAGCATTAAGGGTTTTTTAATGAGGGATGCAGCAGAAGCTGTTTTCCTCCAGGCACTCTCTCTTTGACTGAACTTCAGAAAACCTAATTGAACAAAGCAGGTCAGGAGTAGGAAGGAGGACTCACTGTCCACATTCTTGGATGTGGCAAAATATGCAGGTGTAGCTTTTCTCTGAAGGCCAAACACAAAGGCCATCTACTTGCATGCAGGACCTATGGAGAAAGGTATGGCGGCCACATGAAATAGACTAGAGGAAGAATGGGGAAGGTGAAGGGATGGGCAGTGGCAGTTGGCTCAAAACGTATTAAAGTATTGTTTTCCATTACTAGGAATGTAAGAAAAAAACAGACCCATCTGGGATTGTTCTGCTACTGTTGTTACCCTATTTGTGCCATCAATTGATTGGCATGCCCAATAAATCTAATTTAGTAATAGGATTTTCTGCCTACAAACCCATGGGGGATAAAGGAATATTGACATCACACAGCTTGACCCCTAGGTTTCTGCATGACATAGCTTAATTGGTGAAACTGTTAATGAATTCCTATGGGGATATTCAAGAAGTTCTCACTACAGGAAAACATTTCCAATTCTTATTATTGAGGATTTTAGTTGCTAAATATGTTGCATATCCATGTTATTGAATGGAATGATTTTTTGGATTCAGGTCAGTTAGCAGAGGTAAAGAGGGACACTTTAAAATAGCAGCTGATCATTTTAAAAAGTAAAATATGTTGCAATTATAAAATATAATCATGCAACAAATGTATCTTTATTTCAGAGCAGCTAATATGCACTCAAGTATCTGTCAAATGTTGGGTCTGTATTGCACCATGTCTATCATGGTCTATCATGGTCTGTCTATCATTGCACCATGTTGACTGACTGCACTGCATCGATTACTTAGCAAGCTAAATGTTTGCTATGAGCAATGCCACTAACTATGAAAGAATTTGTCAATTTGTCTCAGACACTTCTAATTAAAATAGAACTATAGGCAATTACATTTTGGATTGAGTAAGGGGGGGGGGGGGGTAACCACTGTCAGTTTTCTTTTTGACATCTTTGTCCCACTGGGGAGATTTATCTCTCTCACAGCCAAAACAGAAAGTGAGAGGAAATCCCTTCAAATTAAGGGAAACTCTTGGGGCTCCCAAGGTCACCAGAACTAGTGCCCTCATTGGAAGATTCCCCCTCTATTCATTTTCTGGGAACAACCTAAAATTTGGGGTTTTCTTTAGCTTTCACTTTGATAATGGTAAACAGGACAAATAGAGAGGGTGGATCTCCCTAACAGGGGCACGAACAGAATTAAAAGCCTGCAGGTGTTTTAATCCCTCTCAACTTTATTCAAATAAAATAAAAAACCTTTTGCCTTTAGTTATGATTTATTTCCCCCCTCTATGATATTGAGGGGTGACAGCTACCTGAATGGGTATGGCAGGAATGTTGCAACAGGCAAAGAAGCATAGTTGAAAATGCAGGGTTTGGAGCAGGCAGCTGGCAACAACAGAATCCAATGGAAGTCAATAACAGAGACAAATCTGAAAAGCAATAAGTAAGCTACACTTTAAAACGGAGGTCCGCCCACCACTGCAAAAATTAAAAGCCAGCAGCTTCAAATACTGCAGCTGCCGACTTTTAATAAAAGGACACTTACCTGTCCTGAGTCTAGCGATGTCGGCACATCAGGTGATGTTTCCATCAGCTGTCGGATGCTGCCGCCACCATAGCCAGTAAGGTAACCCAGAAGTAAAACATTATGGCTTCATGCTGATTCCCTACTGCACATGTGCAAGGCCCCCACTGCGCTCTCCTATTGGCCCCAGCAGTGGGGGAAGGAGGAGGGAGCCGAGCGGGGACATCAACAGCTGAGACTTCTGGAAGTAGGGACAGGATACCTGTCTAAGACAGTTATGCGCTCCACCCCCCCCCCCCCCCCAAAAAAGGTGCCAAATGTAGCACCGGAGGGGGGAAGGAGACAAATGAGGGAAGTTCACTTTTGGGTGGAACTCCGCTTTAAGACTCAGTTCACACCTATGCGTGTCTGCGGGCAGCATGTGCTCAGGCCCAGCAGCCCATGCATTTGCATGCACCTTTTTCAAAACGGGCCCACAGAGAAATCGCATGGTCATTTCCCTGCGGTTCTAGATCCCACCCGTAGCCACCAGATTTAACTACCAGCCAGGTACCTTACATGTGACCACACTGCAATGCCGAATATCATCCACCAGGTGGCAAAAGACTGCAAGGTTATTGTTACATTTCCAATGAATGTTTAGAGCAGCCTTTCTCAACCTTTTCCACACAGAGGAACCATTGAAATAGTTCTCCAGTCTCAGGGGAACCCCTGATAAAAATTTTAAATCTACAACTCATGATACATTAGTGTGATGGTCAATGGGAAGAATGGTCCTTACACTTGTGGTCATTGGGAAGAATTACCTCCTTACAGATAGCTAAAAAGATCAATGGTGTCAGTGGGAACTTATCTGAGAGGCAGAAATGGCCCAATGCTGAAGGAACCCCTAGTAACTTCTGGAGTAACCCTAGTTGAGAATCACTGGTTTAGAGTTTGGAATTTAGGTCTTGAGTAAATTGTTTGATTTGTATTAGGTTTTCCATTCTGAAATGCCGAAAAAAAGCAACACTGTTTTTATCAAGATTGTAAATCACATATTTTGACAGTACAAGTCTCAAAGACCAAAGCACTCCACTGCATGATGGGTGTTTTATTTTTGGCTGATTAAAAAATAAAAAGAGCAGTGTTCATGGAACGAAAATTCAGTCTTCTCTATGGAGACCAAGGAAGGTGGAAGCTTGCCCACTTAAAAAAAGTCTTCTCTACACGAGTCTGTGTAAAAGGCGTGGCTGCAACTCATCAATGCCAACATAGAGTGGCGTCAGAGTATAGGAAGAACATTTTTGCTAACAATAAAATGATATTGAGAGGAACTTTTTCAATATTTTCAATCAGCCTACCCACTACAGGCTGCCTGCAGAAAGGTACATAACTTGCTTTTCAGGCCTTCATTTTTTCAGATTTACAGGGTTTTTTGGTGACACAATTTCACTACAATTTATTGTCTTTAAAGCTTAAGTTTTGCCTATTTAAATTTTGCCTTCCCTGGTTCCCCCCTCCCCATCATCATCATCAATTTTTTTGTTTTCATTACGTACCTTGTTTTTGACCCAGTGAGTTACTGTGCTTCTCTGTATAATGCAGGGAGATTATGGCTGGTGGGAGGGACCAACAGTACCCTATCTCACTATTTCTTTTAAGAGCCATCTTTCCTGACAGAAGCAGTGGGTTGGCTCTTGGAAGGAGTTATGCAGATGTAAAAAAACACCCTCAAGGGAGGATGTCAGTCTGGACGACTTCCAAAGGCAGACTGTATTTGCATGCAGACTGCCTTAGACAACCCTTATATGTGATGCTGAGCCTCCACGTTGGAAAGAACTGAACTCCAATGAATGAAAAGGGTCAACCAGGGACAGTCATGCTGGGGAGAAAAGGACTAGATAATGCTGAAGTAGTAGAAAGAGTCAGCGCCAAAGGGGCCCATAGATAATTTGATTGGCAGAGGAGTCCGATATGGTTGTTTAAAGGATAAGCACAAGTCGCCTGCTTTAGTAAAACATCCAATTGCTTTATTTCACCAAATAAGATGTGTTTCATGGCTTTAAATTGATAATTGCTCAGTTCAAGTTGATAAAATTGGTGTCTAGTATCAGCTAGTGATCCACCTAAATGACAGCACTGCCATAAGCTCTACATTCCATCTAGTGGCTAACAAACAATATTGCCCAAGTGGATCTGATACTAGACACCAATTTTAACACCTTGAATTTAGGAAGTGGCAATTTAAAACCATAAAACACTTGACTCTTTCTACTACTTCATTCAGCCACTCAAGAACCCGCTAAGAGCACCCAGGATGGGAATGCCCAAGGCATACAGAGCGACCACCCTGACCCTGCATGGAGTAAGGATTTCACTAGGAAGGCCCATGTGTTCCCCCATAGTTGGCTAACCACCGCCTCTACAGTTGTAAGTCCATTTTGACCTTTTTTACTTTTACTGTGGAAGCACTACAATCTTGTTTTTGAATGAATTAGCTACACAAAAGGGCTCTCCCCCTCCCTTTCTTTTCTTTTTCCGTGGAAAATCTGAGCTTTACCAGAAACCCCTGACAGACTCCTTAGGATCCTTTGGTCAACGATCTACCACCATACCCCAGACCTTAAAGATAGTGCTCGAAGTCCAAAGGCCCAGAAATAAGATGGTCTCTCCATGACTTGATGCAGCTTCTAATGCACTGTATGAGAAACTCACAGTGTACAGTGAAATCAGTGTAAGCTATTTCAGCTATAGACTATACAACTATGCAAGACCGAGGGTGAAGCACACAAGTAGATTTTGTACAATGTTTTTTGTTGTAAGAATATTTATTAGTTTTTCCACTCATTAGTGGGGTTAAATAGATTTTTATTTTCAACCACATTTGAAGGAGCAGGAAGGATTTTTTTTTTCAAATGTACAAATTTCTAATTTCAAATTGAATGTTAAGAGCGAAGGAACTACTTTTGAAAGACAATGGAGTGTTAAAAAAAATTATTGTACAAATTTACCTAAGAATTTCCATATACATTTTCATTTAAAATTCTATTAGTGCATTCCCAGCTTACACCTGGAGTTTAGTTTTTCATTTCTTTTTTTACAGTAGTTTGTACACTGCAAAGTATATTCCCATGGGCAATAAGTTTAAAAGGCTAAAAACAAAACCTATGTGGCTCACGGCCAAAGTTAAAAAAGCTATAAACTGTAAGAGAAGAGCTTTTAAAAAATATAAAAATGAAGGATCACTAGTGTCATTTAAATGTTACAAAGAAATTAACAGAATATGTAAAAAGGAAATCAAGGATGCAAAAATTCAAAACAAACGACAGATTGCAAAAGATAGTAGGACAAACCCCAAAAAATTCTTCAAATATATTAATAGTAAAAAGGTCAAGTCTGAGCATGTAGGCCCTTTACAAAACAATCTAGAGTTGGTGACTGGGGACAAAGAGAAGGCTAATTTATTAAACACTTTCTTCAGCTCTGTGTACACAAAAGAGCATGGGGGAGCGCATGTCCATAATGGGGGTGATAGTGACACAGCCCCAAATGATCCACAATGGCTCAAAAGTGATATGGTCCAGAAATACTTAGACAGAATAAAGGTGGATAAAGCACCTGGCCCTGATGGCATCCACCCACGGATCCTAAAAGAATTGAGCTCTGTAATTTCAGAGCCATTGTATCTAATTTTTAGGGACTCATTAATGACGGGAATAGTCCCACTGGATTGGCGCAGGGCGAACATGGTGCCTATATTTAAAAAGGGATCAAAGTCTTTACCAAGTAACTATAGACCTGTTAGCTTAACTTCTATAGCTGGGAAGATACTGGAGCGTTTAATAAAAGACCACATCGACGAGTTCTTGCTGAACAAAAACACTTTAAGCAACAGACAACATGGATTCATGAAAGACAGAAGTTGTCAGACAAATCTGATTTCTTTTTATGAGGAGGTAAGTAAAACCTTGGACAGAGGGGTGGCGGTGGACGTGGTATACTTGGATTTTGCAAAAGCATTCGATACAGTTCCCCACACACGGCTCATGTGTAAGGTAAAGTCTACAGGTTTGGAAATATCAGTTTGTAAATGGATAGAAAATTGGCTAGAAGACAGAATTCAGAGAGTAGTGGTTAATGACTCTTACTCTGAATGGTCTAAGGTTATCAGTGGTGTACCCCAAGGTTCAGTGCTGGGACCCTTACTTTTTAACATCTTTATAAATGATATTGGGTCTGGGATCAAAAGTAATATTTCTGTCTTTGCAGATGACACCAATATATGCAGTGGAATAACGTCTTTACAGGATGTCTCCAATTTACAAGCCGACCTCAATACACTGTCTAATTGGGCGACAATGTGGCAGATAAGGTTTAATGTTGATAAATGTAAAGTTATGCACTTGGGGCCTAAGAATATGCATGCATCATACATGCTAGGGGGAGTACAACTGGGGGAATCCATAGTGGAGAAGGATCTGGGGGTTTTGGTAGACCATAAGCTCAATAACAACATGCAATGCCAAGCTGCTGTTTGCAAAGCGAGCAAAGTCCTTTCTTGTATTAAGAGAGGTATGGACTCCAGAGAAAGAGATATAATTTTGCCCCTGTTCAAATCATTAGTAAGACCTCACCTGGAATATGCCGTTCAGTTTTGGGCACCAGTTCTCAAAAAGGATATCGGGGAACTGGAGAAAGTGCAGAGAAGGGCAACCAAACTGATAAGAGGCATGGAGGAACTCAGCTATGAAGAGAGATTAGAGGAACTAAATTTATTCACTCTTGAGAAGAGGAGATTAAGGGGGGATATGATCAACATGTTCAAATACATTAGGGGTCCATATAGTGAACTTGGTGTTGAGTTGTTCTCTGTACGGTCAACCCAGAGGACACGGGGGCACTCTTTACGTCTAGAGGAAAAGAGATTTCATCTTCAAGTACGGAAAGGTTTCTTCACAGTTAGAGCTGTGAAAATGTGGAATAGACTCCCGCCAGAGGTGGTTCTGGCCAGTTCAGTAGACTGCTTTAAGAAAGGCCTGGATACTTTCCTGATGGTACATAATATAACTAGGTACTAACATAGGTAAAGTTGATCCAGGGAAAATCCGATCGCCTATTGGGGGATCAGGAAGGAATTTTTTTCCCCTGCTGTAGCAAATTGGAGCATGCTCTGCTGGGTTTTTTTTTTCGCCTTCCTCTGGATCAATTGTGGGCATAAAATTGGGTATCTGGATTGTATGATTATTTTTTATTTTATTTATTTGTTTTTAAGGTTGAACTGGATGGACTTGTGTCTTTTTTCAACCTGACTAACTATGTAACTATGTAACTATGTACAACAGGAAATGATTTCACTGTATATTATGACAACTGTCAGAAACCCAAAATGGGACATCATAAGTTATCTTTCCCAGTAGTTTGTTGGGCAATATTAATCCAAACTGCATCCAAACCAAAGCAGCAAAAGTGCTTTAAAAAAAATTACTGGCAGAAAAGTATGGAGTTGTAGTGGCCTGGGTTCTGCTTTAAATGCTGGGACAGAAAAATGATGCAAGTTTCTTTTTTATAAATCTTTGAAGTGAAATGATTAATGTAAATTTGTGACTGACAGTGAGTGATGATTCTTTTGAAGTTTGTTTATGTCTCCAATAAGTAAATGCCTGTGATCTTGTAAAAAGACCCTCGTACTGTTATTTGATGTAATGGAATAAGAGTTTTAATCCAGCTCTGGTGCTCTTTGGTGTATCCTGGGATGCATTCTGCATTTTTTGCTGTGATAATGGCACTTTTGTTGTATGTAGGGTGCAGTAAAGAGTTAAATATCAAAGCTTCATCTTAACGGATCACTGTGAAAACCATCAAAATTGGGTGACTGCATGTAAAATGATCCAGTCACTTGAGTAGTTTTGTTTGTATTTTGTTCTAAAGAGACACATGATTGTACTAGCTAAGAACCCCCCCCCCCCCCCGACCAAAAAGGGGAAATGTTGCTTTAAATAATAAAGTGGCACATATACACTTTAACACAAACCAGTCACTTGATAGGTTATAATCAAATGAGCTTTGCTCTCATACACTTGAGGATAACCCAAGTATATTGCAGTATGCAAATAGAAATTTTCAGTGAATCAGAGAAGCCTCACTAGATATAAAGTAGTATCTCTGATTCCCACACAGGAGTGACAGTAATATAAAAAACAGTGAGCCACACAGTGCAGTAACACTTGCCTATATTGTATTGTCCCTGTTCAGCCTGGAAGGATGAATGGATGGATTGATCGATACAGCACAAAATCAGACTGCAGCACCTCCTGGCCTGCAAAGCATGTGTCTGGCCATTCTCACTTTCACTTCCTGTAAGACATCAACATATATATATATATATATATATATATATATATATATATATATATATATATCCTTTAGGGGTCTCCTGACCTTTTAAGCGAAGAACACTTTCCCACATTTTTTTTACAGCTGACGGGGTCAAGGACCTCTTCCCCACAACCCTGGCCCAGTAGTTATGGGGGTGTGGTGGTGACTTATAGGAATCTGGAAGCCCCCTTTAACCCCCAGATACCCCCCCCCCCCCTTGTTAATGAGTACTGGGTGCATAGTACCCTTACTAATTCACCAAAAAACTGTAAAATGTAAATAAAACTAATTTTTGACAGGTCTTTTTATTAAAAAGTAGAAAAAAAATGTCCCCCCAAAGTAGATTTAACATCGGTCACCATGCTCACCGCTACTGCCGCCCCAAAGAAGAAAAAAAGACCTCTGCACCCAACAAAGGCTCCTGCCATCTCAGAGTTCTTAAATAACTAAGGGGCTGGGCCACCTGATTACATCACTGGGTGACTCCACCCCATTTCCTAGCCTGCCGGCCTGCATGTTCAGATGTGGGTCTGGTATGGATTTTGGGTGGGGTCCCACACTGTTTTTTTCCAAATTGAATTTGCTGGAAATTCTGTTTACATTCAGCTGTCAGCAGGGAAGCCTGCTGACAGCTGATAAGTCATTGGTAAGGACACGGCGGCCAGCTTCCTGGCCCACTCCTTAACAACTAGCCATTCTTCACACAGGATTTGAATCGCTCGATCATTTTTCAACTAATCTGAATTCAAAACGTTCCAAAAATGTTGAATTAGAATATTAACGAACAAAATAAAACTAAATGAAACTAAATTAATTCCAAAATGAATCAACTAAACAAAAATAGTAACATAACAAATCTATCCAAAACAAAACAAATTTTTCCGTTCTGCATATGTCTAATTCACATAGGCACATGCCTACAGTAGGTGAACAGGTATGTTGCGCTTAAATGAAATAAACTGTAAATAAATGATATAAACAAATGAGTCCAAGAGTGACACAAAAGTGAAAGTTTGAATGTTTTGTCACCAACTTCCACCACCTTGTGTGATCACCAGCAAAAAAATAGGATGTGCTCTTACCAAAGACCGTTGACCACAACATTGTTGCTATTTTCCATTGCCAAAGATTATCACACTCATGGACCACCAACTGTATTTTAAATGATATCTCGGACCTTTGAGACCTTATGTACAATTACTGTCCATGAACTGTATTCAACTTTTTATATTTTCAATAAAAAACTTTATACTGTAAAAAAGAGCATTGACTACCTATTATGGGAGGGTCAACATGGGCTTGTATGTCTGGAAAACTCCACGTCTGTATAGAGATCCACTCAACAGAAACTTCAAGCCACCACCAGGGAAGACATCAGGTTTCTTTTACTCCAACTATGATATCAGGTCATATACTCAAAAAAGAGACAAACTTCACAATAGTGTAAAACTTTTTTTTACCAGGATTTAATGAAGGGAATGCACTTACATGAAAAGACAATTAAAACAGCATGTACTGGTCACAGTGGTATCAGAGGTAAATTCTCCAAACGCAATGACAGGAAATTATGCTATCGCTCAACCGGCTTCGTCGTTAATCGGACTTCTTCCAGAACATACCTACAGTGCCAATTGGAAAATCCAGGTCTGTATGCAGAGTTGGGCACTCTGTATAGTAAACTGAACCTCCCCATCACTGATCCCACTGTATCCCAGTCTTTTTATGTTCTTTGACAGTCGAATCATAGAGCACATGGGCAGACATGCAGGTTTTGGCCAATTTAATATGCTGCTGAAGAAAGCTTGTTGTGATGTTGGAGTATGAACCTTTCATACTAGTGATCAGTTGTGGCACCTGTAATCTGCATAGCAATTCTGCCCACTCCAGTGCAATTCCCCATAGTAAATTAGACCCATTGACAGAGGTCATTACTTAACTGATCATGACCATTTCAAGTAGACAGACGGGTCATATAAACAGCAATGGACTCCCAGTTTCTTACCCAGTATGTCTTAAAACACAGAATCTGCCTTAATCTGTCTTGGTTGCATTACATTGCTGGTACTTCACGTGTTATAATTCTGCTTGTCACAGTGTTCCTGCACATTGATTTACTGTCATTGGTATTACACAGAGAACGGGGAAATTGCAATAAGATCATCAGCCATGTACAAAGCAGACAAAGAAAGGCAATTTTACGTGAATACTTTGTCATTATTGCCTTTTTTAAGCATGTTACATTAGCAGAGAGAAGAATATTAATACAGGCTGTCTGAGACTATATTCTCCTGAGGGCTGAATGGAGGCAGATAATTGCTAAGTTTAGTATCTTAAATTATTCCAATACCATGATGATCTAACACTGAACTCTGGTTAAACAGCTAAAACTTAGAAAATATACAGTACACATATACTATATGTAGCGGCGGGCTCCTGAAGAGCACATGCTATGTGTTTTTCAAAATT
Organism: Lithobates pipiens; assembly: GCF_037356315.1. Lineage (NCBI taxonomy): Eukaryota > Metazoa > Chordata > Amphibia > Anura > Ranidae > Lithobates > Lithobates pipiens. The sequence goes on along the minus strand of NW_027507788.1, from coordinate 140,755,062 downwards.
AAACTCTACCTAAGCTGCAGTTAGGTTTGGGTATTATTTGTCAAAATTTTACTTCTGTATCAGTCTCTGTGAAATGCTCAGCCTGGCCACAGAGGGCACCGTCTCTTCTGGCAGGCGTGGAACTAGGGTCTGGTCAAGTGTTTAAATTACTCTCTCCTTTGGAGCAGGTCAGTGGGAGTGGCCCTCTCGCTGTGCCCTCTGGGAGAGGGTATTAAAGATGCGGACGTCACGTTGTTCGGGGTTCCGGTCCAGTATGATGGCCTGGGGTGCGGATCCACCTGACTGTAATGCTCGGGGCTGGCTAGCCCAGGGTAAGGAAACTAAAGGAGGATTCTGAGGTGGTTGGGTGCCGTTTCCGGTTCGGGAAAGACCCATTGTACTTCAAGCATTCCAGGGGAGGACTCTTTAGAAGAACACCAAGTATGCGTTGGTTTTCTTAACAAGAGCTTGGAAGGGCTGAAGTTACCAAAAGAATCCGGTCTTGTGGATATCGCCAAGCAGGCTGAAAGATCCAGGTATCCTACAAGTGTTCTAAAGCTTATTTTCCCTACATGTTCTGCTAGGCCTTTTGAGAGAGGGACTGTCCAACCTGAGTGTTCATCCAGCTGCGAATGGCTATTCTCTGGATGCAGTCAAAGTAAGCAAGTTAACGTTTTTTGGGCTTTGACATTGAGAGTACCTGAACTTCCCTTTCCACCCCTCTGATCCCAAGTTTAAAGACTGTTCAATGGTTTGAGTTTTGCAAATAAAATCCATTCAAGTGGATCTATTGTCAGTATCAAGTTACTGGGTCATCTACCACGGGACATCCCCTAGACGTGTCACAAGGAGAACGGAAGGTAACGGTAAGCCCAAAAATAACCAGCAGATCCTTCGGGGTTAGTGCTACATATATATATATATATACATATATATTTATGGTCATGGCACTGCACTAGAGAGGGCCAAGACTTATGTGGATCCCATAAACACGCAACAAGACTTACAATATAAATAGACCTGAGGTGTGGCTTTTGGTCGTTTGGTAGGTAAGCCAAGAAAAGGGGCCATTCCCAAGATAAGTAATGTATGATTGCGGAGGAGAATGTGCTGAGAAATGCTGTAAAAGGGGAATGGGATGGAGGGTATCGCTCACTGGGACCGACAAGGCCACCATACTGGCCTTCTAATTTATGGTCGTGGCCCTTAGACCAAGACAGATGTGGATCACATAAACACACAACAAGACTTACAACATAAATAGACCTGAAAAAAAGACTAACATAAATAGACCTGAACTGTGGCTTTAGGTCATCTGGTAGGTAAGCCAAGCAAAGGGGCCAAAAAAAAGGCAGGTAGGGAGATATATCTTATTGGCTCTAACCTAATTGAGCAAGCTTGGAGAAGGCTAGGGCCATCTCAACTTGATGGTTTGGAATATACAGTATCTCACAAAAGTGAGTAGACCACTCCCATTTTTGTAAATATTTTATTCTATCTTTTGATGACAGCACTGAAAAAATTATACTTTGCTACAATGTAAAGTAGAGAGTGTACAGCTTGTATAACAGTGTAAATGTAGCAAAGTGTCATTTCTTCAGTGTTATCACATGTAAAGATAATATAAAATATTTACAAAAATGTGAGGGTTCTACTCACTTTTGGCAGATACTGTATCTGGCGAAGTAGGAGGACTTCCATCTGCCTAGCTTCTTGATCACATGGTCTGGTACTCCACGCTGGGATGCGGCTGAGGCTGCGCCGACCCGGAAAGAAATGTCCAGAGCACCACCCGTGGTCTAGGCCTAAGTTGAGCAGAAAGACCCTAACATGTTTAATAAACTGACTGCCACTCAGGGGGTTGACCGAGAAGGCAGTAAGGGGTTGGAGGTTGACTGGTTGAATAGGTGAGAGAGCAGAAGGTCAAGGATCGTAACTGGGCACCAGGAGACCGTAAGATGAAGTACATAATGGTTTGGGAAGCAACTCAGGAGTTGTCTCTACAGTATCTGACTACTAGTACTGACAGAGGTGAAGTCGCTAAGCCGTAGGAAGACGTAGAAAGCCAGGTAGATGACCGCCTGGATGACCAGGCTGGGCAAGAGCCCAAAGGGGGAATATGAGGGTATTTCGGACATGTGCATTCATTTTTTCCAGCAGGGCCGTGGAAAGCATTGTACCTACGATCAGTGGATCAAGCATGCAATGGGGACTCCTGTGACATGTCCTCTGGCCTATTGATAACTACAACACGATGCAAGAGGGTACTTGAGGTTTATTCATTCACAGGAATCTGTAAATGAATGATGCAGCTATGTGAGTGGAGCCCCGTACAGCCATGCTCTTTTAAAAAAAGTGACAGTGGGTGCCTCTGTACACTGCCATGCAAACTGCTAACCTTATCCTCTGCCCTGCTGACCCTCTATAGTGGAATGTCCGACAGAAAAAGTCAGACGGAAGCTTTTCATTGTATATTCCGATTGTGTGTATGCCCCATCGGATTATTTACTTCGAAAAATTCTGACGGACCTAGAAATAGAACATGTTCTAAATATTTCTGACGGACCAAATTACTATCGGGAAAACCGCTCGTCTGTATGCTGTTCCGATGGACCAAAAACTACGCATGTTCTGAAGCAAGTACGAGACAGAAGCTATTGGCTACTAAACTTCCTTTTTCTAGTCCCGTTGTATGTGCTCACTATGTTCTTGACGCTCGGACTTTCTTGTGATCGTGTGTACGCAAGATAGTTTCAGTGGAATTCCTTCGGAACGCCGTTGGAAAAACCTTCAGAGTTTATTCCGACTGGAAAACCGTTGGTGTGTATAAGGCATTACAATTTTTACTGTCCCCCAACATCAGACAGGCAAGATCTGGCTATATATATTAAGATATTATATTATATCAGACAGGCTAGATATATTAAGGCTTATCTGTAGGTGCTTGAAATATCTCCTAAATCTCCACGGTTTAGGAGATATTTACAAAAAAGCCGTGCGCCAATGTCTACGGCGCATGCATACTTTAGAAAGGGCAGATTGTGGCGTTTCTAATAGGAGTCATGCCGCGACTGGTGGCTCCCATGCGCATGCACAGAAGTGACGTCAGGCAACTCCGGCCAGTCACAGAGCCAGAGTTCGCGGCGACGGAAGGAAGAGGGGTTGAAGATGGACGCTCGTTGCTAGTGGGGACAAGAGACATTGCAGGCTTCGGTTTCAGGTAAGTGACACATAATGGGCTACTTTGTGATGCATAGTAGCCCATTATGATTCACCTTTGCAGGTAATGGGTCATATTTAAATTGGCGGTACACAAGTTTAGTCAGGCCTAGGGCAGCACAAAACCTAAATACTGTATGCAACGTATCTTATACGAATCAGTAGTAGGGTAAATGAAATTGGTTGAAAAGTATGAAGTGAAAGTGATACGAATTGGCTGCAGAGTGTATGCTACCCCTTACTCTAAACAAAACCCATCCAACCACTCAACCCTCCAGGCTAATCAAGTGCAGACAAGACACCAGGTGGGTCTAATTACCACCTCAATCAGCCACAGAATCTGTGCAAACAATACATGCTCAACTCCAAATGGATGAGACGGCAACCCCAAAGACTGTGAATCCTATGAGCAAATCGGACAACCACCAACAGTGGCTCAGAGGCTTGGATCTATGGATGAAACGTATTTTTGTGCCATGGGATGACAAGCAAGGTCAAGGGAACATACTAATCTACTACACCTGTGACGAATAATGTCAGAATATGACCGACAACAACTCAGAGGTAGCTAAAAACGAAAAGGGATGCAGGATAGGAAACAATGAATCATTGAAGCTGCAGGATATGTGTAATCGAACGAACAGACTCATGAACACGAGGTGAGCTGGGAAGAGCCGGCACAGTGATGTGTAGTATCATGCACTGGGACCAACAAAGAGCAAGTGCAAGTGGTCAGCTTAAAGGGGTTGTAAACCTTTGTGTTTTTTCACCTTAATGCATCCTATTAAGATGAAAAAACACCTGGCAGTGACTGCCCCCCCCCCCCCCCGTTTTACTTACCCGAGCCTAAGAACTTGACCCCTCTCAGCTCTTGATTGGATAGACTGATAGCAGAGCAGCCATTGGCTACCTCTGCTGTCAATCAAATCCAATGGCGTGGGGGGGCGGACCCGAGTCCGGCATTTGGCGGCTATGGATGCCGAATGATGGGCTCAGGAGCATGCCCGCAAGGTAATCCCTAGGAGAGCGCTTCTCCTAGAGGGTTATCTGATGTGGGAAGGAGCCGCGAGAACTGCTGAGGGACCCCAGAAGAGCAGGTTCAGGGCTACTTTGTGCAAAACGAGCTGAACCATGGAGGTAAGTATAATATGTTTGTTATTTTGTGGGGTTCAATATTGAGTTGACCCACCCCTTGCAGCTATAACAGGCCAGTCAATTTCCTCCACCTCAAACTCATTCATCCATGTCTTTATGGACCTTCCTTTGTGCACTGGTCCAAATCATTTGGTAGCCGGGGATTATGGTGTGGGGTTGTTTTTCAGGGTTTGGGCTTAGTTCCAGTGAAGGGAACTCTTAAGGCATCACCATACAAAGACATTTTGGACAATTTCCTGCTCCCAAATTTGTAGGAACAGTTTGGGGATGGCCCCATCCTGTTCCAACATGACTGTGCACCAGTGCACAAAGCAAGGTCCATAAAAACATGGATGAGCCAGTTTGGGGTGGAGAAATTTGACTTGCGCAGTGTCCTGACCTCAACCTGATGGAACACCTTTGGGATGAAATAGAGGAGAGACTGCTAGCCAGGCTTTTTTGTCCAACATCAGTACCTGACCTCACAAATGTTCTTCTGGAAAAATGGGCAAACATTCGCATAGACACACTCCTAAACCTTGTGGACATCCTTCTCAGAAGAGTTAGAGCTGTTATAGCTGCAAAGGGGGGGCCAACACAATATTGAACCCTAGGGACTAAGATTGGGATGCCATTAACCGGTTCCCAACCAGCACACGCCGATGTATGTCGGCAGAATGGCACGGGCAGGCATATTAGCGTACAGGTACGTCCAATCTTTAATGCCACCCTGCCATCACGATCGTCTGACGGGGCGGCTGAATGGAGAAATGTTGTTGTAAACAGCAATTCCCCATTCTGCCTAGCAACTAGTGAAGCTGATCTCTGCTCCATGTGATTGGAGCAGAGATCAGTGTTCACTAAATGAAAGCCCAGCCCCCCACAGTTAGTAACACACCCCTAAGAATCCCTACACTGCCATCCCCTGGTTAACCCCTTCACTGCCAGTGTAATTTACACAGGAATCACTGCATTTGTATAGCAGTGATTGCTGTATAAATGACAATGGTCCCAAAAATGTGTCAAAAATGTCCGATGTGTCCGTCATAATGTCGCAGTCACAATAAAAATTGCTGATCGCCGCCATCACTAGTAAAAAAAAAAATTATTAATAAAAATGCCATAAAACTATCCCCTATTTTGTAAACGCTATAACTTTTGCGCAAACCAATCAATAATCGCTTATTGCGATTTTTTTAATCAAAAATATGTAGAAGAATACGTATCGGCCTAAACTGAGGGAAAAAAATGGTTTTTTTTATATTTTTGGGGGATATTTATTATAACAAAAAGTAAAAAATAATGCCTTTTTTTCAAAATTGTCGCTCTATTTTTGTTTATAGCGCAAAAAATAAAAACCGCAGGGGTGATCAAATACCACCAAAAGAAAGCTCCATTTGTGGGAACAAAAGGACGTCAATTTTGTTTGGGAGCCACGTTGCTCGACCGCGCAATTGTTAGTTAAAGTGATGCAGTGCCGAATCGCAAAAAGTGGTCTGGTCTTTGACCATCAAAATGGTCCGGTCTGGAAGTGGTTAAAGTTCATGTGCGTGTCAAGGCTGGTGTCCCAATACTTTTGAATATATATATATATATATATATATATATATATATATATATATATATATATATATATATATATATATATGAGACAGAGAGACAGAGAAAGGCAGGGACAGAGTATCAACTGCTCTATCTGATAAATATATAATTTTATTCAAACATTTTGTAACTCTGATTCCCACACCCATGCCACACCATGCTGCTAAAGGGTAACACCACTAATCAGAACTTTCAGTTCTGCAAGTTCCTGTGTCTCTTCCCCACCTACAAACCACTAAGGATGAGATCGATGTTCAGGTTGAACATAAGTTCAACTCAAACATCAGGTGTTTGCCCGTTCACAGAACAGCAAATATTATTAGGTGCTCGTGGGAAATTTGAGTGCCGCGGAGCGCCCCATAATGCACTGTGAGATTGCAGTGCATTGTTGTATGATGATTGGCCAAAGCATGCACCTGACCTGCATGATTTGGCCAATCACAGCCCTGTACTTTGTGTGTTACACATTCCTGAACCATGCGCCTTGTGTGATACATAGTTCTAAGCCAGGGGTGCCCAACCTTTATAAGAGCGAGAGCCACTTAAGCAACTTGGTAACCAGTCGCGGGTTACCAAGATCGGAGTGGGCGGATGACAGGTCACGGCTATTCTATAGGCCCTCTGTCAGGTCACCTTGAGACGAGGTGACAGATGCACACCGTAGGGATCAGGAGTGCACCGCAAGGTTGTGGACCCTACGGCTGACTGCTGCAGACAGGGGACAGATCCTACTGGGGTTAGAGCGTAAGATTCCCTGGGGCGCGGAGTCTAAGAGCCAGCAGGTGTTCACCAGCGCCTCTAGTGGTGAGGATGGACTTGGCTGCAACTGGCTCCAGGTCACGACCCCCAGGGTCCCCCAGCTCACACCCACAGTAGGCAACAGGAGGATAGGGATGGTGAGGGACAAGCCAAGGTCGGGCCACAAGCAGACAAGAATAGTTGGGGACACGCCAAAAGGTCAGGATCACAGGCAAACAGGGATAGTCAAAGACACGCCAAAGTCGGTAACGGAAAACAGTAGAAGAGCACACGGCAGGAAACAGGAAGCTAACACACAAAGGAATACACAATGGTTGATCAGCACTGAAGGCCTGCAGTGCACAGGTTAATATAGGGCTCCCTGATAGGACCTGGGGTGGAGCCATGCTTAGATGAGAGGTTATAAAAACCACCAGGTGGAAGTGGCTGGCCTCTTAGTCTGAACACATAAGGGGAGGTAAGCAAACACAGGAAGATCACTGCATAACCATGACACCCTCCAAACCGATACACCCAGATGGAAGGGGGTGAACTCCCTTCTATTTGTTTTATCGGATTGGAGGCAGGCGGGAGTAAACGGACAAAAGTCTGTTTACATCTGCCGCTCTGTAGAGGTGAATTGAGGGCCAATTGTGTGAAAATGGCCTAAACTTCTTTCACACTGATGATTACCCACACCGCGGGTGCAGGGTAGTGCTGTGGGTTAACTGAACTTTGCCATAGACTCTGCCTGTGGCAAAAAACGGCGCTATACAGGAAGCATCAGCTTATGGGCTCAGCTCTGCTGCCGTTTTCTTCCTCTACCACCAGTTTCATTCACAACACTAATGCTGTGGTATGACAGGTTGGCAACTTGCGATCTGGGCTTGCTAACCCGCCATTCCAGAGCAGGAGGTTGCGGGCCACATCAAAGGGCTCTGCAGGCCACATGTGGCCCCCGGGCCACTGGATGGCCTCCCCTGTTCTAAGCCTTTACTTATTACAATTATTTGGTGCAACTGTACTTCTCTCCTCTAAGGAAGGTGTATCTAGGGGTGGGGTTTGGGTGGGGTTGGGGGTGTGGATTTGGGCGGGGAGGGTGAGTTCCTGCACCTATTTTCTGAGAAAAAAAGCCTTGTATATGTATATATACTCTGCATTTATTGTAGCCCATATATATACTTCAGGCGGTGGTGTATACTTTCTAATACACTTCAGACAGTGTACACAGTATATAAGACAGTGTCTACAGTTTCTACTACTTTTCTAGTGGTGTACACAGTATACAATGCAGTGCAGCTATTGTACAGATTCTAATACAGTGCAGGCAGTGTACACAGTATCCAATACAGCGTGTACAGTTTCTACTACTTTTCTGGTGGTGTACACAGTATCTAATACAGTGTGTATAGTTTCTACTACACTTCTGTTGGTGTACACAGTATACAATACAGTGCAGCTGTTGTACAGTTTCTAATACAGTGCAGGCAGTGTACACAGTATCTAATACAGTGTGTACAGTTTCTAATACACTTTAGGCGGTGTACACAGTATCTAATGCAGTGTGTACAGTTTCTAATACACTTAAGGCGGTGTACACAGTATCTAATGTAGTGTGTACAGTTTCTAATACACTTCAGGCGGTGTGCACAGTATCTAATGCAGTGTGTACAGTTTCTCCTATACTTCTTTTACAAAAGATTTTATTAGTACACAACCCAACAGATAAAGAACAATATCTAGGAGATTACAGCACACGATAGGTCAAATAAAACTATATATGAGAAAAAAATGTAATTGCTCTAGTCCCATATGCGGTGTCCCTATATAGAGAAAGGTCATTCAAAAAATCCAGGAGATCCATTCTTTATGGCAGAAGACAAGGGAACAAAAGTATCCTAACATAGGACTAGGCTTGACTAGATTTAAAGCATTTATCATAGGAAAATGTTTTTAAAGCGGGGGTCCACCCTAAATTGGAGCTTCCGCTGATCGGAACCCTCCCCCCTCCGGTGTCACAATTGGCACCTTTCAGGGGGGAGGGGGGTGCAGATACCTGTCAAAGACAAGTATTTACACCCACATCCGGGCATAGACTCCCACTGGAGTCTATGCCTCTTCCTGTCCCTGCGCGCTGTCTGCTGGGACACACACGAGTCCCAGAGACAGCGCGGACAATTCCTATTGCTCTGCGCGACTCGCGCATGCGCAGTAGGGAACCGGGAAGTGAAGCCGCAGCGTTTCACTTCCTGATTCCCTCACCAAGAATGGTGACGGCAGCAGCCAAGAGCCGAGCGATCGATCGGCATCGCTGGACCCCGGGACAGGTGAGTGTCCATTTATTAAAAGTCAGCAGCTGCAGTATTTGTAGCTGCTGGCTTTTAATATTTTTTTCCACAGTGCAATCCCGCTTTAAGAGTAAATAAAATATAATACACTGATTATCAGTGTAAATGTGCCCTCTCAGAATTGCTGGTGCTGGCTGTCCCTTTCTCACTTTGTGACAGCAAATGGCAGGAATGGCAATAACCGGCAAGTTTATTTGCATGTGATCAGCATGAACACAGCTGATCACATAGTAAAGGGCCACAGTGATTGGTTCTTTACCCCGATCTATGATCAGCTGTGCAGGGGCGTTGTTCTGGGAGGGCATCCATGGATGCCCTCCCAGAACTGGACGACAGCACTGTAGCAGTCTTTTGTTTACAAAACTTCTTGCAATGCCCTGTGCAACAGGGCAGGAGTTTGAAAAGAAGAAGCAGCACAACAAGCTAATCAGTTAATGTGCTAACAACAAGAAGCATATTGATAGGAGAAGAAAGGAGATTGACAGAGAGATTTGCTTTTCACAGTGCTGCTTCCCCTTCATTGCCCAGCCACAGGCTTGGATGGTTCCAAGATGACCCAAGCTCACAAAAAGTGGGTTAAAGGATGCTGGCCATCATACTTAAGACATCTAATGGCAGTAACAATGTACTGAGGGGAAAATCTTTGGATTAAAGCAAAAGCTGTTTTTTATTATTTTATCTATTAAGACAGGTGCTGAGGCCCATAGTCTGTGAATGGGCCATGTGCTTAATTTACTTGAACCGCCAGGTGTCATGTACAGGCAGCCCATTCAAGTCTATGGGGTTGCAGCAGCTGTGGACACAGCCACCTGTCCCAACTTGACAGGCATGCAGAAGCTGGTGAGCGCCCCCCCCCCCCCCCCCCCCATGCAGACAGTTGATGTTCTGGGTTGCACATCTGCATCTGCACATCTGTCAAATTGGGTCAAGTGTCCTTGAAGCTACTGCATCCCCATAGACCTGAATGGGCTGCCTGAATGCAGCACCTGGAGGCTCAAATCACATAAACACAGTCATTTCAAGGACTATCTATCTATCTAATATTTTATTCACTTTTATTGAAGCTTGCTTTGCATAACAAGTACAGTCATACACAATATAGTGATCTTGCTATCCATGGTTCTGAAATGATTTTGGATAAAAAAAAATAAAAAAAAAGAGATCTAGAAAGAACAAAATCATTTTGACAAGAAAAATTGGGAGAGGAACACAAAGGGGAGAAAGATGGTTTGCTTGCCTAGACCAGTAGCTTTTTACCAACCTTTCAAAAAGTATAATCAAACATCCAACACAACATCCAGCATGCCATGTGTCTTATTGCTTTCCATTCCAGGTCTAGAAGCATTTGTAAATGCCAGCTTGGTGTCTGAGCAGTTATCTCCAGTTACTGATGGAAGCTGATTCTATACATCCACATTGCTATCACATCATACATGACAATGATCTTCATGTCTTGTGTACATTAACTCCTTTACTCCCATGGTTTGTCCATGAAAAATGAAGCAGTGTGCAAATAGGATACTGTGAAATTGGGTTGACACCTCTATAAAAATGCTATGACCTTAATTTAACAGACCAAAGTAAGATGAGAAAAACACACATTAGCTTTAGAAGTCAGAATTAGATTAGCTTTGACCTGGGTATTCTTAACTGGTGAAGTCCAGATGGTTGCTTTGGGTTACAACCCTCAGTTGGCCTTTGCATGGTTCCTAAAAAATTTAAGTCAGATAAGCCCTAATGTTAGGGCTATAGGATGATATTTACAGATATTTTTTGTCTAACAAAGGATTATTGTATTATTACCTGTACTTATATCGCTTGTACTTTGAATGATTGGTGACATATTTTACGTCTTATAAATCTGGACTATCTACAAGTGCTTGTATGTATTAATATGTCTGCTTGTCTATCTGTCTATCTATCTGTCTATCTATCTATCTATCTATCTATCTATCTATCTATCTATCTATCTATCTATCTATCTATCTATCTATCTATCTATCTATCTATCTATCTATCTATCTATCTATCTATCTATCTATCTATCGATCTATCTATCTATCTATCTATCTATCTATCTATCTATCTATCGATCTATCAATCTATCTATCTATTATTATTTTTATTATAATTATTATTATAATAATAGATCTGTCTCTAATTCAATTTTCTGATGTCTTATTCTGCTGTTATTTTTTTCTATCTATCTATCTATCTATCTATCTATCTATCTATCTATATATCTATCTATCTATCTATCTATCTATCTATCTATTCGTTATTCTACCTGTCTATCTATCTATTTGTCTTTCTATCCATCTAATTTTATCTATTCTATCTCATTAAATCTACCTGTCTCAAATTCTATTTATTGGTGTCTTATTCTGCTCTTATTTTATCTATCTATCTATCTATCTATCTATCTATCTATCTATCTATCTATCTATCTATCTATCTGTCTCTATTTTCCTCCCTCATCTTCCTTTTTCCAACTTTGTCTTTACTTTTATGTGTTTAAGACATGATTTATACAACACTTGAAAAAATAAGGTATTGTGATTGTATCAGCCAACTTGCACATTCCCCCTTTAGTGCCTGTAATACAAGCACCCAATTGCCCATAAACCATAGATGTATCCTTACAGAGCTAGCCCAGAACAGTGGGGCATTAGCTGAAAGGTTCCAAAGCATTTTTTTTTTTCATCAGTGCTCTCCCGTATGTGTCTTGTAATTATTCATATTCAGAGATAAATTGTCACAGAACTGCACCAAAATCAGTTGTATTGTGAATGAAACTCTCTCCTTCGTACCCAGTGCACTCCAGGGAATTGTAGAGTATGGAGGTAAAAGGTGCACAGCTTGGAAAATTATACTTTACAGAGCTGCAACGAACACTACACTCATAAGACAACCTTCTGAAGTGGTATTCGTATTATATTTTGTTAACTCTTAGAGCTATAGATTGCTCCATTATGTTCAGCACTTTTGTTTCTCAGTCTTGCCACAATATTAACTATACTATATACACCTTGTATTTTTATAGGTTCTATAGGTGCAAGTCACAGGGACAGATATCATTATGTACTTACCCTTGAGTGGCATTTAAATCCAAAGTAGACCACAACGATAGTTGGAGTCAAGACAATAGAGAATATGACAGCCAGGACTAGGGAGTTAACTAAAAATGCCATAAAGTTAGCTCCAGAGACAAACACTGTCCAAATCCAGCAACCCCACCTGCTCCGGGTCTCCATGGGCAGGAGCTGGTCATCCATGTTGTATGGAGGGAGGCTTGGGATCATTCGAGAAGTGTCAGATATACTGTCCACATCAAAGTCCTCAATCTCTTGGTCAGACATTTTTAGATGTGCAATTCTTGAAATCTTCCAGGCAGGGCTGTGAAACTCTTTGGTGAAAGTGTTATTTTACTTTGTCAGTTGCTTGCTCTTCACACTTTCACTTGACCGCTTTAAATGCAAAGTGCAAGCTCTCTTAGATAGTCCAGTTTCTTTGTCAGTAGTAGAGATGCTCTTTAATATTGAGCCCCTTGGATCTGCAGCTTTTCTACAGTGGACCTACTTGAAAGATGCTTTTGTTCTCACATCCTTGGGGGTGATCCTGAGAATGGCAGATGTGAAAAGTTGTCCAGGTAAGGTGATCATAATGGTCTTGGAGGAGAAGCTATATACAGAAGTGATATTTGATAAGCTCCTGTATTAGCAGCTGGCTGATTCCTAGCTTGATGTTTCTCTATTCACAGCTTAAGCTTTGTGATCCTGCTTGGAAGAACAGTCTGCTGCTACTAGCCAATGGGCTGCTACCGGAGCCACAGCAGCTGCCTCTCTGCTTAACATGCATGCAGCTAGCTGATCTACACCTGGGTCTTGCTCCGTCACTTTGGGTTATTCCAGGCTGCAGCTAATGTCATTATTGCGTGCACCAATTCTGACTTTTGTCACACTTCCTCACTGGGGGGGTAATGAAGTCTTGTGCTGATCGATCCAAGAGTGCGCCTGATAGGTGTTGAAGTGTGGGTGTCAATCTGAGTGCGTTACTGACAGAGGCAAATCGAACACGACATGACCTGTCTAGAAGCGTGTAAGGGAAAACCTTGCACGAGGACGGTTCAGTAAGAGATTGTAAGCTCTCTCAAGCAGAAATCTTTTCAGCTGCCAGAAACACTCAAAGCTGATTCTTTTAACGAACCCTGATATCCAACTGTTCATCTGTACTAGACTAGAATTGTTTTCAAAAGCATTCTGCAAAGCAAGGTTAAATAAAAGGCATAAGTTCATTCATTTCCACATTCTCTAATTAAGATGAACCAAAAGAAAACAAAACAGCGATTCTAGTGAGGCATCAGCCAATTTATCTTCAATGTCGGGGAATAATTATTTTGGCGTTCAACATCAGTCTTGGATTATAGTCCAACAAGGAGCTACAGAGGTCACAATTGTCACCCCACTTTTGCTCCCAAAGGCCGTTAAGCCTTCTTCTACTTCATAATTATTAACTTTCCCCAGCACCCTAATAAGTTACCAGCAGGCCAGTCCGTCAAGTTTTTTTATCTCTTTCATCCAGGGCAAGTGCAGATGTCTGATGGGCAGATGTGCTTTGCACTCCTCTCATTGGCTGACATAGCTGTCAATCACAGTAATCCATAGCACACTTCCCATCACTAGAGGCAGATACATACATGGAAGGTCCCTAGATGAGAAGACCAACAGAACAGCCTAGCCTCCAACATAATTACAGAGGTGAAGGGAAGGGATAAAAAGGTAGTCTTGCAAACCACCCTTAAAATACAGACAGGAGCTTTAGACCAAAAGTGGATGACATTGCAAAATAAATTTAAATTGTTGGTAAACATTGTCAAATATTGTCCAATAATATACAAGTCGTATAACTACTTTTAAGATTTCAATTTTTTTTTTTTCATTTTCTAGAAATAACAATTACAAAAACATAACATAACTCCAGACCGCTACAAAATGGGAGGGTAATAGACAAATGTTTCCGGGTAGTAGTGCAAACTTTTTCAAACATATCTATATAATTAGTCACCAGATATATCACAAAAAAAGGAAGACACATTCAAATAAAAGATAGTGCTAATATGACACCCATAGTGCAGTTGAAGAGCAAACTAATGCCAGATGTGGTTTTATGTCTCGTCATGCAGGATGGTTAACAAAACATTTGTGTGATAAAGTATATAAAGCAATATACCGTATTTATCGGCATATAACACGCACATTCATTTTAAGAGGGAAGTTTCAGGAAAAAAACTTATATTTTAAATAAGGAACTTTGAAGCAAAATAAGGGTCAGTGCCCATATGCAGCCTCACCATTTTCATCAATGTAGCCTGATCAATGCTGATCTGAAGCCTCATAAGTGCCATAAATGCAGCCTTACCATTGCCATCAATGCAGCCTCACCATTGCCATCAATGCAGCCTCGCCATTGGCATCAATGCAGCAGCCTCGCCTTTGACATCAATGCAGCAGCCTCACCATTGCCATCAGTGCAGCCTGATCAATGCCCATCTGCAGCTTAGAGGGAACAGGGAGGGGGGTGGGATGAGCGCTGACAGATTACATACAGTGAGAATCTCCTATGATAGACAGAACAGTGGTCCAGTGGTGGCCCAGGAGACTGGAATTCCTATTACAGAGGCCGCCAAGTAAACAGGAGATTCTCACTGTATGTAATCTGACGGCGCTCGTCCCGCCCCGCTCCCTGTCCCCTCCGAGGCAGCTAAAATTGAAGTATTGGCGTATAACACGCACACACTATCTGCACCAAATTTTCATGGTGAAAATGGGAGTGTTATACACCAATAAATACAGTAATTACTTTTTAATTTGACTTGTTGACCAAAAATTAAAATAATCTTGTCATCTGGTTTTGGTCTGGTGTTCCTTTCTGTATTTCTATGATTTGAGCTACTTGAGGGAAGCCTTGCTGTGTGAGTGCCAATTCAATAGAGGTATTAACCACTTCAGCCCCGGAAGAATTTACCGCCTTCCTGACCACAGCACTTTTTGCCATTCGGCACTGCGTCGCTTTAAATGACAATTGCGCGGGCGTGGCTGTGTTGGGCACATCACTGATCTCTGCTCCAATCACAGGGAGCAGAGATCAGTGTCACTTGTTGCTAGGCAGATGCTTGTTTACTATAGCATCTCTCCATTCTCCCTCTCCGTGAGGCAGTCGCGGGTATCCCCGCGGCGATCGAGTCTGCGGGACCCTTGACCCGACTCAATGAGCTTCCTGCGGGCGCTTGAGCGCGCTTCCGGTGGGGCATGTGCGCGCCCCCGCTGCCTCTTAAAGGGCAACGTACAGGTACGTGATTCTGCCTGTACTTGCCCTTCTGCCAACGTATATCGACGTGAGGCAGTCGCGTGTCGTGTGTACGTGGGATAAGAAAAAGTACCTCTGCATACGCTCTAAATCTTAGCTTACACAGTGCTGTTAACTCTCTCTTCTCTCCCATTTGATGGAGCTGGTACCTGAAAAGCCAGTGCTGTCACAGAGGAAGGGGAGTGAGCAGTGCCGGGACAAGGGGTAGGCAGGAGGGACAGTTTCCCCAGGCACAGCAGAGCAAGGGGCAGAGAATGGACAAGGATATGTG
Organism: Lithobates pipiens; assembly: GCF_037356315.1. Classification (NCBI taxonomy): domain Eukaryota; kingdom Metazoa; phylum Chordata; class Amphibia; order Anura; family Ranidae; genus Lithobates; species Lithobates pipiens. The sequence goes on along the minus strand of NW_027507788.1, from coordinate 140,739,405 downwards.
TCAGTGAAGAAAATATTTCTCTGTCTCAGTTGTGTCTCTGTCGGAGGAGGGCTGCTTTGACATTTATATCAGAGGGATGAGGTAGGGAACCTGGGAGGGGTGCATGGAACTAAATGGATCTTGGGAGGGGGGGCACTGTGGAAGGGAGGGTGCTGAACAGGGGCAGCCAGTCCATAGGGGGCACCTGGGTGCCGCCCCCCCCCCCCTCCTGTAGTCACAAAAAAAAGAATTTAAAACAGCCAATTTAAGACATAAAAAAGGCATTTAACATAGTACACTGTGGCGCCAGATGCAGTGCACTATGGGAAGCGCCATGTCTATGCAATCATGAGATTGCATACATGGCGCTTCATTTGCGGGCTCTTAACCCATCTTGCGGCGCAATAAAGAACGCTGAGTAGCTTCCGCCCGTAAAATCACTCTGAGCATTGTTGTTCAAACCCTGAGGTCACTTCTGGGTTTTGTGAAGCAGACGAAAGCCGAAAGTGACGTTGGCAACTCCGTTCTTCGGCCCGGGTGGAGCTGCAGAAAGGAGGAAGGTAAGAGAGCATGCCACGTTCTGCACTCGAGACCCAAACCCACGCTCTGCCTGACCTCACTGAGTGGCCCTATTAGCTCCAGGACTAGGCAGTGGCTGATAAATAACATCAAACTGCTTGGAGGTACAAAGCATAGAAAGTTCTCCAAGCCCCCCCTTCCCTGGCCCCTTCCAAAATCCTTCCTGCCCCTGTCTTCTGCTGCCTTGTTGTCCTTGTTACCAGCTAAGACCTTCACAAACATTTAGTGATGCCATGAATTGAGTTTTATCTGTACAGGCCTTTCATCTCCTACCTCTTTATAATCCTGGAAACCCTTTCACTGCCGACAAGTGCTTTATAAAGACTTGGATGAGCCCCCTCTCTAATATAACAAAGCGTTATTACTAGGGGCATAGTTCTCATTTATCCTGTGTTTGATCTCCTGTAAAAATTGCTTTTTGTAACCCTGTAATTGATGGAGAATTTAGCATTGCTCTAAGAGGTACCTGCACTACTGTCATGTACTCATTGGGAGCTGTATCACTGGGGGTGACCTGTGCTCATGTATAGTACAGTCACCCTTGAAGTACTGTGGGTTAAGAAAGAAGAAATGAATATATATATATATATATATATATATATAAATATATACACATTTTAGTGTTGTATCTGTGTCTAGGTATAGCTACTGCATAAACTATATATATATATATATATATATATATATATACACTCTATACATACATTTACTGGATACACTACAATAACTACTGGCTATACTATAGTTATAGTCAATATTTTATCGAGATATATACTCTGTCCTGTGATCTGAGCTGTATAATCCTGTCACTATTGGTGGAAGCAAGGGGAATACGAGGGACGGAGTGGGTGGATTATATAAGGGGTGTGGTTTATGAGAAGTGGGAGGGGTCAACACTGATGGGCGGGGTCTGGCACCCCCCCATCCAAAAACTTCACTGCCACTGGTGCTGAAGGGTTTTAAGGGAAACAGGAAGTCAAGGGGCTCTTGGAGGGTTTTGAGGAGTAGAGGTCTAGGGCTGAGTTGAGTGTGCTCACTCAGTTCAGACCTCCTTCTCAGTGAAGCACCCACCAGAGGCAGCTTCTCCTTCCTCTTCTCTGATCATGTGCTGTTACACATGACAAGAAAGCCAGAAAGAAGAGCAGCCTGCCATCACTCCCCAGTGGCATCATGCTGAGACAGAGGTGTGTTCTCAGCAGGTACCCACTTTTTTCCACCCACAGTTGGCTGCTATTGTAGGGAGCAGAAAGCAGAATTCTTCTTCCAGCAACTATTGAGTCCCCTGCTTCTTCTGACAGGAGTGACACTGCCGTCCTTTCTGTCAGGGAGGTACTGGAGAACAGAGCACTATACGCTTCCAATATATCCCCTTTCCACAGTTCAACACTGCGCCCAGGGCGCATGTCTCTTCTGTCCCTCCCACCCTTGTCCAACCCCTGCCTACATCACAAAGGTCCTATATTAAGCTCATCACATTCCAGATATGCACAGAAAGCTTAAGAAAAAAAATAACCTTCTGGTATCTGCATTTGGGAATCGTTGGATAGCCAGTGAATAAAGGGAAATTATTTTTAAGAAAATATAATATTCTGTTTCATTTTAATTATCTGCTTTTGAAAACATTTTAGTCTGCTTTTCAGGTTCAGTCGAAAAAGATATTTCTCTGAACAATAGTCATGAATAAGATCCTGACTTAAAGAAGATTGAAATCAACATGATCTATTTAATACTGCTGTGTGTCAGCTCGGGTTGAAGTTTCTTTTCAGACTGCATGCTTTTGTGCCTATTAATATACAAATAATTTTCTGAATATTTGGGTTTAAGGGGCTCTTTAGTATTTAGTAATTTTAAAGACAAAAACATGACATCATTACAGAAGGGAGGGCTCTACTAGCCAGTGGTGGTGCGTTCATAAAGGGTGCAGGAGCGCAGCCCCCACTCTCCTGTCACTCTCTAATCACCATAGATAGGTTCATGCATTGCATGAATCTATCTATAGTTGCTGCTGACACCCCCTATTCAGGTGCCCGGCCCCTTTTCTGTCACCGGGCACCTGAATTACAGTGGCGGGGGTGTTTTTTGGAAGCACCTGATTAGAGCTGTAGGCTCTAATAGGCGTCCAAAATAGTGAGATGCGGGCGCAACGCTGTGCGTTCCTTGTCACTCAGCAGTATTTTAGCAACCAAAGGAATTCGCTTTGCTAACATTGTACCGCCCCTTAGCCAATCAGGTGCACAGGTCTGTGTTACCTGTGCCCTGATTAGCTAAAACGACAGGTGCTGTGATTGGGCGCCGATCAGGCATCCAATCATAGCAGAGGATGAGAGGAGGAGCGGGCAGGAGAAGAAATGGAGGACACCACACACCGGACATCGCTGCCGCCATCACCTGAGTCAAGGTAAGTGCCGGACAGGGGGCACAGTGGCAGCACTTGGGGCACAGAGATCAGCAGCATGTGCAGTAGGAGATGTATTTATGGTCTTCTTTGCAGGGACATTTTTATTTTTAGTCACAAGGAAATCTTGCTCTCAGGCTCTATGCAGTTGATGGTTTTTCACTTTATTTTAAATGATTCAGAATACAACAGGAACACATAAAGTGAGTGGCACAAAATTTACTGCGAAACATACAAAGAAAGTAAAATGCAATGTACCTGTATCTGCTTTACACTGTATCTGTGCAATTTGGAGGACTTAAAAAAAGGATTGCTTGAGTGATTTTCAGGAAGGATAAATTGTGAAACCTGTTCATTATGGGCAACAACTTTTTTCTATGTTTTTTTTTTCTATTTTAATTTATAAATAGCCCCATTACATTCTAAGGTCTCTGTTGGTTACAGGAAATAAAGCTTGCCTCACACTGCATATTACTTATATGTCTTATTATACTTACTGGGCAAAGTGGCTGCGTTTGCTGGGCACAGCGGCTGCGTTTTAATGGGCACAGCGGCTGCGTTTGATGGGCACAGTGGCTGCGTTTTAATAACCACAGCGGCTGAATTTGATGGCACAGGGGCTGTGTTTTATGGCACAGTGGCTGTGTTTGATGGGCACATTGGCTGCTTTTTAATGGGCACAGTGGCTGCGTTTGGTACAGTGGCTGCGTTTGATGGGCACAGTGAGGCTGCAATCGATGGGGCTTTTTTTTCCTGAATTTTTCAGTTTGTTTGCGCCCTCCCAAAAATTTTGAGCACCAGCCACCACTGCTACTAGCACTACTTGTACATAAATGTATCACATGTAGAACCCTACTGGTTTAAAACAAAATATCAGATGGAGAACTGTTCATTTAAATGTAGTATATTTTCCAATAGCCACAAAGGATATAAATACACTTTGTGTGCACTAAACATCTTTGCAAACCCAGATATTACCTTGTAAACGTAGCAATGATTGCAAATGATTAAAATGCTGTAAGTAGTCAGTGCAGAGAGCAGAGCTGTGGGAGGGGCCCAGTAAGTCCACCCGCTACAGTCTGCCTGCAAAAATCTACAGGAGGGGGCGTTGAGAAGACCAGTCACCTTGCACAAGAAGAGAGGGCAGTGGGGACTGGTCTTTATTAGAGGAAGCTTCTGAGACAAAGTACAGAAGCTGCTACTAGATTGCTGCTAGGGTACTGTACAGATCTATAAGAAATACACAAAGGACACCAAGAGTCGAGTGAGAATATACATGCCTTTTGTATTTAGACACAATTTGCTAAGTCTGAATTTTAGCTTTGAATGCAATCAAGTTTTTCTTTGATCTGAGAAAAAAAAATGGAAGAAGGTGTGAGTGTGTTTTAACTTGTTTGATAGGGATTATAACTTATGTAGAATATTCAAGTGGATTTTTACTTCTAGGACATTTATAAAATAGTAAGTATATGAGTGAGTGGTACTACCGCAACATAAATACAGTCCAAAGAGTATAACATGTATAGATGACTGTTTGTGTGCCAATTCCAACTAGCAATACATCCATTTTAAAATAAAAATTATGTTTATTAAATGACCTCAATTACAATTGGCCATTAAAAAGTTATTACAAATTACAACCCCCCCAGGGACTGCTTAAGTATGTTCAGTCCACTCTGCCTCTCAACCTCAATAACAGTCCCAGCCACCTCTGGAACGCCTGACAATAATGTAAGTGCAATGACCAATGAGAAACACACACGTTATAATAAAACACAGAAATTGTCTTTACTGCAATATTTCTGTGGAAGAATAACAAACAGTAAAAATATATATTTGAGTAATCAACTAGAGAGCAATAACTGAGATTTAAGAGCAAAATAGCTCTCAAGTAGGGATGAGCTTCGAGTTCGAGTCGAACTCGTGTTCTACTCGAACATTGCCTGTTCGCCTGTTCAGCGAACAGTGAACAATTTGTGCTGTTCGCAGCAAATTCGAAAAGCCGGAACACCCTATACAAGTCTATGGGAGAAATCTAAAGTGCTCATTTTAAAGGGTAATATGCAGGTTACTGTCCTAAAAAGGACTTGGGGACCTGGGTTCTGCCCCAGGGGACATGGATCAATGCAAAAAAAAGTTTTAAAAACTGCAGTTTTTTCAGGAGCAGTGATTTTAATAATGATTAAAGTGAAACAATAAAAGTATAATATTCCTTTAAATTTCGTAGCTGGGGGGTATCTATAGTATGCCTGTGAAGGGGCGCATGTTTCTGGTGCTTAGAACTGTCCCTGCACAAAGTGTCATTTGTGCAGGAAAAAAAGTCTTTTAAAATCACTTGCGGCTAAATTGTCGGGTCTCCGTTAATACAGAGAACACTCAATGAGTGTTCTCTGTATTAGCCGACAATTCATTCATTCATTGATTTAAAAAAAAAAAAAAAGCGTGGGGGTTCCCCTAAATTCAATTACCAGGCCCTTCAGGTCTGACATGGATATTAAGGGGAACCCCTGTCAAATAAAAAAAAATTGACGTGGGGGTCCCCCTAAATATCCATACCAGACCCTTCAGGTCTGATATGGATATTAAGGGGAACCCCGCATCAAATTAAAAAAATTTTTTACATGGGGTCCCCCTAAAAATCCATATCAGACCCTTTATCCCAGCACGCAACCTGGCAGGCCGCAGGAAAAGAGGGGGGACTAGAGAGTGCCCCCCCTTACCTCCTGAACCATACCAGGCCACATACCCTAAACATTGGGAGGATGCTTTGGGGGTCTGTGACCCCTCAAAGCACCTTGTCCCCATGTTGATGAGGACAAGGGCCTCATCCTCACAACCCTGGTTGTGAGGATCTGCGGGCGGGGGGCTTATCAGAATCTGGAAGCACCCTTTAACAAGGGGACCCCCAGATCCCGGCCCCCCCCTGTTTGAAATGGTAAGGGGGTACAAAAGTACCCCTACCATTTCACAAAGAAAGTGTTAAAATGGTTAACCACTTTCAGACCGGACCAATTTGCTGGTCAAAGACCAGACCACTTTTTGCGATTCGGCACTGCGTCGCTTTAACTGACAATTGCGCGGTCGTGCGACGTGGCTCCCAAACAAAATTGACGTCCTTTTTTTCCCACAAATAGAGCTTTCTTTTGGTGGTATTTGATCACCCCTGCGGTTTTTATTTTTTGCGCTATAAACAAAAATAGAGCGACAATTTTGAAAAAAACGCATTATTTTTTACTTTTTGTTATAACAAATATCCCCCAAAAATATATAAAAAAACATTTTTTTCCCTCAGTTTAGGCCGATACGTATTCTTCTACATATTTTTGGTAAAAAAATCGCAATAAGCGATTATTGATTGGTTTGCGCAAAAGTTATAGCGTTTACAAAATAGGGATAGTTTTATAGCATTTTTATTAATAATTTTTTATTATTTTTTTTTTTTACTAGTAATGGCGGCGATCAGCGATTTTTATTGTGACTGCGACATTGTGGGGGACCCATCGGACATTTTTGACACATTTTTGGGACCATTGTCATTTATACAGTAATCACTGCTATATAAATGCAGTGATTCCTATGTAAATGACACTGGCAGTGAAAGGGTTAACCAGTGGGTGGCAGTGTAAGGGTTAAGTGTTCCTAGGGGAGTGTTACTAACTGTGGGGGGGTTGGGCTTTCATTTAGTGTACACTGATCTCTGCTCCAATCACATGGAGCAGAGATCAGCGTCACTAGTTGCTAGGCAGAATAGACAAATGTTGTTTACACAGCATTTGCTCTATTCGGCCGCTCCGTGAGACGATCGTGGGGATGCCCGCGGCGATCGAGTCCGCGGGTCCCGCGACCGGACTCACGGGGGTCCCGACCAGCGCGGGAGCGCGCCGCCGGTGGCGTGCTCCCGATGGCAGGGCGGCATCGAATATTGGACGTACCTGTACGCCAATATGCCTGCCCGTGCCATTCTGTCGACGTACATCGTCGTGCGCTGGTCGGGAAGTGGTTAAATAAGACAAACACACTTTTGAAAAATTCCTTTATTAAAAATAAAAAAAAATAAAAAAAAGATTCCAGCGGTGCTAATCCACTCTTGCTATCCAGCGACGGATCTCCAGGGTCCAGCGATGGATGATCATATCCAGCGACGGTGGATCTCTCAGTCCAGCGCTGTCCATACATCCTTCTTCTGTCTCCACTCCGGAGACACTGCAGAGAGCCCAGCGCTGACGTTTCTTATATTAGGAGGGCGGGGCCACCCGTCACCTGACCCCGCCTCCTCTGATGCTGGTGAAGGGAGCCAGGGGTTCCCCAGTGACGTATGGGTGACCCCGCCCCCTCTGATGTAACGGAAACCTGCGTTACATCAGAGGGGGCGGGGTCACCCACACATCACTGGGGAACCCCTGGCTTCCCTCTCCAGCATCAGAGGGGTGGGGTCAGGTGACGGGTGGCCCCGCCCTCCTAATATAAGAAACGTCAGCGCTGGGATCTCTGCAGTGTCTCCGCAGTGGAGACAGAAGACGGATGCATGGACAGCGCTGGACTGAGAGATCCCCCGTCGCTGGATATGATCATCCATCGCTGGACCCCGGAGACCCGTCGCTGGATAGCAAGAGTGGATTAGCACCGCTGGAATCTTTTTTTTTTTTTGAGGGTATGTGGCCTGGTACGGTTCAGGAGGGAGGGGGGGCCGCTCTCTCGTCCCCCCCTCTTTTCCTGCGGCCTGCCAGGTTGCGTGCTCGGATAAAGGGTCTGGTATGGATATTTAGGGGGACCCCCACGTCATTTTTTTTTTAAATTTGACACGGGGTTCCCCTTAATATCCATGTCAGACCTGAAGGGCCTGGTAATTGAATTTAGGGGAACCCCCACGCTTTTTTTTTTTTTTTTTATCAATGAATGAATTGTCAGCTAATACAGAGAACACTCATTGAGTGTTCTCTGTATTACGGGGAGCCGACAATTTAGCCGCAAGTGATTTTAAAAGACTTTTTTTCCTGCACAAATTACACTTTGTGCAGGGACAGTTCTAAGCCCCAGAAACATGCGCCCCTTCACAGGCATACTATAGATACCCCCCAGCTACGAAATTTAAAGGAATATTATACTTTTATTGTTTCACTTTAATCATTATTAAAAATCACTGCTCCTGAAAAAACTGCCATTTTTAAAAATTATTTTTGCATTGATCCATGTCCCCTGGGGCAGGACCCAGGTCCCCAAACACTTTTTAGGACAGTAACCTGCATATTACCCTTTAAAATGAGCACTTTAGATTGTGAACGTTCGAGTCCCATAGACTTTAATAGGGTTCTAAAGTTCACACGAAGTTTAGGTCTGTTCGCAGGTTCTGGTGCGAAACGAACAGGGGGGTGTTCGGCTCATCCCTACTCTCAAGCTGCTTTCGGAGGATTCCAAACACTAGAAGGTCCTCAAGAGCAGCGACACAATTAAATGGCAAACAAAGCACAATATGACACTTTAAATTAGATTGGTTACCCCTACTCAGGTTAGCTCAGGTTAGTCCAGGGAGGAGGAGAGCAGAGGAATGACTCCCTTTGCGTCAGGCCTCTCTCTACTGTCCTCTGACACCACAAGCTCAACCCGAAAACACTCTATACAAATCAACAGGTAATAGCTTAACTTCTTATATAAATTGTCCCACACACCCAATGCATATACAGAGTCCTGAATATGTGTGTGTGTATCCGTATGGCACTAGTAGCTCCAGTCCTTTTCAAGCAAAAATAAGACTTGGTGTCTTCAGCTAGCCACGTTCGTTGGTGCACTTTAACTCCTGGGTAGCAGGGCCAAACAACACAACTGGCTCAGATTATCAAGTGAAACAGACCAGGTTTTGTTCAACAAGATGGGAGGACAATGATGTCTGTATACAATGTCCCAGAAATGGATAGCCTTATCCATTAATCCCTGTGGTACTACAAGTGTCAGCAAGATGACTACCAGCAATGATGTCTGTATACAGCTTTCAAATAACTCCTTCTGTAGTGCAGTGTCTGTTCCCTTCAGATGGGCAGAAATGCCCCCTCATCAAATCCTGGGATCAAGGCCCAAACCAAACATCCAGGAACAGACAGGCTCTCTTGGCAACCCGACTGGTCACCTCACACTGGAACAATTCACTGTCAGTGGAGATGCACCTCAATATGCACCTGGGATCCCCCCTCTCTCAGGCTGGACGTCCCAACTGGCGGTGGAGACCTGAAGTGCGTGGGAAAATCATCTGAGAGACAGCATCTCTCCCTCAGGTCTGGTCTCTTCCCTCCCTCAATGGTGACTCACTTTTCCTCAGGAGTCAAAATGGAGTCTCTTACTTTCCTGTCACAGAGCATCCTGGGCTTTTTGTAGTTCGTTCCTGAATACCAGGCTATAGAGCCTCTTTGTGAGGGAACTGCATGTCCCAGAATCCATTGCAGCTACTTCCTGCAGCTTAGTACAGTCTCTCTGATTGGCTGCTGTAACTGTGCCTTTAATTGGCTTACTTCTTCCTGTCAATAGGGGAACAAGAGAGGCTACTGAATGCACAGCTCTGTGTGTATGTACTCATATTACAACAGACTCAGTCAGTGAAAAAGGAAGAAGGAGGGGGGATTAAAATCTCCCTTGCAGCTGCTTGCAGGCAGCTCTCCCTAACTCCAGCTGGAAAGCCTGTGTACATTGTTCCGGCCAACTTGGCGGGTCATAGGTTATAGAGTGAGACGCTACACTAAAGCTGGAGAGTGAAAAATCATGCCCACTTCTGCATAGAAACCAAAGCTTAATTTAACAAGCTGAGGTTAAAAGCTGATTGCTTTCTATGCAGAAGTGAGCCTGATTTTGCACTCTGCAGCTTTAGTAAATAAATCCCATTGTACTTTACCACACTTTTAGAAGCCTCAGATCTATCTAGCTCCTGCTGCTATACTATCTTACCCCTATCGATTTTCAGTTGCATACATGAATACACATTTGTCCCATCTATGTTTAGCACCAACAGTACTCTTACCACCACACCAGCAAGATAAAGTCATATAATATGAATAACACGTTTTCACAGAAAGCTTTATCAGGAGGTCAAAGATACTTTTAAACAAAAACAAAAACAACTGAATAGCATCATTATAGGGCTTGGACTCATATCAATATACACTATATTGTCAAAAGTATTGGATCGCCTGTCTTTACACGCACATGAAATTTAATGTCATCCCAGTCTTAGTCCGTAGGGTTCACTATTGAGTTGGCCCACCCTTTGCAGCTATAACAGCTTCAACTCTTCTGGGAAGGCTGTCCACAAGGTTTAGGAGTGTCTCTATGGGAATGTTTGACCATTCCTCTAGAAGTGCATTTGTGGGGTCAGGCACTGATGTTGGACTCGCTCGCAGTCTTCGTTCTAATTCATCCCAAAGGTGTTCTATCGGGTTGAGGTCAGGGCTCTGTGCAGGCCAGTCCTCCATTCCAAACACACTCATCCATGTCTTTATGGACCTTGTTTGTTCACTGGTATAAATCATTTGGTGAAAGGGGGATTGTGGTATGGGGTTATTCTTCAGGGGTTGGGCTTGGCCCCTTAGTTTCAGTTAAGGGAACTGTTAAGGCATCAGAATACCAAGACACTTTGGACAATGTAATCTTCCCAACTTTGTGGAACAGTTTGGAGATTGCCCCTTACTGTTCCAATATGACTGCGCACCAGTGCACAAAGCAAGGCCCATATAGACATGGAGGAGAGAGTTTGGGGTGGAGGAACTTGACTGGCCTGTCTAACCTGCCTGCCTAACTTCAACCTGATAACACCTTTGGGATAAATTAGAGCAGACACTACGAGCCAGGCCTTCTTGTCCAACATCAGTGCCTGACCTCACTAATGCGCTTCTGGAAGAATGTTCAACTATTTCCCATAGACACACTCCTAAACCTTGTGGACAGCCTTCCCAGAAGAGTTGAGGCTGTTATAGCTGAAAAGGGTGGACCAACTCAATACTGAAACCTACGGACTAAGACTGGGATGCCATTAAAGTTCATATGCATGTAAAGGCAGGTGTCCCAATGCTTTTGACAATATAGTGCATGATTATATCATGTAATTTACAAACATCTAACAGTACCTCTGAACGCCTGATGAAGCTTTCTGAGAAAGACTTTGCAATTGAACGACATGACTAGAATGGCTGTATAAATCTCTTATGCCGTGTACACACGGTCGGAATTTTGGCAAGCAAAAACTGATGAGAGCTTTTCATCGAAAAATGCAACCGTGTGTATGCTCCATCAGAATTTTGCTGGCCGAATGTCCGCCAGCAAAAGATTAAGAGCATGTTCTCAATTTTTCAGACAGAAAAGGTTTCTGTTGGAAATTCCGATCGTGTGTATGCAATTCCGACGTGCAAAAACTCACGCATGCTCAGATTCAACTATGAGATGGAAGCTATTGGCTACTGGCTATTGAACTTCATTTTTTCCTAGTCCCGTCATATGTCTTGTACATCACCGTGTTCTTGACTGTTGGGATTGGGTGTGACCGTGTGTATGCAATACAGCGTGAGCGAAATCCCTTCGGGAAAACCATCAGAGCATTAGATTTCATTGGCTTTGTCCATTGGCTGTTATAGCAAATGGTTCTGTGCACTGTAACAGCAAATACTTACAGCGTAGATAGGGAGGATAGGAATTTTTACCCACATCCATCTTCCCAATAGCTTTGCATTCATTAGGCTGCCTGTCACATTCATCGGGAAAGAATTAATGGTTCTTTTTGGCTATCCCTGCTTTTCTCTGAATACCCAATACAATGCAGAGAGGATCCTCTGCAGCTGGCAATCAATGGTTTCTACCAAAGCTTTTGACAAATCATTATCAGCTCATTTTCTTGTACAGCCTTTGTGCCTCAGTATCCAAGCCATGTTTTGCACACTAAAGCCAAGCAAAGTCCCCAACCACATTACACAAGGAACATTTCAGAGCGCACACATCTCATCTCTGTTATGATAGCTAATTCAAACACAATCAGCAGTCTAGCCAGGAGGAATTCAAGAAATGATTGCCACAAAAGAAAAATCCTGTTTTTATGGACACTGTCTCTAAATTTCTTTTTTTGTGCACAAACCAGAAAATATATATATATATAATGCTAAAATGGGATTTTAAAGCGTAAGTGTGGACAGATATAAAAGACCCCCACTTATTTCACGAGTATTCATTCCATTAGATGTCTTTGTGGAAAACATCTGTAATCATTTGCATACCAGCATTTAGATTTCCACAGGAAGGCAAAACAAGCTATTTCTGTGCTTAAATATATGTTTTTTAAATGCATTTAAAGTACTGCAGTGTGTTTTGTGAACATGTGTATTAAAGCCCAACTCCAGGAATTAGAAAAAAAAATCTACTCTTGCAGTTGGGACCCCCTGCACTACTGCAAGGTTTAAATGCTTGTTGTGGTTAGGAGGTAGGGGAACAGACAGGATTACTTAGATGTGTAAAAGAAGAAAATGGTGCTGTATCCTAAACCCTAAACTAAGCCACAGCTCAAATGTGAGATATGCACAAAGAATTATATTTTATAAATAGGGTGCTGTGCTCTATACTAATATAGTGAAAAATACATAATAATATTAAATAATATAATAATAATTATATATATAATATAATATAATAAACATTGCATAGCAACACAAAAGTGAACATAAATTAACACATTGCATAATGACAATAACAATTAGTGAGTGGCAACATGTGTCAGCAAATATATCCTTCAAGATGAATAATGTGTGGAAAACAGTACACAAGGTGTTTAAAGCCCTCTTCCTCCTACTTTTTCTCTAGGGATAGCAAACAAATGGCAGATCCAACCACAGCAGCCTCCGAACACTACTAAAGAGTGGATTGGATTTGAATAGGCTATTAATGACTGCATTGCATGTTGTGGGGTGAGAATATGACTGGGGCCATGAGCAGCTTAAATAGGAGCCAAGTTGCACCACTGGAGGGGCAATTCTGAAGCATGGAGTAAGGCCATTATTCTGGAAACCCCTAGACAGTAATGAAAAATTATCCATTGCAGTGCAAGGAGGCCCCACTGCTAGGGTAGCTTTTTTTTCTAATTCTTGGAGCTGTGCTTCAATATTCATTCTCAAAATTGGAAGTCTCAAGATGGAATTTTTCTTAAATTTCTAACAATGTATATGGTTTTAGTTCAAGAAATGCCATTCATACCAAAATTAAAGGTTAAACACAAACAAAATGTTTTAGTACTTAAACCACATGCATTAAATCTCTGTCCCCATTATTGAATTTAATGCCAAGATTTTTCAAACTAAATATTATTGCATTGCCAGCTTTACAGCTAGTGGTCCGGTCTTCTACTCTCCACCACTGGAATTCGGGCAGGCACAGGACCACATTTATTCCTGATTAGGGATGAGCTCCGGCGTGTGGCTGATGGTCCTGCACTGACGACAGTGCAGGTGTGATAACAGGCACTGCAACAGCTGGAAATCAGCATAAAGAATGGCTTTGGTGAAATCATCATGTCAACCTGAACCAACAGAGAGAAAGATCACAAGACTGTGGAGCAAGGTGAGTATTATTGAGTACTAGTCTATCCTATCCTAAAAACAAGCAATATATTCTTTATGAGCAGAGTGAGGGCGGTAATTTCGACTTGTTTCAATCTGGCCTCAGTTGGGCTTTAAAAGTATGCAAGTTACGTAAAAAAATATTTTATTGTAACCACAACAATAACTCAAAATATAGTATGCATTTGCTAGCAATGCCTTATACTTCCCCTTTAATACAAATAAGTTCTGCAGACTCCTAAAATTTATAATGTTCAATCTACTTTTTGCTTTGTAATAGAGGACTACAGCTGGTCCTTAATACAGTACATATTGCTTGGAAAACTGATTTAGAAAAAAATATTTTTCGAGTGAGTGGGCATATAATACATTTTCTTCTTCTTTTTCTTTGGATTATTATTATTATTATATAAACTAAAAGTCTCATATGAATTAAATTTGATGGTGGAAAAACATAAGAACAGAGAGATACGATTCTAAACTTTTGTATTTGCAAAGCTGCTGTATTTGGCTGAATAAATGAAAATCACAATTGGGTTTTACAAGTGCGTTTATTCTTTAAAGGCTAGCTGCACTTTAAAAATGCATTAGCTCTTCAAATGCATCCAGCGATACTGAGCAATTAGCAAATATAACCTCTTAGCTTTGACTCTTCTTTTTTCTTTTTTTTTTTTACTTTAGAGCTGTTGTTATAAGTCCAGTAATCTGCAGTACACTCTACAAAGAAGCTCAATGTTTGATTCAATATCTTTAATGCCAGGGGCCAAGAAAATTATACCTATATTCCACCGCACTCTTGTAATCACTGGAGAGACAGATCCTAAAGCAGGCAGCCACTGTATAAGTAATGCTACAGCTTTCCATTCTCTCCATCTGATACAACTTCAGCCAGACAACTGTAGGACTCATAATGCACATCTAAAGAGATCATTGATGCCTCCAATCTTCTCAGGCCTGATTTGAGGCAGGTTTCTTTCTACACTGTGCATTCTAAACATTATTTAGCTGGGGGGTGGGGGGGGGTCAGGACCGGATGTCCAGGTGAAAGGACTGAGAGTTCTGGCTTCCTAGGCTGTCTATCCTGCTCAATCCTGTGGATATCCTAGGCATCCTGCTCAGCCAGTGACTGCCACCAATTCGGGGACCTTTCCCTGACACATCAATGCCATCAAAACGGAGATTGAGCAGGACACAGCCTCCTCCCAAGCCCCACATCTCACCGGCTGAACCTCGTGTGGCGACCATCTTGCTTTGTCCACACGATCGGCTGTATTCTACAGCATTCTCACAGAGCTGTGTCACGATCAGGAGTGAGGCCGAGATGCTGAGAGGGCTCCCCTTGCGGCCGAGTGCAGCACAACCCTGAAGATGACACAGGGATGCAGTGCCCACAGTAGCACAGATTGCCAGGTAGCAGCAGCAGAGGACAAGAGCCGAGTAAACAAGTCTCTGGGGGCAACCGTGCTAGGAAGTCCAGGAGCGGAGTAACAGAAGTCCAGAAGAGGAGTCAAAGCCAAGCCGGGATCGGGTGCAGGGAGCTGACAAGGAACGTCGGGTACAAGCCAGGGGTAAGAGCCAGGAGAACAACAGGAGCAGGTCGAGCAAGCCGGGTCGGACACAGGTACACAGGGGAGCTGACGATAATCCAGCGATGCAGCACTGTCAGGCGAACGTTTAAATAGGCGAGGTGCCCAGGTCACGTCGTGAGCGCGTCGAGGCGATCGTACGGCTACGTCGAGTACGTTGTGCGTTCGTATCATCACCGCGTACGCCCGCCTGATCAAACGTAGCGTCGGCCGTTCGTCTTGGAACTACCTTGCGCTTCCGTGGGCGCTGACGCGCGTTAACACGAACGTACCTCGTGAGGTTGCGCCTACTTCCCTGACAAGCTGCCTCAGACCCATCCAATGGATTACAATCTGGGCACACCAGACAAGGGCCCTGGGATGGGTCAGCCCGTTTCTCCGGAGGAGACACCTATTGCCACAATCCTGGCAGCCATTGAGGCCAGCAGAACATCTCTAATGGGCCACATAGACTCCCTAGTTCTGGAGTGTGGACTGATCTGCAATGACAAGGATAAATCCAGGGGGGATAATAGAGGGAGAACCCAGAATCTCTGTGATGAAAGATAACTCATTGTCAGGGCTGGGCTCAGCCCTTCCTTATCTGAGCTGGTTGCTCAGCTGTCTGCTAATTGCGAGCTCCTATCTCTCCACAGGTACTCAGCTGTTGATGATCCTGCTTGTCAGTCCTGCCTACTTAAGCCATCCAGCGCCGAGGATCTTTGCTTTTGCCTTAGTCAACTCTCCTGCATTCCTGTTAAAAGAGTAGCCACCCCAAAGCACCTTGTCCCCATGTTGATGGGGACAAGGGCCTCATCCCCACAACCCTTAAACAGTGGTTGTGGGGGTCTGCGGGCGGGGGGCTTATCGGAATCTGGAAGCCACCTTTAACAAGGGGACCCCCATATCCCAGCCTCCCCCCTGTGTGAATTGGTAATGGGGTACAAATGTATCCCTACCATTTCACAATAAAAGTGTCAAAATGGTAAAAAAGACAAGACACAGCTTGGGACAAGTCCTTTATTAAAAAATAAAAAAATTAAAATGTCCCACAAAGTACGTTCATGCCGCCCGCCGTCTGACACATCTTCGCTGTGACAGCTCTTATATAACAGAGGGCGGGGACTTCCCCATGGCTTCCCCGTGGCATCAGAGGGGGGCGGGGTCACCGTTTATGTAAACGGGTGGACCCACCCCCCCATGGGAGGCTCCCGCTGTCTGACGCATCTTAGCTGTGACAGCTCTTATATAACTGAGGGCAGGGCGGAGACTTCCTTGTGGTGTCAGCAGGGTGGGTCACCAGATTACGTCACCGGGTGGCCCTGCCCTCAGTTATATAAGAGCTGTCACAGCGAAGATGCGTTGGAAGGTGGGAGCCTCCCATGGAGGAGGGTTGGTCGCAGCTTTTTCTTTTCTTCTTTTTCGGGGCGGCGTGAACTTACTTCGTGGGACATTTTTATTTTTTTATTTTTTAATAAAGAACTTGTCTCAAGCTGTGTCTTGTCTTTTTACCATTTTGAATTTTTTTTGTGATCTGGGGGTCCTCTTGTTAAAGGGGACTTCCAGATTCCAATAAGCCCCTTGCCCGCAGACACCTCCCCAATGCGTGTCAATACCGGAATGATGTATCTTCCTCAGGGAGAAGATTCGTCATCCCGGTATCAACACGCGTTGGGGAGGGGCCAGAATGGTACGACAGACAAGTTATCTATCTAGGAGGAAGCGCCTACCATCCCGATACCATTATGGTATATTCGTTTCACGCTGGACATAGAGTGGTGCACTGGTGTGGAGTGCTTTTTTGATTTGTTTAATAAACCTTTTAATTCTATATCACGCTATTGAGCTCTCTTATTCCTTGTATCCCCAAGACACTGCATTGAAGAGTCCATGATTCTGGCATCAGTATAGAGCCCAGTGGTGGTTCACAAGCATGTATTGATAGAGCGTAATTGCTGAGTCACACACTCTGAGGTGAGCGTTTAATACTTAGGGGGGTCACCGAAGTAAGGACACTATTGCATGGTCTGCAGCACCAACACCGCAACCTTTATCACATGGACATTTGAACATGTTCACAGTGTTAGAGCTGGAAATCACATTTATGCACAGTAGCACTTTTTTGTATTCAGTGGAAGTGGGATCATTGCAGTTTTTCATGACCCATTGGACACAATCATAAGTGATATATCTGATAACCACTTGGTTGCACAGAAGCACTTTATATCTATATATATATATATGTGTGTGTGTGTATGTGTATATATATATATATATATATATATATATATATATATATATATATTTATATACATTGATGTCACTTTATATGATTGTTTACTGATTATATTTGATTTATTAATCTTTTTTTTTCTTTATTCTTTATGGTATGCACTTTGATTTTCACCTGATTTATTGTGTAATTGTGTAGTACATTTAAAGTGCAGCCTGTATATCTAATCTATGGATTTTAGGGGGACCCCCACGCAATATTTTTTAATTTTTGATTTGGGGTTTCCCTTAATATCCATACCAGTTCCAAAGGGGGGGGGAGAATCCCATGCTCTTTTTTTCGATTATCTGTATCTACATTGCCGAGACCCGACAATTCATTACAGCTGCGATCAGTTTTAAATGACAATTTTTCCTTTAGAAATTTCATTTTGCTGTGGTACTGTTCTAAACACAGGAAAATGTGCCATTTTACAGGCATACTATAGACACCCCCCAGGCACGATATTTAACCACTTGCTGACCAGCCACCGCAGTTGTACTGTGGCAGAATGGAATGGTTGGGTAAAAAAATGTTGTGTAAAGTTACTTCACCCTGCGCCCCCTGCTCGCCCATAGCGATCTATCTCTTTCTCTACAAAGTCCACTCCCCCCCCCCCCTTCAGTTAGAACACACACTAGGGAACACATTAACCCCTTGATCACCCACTAGTGTTAACCCCTTCCCTAACAGTGACATTTTTACAGTAATCAATGCACTTTTTTAGCACTGATCACTGTAAAAATGGTCCGAAAAATGTGTCACAATTGTCCAATGTGTCCACCATAATGTCGCAATCCTGATAAAAATCACAGATCGCCACCATTACTAGTAAAAAAATAATAATAATAATAATAAAAAAAATGCCATAAAACTATTTTGAAGATGCTTTTTGTTTATAGCACAAAAAATAAAAACCATAGAGGTGATCAAATACCACCAAAAGGAAGCTCTATTTGTGGGAAAAAAAGGACGTCAATTTTGTTTAGGTGCAATATCGCACGACATCTCACTGAGTGAGAGAGACACTAGGAAGGACGCTGGAACGCACCGCTTGTTGCTCTATACACCGCTGTTTATGCTTACTGCTCAATGTGAGTACCCTGACATTTTAACTTAATAAACTGGTTTCTTTTAAATACTACACTATGGATTACCATCTCTGTATTTTGTGAGGTATACCCACCCTAAGGTCATAGAACTGGAGCGATTTACACATCATTATTTCAATAAGGCTGTAACCTCACAGCCGTGAGGTAAGGGCACAGCCTTTCACTCATTGGATGAAAGAAAGAAAAAGCCACTGCACTTATATGTTTGCACGTGTCACTGGAGTTTGAAGCAAAGAACTTTTTATTTTTTCCAGAATATTGCACGTTTATATTACTTTTTGAACATTTCATATTGACTATTAGCACTTTATCTTTTTTATTTTTATTTTTCACCTGCAATGGTCGCGTTTTTTTATTGCTGCTACCCTGTTTCCCCTAAAATAAGACCTAGTGTGATTGTCGGTGATAGCTGCAATAAAAGCCCTACCCCCCAAATAAGCCCTAGTTAAAGTCCTTGTAGGTCTTCTTTTCAGGGTAGGGCTTATTTTTGAGGAAACAGAGTAGGGCTTATTTGGGTGGTAGGGCTTATATTGCAGCCAACACTGACAATCACGCTAGGTCTTATTTTAGGGGAAACAGGGTAGCATCATTTGCACAATGTAATGCACTGCATGGAATACCAGCTCATGTTTTTTATATTTTTTATATGTTTTACTGGATCTACTGAGAATTGTTCTTTTTCACATATTTCACCTGGCATGCTATATGGTATTGTGCTTATTTTCATTTAAGTGATTGCATATAGATTTCTGGTATTTGGTCATAGACCTTGGATTGTCACTTTATTTAAATACTCACTTGGCATGCCATATTGCAGTTTTGCACAGTTTTTTTGAATATTATTTCATTATTCGTGTGTTTACGTATTCACTTATGATTGATACTATTATTTAGGTTATTACGCACTATATCAGTCTAAAGGCACTGTTTACATCTAGTCACTATCCATATCTCTATTTTCTTTCTAGTATCCTTTCATCTGTAGCCCCCTTGCCTCCTTGCCTATTTTCCCTCCATTCCCCATTTTTTCTTCCCTCCTCCCCCCACCTCCCCCCCTTCCCCCCCCTTTTTCTTCCATTCCCCCTCCATCCTCTTTTATATTGCGCAACACTAAAATCTATCATTTATATCTCTTACGGAGTAGGTTAAGCTATTCTCTAGTGTTTGCAGCAGTTTTCCATTTCCTTGTTTGGTTGGTTGGCGCAGAGGTATTTTATACATCAATGATGTACCCATACCCATTCACCTGGTGAAAAAAGTGTAAATAAAAAAAAAAACACAAGTTTTTAAAATAATTTATTAGACAGCTCCGGTGGTCTTCTTTCATCTTGGGGGGTCTTCTCTTTTTCCGTCTTGATGGGGTCTTTTCGCCGCACTCCTCTGCTGTGTTCTGCTAGCTCTTTTACTAGCGGAGGAGCCCGGCTTTCTTCTTCGTTGTCGCCGCCACCGTCCGGGGGTCTTCTTTCGACTTCGGGGTCTTATCCCGCTCTTCTGAGGTCTTGTCCCGCTCTTCGGTTCTTCTGCCGGTCCTCCGCTATCTTCTTATAGCTCTTTTACTAGCGTTGGCCCGGTCTTCTGTCACCGCCGCCTTCTTCTCTTCTTCTTCCTTGCGATGTTGACATGACACTCTCTCTGGCCGCATTGGCAGGGATGCGTTGTGTGGCAACTTATATAGGGACAAGGGGCAGGGTCACCGGGTGATGTCACATGGTGACCCCGCCTCCTTATGATGTCACAGTCCCAGCATCCTCCGGGACTGTGACCTCATAAGGGGGCGGGTTACCATATGATATCACCTGGTGACCCCGCCCCTTGTCCCTATATAAGTCGCCGCACAATGCGTCCCTGCCATTGTGGCCAGAGAGAGCGTCGTGCCAACATCGCAAGGAAGAAGAAGAGAAGAATAGACGAAGGCAGCGGCGACAGAAGACCATTGTTTGAAGGCCTAGGGCCCTTATTCTGTATTGCTGTCTACCTGGCTGTTTTGTTTTTGGAGTCTACTGATCTGTCTACACATTGTTCTAGGGTGTCATGTGACCTACCCTTTGTCTAGCATTTTTTCTGATGTGAGTTTCACTTTTGGTCATTCTAAAAGTGACTGGTGCCCATCTTTTCTGCAAGTGTCCACACCCACCATACAAATAAGGAAAAAGAGACTGCGCTACGGTAAATAAATGCACTATTAATGCAACAACAGCTGAAAAATGCCTTCTATGAAGCCCCATTGGAAGCTGCAACTCTGCTGTATAACAAAACTGCAGTAGAAATAAAATGGTAAATAAAAGAGTTGCGCTAAACCACTAACACAAATTAATTGAATTATGTGTAAATACCCAAAAACGCACTGACCAATCTCCACAAAAGGTTTCATATGTGGGACGCCGAGCAGACGGTCCAGTGGTGTTTCCTTCTTTATTCTGCAATACAGCTCCCACCATTCCTTGTGGGTTTGGAACATATAACCTATTTTTTCCTACATCATCACTGCAGGACCATGCTATTTTCTGCCCGCCCCAGTGTTTCCTTCAGTCACCCCCAGCAAAAAAAAAAAACCCTCTTTCTTATAGGGTGTATTTAAGGGGAGGTCTATGCAGGACCTTTTTGCCCACAGGCAGTAATAATATTAAAATTAGTAAAAAAATAAATAAATAAATAAATAAAGAAAAATGTAAAAACTTATATATCCCAATACTACATCAGTTATTTTCTTTCATGGGAGCCTCAAATACTGGGAAGCCACGCATTCTATCTAATCCGTCCTGCTGTTTTTAATCGAATATTTTGCTATACTCACACAACACTCTATCTGGTTATAATTATACTTCATGCTTTGTCCCCACCCCTGAAGAAGGAGATCACATTAGCTTCGAAACACGTAGGGAGATTAATTCTGTAGCTGATCATACCTTGTATAGGTGATTTGCTTCATTGTATTGTAGAATTTGTTTTGGTGTGTATAAATTATTTTTATATGGTTTTATATCAATTTAATAAATAAACAAAATTGCTCTTACTCTATCTTATGGTTGTGCCTCTAAAGTCCACCACCAGTGGTCCTTCTGTTCTTCAAAATGTATGTTGGATATGTGGGACATTTATGAATTATTTGCATGAACTTTTATACGGACTACGGAGTCACTGATTTATGAATTTTTTGCACAGTTAATGTATAATTTAGTCTGTGTTTTTTTATATTTTTCTTAGTTTTTTACATAGTACCAAGCATTTTTTGAATAATTGTGTTGCACATTTGGCATTTTGCACGTTGTTAGGCCGCGTACACACGGGCGGACTGTCTGTCCAACTTAGTCCGCTGAAACGTGTTTCAGCGGACAATCCGCTCGTGTGTGGGCTTCAGCGGACTTTTTCAGCGGACAGTCTGGCGGACTAAGTCTTTCCGAATTTCCGTAATATTGTCCGTCCAAACTTGGTTTCAGCGGACAGTCCGCTCGTGAGTAGGCAAGTTGGACGGACTAAGTATGGCGCATGCTCAGAAAGGATTTACACGGCCCAAGGTTGCATTGCAGTGTATTGGACGTCGTATTTCTAGTCCCGTCGTACGTGCTGTACACGTCATCGCGCAAGCTTTCAACGGACTGTCTGTTCATCGTGTGTGGTCAAGTCCGTTCTTTCAAAAGTTGGACGGACTGTCTGTCGGATTGTCTGACGAACTTAGTTGGCCAGACAATCCGCCCGTGTGTACGCGGCCTTAGAGTTCATCTTTTGTGAATAGAACTGCGTTTAGCAGAGTAGTGGGAACTTTAATTCGCATAATATTGATAGAATATTATATTTTAACAGATTTAATGGTATTGAATAAGATATTTTAAATAGCACTGTCCTTTTAATCTAATATCAATTCTTTCTTTTTGTTGAGCTCTATTTAGAATAGTCACTTATAGATCTACTATATAGCCATTTAAAGTAATTATTTTGCCATCAGTTGAACGACTAATGCTAACAATGTATGTGTTCTATTTTCCAAATAAAATCTTTGGAAACAAAATATCTAAGAAATGTCTGTCCTTTTTTGGTTTGCATTGATTTTGATTTATAATATGCTGTAGGCCAGTAATAGCACACTGATTGTCCGCAGACTTGAAGCACTAGAAAGTGTTGATGCCTGTGTAAAGATCAGCACTTGTCTATAATTATCAGGGCTAGTCTTTAGCGTCTTCTCTTTGCTGCTAGAAAAAAATGTCATCAACATAAAGTACATCATCTGTATTCAATTAGTATGCTGTTAGTGTAAGCAGACTGCGGAGCCCTGCAATTTATCCATAAGACAAAATGAAATATGATTGATAAATGCAGCTGGCAATGCGCCAGACGAACAGAGAGAAATGACATAAATTTGAAGCTGAAGCTGGAAAATGTGCGCTAAGACCTGCAATAGATCACAATTTCATTGAGGATACCAAGGATTGTTTATAGAAGTGAGAGAACTTTTAAAAATCCACTTTGACAGTGGCCCAGCCAAATTGACTTTGGTATTAGTTGCTTTCCAATTCAGCACAATAAGAAGTAGCTATCAAAATAAAAAAATAAAAAATTACCTGAAAAAGGCAGTGAATGTGTCCATAAACTTTAGTACAGAGACATATAAGCAGCGGGCTCAACCAGCCAGACAGCTGCTGATTGCTCACATCACAGTGGGCCATCTGGGGAGTACTCAAGCATAAAACAGTAAGTTGCAGGTCAGACTTTAATGTGTTAAACTTGTTAGTTTAGCAATTACTTCAGCTTAGTTTCGTTGTCCCTTCTAGTCCCTGAAAAGTTAGTCTATCCATTAACCATTGCTTGTTCGTTTGAAGTGCAGCTACCCTACTCAGACTCTGCACAAAATAAGTCCCTGGAGGCAGACCTTATTTTAAGAGGACCAAGCACTAATTGGAATTTGTAAGAAACAAAATGTCCTCTTTGAAACCTTCTCGCTCCCAAAAATGTGTGTGTGTTGTTATTCGTTTGCATTTTGTCTATCTTGGAGCAGAAATATTAGCCCAGTGTTAGTGTAAAGTTTTGGTGTACATTGTCCCATCTTCTGCATACATTCATGGATGATAACTCACATTACAGCAAAATCCATAAAGTGCACTTAGCAGCCACAAACATTCAAAAAATGCAGCTTTTATGAAAAGTTAATAGTGAAGCAGAAAATGAAGTTGAACTCTGTGGTGTCAAACCATAAAGATTATTTGAAAATAAGCGTCCAGACACAATCTCCACCTTAACCCATGGCCCTCTAACGTGTTTTACCCTATTGGGCATATTTGAAATAGCCCGGTGGGGGTGAAACATGTCAGACATGCATGTCTTAGGGCAAGGACTTCAGTTTTTGAATAAACCTTATGGTTTGATACCACAGAGCTTGGCTTCATTTTTTGATTCACTATTATACCTGGGTAAGACAGACTCTTAGGGGCCAGCATGGGAACTAAAAGCAGGAAAGCATACATTAGATAACCATAAATACTGATTGCAAATAGACAGAGAAAGTCTAAGCACGCTGTACTGCATCTTGATTTTTTTTCAATTATTGATTTTTATTAAATAGTTTACAAAAATTACATACAAACAACAAAAACGACAAAAAAAAAACATAATCTGGGACACCTTGGTTCCATATAGCACATTATTAGTAGAGCATTAGACAAGAGCATTAGACTAATTAGTAAGACTGCCCTTTCTTGTAAATTTAAGAATTGATCTAATTATGTCTTATCACCTATTCACCAAAAACATCTGTACTTGAATAGCTGTTATTTCATTTGGGCAAAGATCTGCCCGATAACATATTGAGACAAAACAAACAACATAAATAAAAAAAAAGGAAAGAATAATAATGAATCCATCCGGGAAGCCACCCCTCCAAGTCAGATCCTGTCAGAAACCATGAAATCAGGCCGAGACAGAAGTACAGTTAAATCACACTTTTTTAATAATAAAAGTAAAAAGAACAAAGGTAGTCAAAACATAGCCAAAATTCAGTGACCGGTATGGATAGTCAGCAAAGCCAGAAGTCAGGGATCAAAGTAGTGGAACAGCAAGCAGGATCTGGAGCCAGAAGGGATGTCAGCAAAGCAATTCTTGAATAGGATCACAGGAGATAGTTTCTGTGATGTTGCCCAGGGCAAAGGCAGAGATCCACTGGGCTGAACGGCTTAAGTAGGCAGGACTGATGAGCAGGATATCATCAACAGCTGAGTAACTGTGGAGAGATAGGAGCTGGCAATTAACTGGCAGCTGAGAGGCCAGCTCAGGGAAGGAAGGGCTGAGTCCAGCCCTGCAAATCCAAGTCAGAACCAGTCTAGAAAATGTAAGCTATTTAGAGGAAGGATCCCAGAACGTCAGAGCCCAGAAGCTCAATCCACGGAGACTATATGGCCATATGCTTAGAATACCATTCTTGTATATTTGCCGTTAGTTCCTCCATTCTCCTTAAATGATTCATCTCAACTATCCACTCTTTAGTAGTGGGAGCAACATCAGTGTTCCAATGTCTAGGTATAAGTATTCGTGCTGCAGAGAGGAGAAAGTGGAGTAAGCTCTTTTTATTGTCTCCCTTTGAGCCTGGATAGATAGGCAATAGAGACATTTCTGGAGATTTCTGATATGATATACCAGTAACAAAAGAGCAAAATTGGAACACAGACTCCCAGAATGTTATAATTCGGGGACAGGTCCACCATATGTGGATCATTGTGCCTTTATTCCCCCCACAGCTTTGAGGAAATTCTATGAAGTCACACTGGGCAACTATACCACCTGGTTAACATTTTATAGTTCTGCTCTTGTATATATGTTGAGAGACTTGATTTAAAAGTTAGGAAGAAGGCCTTCTTCCAATATTCTGTAGTAATCCTATATCCCATTCTCTCTCCCAATCTCTGATATAATATGGATAGTTAGAAGATGTGTGGGATAACAATATATCAAATATTTTAGAGATAGTATGGGAACACTCGGAGAGCCCAGCACAAACAGATTCAAATGGAGTTAAATCCCTATGTAGAGGAGATAGTTTCTGTTATGTTGCCCAGGGCGAAGGCAGAGATCCACTGGGCTGAACGGCTTAAGTAGGCAGGACTGACGAGCAGGATATAATCAACAGCTGAGTAACTGTGGAGAGATATGAGCTGGCCCTTGTTCACTAATTGTGTGTAAAAGTGTTGAAGCTGAAAATAATGCAGCCAGCGACCTGGATAGTTTCATTCTTCAGATGCTATTATATTAAATGATTGAAGTCCCTTAGTCATAAGCGCTTGTTTAATCAGCAAGGGGACCATATTTGCCCATCGTAGGAACCTGGTTGACAAAAGACCCAGCGGGAATTCGGGATTACACATAATTGGACTGAGTAGGCCAGGGGTTGATGAAATACCTATCTTTCGAAATAACTGAATCCCAAACTTTTAATAGTGATAATGTCAAAGATGAGAGTGTTTCTCTGGAAGGGCAAAATTTACTGCTTCTAAAATTGCTCCATTGTTCACCTCACTCCATTGGGGTGCTCAGTAAACTCATATATATGAAAAAAATCCATTCTTTCAAACTCGAACAGTGGTGCATAGCTATGATGGTAGAGAATAATCCCTCCTGGCCATCTTTCCCCTTTTTCAAGAGATTCTCAACACTACAAATAACTGCCACTGTATATTGTATTATAGTGTATTGTATGAACTATCACTCGTATCAAAAAAAAATGTATGATGTAATCTTACCATTTAACCAAAAGCCAAAATTGCTAGTTCTTAAAATGTAATAGCATATGGCTTAATACTTAAAAAAAATGCAATTAAAATGATTATAAAATAAAACATTTGGAAATAATTTTTGGACGATGATGTAGAAAAATAATGTAAAGTGGCCGCCAAATTCTATATATATTCCATAAATAGTTTATAAAATACATTATCAAATATATTATAATAATGCCCACTAATGAGGCCCTGGCTTTCCCTCCCGTAGACATTGGTCTACCAGGCAGGAATTTGCAAAGTACTGTATCACATTAGAACATCGCACTCTCCTACACCGGTGATCCAAGCTCTGTTTATGTAATAATTACCATGTCTCTGTTTGGCAGAGTGGAAGTAATTGCAGCCTGTGGAATGCATATCACAGCTGGAGAAATGTCTTTACTGTAGCAAATTTTAAGTAGGCATAGTAACAAATAAAACACATTTTTATAATGTAAACAGGCGACATATAGCTAGGCTTTCATTACCCTAAAATATTCAAACTCAAATAAGAGATTAAATATACTTGAAACAGTGAAACTAAAACAGTGGCACTCTCCAGGCGAAGTAGAATAATCAAAAGATATTTTATTATTTAACTACTGTAGTTTTAACAAGATTGAAAACATTTTTCTGAGCTTTAACATCACAGCTATTATACATAAATAGATTTGTAGAGCTTTTAATAAAAGTAGACTTTTACTGCTCATAATAGGGGTGGGGGTAGTTTAACATGTTGCGAGGCAGTTTAATTATCCACTTTCACAAAATAGATTTAAAAAAAA
The DNA here is from genome assembly GCF_037356315.1 of Lithobates pipiens. NCBI lineage: Eukaryota > Metazoa > Chordata > Amphibia > Anura > Ranidae > Lithobates > Lithobates pipiens. Next base: position 140,712,405 of record NW_027507788.1, on the reverse strand, counting down.
GAAAATTTGTCAAAGATTTGAAACCTAGGCATAACATTGTGGCGGGAATACGTATGGATATCGTAACCCTTCCTATTTCCTACCTCTATATTATAATATTTATTATATATGTTCTACCTCCCTCCACCACAAAAATAGTCCCTGTGTCAGTGTCCATTGCTGATGTATCAATATTGGTGAGCTTTTTTATAAGAAAAAATTGATTTATTGAAATGGCTTGACCTTCAGAATAGTCTTAGTTTCAAAACTGCAGTTGCACCATCTGCTAATAAAAAATATAATTCAACTTTCTGGTAATGTCTTTTCAAAGAATCTTCCATGACAATGCCCTTAGCCTGAAAGTTGGGTGTTTAATGGGGAGAAAAGACCCCTCCCTGCCTTATCCTACTATACCACCTCAGTGTTTCCTAAAGTTCAAGGTGCGACAAAATAAATTAATAATTATGTTATGAATAGGAGGGGTATGGCATCATAGAAGATTCCTAGAAAAGCAGCCACTAGTGAGCCAAAAGCTTGCATGGATCACAATAGCCTCTCCAGGTCTAGAACCAATCTGTCCAGTGAGACTAGGGAGCCAATTTAAAATGGGGAGCAGATCCTGTTACCCATTAGACACCAAATTATTCACATGACAGCCTGCATTTTAAGTTGCAGTCATACAATGCAGACAGCGGTGTGCAACCTGCAGTGTTCCATGGGGTACTCCCCAGGTCATGTGACTTTTTTTTGCATTGCTTTGCATTAAGCTCCACTTGCTTCATGGGCATTCTTATTCTTTATAATTGTACAGTGTTTTTTTAAGCAGTGGTTTGACAATGGTAAGACCACACCTCTGCTTTATAAACAGAGCCTTAAAGGGTAAAGCTACTTTTGGGCAATAATATAGCAAATAAAATAAAAATTAAGCGTTCACATTTGCTGTGCAAGCCATGTTATATTGTAATGTTGTAAAATGTTATCGTTCCTTTTCAATCTGCAGCTGCTTTAAATTTCTGTATAATTCCAGGAGGGGGGTTATTTTTTTCAATAAGTAGAGCTATTTTATAATAGTAAGCATCTCAGCTTCCACGGAAATGTTGTGCCTCCAGTTTCTGGTGTTACAGCTTTGGATTGTACAACCATAAAACAGTATCAGCCTCTATGACCTCCCCTTACTGCTTGACTAAACGAACATTAAAACGTTTGTCTGAATTACTTTCCAAAATAACAAAAATGTAATCTACTCTTTAAGTCTGATTTAATAGCATCATCTCAGGAGATAAACAAGAAGCGTTGCAGATCCCACAGCCTGAAATAATAATGTGCAATTAATTTTTTTACATTTTAAGACTTTATTATTATATTACCAGTAAGATTTACAATATACTGTATATATTGTATAATTCACGCTGCAAATTCACGCTCACCATGGAGCAGTATATGTGGTGCCATTTTATCTCAGCGATAAACGAAACGGACTGTCTGGCAATTCTTCATAAATATGATTGTGTCCCAGTGGTTGGCATTCATCTGCTGAGTTCAATTTGTGTTCGTAAAGTGAAACTTCCACACACAGCTGAATCAGACTTTTTCACATCATGTCCCTGTATGGATTCCATTAGTCAGATGTTATTAAATGCTAATAAATGTTTCAAAAACATGTTATAATGACTTTCCAGCATTCAACAATGGAATAGAAACTGGATCCTAGTGCTTAGCCACAAGTATGTACACTGCATTTAATTCTGATCCGCAAAACATTGGGTGAAAGGTCACTTAAAGGGCACTCTTTGCTGCACGTTAAAGCCTTTTAAGTGCCCTTTAAATGACATTTTCCCTTTTCTGGTGCTACAACTTGTTTGTAATTTTTTTATTGGTGTAGAGAAGCTCAGTTCATTTTAATTGGTGTCAATTTGCCTTTAAAGTAGATGTAAACCCTACGTTGATGACATTTAGTTTGCTAAAGCACTGTGTACTGTACACGAATGTCATTTTTTTCCCATAAAAAAATGTTTTCAAATGTATTCATGCATTTCAGAAATGTTGGTATCCTTCAGCCTTATTCAGACTCTTCAGCCCCGTACACACGATCGGAAAATCAGCAAGCAAAAGTCCGATGTGAGCTTTTGGTCGGAAATTCTGACCGTGTGTATGCTCCATTGGACTTTTGCTGGAGATTGAGATTGAGAGCAGGTTCTCAATTTTTTGGTGGGAATAAGTTCTGATCGGAAATTCTGATCATCTGTACCAATTCCGAAGTGCAAAATTCCTACGCACACTCGGAAACAATTCGACGCATGCTCTGAAGCATTGAACTTAATTTTCTCGGCTCATCGTAGTGTTGTACGTCACCGTGTTCTTGACGGTCAAAAATTCAGAGAACTTTTGTGTGACCGTGTCATCGGAGAAACCATCCAAGTTTTTTCCGACTGAAAATCCGCTCATGTGTGCGGGGCATTACAGTCTCTTTTCAGCAAACACTGCACAGCATTGGTTCACTGACATCTCTGGACTATGTCTACACGTATGGGAGGGCAGGAAGCAGAATTTTCATTGAGTGGAATTTGTTTTTAAAGCATTTAAAAATGATCCAATGAAGTATCCAAACATGCTTGTTTTTCTTAGTTATGGTTAAACTACAGAGAATTTTGGTAAATTTAGTATGGGGTTTAATATTCACTTCTTTTTACTTTTAAAGAGTCAACAGGTTTGTTATGTCAAACAATGGGTAAGTCATTTACCTCATATATAGAGTGCAATGGTATGTCTAAGCTTGCCATAACACCTAAAAAAGGGTGGGTCTTTATGAGAAAGGGGTGGGGCTCTGTGGTGCAGCAAGTTTGATTAGATATTGAAGAGAGTAAAGAATGTTGAGGTTCAAAGATTCTGTTTTTCTATTACATATTAAGCAACAATGATAAATATGAATTGCGACACTTAAGCACTGATATGAATATTGTCAAAAGAAACAAAAAACAAAATTCAGCTGCAACTATTCAAGTGTGCTCTTGAATCACATAAAGTAAACTAATTAATTAATAGTGCTCTAGAACCTATACAGATAGTGAATCACAGTGATAAAAAAAATATATCCTCATGTAATTAATTGCCAATAACATTCAAAACACCACCAATCTTCATAAAAAAATATATGATGGAATACAGATTGATAAAATTAGAAAAAATAAAAAAATGTAAATGAAAAAGTCCAGACATAAAGTCACCACATCCTTAGTGTGTACTGATCAGGAAAAATGGGAAATACCATGCTCTAAACAGAAAACTATCTAAAACTAAGCAGCAGCTAAAATGTGAGATACACACATATAGACGTGCCCCAAGATGACATCATTATATGATGAAAGGAGGATTGGACGTGCTGATGTCATAGCGTTTGTGCTTCTGAGCGAATGGGTGTTCGCAAGCCCGCCAGCTACCTTTGCTATTTTAAACTGTACTTCCTGTAAGTGTGTTTTTTCTTATTTTATTAAATGGTACTATCTGATTTACATTATGGAGAGCCTCCTTTTCTAATTTTTTGAGTGACATTTGGTATCAATCCGTGAACCTTGTTTGATCAAGCCATCCAGCCATCGACTGCCCATCTCTCCTCTACTGTGCTGATGCCATTGGAGTTGTTGCTCCTGAATAAGGCCCTGGCTGGTTATATAGTGACAAACTCAAGTAGCTTGCCTTTTGGTAAGCATACATTTTATTTGGTGTTTGGCACATAAGGGTGGTGGAAGATCACCTTCCCTTCCAAGTTTCATCTATTCCCTTATTTGTGCACTATTACATGAATTATGGACTGTTTTCAATTTATTTGACACATTTTCAGTTTTGGACATTTTTCACCTTTATTGCTTTTTTCACATTCACAATACAGTGGGTCATATGCTTGATAATTTATCATTATCCTTTATCAAATATTGTTATAGTTTGTATTTTTTGTACTATTATCAGCGCAGCTATTTCCGTTCTTTATTTATTGCAAGCTTAACTTTTCTCCTCAATACACATCCAGCATGTTCATAATACATACACTCGGATGTGACATCACCGGCTCCTCCCAATGTGTTGCATTACAGGTCACGTGACTTTCTCAAGGGAAATCCGGTGACGTTGCGTCCGAGTGTGCGTTTACTGAACACACTGGATGTGTACTGAGGAGGAAAGTTAAGTTCGCTACACCGATCGTACAATATGCGGTATTTATTTTAGAGCAAATGTGAGTGTTTACTTTGCATCTAGAAGAAACAGCCATTGTAATAGCAATCTTGTGCAATGGTGTTATATTAAATTGTTTTGAGAGATAAACTTTTCTTGGAGAAGCTGGATAGTCTGTGGAGGCATTAAGCAAAAGGGCTTACTCTGTGTCCCAGGATCGGAATACACACATGCTGATTAGAGATGGACGAACTTCCAACGGGACGTTTCGCGAACCGCGAGCGTGGCCAAAAGTTTGCGAACCGCAAAGTTCGCGGCGGGCCCCATTGACTTCAATGGCAGGCGAAATTTAAAAACCTACAGGTCATATTTCCAGCCACAAAATACTTACTAGCTGTGCACACATAGTCCCACCACATGGCCACTGACATAACACATGTATGAAGTGAATCTGGGATCGACAACTACAAGCATTCTTTTTTTATCTGTGAAATTTTGACAATTCAGGACTCAGGAGCGCATGAAGGCAATGGAGGAGAGGAAAGGTCAGGGTAGGCTATGAAGAGGGTGCAGGAGATGATCACCAGCACCGTTATATAGAGCACTGACACCAGCACTGTGATATAGAGCACTGACACCAGCACCGTGATATAGAGCACTGACACAAGCACCGTGATAGAGTGCACTGACACCACCACCATGATAGAGTGCACTGACACCAGTGCCATGATATAGAGCACTGACACCAGCCCCGTAATAGAGTGCACTGACACCAGCACCGTGATAGAGTACACTGACACCAGCACCGTGATAGAGTGCACTGACACCAGCACCGTGATACAGAGCACTGACACCAGCACCATGATAGAGTGCACTGACACCAGCACCGTGATAGAGTGCACTGACACCAGCACTGTGATATAGAGCACTGACACCAGCACCGTGATAGAGTGCACTGACACCAGCACCGTGATATAGAGCACTGACACCAGCACCGTGATAGAGTGCACTGACACCAGCACTGTGATAGAGTACACTGGCACCAGCACCGTGATAGAGTGCACTGACACCAGCACCATGATAGAGTGCACTGACACCAGCACTGTGATATAGAGCACTGACACCAGCACCGTGATAGAGTGCACTGACACCAGCACCGTGATATAGAGCACTGACACCAGCACTGTGATACAGAGCACTGACACCAGCAGTCAGTCTGCTGAGTGGCGGTTGTTGCTACCTCCTCTTCCTGATCCAATGCCAAGAGTGGCTGCGCATCGGAAATGTCTTGATATGGATCGGAAAATAATTCCTGTGACTCAAGCGGAAGGTATATGGTGGTGGTGGTGGTGTTGGTGGTAGTGTCTTTGGGGGTGCACACAGCAGAGAGTGAAGAAGAGGGTGCAGATCGAGAGGATGAGGAGGGTGCAGAAGAGTAAGGCTGAGTGAGCCACTCAACCAAGTCTGGTGCGTCCTTTGACGTAATCGCACGCACCTTCTGCAAATTGCCACTTTGGATCAAGCCTGTTGCTCATGCCCTACCCTTACCACCGCTGCAGAAGGGCCTGCCTCTTCCTCTGCCTGTCATTTTTTAAATGACCCTGTGACAAAAGTCTCTAGAGAAGTGCAGTATGTATGTGGAAGAAGGTATATAACACCCCGCTTCAATCTGTCGTTTTTGGGGGCCACTGGTCTATCACACCAGTTATAATACTTTTTTTTTATTGCGTTTGTCACTCTTTGTAGTATCAATGCAGAACCGCTCAGCAGTCACAATGCTGCACAGTGGAAACGCACTATACTATGCTTTCTATATGTGCAAGTATTTTATACATGTATTACACACCTATATACTGCACACCAAATAGTACACCTATACCAAAAAAGGACCTTTGTGGACCTAGTAGCTAGTGATTTGCAGACTGTCCCTCAGTCCCTACACTGATAAAAGACTGCTGCAGAATAGGGCAGCAGTCAACAGCAGTGCACCAGCACCATATATATTGTACACCTATACCAGTCCTTACAAGGACCTTTGTGGACCTAGTAGCTAGTGATTTGCAGACTGTACCTCAGTCCCTACACTGATAAAAGACTGCTGCAGAAACCAGCAGTAATCTGCAGCACAGCCCTGCACCAGCACCCTATATATTTTACACCTACACCAGTCCTTACAAGGACCTCTGTGGACCTAGTAGCTAGTGATTTGCAGACTGTCCCTCAGTCCCAACACTGATAAAAGACAGCTGCAGAATCGGGCAGCAGTCAAGTATAATATTCTTTCTATATTTGGAAGAAAGTATATTATACGTGTACAACCCTATATAATGTACACCTATACCAGTCCTTAAAAGGACCTTTGTAAACCTAATAACAGTAATAGCTAGTGATTAAACTGACTGTCCCTGCTCCACACAGCGTCCTGTTCCTACACTGACAAAAGACAGCTGCAGAATCAGTCAGCAGTGCACTCAGCAATCACCAGCACAGCAGTGCACCAGAACCCTATATACTGTACACCTATACCAGTCCTTAAAAGTACCTTTGTGGATCTAATAGTTATAGCTAGCTAGTGATTAAACTGACTGTCCCTGCTGCACACAGCGTCCTGTCCCTCCCTACACTGACAAAAGATAGGCTGCTGCAATCACCAGCACAGCAGTGCACTGAACCCTATATACTGTACTACACCTATACCAGTCCTTAAAAGGACTTTTGTGGACCTAATAGCTAGTGATTTGTGTCACTACAGTCCCTCCCTGCTCCACACAGCGTCCTGTCCCTAAACTGACATAAGACAGAATGTAAAATGGCCGCCAGATCAGGTCTATTTATAAGGTAGGAGGAATGTCCAATTGTCCATGTGCTGAAATGTCTCAATTGGCTGTCCTGTACCCCATGATGGATGTGTCATCATGGGTCAAAGTTCTTTCACACTGTAAACACATATGTCCACTGGGCGAACAGTGGACTCGCGAACACGCAAAATTCGCCGTGAACCGACTGCCGGGCGAACAGTTCAGCCATCCCTAATGCTGATTACCATAAGGACCTTTTGTATCTGAAAACTTCAGAAAGGTGAGCAGGCATTACACACTAAGGTGGTGGTGACTTTCTGTCTGCACTTTTTTCATTTACTTTTTTTTATTTTTTATCATTTTTTCAACCTTTATTCCATTATATTTTTTTTATGAAGATTGGTGGCATTTTGAATGTTATGGACAATTACATGAGGATACATATTTTTATCACTGTGATTCGCTATCTGTATAGGTTCTAGCACACTATTAATTAATTCATTATATTAAGCAACAAACAATCTACACATTTTATTTGCCACTTTTTGCAGTTTATAACAATGACACGAACAAATGTGCAGATGTTTACTATCTTTCCATGGAAAGATTTTTATTTCTCTTATTCTTTAGTTGCCAAAAGGAATTGATATTGCTTTGCTAGATTCTTATGACGCAGCTAAACACTAAGTGTCTCAGATCCAATTTCATCTCTTTATGTGGACAGTTAATTCTGATTATTATCTGGGTGCATTAGGTGGGGATATATGAGCAGCAAGCTGCAGGATCTGTTGAATAGGTGTCATTAACCTGGTGGGAATGATGGTAATAAAAAGCTGCCGAAATTAAGTCCTGCTGTCTCACTGCTGGGATTTTTATTTTTAAGAATAGAAGCAAGAAGATTCAGCATTGGGTATAAAGGTTTCATGTACCATCAGCATAGTTTGTATCAGGGATGCATGGGGTGTAAGGCAAAAGAGGAGGTAGAAGGACAAGGGCATGTTAACCAGCAATCACACTATTAAAGATGCCCTTTCTTCAGACCATTCATTTCAACAACAATTTTCCCATAAGATTATACAGTATGTGCATTTATGGTATGGTATGAATCTTATTTATCTGTAAAAGTCTACCTTGTGTAGACTTTCAAAAGCCCTGAGACTGTTGTTGGAGGCCACCACCTTTAATGTGATGTCACCAGACTCAGAGCTGTGACACTCTATAGCAGGGGTCTCCAAATTCTTCAAATAAAGGGCCAGTTTACTGTCCTTCAGACTGTAGGGGGACAGATTGTGAGCAGTGGGGGTAAAAAGTGTCCTAAGCATAATAAACATGGCCTCAGTTTTGGAGGTCAGTAGGAGGAGGAGTAGCTCCCCATCATTGAAATTAGTGGTAACAGTGGCAGGAATAGTGCACAATTGTTGATGTTAGTGAGAGTAATAGTGCCCCATCATTAAAACCAGTGGGAGGAATAGTGCCCCATCATTGATATTAGTGGGAGGAATAGTGCCTCATCATTGATATTAGTGGGAGGAATAGTGCCTCATCATTGATATTAGTGGGAGGAATAGTGCCTCATCATTGATATTAGTGGGAGGAATAGTGCCCCATCATTGATATTAGTGGGAGCAATAGTCCCTCATCATTGATATTAGTAGGAAGAATAGTGCCACATCACTGATACTGTTGAGAGAAATAGTTGCCCATCATTGATATTAGTGGAAAAAATAGTGCCCCATCAGCTATACTAGTGGGAGGAATAGTGCCCCATCATTGATAATAGAGGGAGCAATAGTGTCATATCATTATTGTCAGTGGCAGAAATGATGCTGCACTGTTGGTGTCAGTGGGAGGAATCGTGTCTGAAATCATTGGGAGGAGTGCTCCAAGGGCAAGATAAATGCTAGCAAAGGACCACATCTGGGCCACAGCTTGGAGACCTCTGATATATAGTATCCCTCCTCACCCCCCCCCCTCCAAGAAACTACATAAAAAAAGATGAAGAAAGGTGAGCAAAGGGAGGAGCTGGGCCAGCACAGAGAGTAAGTAGAAATTATTAGAAGAGAAAATAACTGTTGTGTGCAAGGAGGTAAGGGCTGTGCTATGGAGTTGGCTCTTCCAGGAATGATCAAATTTTCTAGCAAGTTCATAGGCACATTGGGTCCAAACCCATGTTCAGCTGAATGTGGAAGGAAGCTGGCGATGCTAACCCAATCAGCTCTGGCTGGGGTATCCCCCCCCCCTGGCCACATGGCCGTGTTAGGTCAATGTCCTTCATGAAATATTGGCATGTAGCCATATATTAGGTCAATAACCATAAATAACAAGCATCATCCCCCTTTGTGTACCTGCATCGGTGAGGTGGGGAATACCTCAGCCACAACTCATTGGCCTGGCACTAACAGCTTCCTTCCTTGTTTGGCATAAACATGGGTTGAAATCAATGGGGCAGTGTGGCTATTCCGCCAGCAAAGTGCCGTTGCAGCGGGCAGTTTTAACCCTTTTTCGGCCACTAGCAGGGGTTAAAAACGCCCCGCTAGTGGCCACATACCGCCACTAAAATTACGGTAAAACGGCGCTAAAAATAGCGTCGCTTTACCACCGACGCCACTTCCTCCCCAGTGTGAAAGGGGCCTAAAGGAAACCTGTAGTTAGATAAACATGCTCATAATGATAATCATGCTCTTAATGACTTTGCTCTCTGGCTTTAATTGGTGGCCCAGAACAAGTGTTCAATTAAGGCTTATGAATTGTTGGTCAGTATGATAGCCAGACAACTAGATTAAAAAAAAAAAAAAAAAAAAAAGAGGTCAGGAATTGCAGCCAACATATTCTTATCATACCATTTGGTGAGTTGCTGTGTGTCCCAATCTTTTATTCTTAAAGGTGGTAAGGTATTTTGATAATGGATGGCGTACACACATCATTCCTTTGCTTTTGAAGTCCAAATTAACTGCTGTGAGAAGGTATAGATGTAGGAAGGTTCAGATCAGCTGGTTTCCCACATAGGGGCAGTGCTTTTCCTGATTCTAGGTGAAATGATAGATTTAGCAATAACAAAGTAAATGTGTATAGAAGAGATCAACTATAGGGAGAGACCCTGTCACCAACCGAAAAAACTGCAGGCACAAGTACAGAAAAATCAAGTATTTTAAATGCTTACTTGCAGTGTTTTTCTTTTGCATAAATTATGTTTAAATATACTCGCAACGTGCCTTTAAACTTGCTAGAAAAAATGACTCTTCCCCAGCACAGCCCCCTCCTTCCTTGCACATGATTGCCCTCTCCTCTTCTACTCTATGTGCTGGCCAAACTCCTCTGCCCCTCCCTTGACCTCCCTTCATAACCTTTTATGAAGTTGCCAGAGGAGAAGCAAAGTGGAATAGGAGAGAGCAGCCCATCTTAACCAGGGTCCCCAAGAGGTTGCTAGGGGTTCCTAGAGCAAGGAGCAATTCAAGCTTCTCAGAAAAGTTCCCACTGACACCAATTATCTTTTTAGCTAACTGTAAGAGGGGAGTCTTCCTAATGACCACAAATTTAAGGATCTTTCTCCTCACTGCCCATCACACTAATTTACAGTGAGCTGAAGATTTAGATTTTAATTATTAACAGGGATTCCCTGAGACTGCAAAGTTTTTTTTAAGGGTTCCTCCATGTTAAAAAGGTTGAGAAAGGCTGCCATAAAGTGACTTGAGTGACAGCTCTGAGCCTGCTGGTGCTGCTGACATCACATCCAAGATGGTGGAACCCGGTGGTAGTCTTTGGGCTTTTGAATTTCTACACAAATGAGGCTTTTATGGGTACCGTATATACTCGAGTATAAGCCGAGATTTTCAGCCTCTTTTTTGAGGCTGAAAGTGCCCCCCTCGGCTTATACTCGAGTCATCGCTGTCTGCCCGCTCGATCAGCGTGTCGAGCAGACAGACAGCGGCCATTCTATAATTCAAAAGCCGCGCCTCCGGCTCCGCCTTCGCCTGTGATAGGCGGAACACTGAATTTCCCAGCAGCCTGTGTTCCGCCTATCACGGACATCGTATCATCCTCGTACTACGGACGAGGATGATACGATGTACGTGATAGGCGGAACACAGGCTGCTGGGAAATTCAGTGTTCCGCCTATCACAGGCGAAGGCGGCGGCGCAGCTTTTGAATTTTACAATGGCCGCCGAGGCGCCGACGAAGAGGGCACGGGACGGAGGCAAGGCAAGGCACGGCACGGGACGGGACGGGACGGGACGGGACGGAGGCAAGGCACGGCGGCGAGGCACGGAGGCAAGGAGGCAAGGCACGGGACGGAGGCTCGGGACAAAGGCTCGGGACACAGGTAGGCTGGACACACACACACACACACACACACACACACACACACACACACACACACACACACACACACACACACGGATGGATACACACACACACAGGGATGGATGGATGGATGGAGACACACACACACAGGGATGGATGGATGGATGGATGGAGACACACACACACAGGGATGGATGGATGGATGGACACACACACACACAGGGATGGATGGACGGACACACAGGGATGGACGGGCACACAGGGATGGACGGACACACAGGGATGGACGGACACACACACAGGGATGGACAGGCATGTCTTACCCTCGGCTTATACACGAGTCAATAAGTTTGCCAGTTTTTTTGGGGGTAAATTGGGGGCCTCGGCTTATATTCGGGTCGGCCTATACTCGAGTATATACGGTAAATATCATGCAAAGAATACATTGAATGCAGATTTATGGGAATATTGTTGTAGGAATGAATGGTCTGGCAAAAGGATCTCTTTAAATTTTAGGATTTAGATCTGGAGTCGATGTCCATGTAATCCTAATCACTGGAATCTCATGTGAGCTTTAATTTACAAATATAACATCAAAAGTAATTTTCAATACGTTTAAGCCTGCAGATTTCATTAATATAATACCTGGTGGTTCTGCCATGAAGACCCTTGTCAGGCTTTTCCTCTTTAAGGGTGACAACGTCCAAGGCATTGTCTTACATTTTGTCCCCCTGGCTCCCAAGGGAATCTATAAGTGGCTGACCCTTTACATATGGTCTTCTGTAGTCACCATCAGCAAATCTGCTCTGAGAAATGCCATACAACCATTGTTAATTTGCATGTAGATAGGAAATGGTAATGATTCATTCTCTGGATAAGGTTACGTTTTATTTTGGGGTTGGGCTAGTTTTCAGGTTAGTGTGGAGGTGTTGATGGTGGGGGTAAGTTCGAAGGGCAGCCTAAATTTAAGTACAGGGCCAATTTGTCAACATCTGTTTTCAGCACCCGAGATCTGAGCATCTGTGACTATTTCATTTTAAAGTGGAATTTTGTTGGCTGGTTCCTCACTTCATTTCTCTCCAGCTATCCCCAACAGAGCTCTTTTGGGCTTCTGTCCACTTTAAGAGCATTATTTATAAAAGATAGTATGACATTTCTATCTCTTAAGGCATTCAGAAGGTAAATCCATGTTAATTACTGGCTGCATATATTACTGAGAGAATAAAACAGAAAAGGCTAATTATTTTTTGTTCTACAAGTCAATAGCAAAATGTTGATTTATTTCACTTTAAATTAATTTACAGGTATAAAAAAAAATCAATAAATTGAGCACAGCAGACAGATCATGGGGAGGAAATTATTTATGTATGTGTTCTTTGTAAAAAGATCTAATTGAAAGAACATATAAATGTACAGTATGTGTCACCAACCTCTCACTAGATGTTTCTATATTACCTATCTAAAAGAACCCTAACATACCAGGTATTTTCTTTTTTCTTCTCTTATACAAATGCTTTTCATACAAAATGCTGTGATGGTGGAAAAGAGAGCGCACTGCACATGCATACGTTGGTAAAAAAGGTTGAGCGCTTACTACTTTTTTTCCTGGAGTGTGCTCAACTGGCAAGGTGTCATAGTTTCTGTGCATGGACAGATGAATCTGTCAGTATGGATGGGCTTTGGGAAGCACAGATAGGTCTACAGATATACAATTTAAAATCAGGGCTCAGTGGAACTCAACATAAATACAATCAATTAATTAAAAATATCCCATTTAATCAAAAGAGAAGCACAGAGGTAAAGTCATTAATATCCAGCACAACAGTGAGGGATGTACTTATTGTACAGTCAAGTAAAAATCCAAAAGTAGGAATAAAGAAAAGTAATAGTACACTGTGCCGCCTTCCTTCAGGAAACAAGGGGTTAACTCTCGGCTATAGATCTATTAACAGGTAGCCAAAGCATAGAGGACTACAGATATGCCTTGTAAACTTAGCTGTATGTTTTTAAGCTGAGCAATGTTTATTACACTACTGGGGTCCCTTGACTGTACAATATTTTTTTTAAGTGGACATATCCTTTAAAGTAGATCCAAAGCCACTTGTTAAAATCTCAAATAAACTCAACGTAATTTTCAACCTTCTAAAAGTGTAACTTTTTTCTTAGGTAAGGGAGGGCTTCAATCTACCTCTAGCACTAAGCCCCTACCCCTGAAATTCAACTATCAAATGGCAGAACTTCAGTGGGCAGTAGATTCCCCCTCCTTGACAGTTGATTGACAAAGTATAGAAGTAGTGCAGACAGGATCGGGTCTTTGACTTGACTTTGACCAAAGTCAAGGCTTCATACAGAGCCAGTGTCTATGATCCAAGGGACTTTATAGCAGCACATTTATTTATTTAAAGACTATCGTTTGGTTGTGTAGCGCAACCCCTTTAGGACCTACTAGATATTGCTTGTCCTCGTGTACTGTCCTAAGCCTGGGAACTTCCCAGCCCTTCTGACTCTCTAGGTTCTGACATGATGTATACCCGTTTAAATGAATCACAGACACAATGTAAATTTAACACAGCAGACCTCTGCATTGACTAATGCTGCGTACACACGATCGGATTTTCCGACGGGAAATGTTGGATGTGAGCTTGTTGGCAGAAAGTCCGACCATATGTATGCTCCATCGAACATTTGTTGTTGGACTTTCCACCAACAAATGTTGGCTAGCAGATTCTCAAATTTTTGTTGTTGGACTTTCCGATCGTGTGTACACAAGTCCGTCGCACATAAGTCCACATATGCTCGGAAATCAAGTACGAGCCGGAAGCACTCAGTCTTGTAAAACTAAGGCCGCGTACACACGGGCGGATTGTCTGCCCAACTAAGTTCGTCAGACAATCCGACAGACAGTCCGTCCAAACTTTTGAATGAACGGACTTGCCCACACACGGCACTTTTTGAGCGCACTAATACGGCGGACTAAGTCCGCCATACAATCCGCTCTACTTTTGAAATGAACGGACTCGCCCACACACGCGGAGGAAAGTCCGTTCATTTCGAGCGCGTCTCCAGGTAGGCGGGGCCCGCGAAGGAGACGTCGCTGGCCCCGCCGCCTGGAATGAACTTAAAGGGGAACCCCAACGCTGAAAAAAATCGGCGTGGGGGTGCCCCCCAAGTCCACAACAGACCCTTGTCCGAGCACGCTACCCGGCCGGCCAGGAAAGGGGGGCGAGCGAGCGCCCCCCCCCTGAGCCGTACCAGGACGCGTGCCCTCAACATGGGTGCCTTGGGGAAGGGGGGGCCGCGCGGCCCCCCCACCCCAAAGCACCTTGTCCCCATGTTGATGAGGACAAGGGCCTCTTCCCGACAACCCTGGCCGTTGGTTGTCGGGGTCTGCGGGCGGGGGGCTTATCGGAATCCGGGAGCCCCCTTTAATAAGGGGGCCCCCGGATACCGGCCCCCACCCTATGTGAATGAGTATGGGGTACAATGTACCCCTACCCATTCACCTGTGAAAAAAAGTACAAAAAAAACACAACACAGGGTTAAAATATTTTATTGCACAGCTCCGGGGGTCTTCCGTCTTCGGGGGTCTTCTCGCCCGACTCCTCCGCTATCTTCTTGTAGCTCTTTTGCTAGCGGAGGAGTCCGGCTTTCTTCCTCCCCGCCGCCGGCCTCTTCTCCCGACTTCGGGGGTCTTGTCCCCCTCTTCGGTTCTTCTGCCGGGCCACCGCGCCTTCTTATAGCTCTTTTACAGGCGGTGGCCCGGTCTTCTGTCACCGCTGTCGCCGCCGCCTTCCGTTCTTCTTCTTCTTCTTCTTCTTCTTCTTCTCCAGGAGATGTTGCCTCGACGATCTCTCCGGCCGGAATGCCAGAGCCGCGCTGCGTGGCCACTTATATAGTGACAATGGGGCGGTGTCACATGGTATATGTCACATGGGTTGGTGTCACATGGTGACCCCGCCCCTTACGATTGTCATAGTCCCCATGTGACATCAACCCATGTGACCAACCCATGTGACATATACCATGTGACACCGCCCCATTGTCACTATATAAGTGGCCGCGCAGCGCGGCTCTGGCATTCCGGCCAGAGAGATCGTCGAGGCAACATCTCCTGGAGAAGAAGAAGAAGAACCGAAGAGGGGGACAAGACCCCCGAAGTCGGGAGAAGAGGCCGGTGGCGGGGAGGAAGAAAGTCGGACTCCTCCGCTAGCAAAAGAGCTACAAGAAGATAGCGGAGGAGTCCGGCGAGAAGACCCCCGAAAACGGAAGACCCCCGGAGCTGTGCAATAAAGTATTTTATCTCGTGTGTTGTGTTTTTTTTTGGTACTTTTATTTTACAGGTGAATGGGTAGGGGTACATTGTACCCCATACTCATTCACATAGGGTGGGGGGCCGGTATCCGGGGGCCCCCTTATTAAAGGGGGCTCCCGGATTCCGATAAGCCCCCCGCCCGCAGACCCCGACAACCAACGGCCAGGGTTGTCGGGAAGAGGCCCTTGTCCTCATCAACATGGGGACAAGGTGCTTTGGGGTGGGGGGGCCGCGCTCGCCCCCCTTTCCTGGCCGGCCGGGTAGCATGCTCGGACGAGGGTCTGTTGTGGACTTAGGGGGGACCCCCACGCCGATTTTTTTCAGTGTTGGGGTTCCCCTTTAAGTCCATACCAGGCGGCGGGGCCAGCGACGTCTCCGTCGCGGGCCCCGCCTACCTGGATACCCGCTCGAAATGAGCGGACTTTTCTCCGGGCGGGAAAAGTCTGCTCATTTCAAAAGTTGGGTGGACTGGCACACACACGGGCGGATTGTCCGCCCAAATGCGAGTCCAGCAGACAGTCTTTCCAACATTCCGAAAGACTTATGCCCCGTACACACGAGCGGACTTTTCAACATCCAAAGTCCGACGGACTGATTCCGTCAGACTATTCGATCGTGTGTGGGCTGCAACGGACTTTTGATTCACCAAAGTCTGACGGACTTTAGAATATGGAACATGCTTCAAATTTTTCCGACGGAACTCCGCCGGACCCGGTCCCTTCGAAAAATTTGCTCGTGTGTATGCTATTCCGACGGACTAAAACCGACGCTAGGGCAGCTATTGGCTACTGGCTATGAACTTCCTTATTCGAATCCAGTCGTACGTCATCACGTTCGAATCTGTCGGAGTTTAGTGTGATTGTGTGTGGCCAAGTCCGCTCAGCCGAAAAGTCCGTCAGAACTGTGTCGGAACTCCGGCAGAACACCGGCGGAACTCCTTCGGAAGTCTGTCGGACATAAGTCCTCTCGTGTGTACGGGGCTTTGGAATTGGTGAAGCTTTTGTACCCCAGGGCAAACATGAATTATTTGACTGTCAAAACTGGTAACCTGAGGAGTCCATTTAATAGGGAGCACAATACAGTCCAGGACTCCGAGAGATCGGGAGCAGCAGCAGATGACATATATGTCCCAAGGCTGTGGTCTTACAACAGCCTGCGTTTTTTGCCATACCACACCAAACCCAGGCCATCACTCTCAACACTTCCTTCCATGCTGTTGTGGTGGGTGGGGTGGCTGTGGTGTTGGTGGTGTTGGTGGAGGAGCATGGTCCAACTCACAGAGGTGTGTTAGAGGTGTGAGTTCGCCCCTTGTCCCCTTGTTTAGGGCCCGCAGAATAATCTCTTTGCATATAATGTGTTGGGCCTCCTCCATCTGTTCTAATTTACTGCCAGTGACGCATCCAAACGCCACCAGGGTTTGTGCTAATTGCGACAGTAGCATGTTTTAGGAAAGCAGCCGTGGACTCCTCCAGGTTCCTTGCCTTCCTGGTCCTTTTGGTTGGAGGGCAGAGGGGAGGAACCTGGGATTCGGGCAGGCTGCTTGCCACAGCCTCCTCCTGGCTGAAACTTTCCTATGTATGAAAATGGTATATAGTTTTAGGTTTTTGGTCATTATTCACACACAATTTTGAGCTCATGACTGTTGCAAATTGAATTTGCCTTTACTAAATAACTGTGCTGTAAAATTTGCCAAAATCAGGCCATTTAAGGGACTCCAAGCAATGAACTCATGGAGTTGAAAAGGAAGATTCTTTTTATCATTAATGCATTACATACATTACCAACAATAACATTGTGTGTGTGTGTGTGTGTGTGTGTGTGTGTGTGTGTGTGTGTGTGTGTGTGTGTGTGTGTGTGTCTGTGTGTGTGTAGCAGACCCACAGCACAACATAATAGTTAGCTGAAGAAGAGATTGTCACCTCATGTATCAAAAAATTAAGTTTGCACTAGAAAAAAAAGCAGAAACAAACTGAAAAGCGAGAATCGTCTCTCACCAAACTTCTACTAACACGAGATAAACACAAGATTAGCAGAAGGAGCCCAAAGGGTGGCGCACTAGCTGTTGAACTCTCTTTTTATCGGCCATCGTACGTCACTATGTTCATAATTGTTGGTCAACATTTGTGTAACTGTGTGTATGCAAGACAAGTTGGAGCCAACACCCTTCAAACAAAAATCTACAATTTTGTTGTCAAAAAGTCCAATCGTATGCACGAGGCATAAGACAAGCAGTGGGTTCAAAAAGTGCCAGTCAGCTAAACCCTGGAGTAGCACCCAAGACTGGTTGAGCTAAACACCTGGCAGTTACTATATTCAGAATATACATTCAGACATTGAATAATTGAAGGGCCCAGAGACCTCAATGGTGGGGGAGACTATGACTAGAGAGAGGCTTGACTGTAGGGGACTCTACTTCTATGGGGAAGAGGTTATTCACTTTTGGGCCAGCTCTCACCCTGCAGATAGTGGTATGAGGGTAGTCCAAGTATCAGGCCTGAACACAGTTTTCACCGGCATGTTGGAGCTCAAAGATGTTGAAAGGAAAATCCTCTGAGAGGGAAAGCAAGCAAGCAGTGGGTATAGCAAAAGTGACAAGTTCCTTTGTAATCCAAGTTATATCATATGTATGCAGTGTCTATGTGCTGAGTGTTGCTGAAGAGAAGGGGATTTAGGCATGAGCCCCCTCACCAGATCCTGAAGGTTGTTGGCACACACAGGAAGCAATGCAGGATCTGTACATAAGCCAGCAGAAACATGGATGCGGCAGGTCAGATGTGAACACAACAGTCTGGGTTGGCATCCACAGTGAGGTCCGCCGATCGCAAGCAGGAAGGACAGGGGATCTTTAATGGGGCATGCAGGTTCATCCATGCAGGGACAGCGATGGCTCACAGGGTCCTGGAGGCTGTGGTCCAAGCAGCTGGATGTCAGCTTTAGTGCTCACTGATTGATCCAGGAGAGAAGAATGAGAGAGCTCTTAAAATAGCATTTTCTAGAACCCCGCTTTCAATTAGAAGCTTGCTGGGAGATGTAGTCTGAGGCCGGGTCCACACTGGTATGACACGACAGTCGTTCAACTGTGGATCCAGCTTTGCCCTGCGACTTGAAATCCAACATCCATATGACTTTGGAAATCAGGGATTTGACTTTGAACCCGACAATACCAGGCACTTTGTGTCTGGATGACTCTTTAGGGGAAACTCCATGCATGCCAGGCTCCGCGGTGTGCTATGACTTATTAAGACATTGGGCGTGGCCATCCAATGACGTCATACAGAGGCCCCACTCCTTATGATGTCACCAACTGGGGCATGATGGGGCAGTGATGCAGAGGCAGAAGACATCAATGGAGGAGGGAGAAGAGCCGGAGAGAGGAGAAGAAATTGGAAGAGAAGCCGGAGCTGCTTTAATAAATTACTTTAAAAACCTGTGTACTGTGCTTTATTTTTTACATTTTTTTTTAGGTGAATGGGTAGGGGTACAATGTACCCCATACTCATTTACATAGGGTGGGAGGCCCGGATCTGATAAGCCCCCCCTCCGCAGACCCTGACAACCAACAGCCAGGGTTGTTGGAAAGAGACCCCTATCCCCATCAACATGTGGACAAGGTGCTTTGGGTAGGGGGCAAAGCACCACCCCATGTTGAGGGCATGTGGCCTGGCATGGTTCAGGAGGGGGAGCGCTCCCTCTCCCCCACCCCTTTCCTGACCTGCCGTGCCGTGTGCTTGGATAAGGGTCTTGTATGGATTTGGGGGGGACCCCAAGCTGATTTTTTGGCGTGAGGAGTTCCCCTTCAAATCCATGCCAGACTGAAGGTTCTTGTATGGTCTTGGAGGGGGAAACCTATGTCTTTTTTATTTTTACATTTTGTCATGGGGTTCCCCTTCAAGATCATCAGAGCACAAATCACATGCCAAAGTCAAATCAGTTAAAACGTCAATCCGACTTTTATTTGACTTCAGTGATATTCAGTGGGCTGAAGTAGGATCTAAGTCAGACCAAAGTAGTGCAGGAACCTTTTTCAAAGTCGGACTGATTTGTGTCGGACCAGTTAAGGCGGCTCTCATAGGGAACCATTGATTTTCACACATCATGCAACACGAGCTCGGAATGTTTTTTTGTACAAGTGTGAACTTAGCCTGAGAGAGACGCAAGAGTCAAGTTATGACTGAACACAGGACTACAGGTTCCACAGTCCTCTGCTTCTTGGCTTGGGAATATGATGCAACCAGACTGAGTGCAGCACTAGAGGAAGAAACTGGGACAGTTTGCAGCAAGAAAGGTAATGTCCACTGCATTCATATTATTGTAGCCGGCAACTGGCTGCAGCTGATATCTGTGCATTGCGTTAAGGTTAGGGTTGCCCCCTCATCCCTTTAAAACTGAACACATATTAACCACTTGACCACTGGGCACTTAAACCTCCTTCCTAACCAGACCAATTTTCAGCTTTCAGTGCTCTAACAATTTAAATGACAATTACTCAGTCATGCAACACTGTGCCCATATGATTTTTTTTGCCCTTTTTTTTCCCACAAATAGAGCTTTTGGTGGTATTTAATCACCTCTGGGTTTTTTATTTTTGCTCTATAAAAGAAAAAAGACTGAAAATTCTGTAAAAAAATTCATTTTTTCCTTGTTTCTGATATAAAATTTAGCAAATTAGTAATTTTTCTTCATAAATTGTGGGCAAAATGTATACTGCTACATATCTTTGGTAAAAATAACCAAAATCGGTGTATATTATTTGGCCTTTGTGAAAGTTAGAGTCCACAAGCTATGGTGCCAATCTCTGTATCATGTATCTTATTTCTTGAGAGCCTAACAAGCCAGGACAGCATACTAAATACCCCCAAATGACCCCTTTTTGGAAAGTAGACATTCCAAGGTATTTAGTAAGAGGCATGATGAGTTTTTTGAAGTTGTAATTTTTTCCCACAATTCTTTGAAAAATCAAGTTTTTTTTCCCGTTTTTTTTCCCACAAAATTGTCATATTAGCAGGTTATTTCTCACACATGGCATATGCATAGCACAAATTACACCCCAAAATATATTCTGCTATTACTCCCGAGTATGGTGATACCACATGTGTGAGACTTTTACACAGCGTAGCCACATACAGAGGCCCAACATGCAGGGAGCACGTTCAGGCATTTCCTGACTACCTATTACACTTTTGAAGGCCCTGGAGCAACAGGACAATAGAAACGCCCCCAAAATGACCCCATTTTGGAAAGAAAACACCTCAACATATAATCTATGAGGCATAATGAGTCTTTTGAACATGTCATTTTTTTCGAAAAGTTCTTGGAATAGGTGGAAAGAAAATGAAAACGCATTTTTTTTTACACAAAGTTGTTCATTCATACAATATTTCTAACATATAGCATGTACATAGCAAAAATGACACCCCAAAATAGATTTGCCTACTTCTCCGGAGTATAGTGATACCACATGTCTGAGACTTCCACAGCCTGGCCACATACAGAGGCTGGGTACTGCCGAGTATGGCTGGGTACTGCTGAGTATGGCTGGGTATTGCTGAGTGTGGTTGGGTATGGCTGGGTACGGCTGGGTGACACTGAGTATGGCTGGGTACGGCTAAGTATGGCTGGGTATCACCGAGTATGGCTGGGTATCACAGAGTATGGCTGGGTATGGTTGAATATGGCTGGGGGTGGATGGGATGGATGGTGGAGGGATGGCAGAGTATGGTGGAGGGATGGCAGAGTATGGTGGAGGGATGGCAGGATGGCAGAGTATGGTTGAGGGATGGCAGGATGGCAGAGTATGGTGGAAGGATGGCAGGGTATGGTCGAGGGATGGCAGGATGGCAGAGTATGGTGCAGGGATGGCAGGGTGGCAGAGGGATGGCAGGATGCAGAGTATGGTGGAGGGATCACAGAGTATGTTGCAGGGATGGCAGGATGGCAGAGGGATGGCAGGATGCAGAGTATGGTGGCGGGATGGCAGGATAGCAGAGTATGTTGGAGGGATGGCAGAATGATGGCAGGATGCAGAGTATGGTAGAGAGATGGCAGGATGCAGAGTATGGTGGAGGGATGACAGAGGGATGGCAGGTTGCAGAGTATGGTGGAGGGATGGCAGAGGCTGCAGTTGTCAGTGTCACTGAGCAGCGCTGTGGGCACTATACATCCATTTCACAGCGCTGCTGCATCCGATCTCTCCCTTCTCCACTCACACTGGACGGAGCGGGGAGAGAGGAACCCGGATATCACGCCGGTTTGTTTAAATGTGATCACTCCGTCAGCGGCCATTTACTGTTATCCACGATGTCACGGATGCTCCCATGTGTGCGTCCCAGGGGTGAGTGGGAGCACGATTCTG
This sequence comes from Lithobates pipiens, assembly GCF_037356315.1. Classification (NCBI taxonomy): domain Eukaryota; kingdom Metazoa; phylum Chordata; class Amphibia; order Anura; family Ranidae; genus Lithobates; species Lithobates pipiens. The sequence goes on along the minus strand of NW_027507788.1, from coordinate 140,690,495 downwards.
GGAGGACGTCAATGTATGCCCTCCCAGTTATCCAACCGCCCTGTAGCCGTCATTCGTGGGTAATTAATATGTGTTCATTTTAAAGGGGTGAGGTGGCCACCCTAGTTTACGTGCATTTTACATGAGGTACCATTGAACTCTATATAACGTGTTTTGATGAAAGCATTTCAAAGATGCAGCAATCAGAATTTGTTTTAATGCACCACACCAAAAAATGCATTAAATTTGGCCTAACACAGGTAGTTGTAAATACTACAAGGTATCTTTCTGCAGTGTTGTTATCTTAGAAATGTTTTAGGTCAGGTCAGGCTTGTGAAGTACTGTACATGCAGGGAACACTGTATTGCCGCATGCCTATTGCTTCAGTTTATCATGCAGAAACAAGGGTTATGCTCCAATCCACCACATTCTATTTAATGGATGATCTGGTAACCCTCTGGATCTGCAGCCTCCTTGTTGTGTCTAAAATACAGAGAGACAGATGTCAGTACTGAAAAGTTTCTCAATGCTACCCATTATATTAAAGTTTTCCATGAAAGTTTATATTTGATTAAAGCAATTACTTTCAGTACAAAGATTGAGTTTGCAAGAATTCAGCACGGCCACTATGTACCATTTACTTTTACTAATAATTGTTTAAATGTCAAATGCTTGTCAGTGTAACTTCTACCCCATCGTGCATCCTCAGAGGACCTGACTATGTCTTTTGCACTCAGAGCTACATGAATGACAGTTTCCTACCATTGAAGAGTGCAGTGTGTGGCACTGAGATAATGAAGATCTGGCTAATACCACCCACAATTAATTGTTTGATAACAAAGTTATATTGGATTTAATCAGGAAATTAGAGGCAGTGTAGATAAGCACATATGTTCATAGTACACAAAGATAATAACTCCGGTCTGGGATCATTTGTGTGATATTTGAAACTCCTTACAGATAAAATCTTAGACTTTCCAAAGCAATATTTCTCAATGTCTACACAGATATACATTACAGGATTTCTGTATTCTTTCAGTTCAGCAGGATCCGGCCAAGATTCAAACTGTGTGTGGGCAGACTGAATGTACCAAGTTGATTGTTTGATCAACTTAGGTACAACCAGCCTGCCAGATTTACTGGCGATTATCGCTAGTGCTGCTATAGCCTCTAGTAATTGTAGCACCCTCTAGTGTGCGCTAGAAGTAGTTGTTAGTATAGGAACATTTTAGCCTGGCTGAGGGCCAGGCCTGGGCTGAGAATCTGGGTCAGGGTTTAGTGTCTCAGGGGCTGGATGACTTATCTTGCAGCTCTCTCTGACACTTCCTCCTGGTCTGGAAGTTTGTAGAAACTTCCATAGCTGGAGGGTAGGAGTAAGAAGGGGCTGCCATGTATATTTATGAGGCCTTGGCCAATCCCCACAAATGGGCTGGCATGGGGCAGAGTCTACCTCTAAAATAGACATGGGCCATGCCAGCCAGGAAAGCCGGGTGGACAAAGGACATGGCATGCTAAGGAGGCTGCGGGTGGCCCTTGAGGGCGCCCCCTAATCTGGGGGAGTGACCTCATGCCTGGGGCTCGGGTGCTGGAAGGATACCCCTAAAACACACAGAGGAAACCCTTCCTGGGAGGCACAGGAGCCAGGAGAGAGAACAGCAGGAGAAGGTCAGCATGTCTGGGAGATCTCCTGAGGGTCAGCCTGGTGGGCTGTGGAGTGTCAGTCTGGATGACTGTAGGGAGCAGTTAGCCTGGAGGACTAGTGAAAGGGGCAGCTGTAGCCAGGTGGACTGGCAGTGCCTGAAGAGGTGGTGCTGGGATCAGTAGCCACAGGAGTGATGCAAGCTAGACACTGAAATTCTGCTACACAACTAAGGGGCCTTGGGTTCCTGCCTGCAATGGGTTATTGCTTCATCTGTCTGGTCAGGTATACACAGTATTCTATCTGGGTTATGCAAGCAAGTATGTGCTGAAGGAAGAAGAGGACCTGTATATATAAACTGTATGTAGGAAAAGTTGTCCCTGGAGTATTGTTGAAGTCAAGTGGGCATCCCATCCCTATCAAAGTTATTAACCCTCAATAAATAACAAAAAAAAAGTCACAAACTGTTCTATGACTCAAAAGTGCCTGTAAAGGAACACTTTGTGATGATTCAGAAGCAGCAGAAAGAGTGTTTCTGGAATGAGAATTCTGGAGGGAAAAGCTTCTTACACTTTGATTATGGTCCTCATCATTTCATTCAATAAAATATTTTTTAAAGCGGAGTTCCACCCAAAAATAGAACTTCCGCTTTAAGTGCAGGTGACCCCCTGACCTAATTTTTTTTGGGGGGGGCGGATACCCTCTTTTTAGGGGGATCCAGCTCCCACTTCCTCCCGTGGAAAAGAAGTTAACCTCTCCCCCTTCCTCTTGGCAATCATCTGGGACCCGTCACAGATCCCAGATGATTGCCCGGCCAGTTACAGTGTGCAGTGCGCATGCACAGTGAGCACCCACAGTAACAATGCAGGCGCCGTAGAGAGGAGTGGGGCTTCGTTCACCCGCATCGCTGGACCTTGGGACAGGTGAGTGTCTGTAGCTACACTTTTTGTAGCTGCTGACTTTCATATGGGTGGAACTCCGCTTTAATGTCTTTATGCCATCTCTGGTATGCCAGGATGTGTTTTGTTATCCTTGTAGCATTTGGAAAAGAACATTTGTTCTCACAATTTTTTTCAAATTGCAGCCTTGCAAGTTAGGATTAGGAAGTGTTACAAACCACTACCTGACAAAAATACACAGTCTCTTCTTTATAGATAAAACAGCAACTGAAAATCAGGAGAACATTGATATTGGCAAGAAGCTTTTAAATTAGTAAGGGGGTGGTTACCTGTTCCCATGTATAGTTGAACCTATTTGTAATAAAAACAAAAAATTTAAAAAGCAAGTTTAGTTTATTTATTGATTAAGCTGTACATTTATTTCAAGCATAATACCTTTTTATAAACTGCATTTCACAATTCCCCCCCCCCCCCCCCCATGTCTTCATAATTTCCAGAAATTTTACATTTCTAGTCAAGAATGTATTCATGTGAACTTGTAAAATTAATGAAATCCTAATTTAGATTTTAATATTTGTGCAGTTATTTTACAAATATTACGGCAAGTAAGGCTAGCCATACACGATACATTTTTATCAGAATACCCAAATAGCGGCTGCATCCAATTGGATGCAGATGCTGTCCACCCAGAAATTGTCTGCCTGGCTCCTTTGGTTTTTTTAATTGACGGATGCTGGGCTGGGCAGGAGGGGCAGACAGGACCACCCATTAAGCAAATTTCAGCGGGTTCATTGGGAACCAACCAAAATTCACACACTATATGGCCAGTTTCAGATTCTAAGACCTGCTATTATTAATCTGACTCATAAGATGAAGATGGAATCATGGTCTCCCATCCTGTTATCATTTTCAATCTACATGAATATATTTTCTCTCCATCTGGTGACCCTGGTGATACTGGAAAATGCTTGCAAAACAATATGCACAATGTGATTAGCATAATAACATGCAAGCCAAAGAGCCCCTCTCTCCCAAGGCTCACACAGAACCCCCCACGCTCTCTTCTGCGAATTATCATTGCGCAAATACATTATTAAAAGCCAAGCTAGCGGATATCACACCGGATATATATGCTTAGATTAATGAACATATATTTACAATTTCACTCAGCTAATATGATCCTGCCGAGTAACTCATTATGCTTACTATGTGTTTGAAATTCAGTTCAGGTTTCAGAAACGTTTCAGGTTTTCAATCTTAGTCTCTGAGCATAAAAATGGAGAGATTAAAACGTTGAGAAGAGCAACACAATTTTTAATGGCTGGAACATGTGTAATCAGAGGTGTAACGAAAAGCTACAGAGCTGTAGAGCAAAATCTAAATAGGGTCTCTCATATCTCATATAATATTTTTTTACCATTTTAATTTTTATCATGCAACACTTGACCAGAAAACTCACTCGCAGCTTTTACATTCTAAAAATTGGTATTGTGAAAAAGACCAAATAACAATGCCCCTTAGTTATTTACATTTCTCTTAATCACACTGATCTTTTGATGATTATCACCCTGCACAGAGATTTTACAGCTTGTGGGACAACAATATAAGCACCAGCAGACTTTACTAAGGCAAGTCAACTGATCGGTTAAAGCGTTTACCCCAAAACTTCATATTCCTGATATATGCCTGCTGTACTATGTACTTGTATGAGAAAGTATCCTGTTCTCTTTGTATTGTTTCCTTTGTGTGAAATCCCTGGTGTTCCCGACAGTCCCTCTGCTTTCCTATTTAAAACTGTCCACACTAAGCAGGAGAGCACACAGTGGTCAGTTCTCTAGCTATGCTGAGAACTCAATCTGCTCTCCCCCAATGATCAGACATGTCCTGACACATCCCCTCTGCACAGCCATTCAGTGGGAAGCTCAGTGTACTGCTGCTTCTCCTCCCCCAGCTCTTATATAGCTGAGAGCAGAGGGAATGTATTTATAATGTATTTTTATATCTATACAAAAAATGATTTGCCTTTTATTACTATTTTAAAGTGAATGGGTTGTTTTAGAAGGTGATCGTTTACAATCACCTTAACTTTTCATTTACATAGTAGCCACCACCTTTAAGTAGAAACCCGCACCATTTGTTGCCACACCTAGAGAGGAATGTAACAGAGTTTACACTACAGTAGCTTCTTCGAAGAGACACAAAAAAAAAATGAGAAGGTGAAGTAACACCAAACCCTTTCCAGAACCCCTTGTACATACTGATGTAACCATGATGCCCTGTGCTGCCTGTGTGGTGGTCTGTACTCTATAGACTGCAATGGATTGCTAAAGCAGCAGCACGGGGCATTATGGCTGCTATGTGCAGGTCTGAAAGGATGGTGAGGATTTTTGGAGTTAGTTCACCTTTCATTTTTTGTGAAAAGGTGAACTTACCCATTTAACAATTTTTTTATATTTTTTAATGAAAGAAAAAAAAAACTGTGCAAAAAATATTTACAGAAAATATATTACAAAACAGACATACAGTGAGCAACAGTAAAATAAAAGGGTTTAAAAGTAAAAAAATGCTTAAAGTCATTGTAAACCTTAATTTATTTATTTTTTCTAAATAACAAACATTTCATACTTACCTCCAATGTGCAGTTTATATTGCACAGTGTGGCTCCGAACCTTGTCTTCTGGGGTCCCCTGGTGGTGCTCGCGGCTTCTCCTTGCATGGGTAGACCCCCTTGGAGAAGCGCTCTCACTGGGGGTTACCTTTCAGATGCACTCCTGAGTCCAGAATTTGCATGTATAGACACAGAATGCCAGACTCGGCCTCGCCCCCCGGCGTCAGCGTCATTGGATGTGATTGATAGCAGCGGGAGCCAATGGCTGCGCTGCTATCAATCCAATCAATAGCAGAGAACTTTGGGCAGAGAAGGTGAACGTGTCTCCACCGAAAGGAACCAACAGGCTCAGGTGAACGGGGGGGGGGGGGGGGGGCTGGGGGGCTAGTCATTGTCAAAAGGGTTTTCACCTTAATGCATAGGATGCTTTAAGGTGAAAAAACACAGAGGTTTACAACCCCTTTAAAGCAGTTAAACCCAAAAGCAAACACTTATTATATTGCAGTTTACCAATGCTTAGATGTGATGGCTGTATTTGTTTTTAGGCTTTCTTTCTTCGATTTTCATCTGGTGATTCTGCCAGCAAGTCTGTTGTTTTTTTAAAGCTCAAGCCATCTTTCCTTGTGCCTGGAGAGGGTGTTGCAGAGCTATCTGTACCCGATTAATGGGTTTAAGGGGTGTGTTGTAGGTGTGCTGGAGTATTTTATTATGCCCAGCAGACACATCCTTTATGTCAAATGACAAGAGAATGAAATTATGATTTGTTGACACCAAAAAAGATCTGATGTATATATTTCTAGCAGGCAAAATGTCTCTTATTAGCCTTATGGAACATGTGATATAGGCTTGTTTGGTATTTAACTTCTTCTACATACTAATATACACTTTATAGGAAGATAATTCCATCACAGTAGGAGTTATGGAATATGAATGAAAGTTGAGAGTTTGAGCTGTATGAGAATTCAGCTACAAGTCCTTATAGGTCACTACCCCAGTCTTATGTAAGACTGGGGTAGTGACCTAAAAAGGGGGAAGGCTTAGGTCCAGCGCACTGTGTTGGTTCTGTTCTCGCTCTTGGCTCGTGGTACTGGGACTGCTGTGCCTTGCAGTCCACTGAAGACACCGGGGTTTCTGGAGGACATCTAAGTCATAGAGATCACCAGCATGGACTGTCACCTCAAGGGCATATTCAATGTGACTCACAACAAATTGGTGTGCCACTCAGGCTCTGTCAGAATGGGGAGTAATCTAAATTATTTCACATCAGCAGCAGGAGTTCAGGTGAGGGATAGATGCTCATCCCAGCTCCTGTGTTCACTGGAGGTAACAGAGGAAATACCCCCTAGTGCCACACATCCATGAAGTCTACTAATAGTAAGAATAGGGGCCACCTCAGCCTGAGCTCCCTCTAGACCACGACCCAATGCATTCTCCTCCACCCCCTGGAATATCCCCATGACTAAGCTCTGGGGGCAGATTGAAATGCGTTGGGGCATGGCCTGGCAGGAGCCCATGCTGAGGTTGCCACTCTTATTTCTACTACTAGGCTTCATGAATGTGCGGCACTAGGGAGTCTTTCCTCTTTTACCTTATTGAGGTATGCCTGGGCAGCCACACAACTGTAGATGGAGTTAGAATTTGGACTTGTTCATATTAGAATGTAATGTTGAAGTTTCACTAGTAAAGTTATCTGTTCCAAGCCTGGTCTTGTCAGGGCTGGGCTCAGCCCTCCCTTCTCAGAGCTCAAGCTTCTCAGCTGTCAGTTAATTACTCACCTGATGATCATATCCTGCTTGTCAATCCAGTGGCATTGCTAGGGGGGCGGGGGTGTGGGCCACACCTGGGTTCCACTCGCAAGAGCGGTGACACCATCCCGAGGGTGATGAAAGCCGGCACCCTGTTTCTTTTTCTTCGGCTGGATCGCACCTCCAGCGCTGTGGCTGTGCCTGGCATGTGTTCTCCTGCTCCTCCTCTGTGTCTCTCACTCCTGCCCAAGCCTGCTCTGCTCTCCACCCAGGCAGCGTGGCTGCACACTGTCCTCTCCTCTCCAACTGATGCCCGGGTGTTCCGTGTACCTGAGCCACCCAAGCTGGTGCGGTAATGGACAGGGAAGTTGGATTGTGATTGGGAGGGAGATGTCCTCCGCCACCCAAAGTGAGGTGTTGTGATGGGGAGCTTGCTGATGAGGTTGGTTTTTGCTGCTGGTCACATCTATATTATATGTAGGGGGTGGTTTGTCCTGAGGGGGCACTGTACTAATGGAGGGGGGTGGTTTGTCCTGAGTGGGAGTCTGTACTAATAGACAGAGTGGTTTGACCTGAGGGGGGTGTCACGTACCTTAAAGCGGAGCCCGAATGCTGGGGGTGGCCTCTTGCACGATTCCAGTCTCAACACCCCTGGTAGTGAAGACAGGGATTGCTTAGGCAGCGAAAGGGTGCAGGTGCCTGCAGGTTGAAGATTGAGGCTCGAAGACACTGGATCCTCACGGAGGAAGAAGTGTAGACTGGTCACCGGAAGTGTTCAGCGGGAGCCAAGCAGGTACGTAAAAATACTGCACGTCAGGAACAGACAAAGGTTGGCAACGTGCTGGCAGCGAGGTACAAAGTCAGGAAGCAAGCCGAAGTAGAGAGTCCAAGCCGAGGTCAATATAGTAAATCCAGGTAAGTAGTAAACAGGGGTGAAACAGAAGAGTAGTCAAGCAAGCTGGGTAATCAGGAACAAGGTAACAGGTACAACAGCGGTCAGGTATCTCAGGAACAAGCTGAAGACGATCCAGCACTGGTATCAGGTCAGGACCCTGTTTATATATGGTGTCATGTGCCAGGATTGGTGGACGTGGTCGTGCGTGCGTGAGTGCGTAGACACGTTCGGATTGGCGCATGAGTGTGCGTGCGTCCGTTCGTTATGGAACCCGTTCTCCTCTGATGGGGACACCACGCATGGCCCTTAGCATTAACGGAACGAAAATAAGCTGCTGCTACACGGGGACGGGCATTCACACAGTGAGTTCCCTGACAGGGGGTCTGTACTAATGGAGGGGGTGCTTTGTCCTGAGGTGGGCTCTGTTCTAATGGGGAGGGTGGTTTGTCCTGAGGGGGGTCTGTACTGATTGGGGGTCTGTACTGAGGGGGAGGTCTATACTGAGGGAAGGGGGGTCTGTACTGAGGAAAGGGGTCTATACTGAGGGAGGGGGGTCTTTACTGAGGGGGAGGTCTATACTGAAGGAAGGGGGTTCTGTACTGAGGGGGAGGTCTATGCTGAGGGAGGGGGTCTGTACTAATGGAGGTGGATCTGTACTGAGGGGGTGGTATAAACTGATGGAGGGGGTTTACACTTAGTGGAGGGTCTGCACTAACAGAGGGTGGTCTATACTTAGTGGAGGGGGGTCTATACTGAGGGGAGACTATAGTTGGTGAAGGGGGGGTTGTGACACCATGTTTTATCACACTGGGTGACACCAACCCTAGTGACAACACTGTGTCAATCAGCCTGCTGGTTATTTAAGCTGTTTGGATCAGACCTCCTGTGCCTTTGCCTTGGTCAACATATCTGGAGACTCTCTGCTGGTTTCCTGTTGAAGCTGACACCCCTTCTGGTTCCTGATCCTGTCTGTTGCTCTGACTACGCTGATGCCTGGCTCCCTGATTTCCTGGCTTGTTCTGACTACCTGATTTAGTTACCAAACCCTGGCTATGTTTTGACTACGTTTACTATTTGTTCCATTTTTACCATGATATTAAATGGTGTGATTTTTACTGCATTAGCTATTGCGGGGAGGAGCCGAGACAGCCGCCGAGGGACCCCAGAACAGGAGGATCGGAGCCACTCTGTGCAAAACAAACTGCACAGTGGAGGTAAGAATAACACGTTTGTTATTTAAAAAAACAAACAAACCCATACAACCCCTTTAAAGCTCATCTGTAAGTTGGGGAACTGCCTTTATGTTAAATTCTTCATATGACTGCAGTCTCTGCCTGGTCCCGGGCATTGATGATCTCACTCCACGCGAAAGGTACCCCTGTGTGCAGGGCAAAGTAGGCCCAACCTCCATGGTCTGTGTACGGTTGTACAGATTACGAGAGGCTCGTACAAAGACAAATTATAGTATCTACACTAGATGCATTTTTAAATACATTGTAATATTTTAATGAATATATAGCTTCATTATGATGTATTGTCTTAATATCTGTATGGTGTTCATAAAGCCTTTTATCACGCTTTAGAAGTTTAATATATCCAGGCATATAGAGTAAATTTTCAAATATTATTTTTTAATTTTCACTTCTCCCACTGTCCTCCGACACTTGGTTCAAGCATAACACTTTTTTCACACATACATTTAAAAAAAATTATATTAGTGAGTATTAAGTTATAATAATAATTTTATAGTAAAATTATAGTAAGTGAGTGTCCCCAGGAGACGTTCCTCAGGTGACATGCTCTTCTTCATCTTTGTGTCCTAGTGGTTAGTCAGGATCGCAGCCTATCCAGGAGCTCATCACAGGTGTCCATAGATAACCTAGGGAAGTTGTGGAATTTTTGGGGTAATTCTGGAGCTCTAGAAAAGAAATGTTAACTAAGTAAACCCAGGGTTAACCGCTGAAACATCAAGGGATGAGTCCAGTACCGATGGCGGCTTCTGTTGTGATCCAATTCTTTCCCTCTCCTCTCCTCCCACAGCAGAAGTAGAACTGCGTAATTTATTTTGTTCAGAACAGGATCCATGAACATGGCCAGAAAACACAGATAGCTAACTCTCTGTAACACTTTGTGTGTCTCTCTCTCTCTCCACCCTCGGTAAAATCCCGCCCATACAGTAAGTAGGGGTTGATTTACTAAAAATGGAGCTTGGAAAACCAATGAGCTTTCAGGTATTTTGTCAAAGTTTAACTGAACAAACTGATGTTAAAAGCTGATTGGCTACCATGCAGAGCTGCACCAGATTTTGCACATTCCAATTTTAGTAAATCAACCCCATAATCATTTTCCAATATATTGTGGGCATTTGGGAGTGAAAGATTAGCGGAGGGGTGTGTTTTATAAAAACAACATTTGTGCAAAACGCAGTTAAAAGCACATTTTTTCTGCCAGGTTTTTCTTTCAAAAATTCCCAGTGTGCCTGAGGGCTTACATATATCCTCAGTGTCACATAAAAAAAGCTGGCAAGGAACAGTAAGGATCATGTACATCTACCAAGGTGACAAGGAAGTTTTTTTTCACACAACAAAGAATGGCCATCATTTGGTCATCATTTTCATTCATTGGAATACTGGGAGACTCTAAATAAGAAACTGGAGCTATCTTTCAAAGGAACCCTGTCAGGTTCCTAAACGAATCAAGATACCAGTACCTCGAAGAAGAAGAGCTCTTAAACACACTTCTCTGGAGGCTCGAGTGTCCTACCTACCCCCTCTTTCAAAGTTGCAACCTCCGTCAGTGTCTTCAGCATTCAACACTTTCAGGAGTGTCAAATGCCTGCCACCCATGCCACATGCTGTGGTTCCAGCCTACAACACCTAGGGGCTGAAAGATGGAACCATGATATATGATGGGGGGATACAGACATCCAAGACTCCTGGAAGTATTGAATGCCTGATGCCGCGTACACATGACCCCGTTGGATATTCCGATTGTGTGTGGTCTTCATAGGACTTTTTTCTTCAAAAATTCAGATGGACCTAGAAATAGAACATGCTTTAAATCTTTCAGACAGAATCAATTTCTATCAGGAAAACCGTTCGTCTGTATGCTGGTCTGACGGACTAAATACGACGCAAGGGCAGCTATTGGCTACTGGCTATTGAACTTCTTTTTCTAATCCCATCGTATGTCATCACGTTCGAAACGAATGGACTTTGTACAGACTTTGGTGTGTGGGCAAGTCTGTTCGGAACTCTGTCAGGAGTCAGAGTTTATTCTGACGGAAAGTCTGGTCGTGTGTACGCGCCATTAGTCACAGACTGAGGTTGCAGCCCTGAAATGTAGGGAAGGTATGACACGTGTGTTGTTGGGGAGGTGGGTATAACTGCTCTTCTCTTGCAGGGTACTAATATCTGGATAGTTTAGGGACAAGACTGGGTCCCTTTGAAAAAAATATTTTCGGGGCAAATTATGTAGGAGGTCATAGCTGACCTATTTCTGAAAATGCTAGCTACCTGACTGTCAGGCTGATCCAATGACCCCAATACTTGACCAGGACAAGTATACCTATCAATAAATTTGACCATTCAGGCAATTAGAATTTTCAGAAGGAATTGAGAAATTACAACCCACATTTTAATAATGCAATTAAAAACAGACAGATGGCATGTATTAACTGTGTGTAAAATCTGTAGAGGGTTACATGGAGCATGCACCATTAATCGCACTTGATATACACTTGAAATCTGCTTAGAATTTTAAAAATGGATTTCTAATGTCGCGCTTTCTTAAAGTAGACCTGACACCCAAAAGTGAAGATTTTCTATGTTCTAGTGAACATCTAGAAATGATAGTTGTGCCTAATGTCGCGTACACACGATCAAACAATCGGGTGAAAAAGTCCGGCAAACTGAAGTCCGCCGGACAATCCCCCTGTGTGTAGCCTCCAGCATACTTTTTTGACCCGAAAGTACGGCGGACTTAGAAAGTAGTTTTGCACTCCAATCTTCCCGCCGGACTCGCAATTCGGCAGACAATCCGGCCGTGTGTGTGCCAGTCTGCCATACTTTTGAAATGAGCGGACTTTTCCCGCCCGGAGAAAAGTCTGTTCATTTCGAGCGGGTCTCCGGGTAGGCGGGGCCCACGAAGGAGACGTCGCTGGCCCCGCCACCTGGTATGGACTTAAAGGGGAACCCCAACGCCGAAAAAAATCGGCGTGGGGGTCCCCCCAGGTCCACATCAGATCCTTGTCCGAGCACGCTACCCGGCCGGCCAGGAAAGGGGGTGGGGACGAGCGAGCGCCCCCCCCCTCCTGAGCCATACCAGGCCGCGTGCCCTCAACATGGGGGTGCCTTGGGGAAGGGGGGCCACGCGGCCCACCCACCCCAAAGCACCTTGTCCCCATGTTGATGAGGACAAGGGCCTCTTCCCGACAACCCTGGCCGTTGGTTGTCGGGGTCTGCGGGCGACGGGCTTATCGGAATCCGGGAGCCCCCTTTAATAAGGGGGCCCCCGGATACCGTCCCCCCACCCTATGTGAATGAGTATGGGGTACAATGTACCCCTACCCATTCACCTGTAAAATAAAGTACAAAAAAACACAACACACAAGATAAAATAGTTTATTGCACAGCTCCGGGGGTCTTCCGTCTTCGGGGGTCTTCTCGCCGGACTCCTCCGCTATTTTCTTGTAGCTCTTTTACTAGCGGAGGAGCCCGGATTTCTTCCTCGTCACGGCCTCTTCTTCCGACTTCGGGGGTCTTGTCCCCCTCTTCGGTTCTTCTGTCGCCACCGCGGCCGCTGCGGCCGCATTCTGTTCTTCTGTTCTTCTTCTTCAGATGTTGCCTCGTCGAGTCCTCCGCTCACAATGACGGGGACCGGGCACGCGGCGACTTATATAGGGACATCACCGGATGATGTCCCCGCCTATTATGATGTCACAGTCCCAGCATCCTCTGGGACTGTGACACCATAATGGGCGGGGACATCATCCGGCGATGTCCCTATATAAGTCGCCGCGCGCCCGGTCAGAGCCATTGTGGGCGGAGGATCCGACGAGGCAACATCTGAGGAGAAGAAGAGAAGAAGAGAAGAACAGAAGGCAGTGGAGGCGGCTGTGACAGAAGACCGGACCACCGCCTGTAAAAGAGCTATAAGAAGGCGCGGTGGCCCGGCAGAAGAACCGAAGAGGGGGACAAGACCCCCAAAGTTGGAAGAAGAGGCCGCGGCGAGGAAGAAAGCCAGGCTCCTCTGCTAGTAAAAGAGCTACAAGAAGATAGCGGAGGAGTCCGGCGAGAAGATCCCACAAGACGGAAGACCCCCGGAGCTGTGCAATAAACTATTTTATCTTGTGTGTTGTGTTTTTTTTGTACTTTATTTTACAGGTGAATGGATAGGGGTACATTGTACCCCATACTCATTCACATAGGGTGGGGGGCCGGTATCCGGGGGCCCACTTATTAAAGGGGGCTCCCGGATTCCGATAAGCCCCTCGCCCGCAGACCCCGACAACCAACGGCCAGGGTTGTCGGGAAGAGGCCCTTGTCCTCATCAACATGGGGACAAGGTGCTTTGGGGTGGGGGGGCCGCGCGGCCCCCCTTCCCCAAGGCACCCCCCGTGTTGAGGGCACGCGGCCTGGTACGGCTCAGGAGGGGGGGCGCTCGCTCGTCCCCCCCCTTTCCTGGCCGGCCGGGCAGCGTGCTCGGACAAGGGTCTGATGTGGACCTGGGGGGACCCCCACGCCGATTTTTTTCGGCGTTGGGGTTCCCCTTTAAGTTCATACCAGGTGGCGGGGCCAGCGACGTCTCCTTTGCGGGCCCCGCCTACCCGGAGACCCGCTCGAAATGAGCGGACTTTCCTCCGTGTGTGTGGGCGAGCCCGTTCATTTCAAAAGTAGGGCGGATAGTACGGCGGACTTAGTACGCCGTATTAGTCCGCTGAAAAAGTGCCGTGTGTGGGCAAGTAGCCCGTTCGGAAAGTCCGACGGACAGTCTGGCGGGAAGTCCGCCAGACTAAGTCCATCGGATAGTCCGCTACGTGTGTACGCGGCATAAGAAGCACTTTGAAAAATGTATTTATAGTCTTGAATCCATGGCTGTGGCTGATCACCTTGTTACCTGCTGTTACCTGCAAGATTTCATACCAAGTTCAAAAGGGTTAATCCCTCTGGGATAGACCAATTGTTTTTGATCTCCCTGGGTTTAAAGGTATCATAGTGATACCAAATTAATGAACATTGGTACTCTCAAAGAAGGAATTGCTTAGATGGCAAAGTTCCTTTGAAGTTTGCTGCTAGTATATGAAGTTTGCGTCTTTGGGAAGATATTAAAGCGGTTCTCCACCCAAAAGGGAAAGTTCCGCTAATCTGATCCCTCCCCCCCTCCGGTGCCACAATCAGCACCTTTCAGGGGGGAGGGGGGTGCAGTTACCTGGATAATCCAGGTAACTGCACCCACTTCCGGGACAGACCGCACGCGGACCCCCGCAGATGCCCCGCCCCCTGTTGTGTTCTGGAAAACACACAGCTCCCAGGACACAGCGGGGACTAGAAGAGACGCACAGCGTGACTCGCGCATGCGCAGTAGGGAACTGGGCAGTGAAGCCGCAACGCTTCACTTCCCGATTCCCTGACAGAGGATGGCGGCGGGGGCAGCAGAGAGATGAGCGATCGCTCGTCATCTGCCGCCGACATCGCTGGACCCTGGGACAGGTAAGTGTCCATTTATTAAAAGTCAGCAGCTGCAATATTAGTAGCTGCTGGCTTTTAATATTTTTTTTTTTAGGTGCAGAACCGCTTTAACAATACACCAATAAGTGTATATTGATTGGTTTACGTGAACTTTATAGTATCTGCAAACTATGAGATATATTTATGGAATTTGTATTTACTTTTATTTTTTTTATACTAGTAATGGCGGCGATCAGTGACTTATAGCAAAACTGTGATATTGCGGTGGACAATCAGACACTAACTGACACTTTTTGGGAACCAATTACACTGACACGGTGATCAGTACTAAAAATATACACTGTCACTGTACCAATGATGCCTGGAAAGGGGTTAAACATCTAGGGTGATTAAAGGGTCAACTGTGTGCCTAGCCAGTGTTTATGTGTACCGTATGTGCTGCCTTTACTAGGAAAAGAGATGGATTGTAGTCCCCTGCTTTGCAGGAACACAGAATTCATCCTTTCCCCCCTGTCGGAACGGCGATCTGCCTTGTTTACATAGGCAGATCCCCATTCTGTGTTGTTTACTGACGATCGATGGGTGTCGGAGGATATTGAGTGCCTGACACCCGCAAATCGGCTTCTGCTGTGAAAAATCATAGAAGCGTCACGCCCCCTGCAGGCAGACATGCAGAATCACGTATATATACATGATCCTGCACACAGCTGCCACCCTGTAGCAGTAAAACTGCTATAGGTCGCTCAGCAGGTGGTAACATGGATTTTTTTTTTTAACTCTAGCATCACTTTAAATCTGCCTGGAGTTTAATTCTAAAGATTTTGATGTGTTGATCCTTTATAATGGGAAATTCTTATAATCATTAGAATCTTTGGAAACTATACTTTATTAGACAACCACCAAGCTTTTGTACTTTGGCTTTATCCTGAACCACCAACTTCAGTAAATGCAATTTTACTTACGTTTCCTCCTACATACGTCTGAGATATAAACTTGATCATATACACAAGAGGAAAGTGCTGAATGAAGGGACAATTACGCAGAAAAGCCAGCATAATATACTGTCCTCTGAGTACATCCTATCTCTTAGCACATTAGAGGTATATTATGCATGTGAATCTAATTGCATGCAATTATAGAAGAGAAATCGAGCTGCTAGCCTCCGGTAATATATGTGTGTCCTGGAAAAGGGGAATTTTAACATTTATCTTTCACTGAAAAGTATTGAGCAATGAATGTTACATGCTTTCTCCTGGTACTGGAATGATAAATGCATATTTCTTACATTCTAATTCCCTTGGTGGATTACAAAAACAGTGTAAATAAGTTTCTCCATAAGGGAAGCTGAAGGACTTAGCCCCTTCCTGACCAGACCATTTTTTGCGGCACGGCACTGTGTCGATTTTTAACTGACAATTACGCTGTCGTGCGACGATGTACCCAAACAAAATTTACGTTCTTTTTTTTCCACAAATAAAGCTTTCTATTGGTGGTATTTGATCACTTCTGCAGTTTTAATTTTTTTGTGCTATAAACAAAAATAGACAGACTATTTTGAAAAAAAAAAGCAATGTTTTTTACTTTTTGCTATAATAAATATCACAAAAACATATATAAAAAAAATAATTTCTTCATCAGTTTAGGCCAATATGTATTCTTCTACATCGGACAGATAGAACACTTTTTGCACTATTTTGGGACCATTGACATTTATACAGCGATCAGAGCTATAAATAGTCATTGATTACTGTATAAATGTCACTGGCAGGGAAGGGGTTAACACTGGGTGGGCGATCAAGGGGTTAAATGTGCGTCCTAGGGAGTGATTTTAACTGTGGGGGGATGGGACTGCCTGGGGGAGGAGCAATAGGAACAACAGATCGCTCTCCTCACCCCTGACAGAATGGAGATCTGTCTGTTTACATTGAGAGAAAAAAGGGGGTTAATTTTCAGGGAAGGTGGGACTGTCTGTTTACATTGACAGATCTCCGTTCTCTCCTGTTCAGGAGCAATCGCAGTCACCGGCCTTACGCATGGGTGCCTACGTTACGTGGCGCGCTTGCGCACTCTATACTCCTTAAAGCGCCCGCCGTACAGCTACGGCTATTCGCACAAGAGTGCCATTCTGCGGGCAGTCGTCAAGCGGATAAAGAGTATGTTACCCCAACATTTCATATTTCTGATATGTGTCTGTTGTACCTGTGTTAAAAACTATCCTGTTCTCTTAGTATTTCTTACTTTTGTGAAATACCTGGTGCTTCTGCCAGTCCCTCTGCTTTCCTAATTCAACCTGACCATGCTAGGCAAAAAAGAACACAAATCTCAGCGTGATACGTTTTCTGGATGTGCTGGGAGAACAGCATGCCTGTCCTCCAGTGATCAGACCTGTGCTGACATGCTCCACCACTGCTCAGCCATTCACTGGGAAGATCAGTGTTCTGCTGTTTCTCCACCTCCACCCCTCTAACCCCTTTTTATGAAGCTAAGAACAGAGGGTATATGATCAGTATTTATATATGTTTTTATATATATACACAAATGTCTTGCCTTTTTATTTCTATTTTATACTGAGTGGGTTATTTACGGTAAGGTAAGGGTTCATATATACTTTATAGTTTCACTAAACCCACATCATAAAAAAATCAATAAATCCTGTATTACATGCTGTTCATACTCACTCAGTCCTTAATTCAGCTAGGGGTTTTGCAGATCAGTGTTGGTAGCTCTGCACATGCTCAGTTTTCAGTGAGTTTGAGGGGATGCGGCCTTGCCATCTAGCGAGGTGGACGCACAGGACATAGAGGTAAGCTGAGGTGCACTCCCTCAATCACAGCAGTGGGAGGCAGGCGAAATCAAGCGTATAGCTCAAGCAGTGGCCGCAATCTTAGCCCCTACCAACTCAGCCTCAATGGAAATGGCTGTAACCGCCGGCATGCTACAAATTAAAAAAGAGCTGGCAGAACACAGCAACCACCTCAATGAAGCAGAGGACAAAATAGCTAGCCTAGAGGAAGACATGTATAAGGCTCAAGCTAGCGAGGAAGCCCAAGATGAGACAAATCAACATATCCTCCAGCTACCAGAAGTTTTAGAAAATAGGTTGTGACGAAGTAACTTGCGATTTGTGGGAGTCCCTGAGTTGATCCAATCTACGGCTTTAGCCAATTTCTGCTCGTGCCGCATTCCTGAAGCCCTGGGGCTGCCGGGCCCAGCAATGGTTCACAGGCGCACTGTCTTGGGGCATACTCAGCTGAACATTCCTCCCCATGCACTATCATTGCCAAATACCTGAATTACACTGACAAAGCAGCTATCTTGCAGTCATATCAACAAACGAGAAAGCTTCAAATTGATGGCATCAATATTCTAATCTTCGCCGACTACTCGGTAGAAGTTTCCAAGAAGAGAAAGGCCTTCCAACAGGTATGCTCCACACTCCGTCAACAACAAGTAAAGTTTACCTTGGCTTATCCGGTCACCCTTCGACTCAAAGCACCCAATGGAGACCAACTCTCCTTTCAAGATCCGCAAGATGCACAAACATTTCTGCACTCCCTACACCAGGATGCACACTCCATTCTTCCTCCTAAGGCCGCTACAATTTCCAGATCCCTGGAACAATGCAGTCCACGTAAGGACTCTCCAAAATGCCTCAAGCCATCAGGATCGCACAATCGCTACAACCAACGCTGACTGTTGAGCCTACATGCCAACCTCAGTGGTAACAATATTCCTACTCTAGGCACTGATATTTCTCAGAGCCCACAAGCTCTTCCTCTCTATGGTGCCTTCAAGGCTCTGTTACCCCTACTACTACCCTACTTAGTTCACATATTGTAATGTTGATATAATTCGTTATCGATGTTATCAGCCGATGTGACCGTTAGCAGTGGCATCACTAGGGTTGGTGTCATCTGGTGCGAAAAAAATGGTGTCACCCCCCCCCACCAACTATAGTCCCCCCTCAGTACAGGCCCCTCTCCACTAACTACAGACCCTCCTCACGCAATATAGATCCCCCTCCCTCAATACAGACCACCCTCCATCAATATAGACCCCCCCTCCCTCAGTATAAACCCCCCCTCAGTGCAGACCCCTCTATCAGTACAGACACCCCACCTCAGTACAGACACCCCCACCTCAGTGCAGACCTCCCCAGCATTACAGACACCCCCCCTAGTGCAGACCCCCCTCAGTTACAGACCCCCCTCAGTGCAGACCCCCCAGCAGTACAGACATCCCCCAGTGCAGACACCCCCAGCAGTACAGACACCCACCCAGTGCAGACACCCCCCAGTGCAGACACCCGCCAGTGCAGATACCCCCCAGTACAGACCCACCAGTGCAGACACCCCCCAGTACAGACCCCCCAGTGCAGACACCCCCCTCTATGCAGACCCCCATGCAGACACCACCCCAGTGCAGACCCCCCAGTGGAGACACCCCCCACCGTGCAGACCCCGAGCAGACATCCCAGTGCAGACTGCCCAGTGCAGACCTCCCCAGCAGTACAGACACCCCCCAGTGCAGACCGCCCAGCAGTACAGACACCCCCCAGTGCAGACCGCCCAGCAGTACAGACACCCCAGTGCAGACCCCCCAGCAGTACAGATGCCCCCCCAGTGCAGACACCCCCCTCTGTGCAGATACCCCCCCAGTGAAAACACCCCCCCCAGTTATGTTTGTTGGTTCTTCTGTGTTGCCCTCCCTAAGTGTCCTTCCATTCAGGTTCCACCCCTATTCTCTTTACTCAAATTCTTACCCTCCTGCCAGTCGACCCTACACTCCCCTAACCAGCGCTCCAGCATAACTCCATGCACAACAATGACACGATATCCAGCACTTATGCAATTCTACGTGTTTTTACATCCCACACAAACCCACACAACACACCTCCCCCCATGAGAATCATATCATGGAATTTAAAGGGGCTACGGTCCCCTATCAAGAGGCTCGCGGTAATACGTCACCTTAGAAGGCTCAAAGCCAATATAGCCCTACTGCAAGAAACCCACTTGACACAATCAGACTACCACCGAATGTAAAAACTATGGGTGGATTCGGTATTAGGATCGGATGCGGTAGGCCGTAAGAAGGGGTCCTTGTCCTGTTCCATAAAAAACTAGCTTATCAACAACTGATTTCGTGTGACGCAGACAACCAAGGTAGACTTTTCACGATCCGAATACAAATAGGAGACAGAGAACTTGCGATTACTAATATCTATGCACCTAACAACCCAGGGTTACAATTTTTCGGGGATTTATCCACCAGACTCCTGCTTTATCCCCTCACCTCCCATGTCGTTGGAGGCGATTTTAACTCCACCATACATATGACGGAAGACAGATCCTCCCCCAGGTCTTCACTCAAGCCAACCCCAATCTTTACTGGGATGTGGGCAAATCCTATTTACGAGGTAGTGTCATATCATATGCCACCGCATACAAGAAACACGCCTTCTCCAAGTACAAGTCAGCAAGCTCCCGCCTTAAGCAGGCCCAATTAGCCCTCTCCGCCCTAGACTCTCCCCACAATAGAAATGCTTGGTGTAAAGCCAAAAAGGAGTTTTACACGTGGGCTGACATTTTAGAATTAGAACCAAGAGAGCGCAAGTGGATGCAAACCTATACAAGTTCGGTAATAAAACGGGGAAACTTCTAGCCAGACTGTGCAAAGGCCCTTACAAACCAACACATATCATGGCTTTGCGGGACCCATCTGGGAGTATTAAAAAGACACCACGGGAGATGAATGAAGTTATGCATTCTTTCTATTCGTCATTGTATGCGCCAGACCCTATTGATCACGGCCTAGCCCAGAAATTTTTAGAGAATTAAACTTACTCTGGTCACCCCGGTTCAATTAGAGAGCTTTAGTCAGCCAATAGCTGCCTCGGAAATTTCCTCTGCCATACACCAGCTCACCCTTGGCAAAGCCCCGGGCCCTGGTGGCTTTTCTGGGGAGTTATACAAGACCACACCTGCAACATTAGAAGCTACCCAACTCAGCGTATACAACAACATTTGGGAGGGTGGGCAGTATCTACCCTCTGATAACCAAGCCATTATAAAATTGATATCCAAAAAAGACAAGGATCCTCTAGATCCGAGTTCCTATAGACCTAACTCTTTACTAAATATAGATGTAAAGATCCTCTCAAAAATAATAGCCACTAGACTGGCCAACATTATCCAATCCCTGATCCACCCGGCCCAATCAGGGTTCATGAAAGGAAGAGCAGCAATGCTCAATATGTACGCAAAGTACTGTTGGTCCTAGACCATGCGACTAAACACCGGGAGGGGGACTTTGCCATTATCACTCTGGACGTGGAGAAAGCTTTTGAAAACGTAAGCTTTGATTGGCTCTCCTTAGTCTTATAAAGACTGGGCCTAACAGGACCATTCTATCATTTTATCAGGGCTATGTACACCGCTCCTGTGGCCAGACTGGTAGTGGCAGGTCTCCTCTCAGATGAGTTTCGGCTATTTAAAGGTACAAGGCAAGGCTGCACCCTTTCACCTCTACTTTTTAATCTGGAGTTAGAACCTCCCTCTAGGTTTATTAACATCGAAGATGGCCTGCATTGGGTACAGTTAGGTGAACTAGAGCTAAGAACTGCTCTTTTTGCTGACGATGTACTCATCTTCAAGCGCGACACTAGCTCCGACATACCCACTATTAAACACATGTTTGACGACTTCAGACTATGCTCGGGACTGGGTATTAACTACACTAAGAGTGAAATTCTCCCATTAGGTCCCATCTCTAATCCCCCCTGGGCCCCCCACTCACCCTTCACCATAGCCAAGGCACACATTACTTACTTGGGCATCAAAATTGGCAAGATCCCCTCCTCCCTATACACCCTAAATTATCCCCCTCTAATTTACAAAATCACTCAAGAACTGGAAAACTGGAAGGACCTGCCACTCTCACTCCTGGGAAGATGTTATCTATTTAAAATGGTCAGTTTTGCACGCCTTCTCTATCCTCTCCAAACTCTCCCCTTGCTGTTCAAGCATAAACATGTATTAATTTTGAATAAAGCCATCTCAAGATTTATTTGGTGACAAAAGAGACCGCGCATAGCACTGACTAAATTACATCTCCCCAGGACCAAAGGGGGTATAGCTCTACCAAATGTCAGACTTTACAATCTAGCTTGCTTGCTAAGGATAGGCCTAGATTGGATATAACAGGCATCCCGGTACTCAAATTTCTCTCTTGAATCTGCAATGGTTCATCTCTATTCACTGGTGGCTCTGCTACACTGCCAATGAAAATTGCTACACCCAGACCTCCAGCATAATCTCCTTCTTCGTGACACGGCTATTGCATGGAGGAAAGTGAGGAAAAAGGAAAAACTCTCCCCTTTCATATCCCGCACCTTCCTGTCCGAGGGAACCCCAGCTTTACCACAGGGCTGGATCATCAAAGCTACTCTCTTTGGTCAAAAAACGATCTTAACAACTTCTCTTCTCTCTGCGATATGGGCTCTGGACTACTACTCCCATTTTCCCAAATAGCTCAGCAGTTCACGATACCCAGCTCACACATCTTCTACTTTTGGCAATGTGTCAATTTCATCTGCACTTCCTGCGGGGTAGCAGAAAAGAGATTTCGACCATCCCTGATACTTGTAGGTCTGAACACTATCTCCAGCATCTACAAACCCCTGCTCTGCAAGCTCACCCCAACCATTGAATCATCGGCCACTGCGAACTGGGGAAAAGACTTCCCAAACCCAGATCTAACTGTCAAGTTGCTAAAGGGTTACAACAAAGTTCTTAAACTGCGAATACTGGCAGGAAACCCAGATGAAGATACTACATCGCGCTCATATACCCTTTCTTGTAGACAAGAGCAATCCCCAGGCCCCAGTCTGCCCCCTCTGTTAAGACCCTAGGCCCACCTTGACACACCGTTTTTGGTCTTGCTCTTTCATCGCCTCCTTCTGGGACCAGCTCATAGCCTTCATACAGGACATAACCCTGCTGCTTCTGCCCAAGGACCCCCTACTGTTGATCTTTGGCTACTGGGACAAACAACTTCTAACCTTGTCCACCCGCATGGAGCTGCAACACAAAGACTGGATCCTCATCGCTCTCTTTGTCGCCAGGAGAGCAATGCTGAAAAATGGGACTTCACTGTCCCAGCCTACAATCACAGCTCAACGAGAGCTTCAGTTGCAACTCCACAGGGAAAAACTAACAACTGATTTCAACCACCCTGCTGCGAAACACCACTTCTTCTCGCGGTGGGGAGCGTTTACCAACGCAACATTCCGCCCCGCATTGCCTGAATCGCTGCATACTCCCTTCATGTACTATAAAAGCCTCCTATCGCAAACAGACATTGAAGACACTCGCTGATCCAGGCCCCTTGGGTCTTACTCACCTGACTCCATATTGGACATGCTCTCATACGCTCGCTATCAGTGCTGGCTACCCTAACTTTTAAGCCTGGACTTCCAGAATTACCCCTATACCCCAGCTTGGTAATTCGCATCCCCTTAAGCCCACACTCCATAATGGGACTCGCAGTTTGATCCCCCCCCCTTTTTTACCCTCCCCTCATACTGAGTTAACTGACTATACCAGACAAATCTTTTGGATGCTATGGTATACTTCACTAGATATAGTCGTTATTTTCTTGTCAAACGTCTTTACCTATGTGAAAAATTGTAACCCATTGAGTGGTGTGGACTATTACCCGCTGTGTTGTACTTGTCTCTCAATCTTTTTCAATAAAAAAAAAAGAAACTAGCAGCATATACCGATAACCTAATTTTTTTTATAACCTCCCCAGTTATATCTCTCCCGTCCCTATTGTCAGAGTTACGAGAATATGGGGAAATATCCAACTTTAAAGTAAACTATGGGAAGTCGGAAGTGATGGGGATAGAAATAAGTACATCCCTATTACATCAAATAACTACACAATTCGATTTCAGATGGACTAAATCCCATATAAGCTACTTAGGGGCTAAAATTTTGAAGAATTTGAACAAAATATTTGAGCTTAATTATATACCAATGGCGAGACAGATTAAACTTGATCTCCTGAGATGGGATAAAGAATTTATTTTTTTGGGTTCGGGAGGACTAATTTTATAAAGATGAATGTGATGCCAAGGCTTTTGTATGTTATACAGACCCTGCCAATCAAGATATCTCCAAGTTTTCTCAGAGATCTTAGAACAAGGTTTTTGAGGTTTAGTAGTTTGAAGTACACGCTCAGCGTCATATCCAGAGGTTGTCTTTGGGAAATAGACGTATGAGTGCTGCCAGCATTGCTGCAGAGGTTGAAGGGGTGATGGGTCAGCCTGTCAGTGCTTAGACCATACGCTGCATCAAATTGGTCTGCATTGCTGTCATCTCAGAAGGAAGCCTCTGCCAAAGATGATGCAAAAGAAAGCCTGCAAACAGTTAGCTGAAGACAAGCAGACAAAGGACATAGATTACTGGAACCATGTCCTGTGGTCTGATGAGACCAAGATAAAGTTATTTGATTCAGATTGTATCAAGTGTGTGTGGCAGTAACTAGGTACTGTGACATACTGAAGCAGATGGCCTTGTCCTTGTCCATCTTAAGTAAGGGCAGATGAGTCATGTAGCATTTACACCCTGGAATCCATCTACCATTAGATCAGGCATACAGGCAGGAGGGTATGCTAAGCTGAGAAATACCCTCCTCCAAATGAAAGAAAAAAATTAACATAAAGACTTCTGGGATGTATGACATAATTTTGGGTTAGGCCAGAAACCAAGAAGCAGCTAAAACAAGTAAATATAATATACCTTCCTATCTAATAACTAAGGCTAGCAGCATAAGAATAAACATAGTTTATGCTGATTGAGAGAGTTTAGTTCTGCTTTAACAGATCCTGTACCTAAAGAAGCAGTGTCAAAAGCTGTTACTCAACTGGAGTTCTTCACATTATGTCTATATAAACATTTTGGGGGATGTGACAAAGGATTATACAGTACTGTCAGGTTTCACTGCAGTCAGAGGCAAAGGCAAAAAGAGGGATGAAAAACAATAGACTTGCTACCTGCCAAGGAGGATCATTTAGAGCCCCCAACATCCCCTGTAAGGAAGTTAACAGTCCTCTTTCTGAAAGTACAAAAAGATCTCTTAACTATAAAGAAGACCCCCAGCGGCAAGCTGTCCCGCTTACAAGGCTTCCATCTTCACCCTGTCTTTCTTATAGGTTCGGAGGCACTGGTCGAGCCACAATTATGTCACTCCTGTGCATGCGCATGGGAGTCATAGCCGCAGCTCAGGGCTTGGAAGGGACAACATTAGTATGCCCTCCCTTTAGAGCGCTTGCGCCGTGACGTCACCGGCTGCAAGGACAGTAAATATGTCCCAAATAGTGCACATTTAGGAAATATTCCTTGTACCTACAGGTAAGCTTTATTATAAGCTTACCTGTAGCAACAAGTGTACAAGTAGTGTTTACTACAGCTTTAAATTCTCAAGAGAAGATCAAGAGGGCTAAAGATACATCTACAGGTAAACTAAAAGAACCCAAAGGCTGCAATCAATTTGCATATAACAGTGTTGTACTGAATAATAGATGGAAACGAGAGTAACTCAGGCAGTGAAGTAAAGCATAACATCTCCTAGGGGCAGCATAAAAACCACTTGTGTAGTAACAGCAGTCTGGAAATGAAATGCCTCTACCAGCTGTGTAATAAATGTGTTTGAGTAGGACAGAAAATGGATGCTTATGAAGGGTGAAGGAGTTCTGCCCTCTCACTCCACTATTTAGTGTATCAATTTCCAGCTATTATTGCCTTTTTTTTGTTGGGTCCAGCAATCTGTGACAGCAGCATATTAGAGAAGAAGCCTCTCGTCAATATTTTCCTCTTCAGGGTTCTTGCCTCTTATGTCTGTTAAAGGACAGAGATGTATAATGAATATCAGAGTCCAGAGAGAGGACATTCAGCAGAACCGGATCAATATATATACCGAATAGTGTTGAATGGGATTTTAAAGCCCTGTTGAAGTCTCACGCCTTTATATCTCTTTATAGTCCTGTACCCCTTCATGTTATGATTTATACTTTTATACTTTTGTACTTTTATACTGTTATACTTTCTGATTGGAAAAAAATATTTAGTATATATATATATATATGTATATATATATATATATATATATATATATATATATATATATATATATATATATATATATATATATATATATATATATATATATATATATGTATATATATATATATATATATATGTATATATATATATATATATATATGTATATATATATATATATGTATATATATATATATATATATATATATATATATATATATATATATATATATATATATATATATATATATTTTTTTTTTTATTATTACTATATTTTATATATATTCACAAAACAAGGGTCTGTTAAAATCAAGAGAGATGGTAATATTGAGTTTTGGACTTGACACATTGAAAAATCTTGTATTTACACCCACTCCACCTTTGCTTTAGGGATGCACCAATACCAGTTTTTTTAAAACCAAGTACAAATATTGATACTTTTTCTCAAGTTGTCGCCATACCATTTACAATACCTATTTTTAGTGCCATGTGACAGTTTTTTTTAGGGCTCGTTCACATCATACATGTATGAAAACTGATGGAAAAACAGCACACATTTCACTTGGAGAAACATCCGTTTCACATCCGTTTTCATGTGCGTTTCAGTGAGTTTTTACAACCCGAGCCGCAGCAGTGCGATTTGAAAGAGAGTCCTGTGCGATTTTAGTCTGGTTCAGGTGCGATTTCTAATATCATCCACTAAAATTCGCATTAGAATTGCACCTTAACCGTTCAACAAAATCACACCAGGCTAGGCTTTGAAATTGCATCGCTGGCACATATGTGAACCGAGTTTGAAGGTATCGGTTTTAGTATTGACAAAGCATTTGCACGAGTACTCGTGCAAATGCTTAGTATCGGCACTGGTATAGGTATAGTGCTAATTATAATATATAACTATTTTATATATACAGTGCCTTGAAAAAGTATTCATACCCCTTGAATTTTACCAGATTTTGTCATGTTACAAACAAAAACGTAAATATATTTTATTGCGATTTTATGTGATAGATCAACGCAAATTGGCACATAATTGTGAAGTGGAAGGAAAATGATAAATAGTTTTAAATAAAAAATAAAAAAAATATCTGAAAAGTGTGGTGTACATTTGTATTCAGCCCCCTGAGTCAATACTTTGTAGAACTACCTTTCACTGCAATTACAGCTGCAAGTCTTTTTGGGTATGTCTCTACCAGCTTTTCACATCTAGAGAGAGTGGCATTGTTGCCCATTCTTCTTTGCAAAGTAGCCTTGCCACAGATTCTTAATTGGATTTAGTTCTGGGCTTTGACTGGGCCATTCTAACACATGAATATGCTTCGATCTAAAGCATTCCATTGTAGCTCTGTCTGTATGTTTAGGGTTGTTGTCCAACTGGAAGGTGAACTTCCGCCCCAGTCTCAAGTCTTTTGCAAACTCTAACAGGTTTTCTAAGATTGCCCTGTATTTGGCTCCATCCATCTTCCCATCAACTCTGACCAGCTTTCCTGTCCCTGCTGGAGAAAAGCATTCCCGCAACATGAAGCTCATCACCATGTTTCAGGGTGGGGATAGTATTTTCAGGGTGATATTCAGTTAAAAGTTCAATTTTGGTGTCATCTGACTAGAGCACCTTCCACATGTTTGCTGTGTCCTCCACATTGCTTCTCGCACACAGTAAACGGGACTTCTTATGTCTTTCTTTCAACAATGGCTTTCTTCTTGCCACACTTGCATAAAGACCAGATTTGTGGAGTGCATGAGTAATAGTTGTTCTGTGGACAGATTCTCCGACCTGAGCTGTGGATCTCTGCAGCTCCTTCAGAGTTATCATGGGCCTCTGGACTTCTTCTATGATTAATACTATCCATGCCAGCCTGTCCGTTTAGGTGGATAGCCATGTCCTGATAGGTTTGCAGTTGTGCCATACTCTTTCCATTTTCAGATGATGGATTAAACAGTGCTCCATGACATGTTCAAAGCTTGGACTATTTTTTAATAACCTAACCCAGCTTTAAACTTCTCTACAACCTTATTCCTGGTGTGTTCCTTGGCCTCCATGATGCTGTTTGTTCACTAAGGTTCTCTAACAAACCTCTGAGGGATTCATAGAACAGCTGTATTTATACTGAGACTAAATTACACACAGGTCGACTCTACAGTGCCAGTGCCTCGTTGGCATTGTTCATGTTTTGTTGCCTCACAACCTGGAATTAACATGGATTGTGTGAGGATTTGCATCATTTAATTTACAGAACATGGCCACGACTTTGAAGATTTTTTTTTTTTTTTTATTGTGATGCAAACAACAAATAGGACAAAATAACAGAAAAAGTCAATGTGCATAACTATTCACCCTCCTAAAGTCAATACTTTGTAGAGCCACCTTTTGCGGCTATCACAGATCCAAGTTACTTTGGATAAGTCTCTATGAGCTTACCCCATCTTACCCATTTGCCCATTCCTCCTTGCAAAGCTTCTCCAGTTCCTTCAAGTTGGATGGTTTGCGCTTGTGAACAGCAATCTTTAAGTCTGACCACAGATTTTCTATTGGATTGAGGTTTGGGCTTTGACTACACATTTACATGGTTCCCCTTAAACCAGTCAAGTGTTGCTTTAGCAGTGTGTTTGGGGTCATTGTCCTGCTGGAAGGTGAATCTCCATCCTAGCCTCAAATCACACACAGAGTGGTACAGGTTTTTGCTCAAGAATATCCCTGTATTTAACACCATCCATCTTTCCCTCAACTATTACCAGTTTCCCAGTCCCGACTGCTGAAAAACATCCCCACAGCATGATGGTGTTCTTTGGGTGAGGTGATTTGTTGTGTTTGCACCAGACATAGCCTTTTCTTTGGTGGCTAAAAAGTTAAATTTGAAAACTTAAAACGTGCCATTTTGTTTTTTGCTGAAAGTAATGGCTTTCTTCTGGCCACTCTGACATAAAGCCCAATCCTCTCTCTGTGCTGCCTCTCTGATTAATTCCCCCCTTGCCCGGTCCCGGTTTGGTGTGTGGCCGTCTCTTGGCAGGTGTGCTGTTGTGCCATGTTCTTTCCATTTGGTTATGATAGATTTGATGGTGCTCCTAGGAATTATCAAAGGTTTGAATATTTTTTTATAACCTAAGCCTGACTTGTACTTCTCAACAACATTGTCCCTTACTTGTTTGGAGAGTTCCTTGGAGTGATGCCTCTTTCTTAGGTGTTGCAGCCTCTGGGGCCTTTCAAAAACGTGTGTATATGTAATAACAGATGATGGGACACTTAGATTGCACACAGGTGGACATCATTTCATTAATTATGTGAATTCTGAAGGTTTTTGGTTGCACCAGAGCTTTTTATGGGCTTCATAACAAAGGGGGTGAATACATACGCACATGCCAATTATTAGTTTTTTATTTCTGCAAAATTGTTTTATCTATATATTTTTCTAATTTTACTAACTTAGATTATTGTGTTAAAGGCTGTAATGTAACAAAATAGGTAATTTTGCAAGGCACTGTATTTACTAATTAGGTGACTTCTTAAGACAATTGGTTCCACTAGATTTTAGTTAGGGGTATCATAGTAAACGGGGGCTGAATACAAATGCACGCCACACTTTTCAGATATTTAATTGTAAAAAATTGTGAAAACCATTTATCATTTTTCTTCCACTTCACAATTGTGTGCCACTTTCTGTTGGTCTATCACATAAAATCCCCACTGGCCACTCAGCTGTCGGCTAATTGCCAGCTCCTACCTCTACACAGTGACTCACCTGTTGATGATATTCTGCTTGTTAGTCCTGCCTACTTAAGCCGTCCAGCCCAGATGATCTCTGCCTTCCCCTTGGTCAACATCACAGAGACTATCTCCTGCGTTCCTGTTAAAGACTTGCTTGGCTGACATTCCTTCTGGCTCCAGACCCTGCTTGCTGTTCCACTATGCTAATCTCTGGTTTCCTGACTTTCTGGCTTGTCTGATTATCCGTTCCGGTTACCGAACTTTGGCTATGTTTTGACTACGTTTGTTCTATTCACTTTTATTATTAAAAAAGTGTGATTTAACTGTACTTCTGTCTTGGTCTGATTCATGGTTCCTGACAGGAGCTACAGTTCATTCAGGGAACCATGAATGCCAACATGTACTGTGACATACTGAAGCAGAGCATGATCCCCTACCTTCGGAGACTGGGCCGTAGGGCAGTATTCCAACATGATAACGGCCCCAAACACACCTCCAAGATGACCACTGCCTTGCTAAAGAAACTGAGGGTAAAGGTGGTGGACTGGCCAATCATGCCTCCAGGCCTAAACCCTATTGAGCATCTGTGGGGCATCCTCAAACAGAAGGTGGAGAAGCGCAAGGTCTCTAACATCCACCAGCTCCATGATGTCATCATGGAGGAGTGGAAGAGGACTCCAGTGGCAACCTATGAAGCTCTTGCCCAAGAAGGTTAAGGCAGTTTTGGAAAATAACGATGGCCACACAATATATTGACATTTTGGGCCCAATTTGGACATTTTCACTTAGGGGTGTGCTCACTTTTGTTGCCAGTGGTTTAGACATTAATGGCTGTGTGTTGAGTTATTTTGAGGGGACAGCAAATTTACACTGTTATACAAGTTGTAAACTCACTACTTTACATTATAGCAAAGTGTAATTTCTTCAGTGTTGTCACATGAAAAGATATAATAAAATATTTACAAAAATGTGAGGGGTGTACTCACTTTTTTGAGATACTGTATATATACACACTCAATGGCCACTTTGTTAGGTACACCTGTTTAATTGCTTGGTAGCACAAATTGCTAATCAGTCAATCACATGGCAGAAACTCAATACCTTAGGCATCTAGACATAATGAAGAAAACTTGTGGAAGTTCAAACCAAGCATCAGAATGGGGAAGAAAGTGGATTTAAGTGACCACAAACGTGGCATGGTTGTTGGTGCCAGACATGCTGGTCTGAGTATTTGAAAAACTGCTGATCTACTGAGATTTTCACCCACAAACATCGCTAGGGTTTACAGAGGATGGTATGAAAAAGAGAAAATATCCAGTGAGCAGCAGTTGTGTGGACAAAAAGGCCTTGTTGATGTTAGAGGAGAATGGGTAGACAGGTTCAACATGATAGTGATACAAAAGTAACTCAAATACCCATTCGTTGCAACCAAGTAAAACTGAGGCTACAATTCGCATAGGCTCACCAAAATTGGACAACAGAAGATTGGAAAAACATTGCCTAGTCTGATGAGTCTTGATTTCAGCTGCAACATTCAGGAGGTAGGGTCAGAATTTGGTGTAAATAACATGAAAGCATGGATCCATCCTGTCTTGTGTCAATGGTTCAGGCTGGTGGTTGTGGTATAATGGTGTGGGGGATATTTTCTTGGTGCACTTTGGCCCCCTTAGTACCAACTGAGCATCGTTTAAACACCACAGCCTGAACATTGTTGCTGACCATGTCCATCCCTTTATGACAACACTGTACCCATCTTCTGATGGCTACTTCCAGCAGGATAATGCACCATGTCACAAAACTCAAATAATTTCAAACTGGTTTCTTGAACATGACAATTAGTTCACTGTGCTCGAACCTTGAACAGAGCTCAATCCATTAGAGCACCTTTGGGATGTGGTGGAACAGGAAATTTGCATCATGGATGTGTAGCCAACAAATCTGCAGCAACTGCGTGATGCTATCATGTCAATATGGACCAAATCTCTGAGGAATATTTCAAACACCTTGTTGAATTCATGCCACAAAGAATTAAGGCAGTTCTAAAGGCAATAACGGGTCACACCTAGGGATAAGCTTGGTGTTCGAGTCGAACGCATGTTCGACTCGAACACCGGCTATTCGCCCATTCGGCGAAGCCAGAACTCTGTGGGCCGTTCATGCCAAATTCGCGTGGTGCTCACGGCCCACAATGCACTGCGCCATCGCAGTGCATTGCTGGCTTATGATTGGCCAAGCATGCACTGTGACCCCGCATGCTTGGCCAATCACAGCGCCAGGCAGCGAGGAGAGCCATTATTGGCCACAGGCAATATGCCTGTGGCCAATTATAACTCAGGCTGTTTAGTACACGCCCCACACTATATAAGGCCGCCAGCGCGGCGGCCTTGTGTAGTGTTCCGGCATCTGCAGGAGTTAGTGGGTGTTGTGTGCCTTCAGCACAGTATACACCTGTATCTACCCTTTATTACAGTTCTCTAATTAAGCCATCTTCAGGAGTTAGTGGGTGTTGTGTGCCTACAGTGCAGTATACACCTGTATCTACATTTATTGCTGTTCTCTAATAGAGCCATCTGCAGGAGTTAGTGGGTGTTGTGTGCTTCCAGCGCAGTATACACCTGTAGCTACCTTTATTGCTGTTCTCTAATAGAGCCATCTGCAGGAATTAGTGGGTGTTGTGTGCCTCCAGCACAGCACAGTATACACCTGTATCTACCCTTTATTGCCGCTGTTCTATAATAAAGGCATCTGCAGGAGTTTGTGGGTGTTGTGTGCCTCCAGCACAGCCCAATATACACCTGTATCTACCCTTTATTGCTGGTGTTCTCTAATACAGCCATCTGCAGGAGTTAGTGGGTGTTGTGTGCCTCCAGCGCAGTATACAACTGTATCTACCTTTATTGCTGTTCTCTAATAGAGCCATCTGCAGGAATTAGTGGGTGTTGTGTGCCTCCAGCACAGCACAATATACACCTGTATCTACCCTTTATTGCTGGTGTTCTCTAATACAACCATCTGCAGGAATTAGTGGGTGTTGTGTGCCTCCAGCACAGCACAATATACACCTGTATCTACCCTTTATTGCTGGTGTTCTCTAATACAGCCATCTGCAGGAGTTAGTTGGTGTTGTGTGCCTTCAGCGCAGTATATACCTGTATCTATCCTTTATTGCTGTTCTCAAATAGAGCCATCTGCAAGAGTTAGTGGGTGTTGTGCACAGTATACACCTGTATCTACCCTTTATTGCTGGTGTTCTATCATACAGGCATCTTCAGGAGTTAGTGGTTGTTGTGTGCCTCCAGCACAAATTACACTACCCAATTGCTGGTTTTCCCATCTCCCTGCAGGCCATTACCATGTCTGGAAGGCCAACAAGGAGAGGCAGACAGGCACGAGCCAATAAAAGAGGGCAAGCAGGCTCTGTGTCTAGAGACAACAGTGCTTGTCGTGGACGCGTGCATCATCATCAGCATGTGGCCATGGGACACGCTTGTCCTTATTTGCGGCAGCTGGACTTGTTGAGCCACATCATGCCGAAGACTTGGTAGAGTGGATCACCAAGCCCTCTTCATCCTCTCTCACCCAGGCTCAGGGTACTAGCAAAGCAGCTGCCAACGCAGCCTCTTCCCTCTTCTCAATCTCATCAACAGTCACTCCTTCCCTAGACCCACCATGTCCTTCCGAGGAGACCCCCGAACTGTTTGAGCACAGTGTTGGGTACATGCTCCAGGAGGATGCCCAGTGTTTTGTAGGTTCTGATGATGATACTCAGCTAGAGGAAGGCAGTAGCATGTGCGCAGAGAGAGGGGATGCTCTAGAACAGGCATGTCCAAAGTCTGGCCCGCGGCCCGGTTTTGAACGGCCCGCCTGGTTATTTAGACATACATATCTTTTTTGGACATTTGGTTATTTGCACATACAGATCTCCCAGCGCCGGGGCCTCAAAAGATATATATGCTTCGGAAGGGACAGGGATGAGGCAGGACCGAGCGCCATACACAGGAGAATTTCCTGTTTACGGGCGGCCTCTGTAATAGGAAGTCCGTCTCCGGCACTGCCATTGGACGACTGTTCTGTCCATCAAAGGAGGCGGGACTTTCTATTAAAGAGGCTGCCATGTAAACAGGAGATTCTCCTTTGGCGCTCGTCAGTGCATTCCTGGCAATGGTGCTGCGTTCCTGGCAATGGTGAGGCATTCCTGGCAATGGTGAGGCATTCCTGGCTATTGTGGTACATTCCTGGCTATGGTTATGCATTCCTGGCTATGATGATTCATTCCTGGCTATGATGGTGCATTCCTGGCTATGATGGTGCATTCCTGGCTATGGTGGGGGCATTCCTGGCAATGGTGGGGGCATTCCTGGCTATGGTGGTGCATTCCTTGCTATGGTGAGTGCATTCCTGGCAGCGGTGGGTGCATTCCTGGCTGTGGTGAGTGCGTTCCTGGCTATGGTGCTACGTTCCTGGGAATGGTGAAGCTACATTCATGGCAATGGTGGGTCTGCAGATGGGCACCGATTAGGCTACATTGATGGGCACTGACCATTATTTTGCTTCACAGTTCTTTATTTAAATTTTTTTTTTTCCCCTGAAATTTCCCTCTTAAAGTGAAGGTGCGTGTTCTATGCCAATTAATACAGTATGTACAAATACGCCCGAGCTCATCTCTTCCCACACACAGCCACAAAGGCAAGATAATTCTTGTTGGGTGGTGTATTAGAGCTCGAACGAACACACTTAGACCGAATTTTAACGGTTCAATGTCAGGCAAAATGGTCGGCCCTCGCGCATGTTCACTTCATCAAATCTGGCCCTCTTTGAAAAAAGTTTGGACACCCCTGCTCTAGAAGGACAGCAATTTGGCAGTCATGTTCCATAAGATGCAGCATGCTGCCAGGTTTGCTCCAGTGATGAAGAGGGAGGGGATGATGAGGTCACTGACTCCACGTAGGTGCCTGGTAGGAGAGAGGAGGAGGAGGCACATCTCCAACGAGGCAGGATACCCTCCGGGGGCCAGCTTAGGGGCAGCACACCAACTGAATCACACCGCCTGTGCAGGGCGCTGCCTCTGCGCGTTATTCTAAAAGTTCTTTGGTGTGGACCTTTTTTGAGACGAGTGCATCAGATCGCACTGCTGATATTTGCAACATATGTCTCAAGCGTATCTCGCGTGGCCAAAACATCAGCCGCTTGGTCACCACATGCTTGACTAGACATATGTTGACCTGCCATGCAGCTCGTTGGCAAGCGTACCTCAAAGACCCACACCAAAGAACAAAGCGGACCTCCCCTTGCTGCTCATCAGCTGGGATCTCCAACCCCACTAGACCTTCAGTCCTATCTGAAACCTGCACTGAGAGGAATGAAGGTGTAGAATTAGGTTAATTATTTTATGTTGTTATGCCGCGAGAATCGTGAGAGAATCTTCTAAGCAAAAAAAATGTGATTCTCATTTTAGCCAGAATCATGCAGCTCTAATACCTAGTGTAAACAGTTCTGATGGGAAACACATTAACCACTATATATATATATATATATATATATATATATATATATATATATATAGATATATATGTATGTAACTGTGATATCAATCAGAATAATGCAGTGATGGGGTGGGTGCAAGTTTTCTCAATGTGACAAGTCTAAAAGAAAAGCATCTCTTATTGCAAGAGGAAGTAAGTGTTGATTGGTTTATTTATGGCTCTCAACAGCTCCACATTTTAAAACAATATCTTGTTTTTCTGCTAAACCAGAATTCTTCTTTAAATAACTCATAACCTGAGTTTTATTTACAGTGCCAGCATGTACAGAGGTCATAGCAACCGTGAGATATTTATTGCTAATGTCTAACTTGCACAAAGCCAATTTCATTTTTTTTCTTCTGCTATGTTATCCTGGCAATGGTGTCATGGTGCTCAAGTCTAGTATCATGACCTGTGCTGTGGTCACCATGGTACTAATATGGTATGTTTAAACTGTCCCCCTTGGCACTGATTTTTATTGGAACATTTCCTTGAGCATCTGTGTGTGTTTTCACTGTAAAAAAAGAAGTCTGAGTGAAACATTTTAACAAGAATCTCCAAATGAAATCTTATCCCGCGTACACACGACTGGACTTTCCAGCAGACTAGGTCCGATGGAAACAGCCCGTCGGACAATTCGATCGTGTGTGGGCTAATCCGATCGTTTTTCATAAAAAAAAATCAGACGCACCTAGAAATAGAATATGTTTCAAATCTGTCAGACAGACTCAATTCCTATTGGGAAAACCGTTCGTCTGTATGCTGGTCCGACGGACCAAATATGACGTAAGGGCAGCTATTGGCTACTGGCTAATGAACTTCCTTTTTTAGTCTTGTCTTACGTTATCACGTTCTAAACGAACGGACTTTCGAACTGACTTAGTCCGTTCGTGTGTGGCCAAGTCCATTCGTTCAGAAAGTCCATCGGAACTCTGCCGAAAGTCCGTCGGGAAGACCGTTGGACCTAGTCTGCCGGAAAGTCCGGTCATTTGTACGCGGCATCAGAAGCTGTTTCCCAAAACCTAACCGTGAAGGGTACAGCTTAAAGAGGCAGTACCGTAAACCCTGATGGGTTTTACTTCCTCTTTTGCTCACTGCAAAGCCTGCAAATGAAAAGCCTAGCCCATTATGTGCCACTTACCTGCAAAAGAATCCAGTGATGTCCCCTGTGTAGGCAGTGTCCATCTTCTGGCCCCTCTTGCTTCTGGGCTGCAGACTCTGGCTCTGTGATTCGCCGGAGCTGCATGATGTCACTTCCACGCATGTGCACGGGAGGCGCAATTACCGGCACAGGCTAGGGAAGAAACGGCACTTAGTTTAGCTTCTTCCCCCTGCATGCACCGTTAGAATTTTTGGCGGACTACAAGTGAAATATTTCCTAAATTACACACGTTTAGGAGATATTTCCACTACCTATAGGTAAGCCTTATGCCGCGTAAACACGACTGGCAGACTAGGTCCAACGGTCTTCCCGATGGACTTTTGGCAGAGTTCCGACGGACCTTCCAAAAGAACAGACTCGCCCACATACGAACGTGGTGACGTATGACGGGACTAAAAAAGGAAGTTCAATGGCCAGCAGCCAATAGCTTCCCTAGCGTCATATTTGGTCTGTCGGACTAGCATACAGACGAACAGTTTTCCTGATAGGAATTAAGTCCATTGGACAGATTTTAAATATGTTCTATTTTTAGGTCCGTTTTTAGGTTGTCTGACGCATTGATTCCATCGGACCTAGTCTGCCGGAAAGTCCGGTCATGTGTACGCGGCATAATTCTAGGCTTACCTATAGGTAGAAGTCCAAAAAGTGGGTTTACAACCACTTTAAAGTGATATTTTACCAATCATTAGATGTAGTGGTTGCATTCATTTTATTTTTTAGGCTTTTCCCCCTCTGTGTTCACCAGGCGATGTGGCCAGTAACACACATCATGTAATAGAGTGCCCCCACTCTGGATGAAGGAGCACCTTTTGACAGCAGCATTGTCAGTCAGGGGTGGGGGAACTAGTGTTAGATGTACTAGCAGATTTAGATACACCAACACATTGGAGTCAAATGCCAGCTAACACATTTTAGGCAGTTGCAGCTGTTTTTTTTCCTTTTGGGATAAATGAATAATAGCTGATTGTTATAAGCACCCTTGTTAGTGGATCACCAGGTTAAAATAAAGGAAAGACGCTCTAAAAAAAAAGAAAATGAATGCAGCCATCTAATCAGAATTAGAAAGATGCAATATAGTAAATGATTGCTTTGGGGTTTAATATCTAAAAAAAAAAAAAAAAAAAAAAATGCTAAAGGCAGTCATAGGCATGATGAGTGGATCATTGCACGATGCACCCAATTTCATCCACAAAGGTAAATTATCCTCTTGCCTCTGGCAACATTCATATCTCCCACACCTGATATTCTTAGCTGACAAATCTTGGAAGAAATAGCAATTAGATGTGTTGGTTCATTTTGGTTAATTACCACTGTTTAACATGTGAGATTAGCTGGAGGTGTTTGGGCACACCTTCCAGTTCCACTGCTCTCGGTATGATCATGCACACATGGTTGATCAGAGTGTGTATGTTTATGCAAAGATTTCCTACACAAAAATTCTTGTGAGGTTGGAGCATATCTATACACCAATGACCTACTAATATATAAGGTCTGTGGAGTTGAGAACATTTCATACCTTATCACTTTCTTACTGCTGTATTGTAAAAAAAAAAAAAAAAAAAAAAAAAAACCAGCAGGGAGGTGTATTTATTTTTCTTGATTGCCTTTTAGAAACAGCATTTCAAAAATAGCCCTTCGATGGCCATTGTGGTTGCTAATGACTGCAAATCAACCTGTCATTGGATGACTCCATTTGCAGTGTACAGAGGCGATCTGAGCAGATCTGTACCATTTGATTACTGTGATGATTAATCACAGCAATCACCAAATGTAGACAGTGCTACTAAGAATCCTCCCTGTCCTCCTATAATGGAGAAAGGACAAGGTGGTGGAACCAATGGAT
This sequence comes from Lithobates pipiens, assembly GCF_037356315.1. Classification (NCBI taxonomy): domain Eukaryota; kingdom Metazoa; phylum Chordata; class Amphibia; order Anura; family Ranidae; genus Lithobates; species Lithobates pipiens. The sequence continues at coordinate 140,652,685 of NW_027507788.1, read as the reverse complement.
GAAAAATGATTCGTCTCAGAGCAAAATAAGCAGCAGATTTAGGTAGGGGGCTGATTGTGGGATTTTGCTTTAACCATTTCACCTCTGTACATCTGATCTCCATCCTGTCTCTAATCCTGCACATCTCAAACAATAACCTCTTCATCTTCCTCCTCCCACTGCTGTATCTAGTGCACCATTAACAAGCACCATGTTTTAACCACCTCAGTACCAGCATATTTCTTCCTTTCCAATAAATTATGGGGTCATTAAAGGGTCATTTTATAGGTGTTTGTATTGTCCTGGCATTTTATTGGCTTGGATTTATAACAGAGAGAAAAGAAAACTGTTTTTTTTTTTTCCAATCATCAAAAAGAAGCTCTATCTGTCTCAAAAAAGATATACAATTAAAGGAAAAGAAGGGCCAAAGCTCTTCTGGCCATACTCCTCCTGTGGGTCATAGGAGTGCACTTCTGTGACCCGTATTCAGCCAACAGCGAGCTAAAGTCCACTGTTTGCTGACATCACTCAGCCAGTCCAGACTCTGGAGGGATCCCTATTTTAATTTTGGAATGCACCTAGATGCCTTACCAGCAGCTGGCTCAGTCTCTCATGCACCACTACGGGCCTGAGCCAGCCACGTCCACCCCCTCCACAGCACGGAATGCCAGTGAGCCCTGGAGGGGCATAGGAGTAATCTGCTGACTCACAGTCACCCCTCTCTGCTCACTGAAGGCCGAGATCAGCTGTCTTTGAGCACTCAGTTCTTGGTCTTAGAGGTGGCGGGGGACAAATGCATGACTGAGTAATTGTCAATCAAACTAACACAACACTGGGAACTGCCCTGGTAATGGAAGGATACAGACTGGTACTCAAGCAGTTAAATTAGATAAAAGATTTAACAGTTATGCCTGCAGAATCCTGGAGCAATGATGCTTCACTTTCAATACACAAGTCTACATTGTCACAAAAGTGTTTGGGGTGGGGACAGTAAATAAATCAACTACAGCCATGAAGGGAGTTGCAGAAGAAGAGTATTAGCCCCCATTTACACCTAATCATTTTGTAACTCGGCGCTCTAAGCTCCAAGATGCTCAAACAAGGAAAATCCCAACCATTTCAAGGCCCCAGTTCACATCTGACCATTTTGCCACCTGTAGCAAAACACCTTTCTCTCAAAAAAGCTTTATTTTCAGGAAGATTGGAGCATTTTTGGCCCCATAGACTTTCAATGAAAATATCAAAAAATTCACAACATAAGTGTTTTACAAGCGTTTTGACATGCGTTTTCTAGTTATACAGTAGCTCTCCACCCCTAATCTCCTCCCCCTAGTGCTTTCTACTGGCTAAAACTAGAGATGGGCCGACCACCCCCCGGTTCGGTTCACACCAGCACACCTCGAACAGGCAAAAAGTTCTAGCGAACATGCAAACCCCATTAAAGTCTATAAAACACGATCATCAAACATCAAAAGTCCTAAATTTAAAGGCTTATATGCAAGTTATTGCCATAAAAAGTGTATGGGGGCCTGGGTACTGCCCCAGGGGACATGTATGAATGCAAAATAAAGTTTTTAAAACAATCATTTTTTCAGGAGAAGTGGTTTTAATGGTGCTTAAAGTGAAACAATACAAATTAAATATTCAAATATCATGCCTGGGGGTCCCCTTAGTCTGCCTGAAAAGTGGCGCATATGTGCGATGTGTAGAACATGCCGCAGCAATAATGACATTTCTAAAGGAAAAAATTAAATTTATACTTGCTTGCGGCTCCCAGCAATATAGATGAAAAATCAATGAAATCAATGAAGGAAAACGGCGTGGGGTCCACCCCCAGTACATACCTGTCCCTTTAGGTCTGGTATGAATTTTAAGGGGAACTCCACGCCAAAATAAAAAAAATTTGTCTGGGCCCCCCTCCCAAATCCATGCCAGACCCTTATCCAAGCATGCGGCCTGGCAGGTCAAGATGGGGGGGACGAGCGAACACCACCCCCCTTCCTGAACCATACCAGGCCACATGCCCTCAACATGGGGAGGGTGATTTGGGGTGCCCCCCATGTTGATAGGGACAAGGGCCTCTTCCCAACAACTCTTGTTAGGGTCTGCGGGCAGGGGGCTTATCAGAATCTGGAAGCCCCCTTAAACAAGCGGACCCCCAGATCGCGCTACCCCCCCACCCATGTGAATGGGTATTGGGTACATTGGACCCTTACCATTCACCAAAAAAGTGTCAAAAAGTAAAAACCTAATTTTTGACAATTCCTTTATTAAAAAAGGAAAAAAAAGTGCCCCGCGATGTACATCCACCGTCAATCATGCTGCCCGATGGACCCAAAAAATAGAAAAAACGAAAAAACCTCTGCCTCCCAGTGACTGCGGTCTTTTCGCTTTGACATCTCTTATCTAGGCAAGGACAGGGCCACCCGCTGACGTAACTGGATGACCCCCACACCGTTGACAACAAATGATGTCAGAAGGGGTGGAGTCACACAGTTACATCACCTGGTGGCCCTGCCCTTGACTATATAACAGCTGTCAAAGCCAAGAGACAGAACATCCCCCGGAGGTTTCCCATGGAGGAGGAGCTTTTTGCATTTTTTTTATTTTTCGTCCGTCAGGCAACGTAATTGAAGATGGATGTACATCAAAAAAGACACTTTTTTTTTTTTTAAATAAAGGAATTGTCAAAAACTGTCTCTTGTGGTTTTTACTTTTTGACACTTTTTTTGGTGAATGGGTGGGGGTACAATGTACCCCATACCCATTCACATAGGGGGGCCGGGATCTGGGGGCCCCCTTGTTAAAGGGGGCTTCCAGATTACGATAAACTTCCTGCTCTGCAGACCCCGACAACCACCGGACAGGGGTCATCAACAAGGGGACAAGGTGCTCTCGCCGTGTTGAGGGCAAGGGGCCTGGTATGGTCCAGGAGGGGGAGAGGGAGCTCGCTCATCCCCTCCCTTTCCTGGTCTGCCAGGCTGCATGCTTAGATAAGGGTCTAGTATGGATTTTGAGGGGAGACCCCACGCCAATTTTTTTCTTATTTTGACGTGGAGTTACCCTTAAAATCGACACCAGAAACAAAGGGCCTGGCATGGATTTTGGGGGGGACCCCACGACTGCACGATATACTGGACTATATACTCTGAACTCTGCACTCTGAACTGCATTATATATACTACACTGACTGTACTATATACTCTGAATTGTATTATATATACTACACTGACTGCACTGTACACTAACTACCTGCCTAATCTCTATTAATTTACTATATACAGCCACCATGTAAGCAGCAGCCTTATATAGTGTGGGGTGTGGACTTAGCGTGGACTTAGCCCCTGAGCCATGATTGGCCAAATAGCACATTGCTCTGTGATTGGCCCATCCCTAGCTAAAAAAAAATGGCTGAAGCTTGAATACATGTGTAGCCAGGTGCTTAGCTAACAGGGAGAACAACTTCAGACACTGTACTGCAGCAGCCTTATATGTCAAAACAGGATTCTTATGCTGGCTTCAGCGCCATTAACCACTTGCCGACCGCCGCACGACGATATACGTCGGCAGAATGGCACGGGCAGGCATATGGGCGTATATATAAGTCCCTGCCTGCCCGCGGGTGGGGGGCCCGATCGGGCCCCCCCCCGGTGCCTGCGGCGGTCGGCATTTCTTCGAGAGCGATCCGGGATGAGGGGGCGGCCATTCATTCATGGCCACCCCCTCGCGATCGCTCTCGACGAATGGAAATCCCCCGTGACATCACTTCCTCTCCTGTAATGTAAACACAGGAGAGGAAGTGATGTATTCTCTCCTCCGTGTCGGTATTTTCCGTTCCGACACGGAGGAGAGCGGATCGGTGAGTTGCACCAACACTCTACACACACAGTAGAACATGCCAGGCACACTCACACCCCCCCTTTACCCCCCGATCACCCCCCCAATTACCCCTGCCCCCCAGTCACAGTGACACCAATGTCATTTTTTTTTTTTTTTTTGCATTGGTGTCATTTGTGACTGTAATAACTGTTAGGGCAGTTAGAGTTAGCCCCCTTTAGTTCTAATGTACCCCCCTAACCCCCCCAATAAAGGTTTAACCCCGTGATCACCCCCCGTCGCCAGTGTCACTAAGGCTGGGTTCACATTGCAGCGGTTTATGAGAACGAATGTGATTCGCACCGCACTGCAGTGCAAATCACATCCGATCTCTGTGCGATTCGAGTTCAGCCATTCGCCGCACCCGCCGCACCCGCCGCACCCGCCGCAAATTCGCACGGGACCCTTTTTTTGGCCCGCAGCAGAATCGGATCGCATGGGTGTTCACACCATGCGATCTGAGTTTGCAGATCGCACTGCGATATGCGAACTGATCTGGGGGTGTCAGTAACATTTCACTGACACTCCCAGCAGTTCGCATAGGGCAGTGTGAACTGCCGCCGGGAGGCATGCGATGCGGGAACCCGCCGCGGATTCGCGGCGTTTCCGCATCGCTCCAGTGTGAACCCAGCCTAATAAGCGATCATTTTTCTGATCGCCGTATTAGTGTCACAGGTGACGCTAGTTAGGCAGGTAGGTATTTAGGTTCGCCGCAGCTTTTTATAGCGCCAGGGACCCCCATATACTACCGCATAAAGCCCCCTGATTGCCCCCTAGTTAACCCTTTCACCAGTGATCACCATATAACTGTTACAGGTGACGCTGGTTGGTTAGTTATTTTTTTATAGTTTCAGGGCACCCGCCATTTATTACCTAATAAAGGTTTAACCCCCTGATCACCCGGCGGGTGTCATTTGTGACTAATAACTGTTAGGGCAGTTAGGGTTAGCCCCCTTTAGTTCTAAGGTACCCCCCTAACCCCCCCAATAAAGGTTTAACCCCGTGATCACCCCCCGTCGCCAGTGTCACTAAGGCTGGGTTCAGATTGCAGCGGTTTGAGAACGGATGTGATTCGCACCGCACTGCAGTGCAAATCACATCCGATCTCTGTGCGATTCGAGTTCAGCCATTCGCCGCACCCGCCGCACCCGCCACACCCGCCGCACCCGCCGCAAATTCGCACGGGACCCTTTTTTTGGCCCGCAGCAGAATCGGATCGCATGGGTGTTCACACCATGCGATCCGAGTTTGCAGATCGCACTGCGATATGCGAACTGATCTGGGGGTGTCAGTAACATTTCACTGACACTCCCAGCAGTTCGCATAGGGCAGTGTGAACTGCCGCCGGGAGGCATGCGATGCGGGAACCCGCCGCGCATTCGTGGCGTTCCCGCATCGCTCCAGTGTGAACCCAGCCTAATAAGCGATCGTTTTTCTGATCGCTGTATTAGTGTCACAGGTGACGCTAGTTAGGCAGGTAGGTATTTAGGTTCGCCGCAGCTTTTTATAGCGCCAGGGACCCCCATATACTACCGCATAAAGCCCCCTGATTGCCCCCTAGTTAACCCTTTCACCAGTGATCACCATATAACTGTTACAGGTGACGCTGGTTGGTTAGTTATTTTTTTATAGTTTCAGGGCACCCGCCATTTATTACCTAGTCTCACTAGTGTACCCCTAAATTTAGGGGTGTCTACTTTCCAAAATGGGGTCATTTGGGGGGGGTTTGTGCCATCTTGGCATTTTATGGCCTTCAAAACTGTAACGCCCTTAGAAAGCCTGAAGGCGGTGCTTGGTTTTCGGGGCCCCGTACGCGGCTAGGCTCCCAAAAAGTCCCACATATGTGGTATCCCCGTACTCAGGAGAAGCAGCAGAATTTATTTTGGGGTGTCATTTCACATATGCCCATGGCATGCGTGAGCAATATATCATTTAGTGACAACTTTGTGAAAAAAAAAAAAAAAAAGTTTGTAATTTTCCCGCAACTTGTGGCAAAATATAAAATATTCCATGGACTCAACATGCCTCTCAGCAAATAGCTTGGGGTGTCTACTTTCTAAAATGGGGTCATTTGTGGGGGTTTTGTGCCATCTTGGCATTTTATGGCCTTCAAAACTGTAATAGGTAGTGAGGAGTGAAGTCAAATATTTACGCCCTTAGAAAGCCTGAAGGCGGTGCTTGGTTTTCGGGGCCCCGTACGCGGCTAGGCTCCCAAAAAGTCCCACATATGTGGTATCCCCGTACTCAGGAGAAGCAGCAGAATTTATTTTGGGGTGTCATTTCACATATGCCCATGGCATGTGTGAGCAATATATCATTTAGTGACAACTTTGTGAAAAAAAAAAAAAAAAAAAAAAGTTTGTAATTTTCCCGCAACTTGTGGCAAAATATAAAATATTCCATGAACTCAACATGCCTCTCAGCAAATAGCTTGGGGTGTCTACTTTCTAAAATGGGGTCATTTGTGGGGGTTTTGTGCCATCTTGGCATTTTATGGCCTTCAAAACTGTAATAGGTAGTGAGAAGTGAACTCAAAAATTTACGCCCTTAAAAAGCCTGAAGGCGGTGCTTGGTTTTCGGGGCCCCGTACGCGGCTAGGCTCCCAAAAAGTCCCACATATGTGGTATCCCCGTACTCAGGAGAAGCAGCAGAATTTATTTTGGGGTGTCATTTCACATACGCCCATAGCATGTGTGAGCAATATATCATTTAGTGACAACTTTGTGTAAAAAAAAAAAAAAAAATTTTTTTTTGTCATTATTCAATCGCTTGAGGCAAAAAAATAAAATATTCAATGGGCTCAACATGCCTCTTATCAATTTCCTTAGGGGGTCTACTTTCCAAAATGGGGTCATTTGGGGGGGTTTTGTACTGTCCTGCCATTTTAGCACCTCAAGAAATGAGATAGGCAGTCGTAAACTAAAAGCTGCGTAAATTCCAGAAAACGTACCTTAGTTTGTAGATGTGACAACTTTTGCGCAAACCAATAAATATACAATTATTGACTTTTTTTTTACCAAAGACATGTGGCTGAATACATTTTGGCCTAAATGTATGACTAAAATTGAGTTTATTGGATTTTTCTAATAACAAAAAGTAGAAAATATCATTTTTTTTCAAAATTTGCGGTCTTTTTACGTTTATATCGCAAAAAATAAAAATCGCAGAGGCAATCAAATACCATCAAAAGAAAGCTCTATTTGTGGGAAGAAAAGGACGCAAATTTTGTTTGGGTACAACATTGCATGACCGCGCAATTACCAGTTAAAGCAGCGCAGTGCCAAAGTGTAAAAAGACCTCTGGTCATTTACCAGCAAAATGGTCCGGTCTGAAAGTGGTTAAGCTTCCACTCACCAGGAGGAAACGGTGGGACTTCACAAACTGAAAATACTGTGATGCACCCGCACAGGAGCATTGGCATGTAGTTCCCAGGGAGCAGTGTGCTGTAGAGGCAAAAGAGGCTGCAGACTACAATGTCCAGAAAAACCCCTGTAAAGCGAGGAGAGTGAGACATAGTTTCCCAGGTTTTCGGAGAGGAGGAGCTCTCTTCTGCTGGGGACCAAAGTGGTGCACACCTCTGTGCCTGTAAGTGCATACATAAGTGACTGCATGAGAACCAGAGCACTGGGGATTGAGTTAATGAGAACCAGAGTGCTAGGGACTGCATTGCTGAGCACCAGATTCCTTGGGACAGGGCCAGAAAGACTAGAGACAGAAAAGTTCCCAGACCAAGTTTTGCTTGATTACCAGGACTGGTGAGCTACCACTGCTAAGCAGAGCAGGAAAAGGGGAGACTACCCATCTACCTAGTAGTTCCAGAATCACTGCGTGGAGTTTAAAGGCACGAGATGTGCACCAAAGAGAAACTGCAGTCTACTCACATAATTTGTAATAAAAACATCTTTGCCATTCTGGATCCAACCACTTTACATATTATTTTATATATAGTGTGATTCTGTACTTGCCAAATATGCTGCAGAAATCTCCCTCTGGCTGCATCCATATTAACTGTGGGCAGCTGAAGCTGCTGCCTGTTTACTTCCTGGATGAGGATGAGCAGAATTTCACATTTTAGGTGAAGCTCTGCTTTAACCACTTCACGCAATCACCATACCTGTACATCAGTAATTTGATGCTAAATACCATTGTTATGGCAGCAACTAGCTGCCATAGCCCTGGTATTTTTAGGAACGCTATCTGTTTCTCTTTAAGATAAAAGTGGTCTATGCGGCGGATTCGCAGCAAGATCAATTTTATCGGTGGCGGGAGAGGGCCCCACCCACTCCTGCCGCGCTCCAGTCGGCTGCTTACCGGAGCCGCCTGTAGCGGCAGAGACAATCACGTCCACTCCCCTCACTGCCTTGATGTCGAGTGAGGGAAATATGGCCTCGCTCAGCTCCAGAGCAATGGAGGGCAAAAGCGACATCAAACGTCAATTCGGCACAATACTCTTAAGGAGAATTTTTTTTTTATTATTGCATTTTAGTGTAAATATGAGATCTGAGGTCTTTTTGACCCCAGATCTCACATTTAAGAGGTCCTGTCATGCTTTTTTACTTTTATTTTATTTTTTTACATTCCTTGTAATAGAAATACAAGTGACCCAATTTTTTTTTTTAAAAGGACATTGTAAAAATAAAAAATAAAAGTTTAAACAAATAAGATTTTTTTTTTTAAGCGCCCTGTCCCGCCGAGCTTGCGCACAGAAGCAAAACGCATACAAAAGTCGCACCCGCATATGAAAATGGTGTTCAAACCACACATGTGAGGTATTGCCATGATCATTAGAGTGGGAGCAATAATTCTAGCACTAGATCTCCTCTGTAATTTAAAACTGGTCGCCATTCCACGAGCGGGTACAAATTTGAACCGTGGCATATTGCATAACAATTTATTCGATGTAACATTATCTTTCACAATGTAGAAAAAAAATTGGGCTAACTTTACCTTTGTCTTGTTTTTTAACTCAAAATTTTTTAAAGCGCTCCATCCCGCCGAGCTCATGTGCAGAAGCGAACGCATATGTAAGTCGTGCCAGCATATGAAAATGGTGTTCAAACCACACATGTGAGATATCACCGCGATCGCTAGAGCAAGAGAAATAATTCTAGCACTAGACCTCTTTTGTAACTTAAAACTGGTAACCTGTAGATTTTTAAACGTTACCAATGGAGATTTTTACGTGCCAAAGTTTTGAAAAAAAATTAGGCTAACTTTACGCTTGTCTTAATATTTAACTCAAAAAAGTTAATTTTTTCCCAAAAAATTGTACTTGTAAGACCGCTGCACAAATATGGCGTGACAAAGTATTGCAATGACCTTCTTTTTATTCTCTATGGTGTCTGAAAAAATATATATATAATGTTTGGGGGCTCTAAGTAATTTTAATTAATTAAATGATTTTAACTTGTAAACAACAAATCTCAAAAAGAGGCTCGGTGCTGAAGTGGTTAATTTACCTTTAGAAGTTTTTTAACTGCTGTTTTATTTCGGGGTTTTTTTTTTTTTTTGTATATGTTTTACAAATAAACATTTAAAGAACTCCAAAAAAAATGTATGAAATATGCCATTAAATGTAAACATTAAAAGCAGCATTTGTTGTAATACTCACCTTTAATATGAAGCTTTAAACATTGCGGGCAGTGCTTACTTGAGTTGCACTTGTTCTCCTTTAAGTTAAAATTCTGGAACACATTAACAGATGGCTTGGCCTGATTTAAAAATCCAGAAAATTAGCCATTTTATGGTACAGATGGTCAGTACTGAAAGCCAGGGATGCTAATTTTCGAGAGGACAAATCTTCAAACCAGTCATACAAATAATTTTCAATTTTTGAATAAGTAAAAGACAAAGGACTATGCAGTGGTCTAAGCTGATGGAAGGTGATTGGTCACTGTGGTATGTAGAAAAGAAAAGTGCAATAATATCAAGCAGTCTCATCTACTCACTGGTCCCAATCCACTGACTGTCTATTTTGTAGCCCACGATCCAACCAGGGAACCAGAGAAATACAGTAAGTGGTACCTATCCAACAGTTGCGGAGCTTCCACTATACTCTGACGGCACAGTATGGCTGCAGAGGTCCCACTTTCTGTAATGTTTTACGTTAAGTAAAAACTTTTACAAACAGCCCTGTATTACCAATAAGGATGTTCGGTTCGCACCAGAACCTGCGAACAGACCTAAATTTCGTGTGAACTTTAGAACCCTATTAAAGTCTATGGGACTCGAATGTTCACAATCTAAAGTGCTAATTTTAAAGGTTAATATGCAAGTTACTGTCTTAAAAAGTGTTTGGGGACCCTGGTCCTGCCCCAGGGGACATGGATCAATGCAAAAAAAAAAAGTTTTAAAAACTGCAGTGTTTTCAGGAGCAGTGATTTTAATAATGATTAAAGTGAAACGATAAAAGTGTAATATTCCTTTAAATGTCGTACCTGGGGGGTGTCTATAGTATGCCTGTGAAGGGGCGCATGTTTCCTGTGCTTAGAACTGTCCCTGCACAAAGTGTCATTTGTGCAGGAAAAAAAGTCTTTTAAAATCACTTGCGGCTATATTGTCGGCTCCCGTAATACAGAGAATACTCAATGAGTGTTCTCTGTATTAGCCGACAATTCATTCATTCATTGATTAAAAAAAATAAAAAGCGTGGGGGTTCCCCTAAATTCAATTACCAGGGGAACCCGTGTCAAATTTAAAAGAAAAATTGACGTGGGGGTCCTCCTAAATACCCTTCAGGTCTGGTATGGATATTAAGGGGAACCCCGCATCAAATTTTAAAAAAAATTGACGTGGGGGTCCCCCTAAACACTTTTATTGTTTCACTTTAATCATTATTAAAATCACTGCTCCTGAAAAAACTGCAGTTTTTAAAACTTTTTTTTGCATTGATCCATGTCCCTTGGGGCAGGACCCAGGTCCCCAAACACTTTTTAGGACAGTAACTTGCATATTAGCCTTTAAAATTAGCACTTACTTCCGGTTCCGGCGCCGCATGGAGTAGCTGTCCTAACACACAGCTCCCGCAAACCGGCCTTCAAATCAGCTTCTAATCCGGCGTTTTCGCCCGTTCCACCGGCCAGCTACCTTCCCCACGCTACCAGCTCCAGGATGGACCGGTTCGTGGAAAAAACCGGGCCGCGTTCGTACGCGGCCGCCACCGCGCGGCAGGCCGCGCCGCAAATCGAGGCCCCGGCTTCGGCCTACACCGCTCCAGCCACCGCTCCGGCCTGCGCGGCCTATCCGGAGGAGCAAGCACCAGCAATGGAGGTAGGAGACCCAGCACAAGGCCAGATGACCTCCAAGGCACCCCCTTCCATACAATCACCTACCTCCACACCAGTACCTGGGCCTGTTGTACCTGTGACCATGCTGCATGCTCTGCCATCCCCACCGCTGCAGGACCCTCAGACAGAGCTTCTGGCACAAGCTGTTGCTGCTCTCCTCTCCCCTATGATAGCTGCCTCTGTTGAAAAAGCTGTCACCCAGGGCATGCATAAATTTCAAGCCCAACTCGGGGAACATGCATCCAGACTCAATGAGGCTGAAAGTCGCATCTCCACGTTAGAGGAAGAATTATACCAAACGCAGTCCCTGGAACAAGCCCAGGACAGAACCAACAAATTTATTTTGGAAAAGCTTGATGACCTCGAGAATAGGTCCAGGAGGAGCAACCTGCGTTTTGTAGGTATCCCCGAGTCGCTTCACCATTCTGCCTTATCAGACCTGTGCGCAAACCGCATCCCGGAGGCTCTGGGCCTGGGGGGACCCTTCGTCGTGGAACGAGCACATCGTGTGGGGGCGCCCAACTCAGATCGCAAGTCCCCGCGCCCGATAATTGCTAAATACCTAAACTACGCAGACAAAGCCTCCATTTTGCAGCAGTATCGTCAGTCCAGATCGCTTCAGATCGACGGGGTCAAAATCCTGATCTTTGCTGACTATTCAGTGGATGTCTCTAAGAAACGGAAGGCCTTTCAACATATCTGTACGGAACTATTCCAACGGCAGTTGAAATTCACTTTGGCATTTCCGGCAATCCTACGGATCAAAGCACCCAACGGAGAACAACTCTCCTTTCAAGACCCAGATGATGCATCGCGTTTTCTGAAATCGCTACGCTCGGGCCCTCCACTAAGCCCGGCTCCCAAGGCGGCCCCAGTCAATAGGGCTCTTGACCAGAGGAGCCCATGGAAGGACTCTCCCAAGCGCTTCAGGGCCTCAGGTCCGGCTCCCCACGCTCTCAACCCACGCTGATGAACACCAGGACCGTGTTACCTTTTTTGTCTTCCCTTCTTTGTAGGGGCAAAGCTTTACCTACCACCCGTTTCCACATGGTAGAAGTGGCTTCTGTTTGACTCACTCCCCTCCTGGGCCACCCGCGCAATGCGCGCGCTCCTCAGGTATTATTTGCACAGGGCCGTAACTGGCCCTGTGCGCTACATTGACTACACATATGTCTTTTACCATGCCCCATACGCCCTCGGCTTATGGATGTTCTTTTATTGTCCTATTATAACTGTTTTTTTTTCGTTCATCAATGTATGTATTTCTCCTTTTCTGTCTCCTCTCTCAGGTTATACCCACTTGTTCCCCCTGTGGAGTCTTCTATGCAGATCATCTCATTTCGTTTTGATCCCTGCCTGGGTTGACGGCATGTCATGCTCCTTTTTCTAGGGCAGCCGTGTATATGTCAGTTCGATGGCCTGGTTTTGGGAGCTGGTCTACACAGTGACCCCCATGCGGAAAAAAGTGAAGTTCACAGTGAGTTGTTTTGTTTGGCACGTTTGCCACTCCCTTCCCCGTCCCTTCCTTCTACCTTTTCCTATAGCTGCACTCTTACTCAATTTATTCTCCCTTGATGTCATTTTACCTAGGTCCGTCCTGGCCTTGTCTGGAGCAAATCTCCTGCTGTTATATGCCCCGGGTCCTCCCGAACACATGGTATTGTTAGTTCCCGCTATCACTGCACTTAACGCTCCACCATGCTACAAGTAGTCTCGTGGAACGTTAAAGGGCTCCGTTCCCCCAACAAACGTATGAAGGTACTGCGACACCTCAAGAGACTCAAGACGTATGTAGCGCTGCTACAGGAAACCCATCTCTCCTCATCGGACTTTGTTCGGATGAGGAAGCTCTGGGTAGGTGAGGTGGTAGGCTCTGAGGCTGTAGGCCGGAAAGCAGGGGTTCTTATTCTTGTCAATAAGAATCTCCCTTGTAAGATCCTATCTACGGACACAGACCAACAGGGCAGACTCCTCACAATCAGGGCCCTCATAGGGACCAAGGAACTTGCTATTACAAATGTATATGCCCCTAATAGCCCCACAAAACTCTTTTTTGGCACGCTGACTAGTTGGCTTCTGCGCTTCCCACACCTCCTGCATCTGGTGGGGGGCGACTTTAATTCTGTTGCCCACCCGGCAGACGACAAGTCCTCATCCCCACGCCCCGTACTCTGTACAGCTGTTACCACACCCACGAGCCTGGCGATGACTATGGAATCCCTCCACCTACATGACGTTTGGCGACTACACCACCCGACCGACCGGGAATTTTCCTTTTATTCTTATCCCCACAATGTCTTTTCTAGGATTCTTCATACTCTTGATAGAGCACTCCGCCTAGGCCCTCATGACTGGCATCGACATGTAGCTCATATGGTCTGGTGGGGTCGGCATAGGCCAGGACTGGGGCCGTGGTAAGGCTCCTCTTCAAGGTTCGGAAAGCCTCTTCACACCTTGGGTTCCACTGATCTTGAACCGACTCACCGGCCCTCCTAGGTCCCAAGCCATCCTTCTCCTTTAGTCTTGAGCAATTCGTTTAGTGGCTTGGCAATCCGGGCAAACCCATCCACAAATCTTCTATAATAGGAGCAGAACCCCAGGAAAGATCTGAGCTCTGTGACTGTTGTCGGTCTTGGTCAAGAGGTAACTGCCTCCAACTTCTCAGGCTCTGTAGCCACTCCCTTTTCAGACACTATGTGTCTCAGATAGTTCACAGAGGATTGGTAAAACCGGCACTTCTCGGGAGAAAGCTTGAGTCCCTCTTCGCTGAGTCTTCTCAACACCTTCTCCAACCTGACCTCATGTTCTTCCAAAGTCTTCCCGAAGACAATGACATCGTCCAAGTACACAAGGACTTCTATGAGGTTCATGTCTCCAAACGGTCTTCTCCATGAGGCGTTGAAAGGTAGCAGGGGCTCCAGACAGGCCCTGAGGCATTCTGTTGAATTCAAAGAATCCCACTGGGGTTATGAAAGCTGTCTTCTCTCGGTCTTCCTGGTGCATGGGGATTTGGTAGTACCCACTCTTGAGGTCCATTACACTGAACCACTTGGCACCAGACAAACTCTGTAGGGCATCCTCTATTCTCGGTGTGGTATACTGGTCAGGGATGGTCCTCCTGTTGAGAGTCCTGTAGTCGATACAAAGCCTCAACGACCCATTCTTTTTCCTGACCACCACTATGGGGGAGGCATAGGGACTTCTAGACTCCCGAATCACACCAGTCTTCTTCAACTCCGCAAGCTGCTCCCTCAGATCCTCCAGATCAGCTAGAGGGACCCGCCTAACCCTTTCCCTGAAGGGTTTGTCTTCTTGGAGGCGGATTCGGTGGGTGGCACTCCTGGCACATCCCACATCAAACTCATCCTTTGAGAAAATCCTCTCCCATCTAGTCAGCTGGGCCTTGGCTCTCTCCTTCCAGGCTCCAGGTAGGTCTGGGTTCTCCATGGAAAGTTTTTCCCAAACATCTCCTCCTTCACCCGTTCCTTTTACTTCTGACCAGCTGACTGGGGCCGCAGGACTCACCTGCCCCAACAGCATCCTGGCAGGGACCTCTATGGGTCTCTCCGTAGGGTTTCTCACACTCACTGGGACTCTTCCTCGAGCCTTCTTCAGGGCCTTGATTGGAATCACTTCCGGTATCACTTCCAGGCCTGAGTGGTCCTCCCTTGGATCGGATTCCAGCATGACAAAGGGGCCAGGCTGCTCCCAGGTAAGCTTCACCGTGGCCCTGAGGCAGACTACCTCTCCGGGCTGCAGCACCACTCCTTCTCTCCCAAGTCTCCACACCTTCCCTATCCCCTCTCCTGGGGTCTTCTGCTCTAGGACCAACCGTTGGTAGGCTGTCTTCAGCATGGGATGGATATTGGGATCTTGATGGTTTCTCGTCTTCACTAGAGGGGTCAAAAGTCTTCGCACCAGATCCGTATTGGTCCCTATAATGAGGGACATCTTGCTGGCCCCGGGCGGTCTAGGTCACACAACTGCCAGGGTGTCAAACACCTCTGTTTTCCCCGCCACAGATGGATCGAAGGTCAGCTTTATGGGTAGGTAACCATCGTAGGGGAAACTCTGAGCTCCCAGGCCCCATATCTCCAGCTCTTCTATCTTCTGTATAGGCAAATGGCTCAAGTGCCTATCATAGAAGTCTCTGTACAACAAAGTCACTTGAGCTCCAGTGTCCAGGAGGGCCTTCGTGTAGACTCCTTTCACCTGGATGGAGACAGTGGGGGACGGGCCGACCAATTCTTCTGGGTAGGGCCGGGTTGAGGCCACCCTCTTCTGGGGACCCGTCTTCATCCAGTTGGTTTTTGACTTTATTTTTTTTCCGGGCCTGGTATGCATTGACCCTCCCCACAGTAATGGGAGTACAAACCCGCTGAGGGATGTTATTGTTTCTTATTTGTAGACATTCCTTCTGAGGGGTCTGGTTTTCTCTCTTTCTCTTCCTTCTATTCAGTTTGGAGTTCACTGAAAGGCATGGGCACCCGGTTGACTCCCTCACCGGGGCCCTCTGGAGTCCAGCTGGCGTTATCTATCTTCTTCTTCTTGGGACTGGAACATCTACTGGCGAAGTGGCCACTGCCCCCGCAGTTGTAGCATAGCATCTCTTCTCGGTCTCGAGTGGGGCTTGGTGTTGGTGTATCTGGAAACAACTCCTTCCTAGGACTTGGTTTCTCGGCTCCCCCTTGACCTTTCGCCATCATAGCAGTCAACATCTCCATCACCTGGGACATCTGTAACTTCAAAGTGTCCACCTCCTTATCTCTAGCGGGAGTCATGGCCGGTGTAACTATTGCTACCGGTTGTTCGACGGGCTCGATGAGATGTTCTTCCCTTTTCTCTTCCAGTAGGGCCTCTTCCTCTCTGATCATTCGGATGAGGTCAGTGTACTCCAGATTCTTCCCATCCTGTCGGGCACGCAGTGTCCATGCAATAGGATCCATGGGTTGAGCTCCCCTCAGTACCTGTTGAGCACGGGCCTCATCTACTTTCCCTGGGCTGATTCCCTTCCTTAGGATCATCCTATGCAGGATTTTATCTAAACGTCCCATGTAGTCTGATAGTTTTTCACCTTTCTTCTGGTAGCAATGCTCTAACTGATAAGCAAGCTCAGAGATTTTCTCTGTCCCACCAAACACATTCTGTAATACATTTAGGTACTCCTGCGCATTACAGTCTGTCCTGCTCATCTTCAGGTTGCGTACGGCCTCTAGAGCAGGCCCCTTTAGACTTTCCACAATCCTCTGCTTCTTTCTGCGCTCTGGAACTTCCCATTCCTCTAGTGCCTGAGTTGCGCTATCTAACCACTCTTCAAATCCCTCTTCTTCCGAAGGTACAGGTTTCCTCCCTGAAAACATCCGGAGTTTTCTGTACCCCGACATCGGGTAATCTGTGGGATCCTTCTTGCACTGGGCCACAATCTCCCCCAGGACAGCACACAGTTCTGTGCTAAGGGTGGCCGGTGCTGGTCTGAGACTCTCGGGTGAGGTACGGGCCGCAGCCTGCGGTGATCCTGTTGGCGATGGCTCCTCCTTTGTTGCGTGCGCCAACCTATAGGATCTGTTGTCTTGTGTCCGTACACAGTTGCGCTTGCAAGCCTCCGGCATCCCATCCCAGTATTCCACTAGCGCGTACTGATATGAGATGTCTGGGTCTGATTTTATCTCCATCACCCATGGTTCATGGTCTGGGGACACTGACTTCATTAACTCCTCTACGGTTTCAATCGACCATTTCTCCCCTGGGAGGCTAATGACCACTGACTGACTTGGGTCGGTCACACCACGCTCTGACTCCCTGTGGGTCCATGCCGGTACCTCTGGCGTGTTCACCGCTGTTTCAGAAATCCCGGATTTACGAGCCCCCACGTATAGCGATACCCTCACTTAAGAGGGCCGCAAGTTTGGTTTGGGCCCTGAGCACAGCTCCGCCAACCCCCACCGGCAATCTGCTCTACCCACTCTGGCACAGTTAGTATCTAGCAATACACATTAAATCGCTTATACTCTAAATATGTGTGTGCGCGGGTGGATAACTCAAGCTCATAGACAATCTTTGAAAGTATATAACTGACTTTACTTGTTGTTTTATAAAAGGAATAACATGAATCGAACATTTGGTTTGCAACACATAAGCAGGTCCCTGCAGTAACCAGTAATAAAGATAAACAGAGTAATCAGCATAATAAAGTATTGCTATGCAACTCTAGCGCTGCCCTTTTTCAGCTACTCCCCCGCATGGGTAAACTAACACCTAGCACTATCTACCTATGCAGTCAGGCCTGACTGATCTAGATGGAAGTCCAGTGAAACAATATTCGCTAGCAATCTTTCGGTGGTGCACTTGAAGAACAACTTTGCAATCCAAACGAATAATAAAGATAAAGTATCTGTCTTTAAACAGCTCTCACCACCCGCACAAGTCCAAGTCCGTTTCCTCCGCCGATTCGTCTAGGAACAGGAATCCACCGACCTCCGAGTCTTCAATCCTTCTGGTGTACTGCAGCAAGGATGAGAAAATGTCTCTCAGGTGCAGCTAGGCTGGCAGAGGGCTCTTTGGAAAAGAGCACAAGGCCCAGGCTTCAGGCCTTGTGCCTCCAGCAGTTCAGCACAGACCTCCTCTTGCTAGGAGAGGGGGGGGTGTCCAACAAAACTAGGCCTCTCCCCCTCCTTATATGCCCTCCCCCATGAGTCTCTGGGGCATAACTCCAAACATCCTGGGAACCAGCGGGGTTCTGGGAACAGTAGTTTTATAGTCCTTAAAGAGACCCCGCTACAGGTAAATATATGTGCACAGGGTTCATGACTATGGATATGGTATGATGTGAGGAAATGATTTCTCCAGTTTCAAGAAAGACCTGGAGATTTAATTCAGTGTTAAGTCCCAGGGGGACGAAGGACCCCAACCGATATATCCACCACTTCTCCTTCTAAAGCAGTATACAGTTTCAGTTCCCCCTACTCACTTGCAATTTGAGCACATATATCCCATTAACTTTAGGCTATCAGTTTTCTCTCCATGGCATAGGGCGAAATGTTTCGCCAATGGTTTCTCCTGATATTTCTCTGGGTATCTTTCATTTTCCTTTTTCATTTCCCATAGGTGCTCGCTGTAAGAGAATGCATAAACAACTGACTCCATTTTAGATTCCCTTCCATTTTACATAAGGGAGAAATTAACTTTTTGTATGTATGGGATTTGCCATGGACAGCTTGGCTAGCAGTTTGCATAGAACCACACCCTATGAGCTACTGTAGTTAAAGCCGATTCCAGCAGTAACATCCTGTGTCAGCATGTCATCAGCTATTTCTTGTTATCTAGTCAGCAGTCTAACTCTTGATAAGAAAGCATTGAGTGTAAGTATGTATAACCCTTAGACACGTATTTTACTGCTATATAAGCCACTGTTGTACTCAATAAAAATTAGACACCTTGTGAAAACTCTCAAAGCTTGTTTCCCGTGTCTCATGTGGTGTCTCACAGATCCGTGGATCCCGGTGGTCTGCCTGCATAAACCAGGGTGGTTGTCAAGGTGTATAATTCCTTTCAAATGGGGGCTCATCTGGGATAAAGCAATTATCCTTGGTAAGTAAACTTTTGTCTTATTTGATTAATTTGACACAAATACGGCGTGACAAAGTATTGCAATGACCGCCTTTTTATTCTCTATGGTGTCTGAAAATATATATATATAATGTTTGGGGGCTCTAAGTAATTTTAATTAATTAAATGATTTTAACTTGTAAACAACAAATCTCAAAAAGAGGCTCGGTGCTGAAGTGGTTAATTTACCTTTAGAAGTTTTTTAACTGCTGTTTTATTTGGTTTTTTTTTTTTTTTTTTTTTTTGTATATCTTTTACAAATAAACATTTAACCCCCCTGACGGTATTCCCGAGTCTGACTCGGGGTGGATTTTTTATACCAAGAGCGGTATCCCCGAGTCAGACTCGGGACTGCATCGCTGGATCCAGGAGGAGGTTTACTTACCTTCTCCCTCGGATCCAGCGTTGTCTCCCCGCTGTACGAGCGAGCCATGTCTCTTTTGATGCATTACATCGCCGATCTCCGTGCCCTGCGAGCGTTGCGACGCACGGGCACGGAGATCGGCGCCAAATTCAAAAAGTGAAACAAACAGTAAACATACAGTATAATGTAATCTTACAGATTACATTGTTGTATGTAAATATTTCACATCCCCGTTGTCCCTAGTGGTCTGCCCAGTGTCCTGCATGCAGTTTTATATAATAAAAACTGTTCTTTATGCCTGGAAACTGGAGATTGCCCATAGCAACCAAAACTGTCACTGTACATCAAAAATGATTTTAGACCAGCTAGAAAACAGCGATAATAAATTAGAATCACTCGCAGAATTGAGCGATAGCGATTTGTGGGGAGATCCGTCATCAAATACTGAAAAGTAATGACAGTGACAATTCTGCAACTGAGCAAATTTCAGTGTTTTTGATTTGATTACATTATTGAATAATTTTTATTATTGTTATATTATTATTTGGTACAATTATTTATAATTATTTATTATATTATAATTTATGATTTAATTTTTCAAACTTTATCATACCCGGGATGTCTGCTAGACTCTGGTTTGGACAGATTTAAGAGAGTTATTCCTAAGAATTGCAGGACTACAATATAAAACGCCAAATTTTCATGCAAAATAATGGTACCGCTTTTAGCACCTAAAATCCGAAATAATCGTACCGCCAGGGAGGTTAAAGAACTCCAAAAAAAATGTATGAAATATGCCATTAAATGTAAACATTAAAAGCAGCATTTGTTATAATACTCACCTTTAATCTGAAGCTTTAAACATTGCGGGCAGTGCTTACTTGAGTTGCACTTGTTCTCCTTTAAGTTAAAATTCTGGAACACATTAACAGATGGCTTGGCCTGATTTAAAAATCCAGAAAATTAGCCATTTTATGGTACAGATGGTCAGTACTGAAAGCCAGGGATGCTAATTTTCGAGAGGACAAATCTTCAAACCAGTCATACAAATAATTTTCAATTTTTGAATAAGTAAAAGACAAAGGACTATGCAGTGGTCTAAGCTGATGGAAGGTGATTGGTCACTGTGGTATGTAGAAAAGAAAAGTGCAATAATATCAAGCAGTCTCATCTACTCACTGGTCCCAATCCACTGACTGTCTATTTTGTAGGCCACGGTCCAACCAGAGAACCAGAGAAATACAGTAAGTGGTACCTATCCAACGGTTGCGGAGCTTCCACTTAATTTTGATGGCACTGAACGGCTGCAGAGGTCCCGCTTTCTGTAATGCTTTACGTTAAGTAAAAACTTTTACAAACAGCCGCGTATTACCAATTAAACTCCTTTAAAGATAGGTTCATCTTTTGGACCATGCTTCATGGAATATGGTCACAGTCTGTAGCCCCCTACTAACAAAATAGGGGGGTCATGCTCCCTGCTGGCTCCTGTCATTATTTGAATTTGGGTGGTTCTGCATGGCACCATCTGAAATGCTGCATCATTCATTCACATTTTAAGGTCTCCTTTCTATGTAAATTTTAAGGGACTAAAGCTTTATCAGACCCGAGGTAAGAAAAAAATTTGTCAAATAAGACAAAAGTTTACTTATCAAGGATAATTGCTTTATCCCAGATGAGCCCCCATTTGAAAGGAATTATACACCTTGACGACCACCCTGGTTTATGCAGGCAGACCACCAGGACCCACGGATCCGTGAGACACCACATGAGACACGGGAAACAAGCTTTGAGAGTTTTTACAAGGTGTCTAATTTTTATTGAGTACAACAGTGGCTTATATAGCAGTAAAATACGTGTCTAAGGGTTATACATACTTACACTCAGTGCTTTCTTATCAAATAATCTTGTAGAGCCCATAGCACCTATAGTACCTGATGTGTCATCACTCCTGACTTCCACAGCATCCGATGCAGAGTATTTCAGAGTATTTAATTTAGCAAATGCATTTTTTAGCTTCCTGTTGAATGAAGAGACACAGCCTATTCTTGCAGTTTGTTTTAGAAATTGCCAGATGACTTGTGCAGAATGCCCCAAGGGTATGTAGATTCCCCTGTAGTCTATCCAGTTGTACTCCAGGCAACCCTGCAGTCTGTTGATGTATGTTGATGATTTCTTGTGATGCAGTCCGAGCCAGGTTGCCAGCAGAGAGGATGGTAAAGATGTATTGTACTGGTTAGCAGAAAATTGTCACAAAGTCTCTAAAAAGAAATTGCAATGGTTTCCAAGAAAACTGTTGAATACCTTGGTTTTACCCTCGCAAAAGGAGAAAGAAAAGTCAGTCACACAAGAGCTGCGGCTCTCGTGGGTCTACCCTGCCCACTGACAAAGAAAGATATGCTATCTTTTCTTGGTATGATTGGTTACTGCCGCCAATGGATACCTGACTGCTCTTTTTATGATAACCTCCTGAGGCAAGCCACAGGCTCAGACGTGCAAGATCGTGTAAAATGGACAGATGAAATGTGTAAATCATCTGTGTACCTTAAGACAGCAATGGTAATGACCCCTGCTTTCAGATTGCCCAAGTATGGTGGGATGTTTCACTTGTTTGCCAGGGACAATTGTAGTCCTGGTGCAGAAACAAAGAAGAAAACTGCATTTTTTTCAAGAGTAGTGCCAATGCCGGTACAGGGCATGCCAGTGTGTCTCAGAGCTTTGGTATCCTGTGCTATGGTAGCAGAAATGGCTACTTCTGTTACTCTAGGGCATCCAACCACCTTACATACTACTCGTAATGTATCCATTTTGTTGAAAAATATTCATACCCAACATATGTCAATCCAAAGCATGAGTGGATACAAGGTTATTCTCTCAAATCCAAATCTCCAAATAAAACATGCTTCACGCACTTCAGGCCCAACCCCCGATCCTCAATGCGTTACTAGGGCTAAAAGTAGAAGAGGATGAGGTAGCTCCTCAACATGAATGCATTGAAATAATCCACCAGGATACATCTCCACGTGCAGATATGTCTTCCACTGCAATCCCTGGGACACAAAATGTTTTTGTTGATGGTTCTTGTTCTAGACCAAATGACAACACATATCATGCAGGATATGCTGCAGTCCAGTTGTCTGATGTAGTGCTTGAAGCAAACCTAGTCCCATTTCAATCAGCACAGGCTGCAGAAATGATTGCCCTTACAAAAGCATGCCAGTTCTTTGAAGGACAAGATGTGAACATTTATACTGATTCTAAATATGTATTCGGTGTATGCTGCGATTTTGGTATTATCTGGTTAAGAAGAGGGCACATAGCAGCAGATGGCAAATCAATTTTACATTCAACATTACTGTCCAGCCTTTTGGAAGTAATTTAATTGCCTCGCTCTATAGCTATCCTCCATTGCAAGGCACATACCACAAACCAAGGTGATGTTTCAAAAAGAAATGCCTTAACTGATAAACAAGAAGCATCATACAAATGCCATCACTTGCACCTGAAATGCCCCTGTTAGACCAAACCTTGTCAGATCTTTAGACATATACTACATCCAGAGATATTAAACAATGAGATATTGCAAGTGTGCAGAAAAGCCCAGATACTGGACTTGTCTGTCAAGAGGGGAGACCATGTATACCTGTAGCTAGTGCACCTTTATTTGGGTAGGACACAGAGGCTGGCGGGTCACATGTGAATTATTGGACAATGATTTCTTGTGAAAACACTCAAAGCTTGTTTCCCGTGTCTCATGTGGTGTCTCACGGATACAAGGGTCCCGGTGGCCTGCCTGCATAAACTAGGGTGGGTGGTCAAGGTGTATAATTACTTTCACTTGCCTATCCTGACTTTAAGGGGTCTTTTAGTTTTACCTATATATATTTTGGGACATGGACATGTGAGCATGTAGATTACACTACTAGTGAAGCAATTATTAAGATCACGGATCTCATAGGATTTTTATCCCCCTGCATCAGTAAAGGTGGCTGTTCTGTCCATGAAGGGGCAAACTTGGCATTTTTTGCAAGGGAACATTTCTTTGCTCCTGGGGTATTCAGATAGCCAATTAGAGCTCAGCTCTTTAACAAACTCTGAGTGTATCAGAATGTCCCCCAGGTTTTTGGCCATTCGGAAAACCAACTTAGGTGACATTTCTATAATATCAGATAGTCCTGGGCTGTTCATCAGTATTCCCCAATGCTTTGCAAGTATTCTGTGAACCGAATCCCACCAAGTACCATAAGCAATAATTAGTCTCACCAATCCTGGTTCAATTAGCTTTTTGCTTTTATTATTACAATCCAGAGAGAGAGAAAACTTTCTCTACTTTAAAATGCTGCTCTGCATTTAGCCTTATGGATTTGCTTATGGGAGTACCCGCGTTCACAGAATCTAGTGTAAAGCGCATTTCCCTCCTTCCTCAAGTCATCTTTTTTGGTACAGTTCCTTTTGATCCTTAGGAATTGGCCCACTGGTATCCCATTTTAGGCCAGGGGGATGATGGATATAGGCCGTCAGCAGGGTTTTAGCCGCAGTTTCTTTGCAGAAGGTATGGTGCATAATCATACATCCTCAATCGAAATCCAAAGATCAAGGAAGGAGATTTGTCTATTATCAAATGTGTATGTTAGATGGATGTTACGATCATTGTTATTTAAATGATCAATAAATGTATGTAAATCTGCTATATCACCCCTTCCATATTACAAGCATGTCATCAATATATCTTAATCACATATGCACGTGGTCCACATACATTGATACATTGTAGACGTGAATACATCCTCTTCCTCCCATAGGCCTAGATGTAGGAAGGCATATGCTGGTGCCCATGCTGACCCCCCCCCCCCCGTGGAGGTTCCTCTAATATGCTAGTAGTAATGCAAAGAGAATTGAAAAAAGTTGTTTGATAAGGGAATTCCAACAGTTATTTAAGGAATTTGGTTTTTGGGCCAAATTCAGGGTGGCATGATTCCAGGAAACACTCTACTGCCCTCATAGCGCACTTGTGTGGGATCGAAGTGTATAGAGATTCTACGTCCGTGTATTTCAGCTCACTATGGGAAAAAACAGTGCTTGAATTAACATATAAACTGTGGTACTGCAGGACACTTGGGTTTGTTTAAAGTAGTATTGTGTATGATCTTTTGGCTAAGCAATTCAGAGTGTTTAACTTTTGTGAACACCTACTGTTATTTTTTTTGTGCTTGCAATGCTTACTCCCTGACCTCAATACAATCAGAGTATTTGTTTACCTTAAACTGTGTGATGATTTTGTGTTTCAAAACCAGGAGTTACACCTGATCAAGGTTTTACAGTGGTGTCAGCAGGGGCTGTGCTCCCAGATCAGGCCCAGAAGAGACAAAATACTCAGCCGCTCTTAAGGGGGTAGCGCTATACAACTAAAGATGAAAACATAGTAATTGGGGCGCAGAAAAAGGGCAATAAGTGCTCTGGAATGATGAGTCAAAATTTGAAATATTTGGCTGTAGCTGGAGGTTCATTGGATGTTTGGGGCTGCATTTATGCAAATGGTGTTGGAGATTGGCTCAGTATCAATGGTAACCTGAATGCTTAGAAATACAGGCAGATAATTATCCATCATACCATACCATAAGGGAGGGGTGTGCTTGGTCCCGATTTTTTTCTGCAGCAGGATAATGACCCCAAACATACAGCCAATGTCATTAAGAATTATCTTCTGCTTAAAGAAGAACAAGGAGCCCTGGAAGTGATGGTTTGGCCTCCACAGAGCCCTGACCTCCACATCATAAAGTCTGTCTGGGAATGTGAAGAGACCCAAGGATTTGAGGCAGCCTACAACCACAGAAGATCCGTTGTTAGTTCTCCAACATGTTTGTTGAGTTCCTTCACAAATTGTGTGAAAGTGTACCTAGAAGAATTGATGCTGTTTTGAAGGCAAAGGGTGGTCACACTTAATATTTAATTTTCTCTTCTGTTCATTTACTTTCCATTTTAATAATTAAAAAAAATTAACTATTAACACTTCTATTTCTGAAAGCTATCTTAATTTAAAGCATTTTTTCACCCCTGCCTAAAATTGTATGTATGTGTAGGGCTTTCATTAGAAGGTTCAGGGCTCCACCCTGGTGGACAAAGAAGATGAGGAGGGCTCCCCTTCAGAGATAGATGTGAGCCAATATCACTCTGTGCTGCTAGCTATGTCCATTGAGTTTGCCAAAGAAGATTGTCTTGAGGAGACAGACAAGGGCCTGTGGATTGAGGCTAGGGTATCTGTGTGCATTGAGTAAGCCAGGAGGCTATGAACATTTGTGACATTGGAATGCTGAACCCCTGCAAAGGAAGCCAATGTGTTAAATCGGAACTTTGTGCAAGTTTTTAACTTTAAATAAAAACGAACAAGAAGACCCTTAAAATGTGTCCTTAATAGTCTACCATTTGAAGTTGGATCTCACATTATGTATTTAAACTGTGCATTTAATCATTTGCTTTGAAATTAATTTACAGGAGAGAAAAGATGTTTTGTAATTCATTCAAATACATTAATACCCATGGAGCAATGAAGTAGTATGGTGATCCCAGCAGTTTTAAATATGGAGTAGAAAGAGCTTTTTAACATTCCCAGGTACTCAAACTACTACATGCTGCTCAGACCATCCAAAAGCAGGGTGTTTGAAACAAAATTAGTCCCGCGCTCTCTTTTATAACTTGATTACTCTATTCATATTTTTTTGGTGCTATAGAGTATGGAATATAAGGGGTTGGTACCTTCTGTTCACACAGGTTAAAAACTATCAAGCAACAAGTTGATGTCTGGGCAAAATAAAAAGCATATTTTGCCATGTTTTTTCCTTTAAAGACAAACTCTAGGTGTGCCTTCTTTTGCATAGTTACATTGGCCCATTTTGGATTAATGTAAATATTATATATATTCTATTCCTTATAATCTCATAAAATCAATGTAGTAGCTGTCATTACTATAATGGTCCTCGCTAAGGATGAGCCGAACACCCCCCTGTTCGGTTCGCACCAGAACCTGCGAACAGACCTAAACTTCGTGTGAACTTTAGAACCCTATTAAAGTCTATGGGACTCGAACGTTCACAATCTAAAGTGCTAATTTTAAAGGTTAATATGCAAGTTACTGTCCTAAAAAGTGTTTGGGGACCTGGGTCCTGCCCCAGGGGACATGGATCAATGCAAAAAAAAGTTTTAAAAACGAAGTTTTTTCAGGAGCAGTGATTTTAATAATGATTAAAGTGAAACAATAAAATTGTAATATTTCTTTAAATGTCGTACCTGGGGGGTGTCTATAGTATGCATGTGAAGGGGCGCATGTTTCCCGTGCTTAGAACTGTCCCTGCACAAAGTGTCATTTGTGCAGGAAAAAAAGTCTTTTAAAATCACTTGCGGCTATATTGTCGGCTCCCGTAATACAGAGAATACTCAATGAGTGTTGTCTGTATTAGCCGACAATTCATTCATTCATTGATTAAAAAAAAAAAAAAAAAGCGTGAGGGTTCCCCTAAATTCAATTACCATATTTTTCGGACTATAAGGCGCACCGGATTATAAGGCGCACTAGCAAAGATCGGCTGATAATGGGATATTTCCATATATAAGGCGCACCGGACTATAAGGCGCACTGGATTATAAGGCGCATTTAATGAAACAAAACTCTGATGCGGTACTGTAAGTCAAATTTTATTCAACTCTTTAGCAATAACCATAAAATGGTCTATAACAATAACTCTTAACACTGTTCAGTTAAATACAAAACCAGACACTCACTTTTTCACTTTATTCTTCAATAACTCTTAACACTGTTCAGTTACCGGTGAATACCGTACAAAACCAGACACTCACTTTTTCACTTTATTCTTCTCCCGCAAATCCATCAAATTCTTCATCTTCAGTGTCTGAGTTTAACAATTGGGCGATTTCGGCATCAAGCACGCCCGTATCCCTCTCATCATTCTCATCAGTATCCGAGTCAGTCTCGTTGCTGTCATCGGTACCGGTACTAGCTGTTCAGTGATAATTCCGGACTTCTTGAAAGCTCGGATTACACTGGTGACTGATACCTTCGCCCAGGCATCCACGATCCACTGGCACATAGTGGCGTAACTCGCCCGGCGTTGCCTCCCTGTGTTGGTGAATGTGTGTTCGCCTTCTGTCATCCAATGCTCCCACGCAGCTCGCAATTTAACTTTAAATGACCTGTTGACACCTATATCTAGTGGCTGCAGTTCTTTGGTTAATCCACCTGGAATGATGGCAAGCACCGAATTAGTTTTCTTCACTTGGGCTTTGACAGTATCTGTCAGATGGGCGCGCATGGAGTCACAGACCAATAGGGATGGAGATTCGTGGAAAAAGCCACCCGGTCTCTTGACGTAAACCTCTCTCAGCCACTCACTCATCTTCTCCTCATCCATCCAGCCCTTCGGGTTAGCCTTGATGATGATGCCAATCGGAAACTTTTCTTTTGGCAGAGTCTTCCTCTTGAAAATTACCATGGGTGGTAGTTTCTGCCCATTAGCCTGGCAACCGAGAACTACAGTAAAGGATGACTTCTCGTTTCCTGTAGTGCGTATAGATACCGTACTGGTTCCTGTTCTCTCGACAGTACGGTTTACAGGGATATCAAAGGTAAGGGGGACCTCGTCTATGTTGGTGATGTGCTCTGGCCGGATCTTCTGTTCATTGATCTTGTTCTTGCAGTAGGTACGGAAAATGGCCAGCCTTTCTTCGTAATCCTTTGGCAGTTGCTGTGACATAGTGGTTCTTGTGCGGATAGAGAGATTCCGCCTTTTCATGAAACGGAAGCACCAAGAGGGACCTCCTCGAAAGTCGTTGATCTCCATGTCGCGTGCGATCGCTGTTGCTTTGAGTCGAATAGAGACAGTAGAGACACTTCTAACTGCGGTTCTCTGTTCAATAACCCACTGTTCAATTTTGTCCTCCAACTGTGGCCATCTTGCTTTGTTTCCTCGGAAACTCAGTTTGGTCTTCTTTACCTGGCGCAGGGCATCTTCTTGCTTCCTCCACTTCCGTACCATTGATTCATTAATGTTGAATTCTCTCGCAGCTACTCTATTTCCATGCTCTACTGCATGACTGATAGCCTTCAGTTTGAAATCCGCATCATAAGCATGTCTCTTAACAGGAGCCATTTTTGGGGCAGCGGGTATACCGTAGAAAATTAACGAATGAATGCGCACACCTCCTGACTAAGATGGCCGTAATGCCCAATCCAAGCAGTGCAGCTTCCTAGCTTTGGTAATCCCACGAAGCTGCACTGCTTGGATTGGGCATTACGGCCATCTTAGTCAGGAGGTGTGCGCATTCATTCGTTAATTTTCTACGGTATACCCGCTGCCCCAAAAATGGCTCCTGTTAAGAGACATGCTTACGAAGCGGATTTCAAACTCATCGCTATCAGTCACGCAGTAGAACAACCTGAGAGAGGTTTACGGTACGTCGGTTTACGGTAAGAGACCGGGTGGCTTTTTCCACAAATCTCCATCCCTATTGATCTGTGACTCCATGCGCGCCCATCTGACAGATACTGTCAAAGCCCAAGTGAAGAAAACAAATTCGGTGCTTGCCATCATTCCGGGTGCATTAACCAAAGAACTCCAGCGATGTCAACAGGTCATATATAAGGCGCACCGCATTATAAGGCGCACAGTCGATTTTGTGAGAAAATTTAAGCTTTTAAGTGCGCCTTATAGTCCGAAAAATACGGTACCAGGCCCTTCAGGTCTGGTATGGATATTAAGGGGAACCCCGCATCAAATTTTAAAAAAATTTGACGTGGGGGTCTGTGACCCCTCAAAGCACCTTGTCCCCATGTTGATGTGGAGAAGGGCCTCATCCCCACAACCCTGAGTAGTGGTTGTGAGGGTCTTCGGGCGGGGGGGCTTATCAGAATCTGGAGTGGGAGTTCCTGCGCCCCTCTGTATACCAGGCCCTTTGGGTCTGATAGATTTTTTGGGGAACCCCATGCCACAATGTAAAAAAAAAAACAGCACAGGGTCCCCCCAAAATGCATACCAGACCCTTATCTGAGCATGAAGCCTGGCAGGCCAGGAAAGTGGGGAACCATCGAACACCCCCTCCCTCCCAAACCATACCAGGCCACATGCCCTCAACATGGGAGGTGCTTTTGGGCAGGGGAGCTCTGCCCCCCACCCCATAGCACCTTGTCCCCATGTTGAAGGGGACAATGGCCTCTTCCCCACAACTTTGGCTGGTGGTTGTGGGGGTCTGCGGGTGGGGGGGGGGCTCATCAAAAAACCCTTTAACAAGAAGGTCCCCATGTGAATGAGTTTGGGGTACATAGTACTCCTATTCATTCACCAAAAAAGTATAAAAAGTAAGTAAAGACATAACACAAGCTTTTGACAAGTCCTTTATTAAAACATTTTTAAAAATGCCCCCTATTGAAATATCAACAGAACAGGAGAGAGCTGGTGTGAGGTGGGTGGAGGTGGTGTCTCAGTCCCAATTAGTATACATACAACAACATATTTGGGCCCACTGGACTTTTAATGAGTCACACATCAGACATATATGTAAAAAAAAGTAAGAAAGTAAAAACAACATCCTTCTGAAACCTGGTAAAGACCCTTCCCAATGTAGTAGCTACTGTCCAATTTCCCTGCTGAATATAAATCTAAAATGATTTGCTAAATTCCTTGCAAATCGCATATAACACTGTGACCAGGGGTTATTCACAGAGACCAGGTCGGCTTTGGACAACACCATCAAAATTCTCTACCTCATCTCCTATATCCAACACCATCGTTTACAGGCATGCCTCCTATCTTTTGACGCTGAAAAGGCATTTGATAGGGTCAACTGGTGACTCCTGCACTTCTCTCTGGAACAACTAGGCTTAGGCTCCTCTTTCATCTCTAAAATAATGTCTCTCTACTCACACCAATCTACCTCTATTCTGGTGAATGGTACCAACTTGGAACCGTTCAACATCTCAAATGGCAATCGCCAGGGTTTCCCCCTCTCCTCTCTCCCCTCTACTATTTGTCATTGTGATTGAGCATTTGGCATGTGCCATTTGTCAGAACGCCTCTATCCAAGGCATTCAAACTCCCTACGCGTACCATAAACTGTCCCTTTATGCAGTCCCTTTAATGCAACCCTGCCTTCGCTGTTTTCTGAGTTCTGGCGCTTCCGTTCTTATTAACTTCAAGTTTAAAACATTACTCTTAAACAGAGGCTCTTAATGTCTCCTTAACTGCTCCCACAATGTCCTCACTTCGTTCAAACTACTCCTTCCAATTGCAAACCAAGGGCATTTCCTACTTAAGCATACTGATACTTTAAACAAGAAAAAGGAGCACAACAAGACGGACTATAACGGTACCTAAACAAGATTTACACCAAGGATTAATTTCTAATAATTTTATTATTTGTCACATAACATATATAAAATACAAATTAAAGTTAAAAATGGAGACATATGTTCATTTCCAGCTAAATAATCACAATTATACTTCATGTCATATACGATGGTTGACGCGCTTCGTACTTAGCTTCTTCAGAACCATATATGTATGACCAGAAAACCTTAAATATCAAAAAGATATGGGAGAAAGAAAATGTAAACAAGCAGAGTCATTAAACAGCATAATATAACTTATTGTAATGAATGAATATGTCTTACATCAGTATTTGCATGTGAAATAAATATAGATTTAAATTTAGATTTAATGAGGCTAGAAAACAACATAACTTACATAATTACAGCCCCATAAAAGGCCAGAAGGGCCAAATCAAACCGAAGTGGTGTATTCCCCCAAAGATGAACAAATAGGGGTGAGGTGGATGGTTTCGCATACATACACGACCTAGGTAAGTGCTGGGATAAATCTAATAATAGAATACAAATGTGGGAACATATCAGAAACATGCCAGAGACCTATAGTGATGATTTAAATCACAATGCTTCCATCATAGGCATCATAGAAATCAAAAAAGATCCTTACGCCTATCTGAAAGGAGATAGCTTCAACTAGATGGCTAGGATGCCCTAGAGCCCATTAATTACCAAAGAATGAACCACCTAAAAATTCCAAATACGGTTTGTTTAATAATATACCTATTATTTTAGTTTGTACATTTATCAATGAAAGGCCAACAATCAAAGCCCTAACTAGAAAATAAAACAAATAAAGTAACATTTTTAAGGAAATTACCTATCGATGGCCACCAGGGGTCTTTTCACATAGGGCAAATTCCTAGAATTGAATGTTTAAAGCCATAACAAATCTGGCAAATATCATTCACAGGAGAAGCCAATGTAGATCCCGCACATGTAAAGTTTCACTAATGCCGCGTACACACCATCGGATTATCTAGCGGATTTGGTCCGGGGGACCAGAGTCTGCCGGACAATCCGCCCGTGTGTGGGCTCGGGCGGACTTTTTCTTTCCAAAAGTCCGGCGGACTTAGAAAAAAGTTCTGACTCAAAATTTTCCGCCGAACTTGGCAGTCCAGCGGACAATCCTCTGTGTGCTAGTCCCCCGTACTTTTGAAATGAACAGACTTGCCCACACACGGAGTAAAGTCCATTAATTTTGAACGCGGATCCAGGTAGACGGAACTAGCAAAGAAAGTAAATGTCTCCGCCTCCATCGGCAAGATTGATACCTCGCCAGCCCTGTCACCTGGTATGGATTTAAAGGGGAAGCCCTACGCCAAAAAAACGGCATGGGGTACCCCCAAAGTCCATAGCAGGCCCTTATCCGAGCACGCAGCCCAGCCAGTCAGGAAAGGGGGTGGGGACGAGCGAGCGCCCCCCCCTCTGAGCCGTACCAGGCCGCGTGCCCTCAACATGGGGGTGTGCTTTGGGGAAGGGGGGCCCTGCGCCACCCCCACCCTAAAGCACCTTGTCCCCATGTTGAGGAGGACAAGGGCCTCTTCCCGACAACCCTGGCTGTTGGCTGTCGGAGTCTGTGGGCGGGGGGCTTATCAGAATCTGGGAGCCCCCTTTAATAAGGGGGCCCACCGATTCCCGCCCACACCCGATGTGAATGAGTATGGGGTACAATGTACCCCTACCCATTCACCTGGGGAAAAAAGTGTAAAAAAAAAAAACACAACACAGGTTTTTAAAATACTTTATTAGATAGCTCTAGTGGTCTTCTTCCATCTTGATGGGGTCTTCTCGTCGGACTCCTCCGCTATCTTCTGCTAGCTCTTTTACTAGCGGAGGAGCCCGGCTTTCTCCTTCATCGCCACCACTGTCTGGGGGTCTTCTTCCAACTTCGGGGGTCTTGTCCCGCTCTTCTGTCGCTGTCGCCACTGCCGCCGCCGCCTTCTGCTTCTACTGGTTCTTCTTCTTCTTCTTCCTTCTTCCGATGTTGACACAACACTGTCTCCGGCCGTAATGCTGAAGACGCGTTCTGCGGCGACTTATATAGGGGCGGGGTCACGGG
Source organism: Lithobates pipiens (assembly GCF_037356315.1). Taxonomy (NCBI): domain Eukaryota; kingdom Metazoa; phylum Chordata; class Amphibia; order Anura; family Ranidae; genus Lithobates; species Lithobates pipiens. The sequence continues at coordinate 140,620,127 of NW_027507788.1, read as the reverse complement.
TGATGTCACAGGGTGACCCCGCCTCTTATGATGTCACAGTCCCGGAGGATGCTGGGACTGTGGCATCATAAGGGGCGAGGCCACCATGTGACATCACCCGATGGCCCTGCCCCTTGTCCCTATATAAGTCACCGCACAATGCGTCCCCAGCATTACGGCCGGAGACAGCATTGTGTCAACATCAAGAAGGAAGAATAAGAAGAACCAGAAGAAGCAGAAGGTGGCGGCTTTGGCCGCTGTGGCCGCTGTGGCGGCTGTGGCGGCGGTGGCAACAGCGAAAGAAGACCGGACCAACGCTAGAAAAAGAGCTGGAAGAAGAAAGCGGAGGCCCGGCAAGAAGAACGAAGAACCCCGAAGTCAGAAGAAGACCCCCGGACGGTGGCGGCGACGAAGGAGAAAGCCGGGCTCCTTCGCTAGTAAAAGAGCTAGCAGAAGATAGTGGAGGAGTCCGGCGAGAAGACCCCATCAAGATGGAAGAAGACCACCGGAGCTGCCTAATAAAGTATTTTAAAAACCTGTGTTGTGTTTTTTTATTTACACTTTTTTCCCCAGGTGAATGGGTAGGGGTACATTGTACCCCATACTCATTCACATAGGGTTGGGGGGCCGGAATCTGGGGGCCCCCTTATTAAAGGGGGCTCCTGTATTCTGATAAGCCCACCGCCAGCACACCCCGACAACCAACGGCTAGGGTTGTTGGGAAGAGGCCCTGGTCCTCATCAACATGGGGACAAGGTGCCAAAGCACCCCCCCATGTTGAGGGCACGCGGCCTGGTACGGCTCAGGAGGGGGGGCACTCACTCGTCCCCACCCCCTTTGCTGACCAGCCGGGCTGCGTGCTCAGATAAGGGTCTGCTATGGACTTTGGGGGACCCCATGCTGTTTTTTCGGCGTAGGGCTTCCCCTTTAAATCCATACCAGGTGACGGGGCCAGCGAGGTGTCAATCTTGCCGATGGAGGCGGCGACATTGACTTCCTTTGCTAGTTCCGCCTACCTGGAGTCACGTTCAAAGTTAACAGACTTTACTCCATGTGTGAGCAGGGTCGCTCATTCGGAAAGTCCGGCGGACCTCCGCTGTAAAGTCCGGTGGGTTGTCCGGCGGACTAAGTCCGTCGGATAGTCCGATTGTGTGTAAGCGGCATAAGAGAGAAAGCCCAAATATGTCTGTTAATATTGGACCAGAGGTTAATTTACTGAAGAACAATCAAAACCATAAAAAAAAAAATGCAAAGTAATTACCTGCAAGATCCATCCATACAGCAAATACACCGCTCACTAACCAGCTCAGCCCTCACTGCTTAAATGTGCACATTGGCGCCAAAACAACTGTCAAATGAGCCAATTAGTGATACTGCTTGCAGCTTGGGAGAATCCATCCTAGCCAAAGAATACAAGCGCCATGCGCAGTGGCACAAAATCATACCGCCAAAGCGCAAACCTATGACAAACAAGCGGGATGCGCAATGGCGAATAGCAACTCGTCAAAATGTACGCCTAGTAAACACAGAGCCCCGCACATGTGCACATACCTATATAGTATTGTGCAATGTGCCAACGCACATGCCCTGCACTTCAGGTGTCTCCATAGGAAAAGGGCGCTTTGCGCGTCGGTGCACAATTAGGTCAACAATGCATGCGCTTTGAAGCCCTGAGTCCTGCATAAGCGCATATTGTGTCTGATATGCGCCAAAACAAAGGCGCTCGTACCAAGACCCCACACATGCGCAGTGAACTCTACCATTCCATAGAATATAAACATAGTAAAAAAAAAAAAATATATAATAAAAACCACACACGCATATGGACAAAAAGGGAATATCACCCCACTAGGCTTACACTAGATAGTCAACAATTACCGTAATAGCACAAAATGATGATTTATTACGTCACCAAGCCAGGCAGCAATCAACACATCAGAACCCCTAAGCCAATTAACAGCTCTTAATAAAGAACTGATTGATGTCAAACACATAAATTAACTAGCCTGATAAATCTATACCACAACATCATATATAAAAGGGTAATGGAAGTATTCCCTAGGAACCTCCACCGCAGTACCACTGCCATGGGTAAGGAGGGTACATGAAATTACCAACCTACCCAGCTATTGTCCAAACCAAGTGGGACTCCCACAAACCCTAAAAATAAACCCAGGTCCTGTAGATGCAAACCATCACACTCCCAAAATTACATATGAACGTGAATTCCAGCAGAAGACCAGGCTTGTATACACCTCTTTATCTCTTCCATATCCTATACAGCATATATACATATATACAAACATAACCAAAAAAAGTTACAAGAGAAACAATAAAGCCAGACAAGAATAAACATAAAGAAATAAAAATAAAGAAAAAATATACATTCTATTTACATTCCTGGTGGATTAATATCTCTTGACAGAGCACTCAGACAGCGAACCAGCAATAGGTAGATACTGATGACAACAGCACCTGCCCCTGAATATTAAACAGACTGAAGAACATAAAGGCTACTATATGGACATTATTACAATTTGTTTCAGTCAAAGAAAAGATCTATAGCTGAGGGAATCATTCAACCATCACAAGAACAGCGCATCAGAGAGACTCATAGTCTAATGTGAAAAGCATAGAAACAATTTATTAAAATGAAAAAGAAAAAAACTCGATAAAAGACGTCTGATCCTCCAGGGATCTTAAAACCTTTACATCAGTCAATCACGACAATAAAACAACAGTTGCTTGATGATAAATTAACCCTGGGATCTTCTACTCGTAACTTTGAGATGTTGGTAAAAACAGGGCTGTGTTGCTAGTGTAGTCTATTGTACACGTAGATTGAATGATTGTGGGTGATTATCTCCCAGAGGCAGGGGGAACCAGTGAAGTTCGTATATAGGTGTAAATAAATGATTGGAACAGAGTTCCCAAAAGACACTCACTTTTGTTAATGGCTGGACTGTAGGGCTGGGGCGCCGTCACGCTGAGCTGGAGGAGTGGAAGAAAAAGGGTCAATCCTTCTCCCTGTGCTCCGGGACGGAGGTGCAGTAAGCGCTGAAGGATGTTAATCCAAGTTGGACACAAGGTGGCGTCCACCTTGTGTGTTGGAGAGGCTTGGAGCGCAGCGCTTCGCTTGCCCGAACGGTTGCGGGTCACTATTGTGACACTCACTTTTGTTAATGGCTGGACTGTAGGGCTGGGGCGCCGTCACGCTGAGCTGGAGGAGTGGAAGAAAAAGGGTCAATCCTTCTCCCTGTGCTCCGGGACGGACATGACAACCCCCCTCGCTACGGAGCCTTCCACGTGACCAATAGTGACCCGCAACCGTTCGGGCAAGCGAAGCGCTGCGCTCCAAGCCTCTCCAACACACAAGGTGGACGCCACCTTGTGTCCAACTTGGATTAACATCCTTCAGCGCTTACTGCACCTCCGTCCCGGAGCACAGGGAGAAGGATTGACCCTTTTTCTTCCACTCCTCCAGCTCAGCGTGACGGCGCCCCAGCCCTACAGTCCAGCCATTAACAAAAGTGAGTGTCTTTTGGGAACTCTGTTCCAATCATTTATTTACACCTATATACGAACTTCACTGGTTCCCCCTGCCTCTGGGAGATAATCACCCACAATCATTCAATCTACGTGTACAATAGACTACACTAGCAACACAGCCCTGTTTTTACCAACATCTCAAAGTTACGAGTAGAAGATCCCAGGGTTAATTTATCATCAAGCAACTGTTGTTTTATTGTCGTGATTGACTGATGTAAAGGTTTTAAGATCCCTGGAGGATCAGACGTCTTTTATCGAGTTTTTTTTTTTTTTTTTTTTTTTCTTTTTAATTTTAATAAATTGTTTCTATGCTTTTCACATCAGACTATGAGTCTCTCTGATGCGCTGTTCTTGTGATGGTTCAATTTCTGCTTTCTTCCACCATGTCCAAAGTGGTCTAGCAGCTGCACATTGAGACTAATTATAGGCCCTCTATGAGACAACAATTAACCTAATATTTGGATAAAGTGTTCTCTACAAAAGGTTTCTTCCATTTGTGCGCCAAGAACTTTTGTTTTTAATAGAGGGAATCATTCAAGCCTGGTGCCCTCGTGACATTCAAATGTCCATCTAGCTTCGCGTTGAAGCAGTTTTTGGTCAATTTTACTGCCCCTAGGGTCCTTATTGACCCTTTTCAGGGCTGTGAGACAAACCATTGATGTGTCATTTTTGTGATCTAATGCCACGTTTCTCCCTATTGGGGTATATAGCAGATTTTTCCTAATATAATAGATGTGGTCATAGACCGTCTCCAAAAGTTTCTAAATGTTTTTCCAATATAGAATGGACCACATTTACAAAATGCTATATAAACAATACCTTTAGTCTGACAATCAGCAAAGAATGTCATATTGAAAATCTCTCCATTAAGTAACCTGTAGGAAGAACCTTCTAATATCCAGCCACAATATTCGCACCCATGGCACCTGAACATACCCACTGGTTCATCCTCACCTCCTGTTGCTTCCTGGAAGTGACTGTGGAGACTGGCATTTCTTATAGGTGATTTGGGGAACATCCCCAATATATTTGTTAATGATACGATCACCCCTAAGCACAGGGCCGGGACAAGGGGTGGGCAGAAGGGACGGCTGCCCTGGGCACTGTGGTATCATGTGAGGTGACAGGGCACTGAAAGGAGATTGGTGGGGGGAGGAACGGAGATTGTTGCAAGGGGGAACTTGGAGGGTGGCAGTTGGTAAGTATTGTTCTGAGAGGGGAAATTTGTGGGGGTATGCTAAGAGTGTTAATTTAGGGGGCTTTGTGTGGGGAAGGGGAATGAGAGAAGAAGAGTTGTGCTTAGAGGGAAGATTTGGGGGATTTGTTTTTTTGGGGGGTTCCAGTTGGGGGGGAGAGAGAAGATGTGTACTGGGAGGGGAAATTGGGAATTTTTAGGGTTAGAGAAATTGTGCTAGGATGGGGTGTGTTTTTTTTGGGGGGGTGGGGGGGCAAAGATTTGTGATGGGGCAAAGATTTGTGATGGGAGGGGGGATTTCAGCAGAGGGAATGATTTGTACTGGGAGGAGGGAAAATTGTGCTTAGGGGAAGTGAAAGGGATTAGTGCTCAGTTTTTTTGTTAAGGAGGACCTTTTTTGCCACATAATACTCATACATCTTGGGGGGGCGCAGTTTGGCATGTTCGCCCTGGGCTCTAGAAGACCTTGTCCCAGCTCTGCCTAAGCAGGCGCCAGTGTCTACCAATCACCTCCCGCACACTTGCATGATTATTCGAATACATAGTTCTTATTCTAGTGGTATCCATCTGTTTTTTCTGATGTTTATCTCTATCAAATAACAGTTTAGTTCTATCTTTGTCTAGAGCTTTCTTAAAGGCTTTCTTCAGAATAGTCTTACTGTAGCCCCGTTCGCTGAGACGATTTCTCAGCAAATTAGCTTCAGCCCTAAATGAGTCCTCAGACGAACAGTTTCGTCTAAGACGCAAGTATTGCAAGTACGGGATACTTTGGATTAAAGACTGGGGATGCAAGCTTTCTGCATGAAGTACAGTATTTCCCGCTGTCACTTTTCTAAACAAAGATGTGTTCATAGTTCCTTTTTTAAGGATCATTAGATCCAAAAATAGTAAGGATCTAGCGTTACATTTCATCGTAAATTTTAAATAAAACTCATTAATGGCTAAAAGATCCATGAATCTTTGCAGATCTTCAATACTCGCATCCCATACCATAAAAATGTCATTGATATACCTGTACCAACATTTTATGTTGGCCAGGTATATTGATAAGTCATGATTGGAAAAATGAGACCGCTCTCACCCCCCCCCCCCAGGTATAAGTTGGCGCACAATGGGGCACAGCATGTCCCCATCGCCACCCCCTGTACCTGGAGGTAGTGGGAGCCATCAAACAAAAATACACTTTTAGTCAATATATGCCTCAATAATTGCAAGATAAACGCATTATATGGTCTAAAAGTGTATTTTTGTTTGATGGCTCCCACTACCTCCAGGTACAGGGGGTGGCGATGGGGACATGCTGTGCCCCATTGTGCACCAACTTATACCTGGGGGGGGGGGTGAGAGCGGTCTCATTTTTCCAATCATGACTTATCAATATACCTGGCCAACATAAAATGTTGGTACAGGTATATCAATGACATTTTTATGGTATGGGATGCGAGTATTGAAGATCTGCAAAGATTCATGGATCTTTTAGCCATTAATGAGTTTTATTTAAAATTTACGATGAAATGTAACGCTAGATCCTTACTATTTTTCGTTTCATCACTTTCATTGAAAAAGCTCTCTATCGCTGAAATACCTAAAGAGTGGGGTATGCTACAGTATAATGCCTCCACGTCTATGGAGACTAGGATACTGCTAGCCGGAAATTTTCTATTATGTAAAACCCTCAGTAGAGCCAAAGTGTCCTGAAGGTAAGAAAGGAGCCTGTTTACATAAGGTCGCAGAAAGGCATCGACGAGGTGACCACCTTTCTTGCTTTTGGCTCCGATGCCGATATTATCCAACGTCCAGGAGGCTTGTGAATATTTTTGTGGGTTTTCGGTAGGGAGTAGAAAGAAGGAATTTCACGGATGGGTAGTTCTCAATGCTTCAAAAATACCTTTGTCAATTATTCCATTGTTAAAGGCCTCAGTGATGATTATTTCATAATCACCATTAAACGTTAATATATATATATTCATGTTTGTGCAATAAGTTATATTATGCTATTTAATGACTCTGCTTGTTTACCTTTTCTTTCTCCCATATATTTTTGATATTTAAGGTTTTCTGGTCATACATATAGGGTTCTTAAGAAGCTAAGTGCGAAACGTGTCAACCATCGTATATGACATGAAGTATAATTGTGATTATTTAGCTGGAAATTAACATATGTCTCTATTTTTAACTTTTTTTTTTAACAAGAAGCTAATTTTTTAACTTTAATGTGTATTTAATATATGTTATGTGACAAATAATAAAATTATTATAAATTAATCCTTGGTGTAAATCTTGTTTAGGTACCATTATAGTCCGTCTTGTGCTCCTTTTTCTTGTTAACGTTATATGGGACGAGGTACCCCCATAGCTTGTATTTTATATTTTGCATACTGATACCTGTTAACCTCTCCAATCTATTTTCGCTAAACTATATCCCTCTCCTCTCCCTTCTCCGGAAAGACCTGGAATCCTGGGGGGCTCTGCTTTACCCTGGTTTGTCTGAATCAACACCATAAAAATGGATACCCTACCCAAACTACTGTATCTCTTCTAAAACATACCCATACTAATACCCAAATTCTTCTTTGCTGCCCTATGCTCACTTTCCATTCACTTTCTCTGGAATTGGGGCCTATCTAGAGTCAAATATAACCTACTCACCCTTCTAAAGCTCCAGGGGGGCACGAGACTACCCAACTTTGAACTATACTACAAAGCTACTCTTATGGCGTGTGCCCTTGGATGGTTCCCACGTCCTTTCCAAAAAGCCTCTGTCATGATCGAGCAGGATTTTGCCCCAGTTGATTTGCATGTCCTTCTATGAGGATACAAGAGAAATTTCTCTTGCTTGACCTCCGCCTCGGCACTAACCATTGCTGTTCTCACATTATGGTACCGAAAGGGGCTATGTGAGGTCCTCTCCTCAGACCCCCTCTCCCCTATTCTCCCTATTCGACAATCCTGCTTTCCCTCAGGGAATAGGCGTTCCCACATTGGGTTCATTCCATCGTTTCTCTTGGCACCAGGCCCATACCTTCATTCGACCCAGACTTTGGTCCCCTATCCTTCCTAAGGTTACACGTGATTGGCTTACCTCCCTACACCCAACTTCCTTTACAAAATAATTGTTTCTTTCTTCCCAAATCCACTGTCCTTTCTCTGAATTTGAATGTTTAAGCTCTCTCTCCAAGATATGCCCAGACATCTACTTTCCTCCCTTTATGGTTTAGTTCAGGCTTTCACGCATGATGACCTACACCCCTACACTAAGATGTGGTCGGCAGATTTGGGAAAGAGACTCTGAAAGGCAGAGTGACAGACCACATTCCACTTCACCCACAAGTCCTCTATTTCCTGCAACTCACAGGAAAATCATTTTAAGATCCTATCCAAATGGCAGAGGGGCCCCTCCACATTACACAAAATTCTACCATCTATTACTGCCTTCTGCTGGCGCTGTGGTACATCTTCATGTACCTACCTCCATGTCTGGTGGGAGTGTGAACGGATATGACCCTTCTGGTATTTCAGGTGTATAATGCTATTTATGAAGAATCTTTACAACAGATTCCAGAGATTGCCCTTCTCTCCATGTTTCCGCGCTCTGTGGCCTTACAAAAACAATGCTTTCTCCATTTTTTTCTGTCTGCAGCTTGGCAACTTATCCCTTTATTGGAAAACCACCACTGCTCCCCATTATCATTGTAGGTCTCTACAGTGAACGGCATCATGAGAATTGAGGAGATGCTGGCGCTTGACATTAACACTTATGACAAATATAAAGTTTTGTGGTCCATTTGACTCTGCTTCTCTTCCTCTAATACCCTGGCAGACATGCTTTCTACCCCCTCAAGCTCATCCCTGCCTTAGCTTTGATTCATAATGTATAACAGTGGTCCCCATGAGAACCGTTCCTATTCCTCCTATCCCATGCTGTCCTAGCAGACTTATTCTCTCCTTCCTCTCTTCTTGTTTTCCACTCTCCTCTATCTCTACTCCTCTTTTTTTTTTAATGTGATCTACAGAACACAACTCAGTCCCGAGCTACTATGACACTTGTAGTAATACCCTGTGTTATTACTGTTTGATGGCACAAGCACAGCTGTAGGCGATAGCCACCTAGCCAATGCGCTGCCTTTGTTTTCCGTTTGCTGTCTCATTTCTGTATTTGTTATACTGTTCTTAATAATAAAAAAAAAAAAATCAACCCTAAATATCGATCAACAAGAAAAACCATTACAGTTCATATTAATATCCACCATCAATCTGGCCGATCTGTGCTAACATTCTCAACGTGTTTCGTGAGGGAAACCTCACAGAAGAATTATCTGGAGATAGAGAACTCATATGAATACCCAACAAACAAACAAAAACAACAAAAAATTCCCCAAAAGGGGAAATGTATGCATGCATAATATAGCTATATATATATATATATATATATATATATATATATATATATATATATATATATATATATATATATATATATATGTATATATATATATATATGTATATATATATATATATATATATGTATATATATATATATATATATGTATATATATATATATATATATATATATATATATATATATATATATATATATATATATATATATATATATATATGGATGCCTATCAAATCTCACATTGTCAACTTACCACCATTGAGGTAAAAGCTGGCTATTACTTTTTACAAATTGTAAGTTGACCATGTGCATCCATCCGTAGATATATATATATATATATATATATATATATATATATATATATATATATATATATATATATATATGTATATTATTATGAATGCATACATTTCCCCTTCCAATTTAGTGTTTTTGTTGTTTTTGTTTGTTTATTGGGTATTCATATGTGTTCTTTCTGCCCAGATAATTTTTCTATGCTTCTCCTGAAGAAGCGAGGTTTCCCTCAGGAAACGCATTGAGAATGTTAGCACAGCTCTCCCAGGTTGATGGTGGATACAAATATGAACTATAATGTTTTTTCTTGTGGATCGATTTTTGGTTTTGCTTATGTATTTTTTGGTTATCAATTCATGTACTGTTTTTTTTTATTACAAACGTTTTTATTGGTTATAAAATAATAAACAGAACAACAGAAGCAGATACATTGCTGCATCAAGGTATGGCAAAATAATACACTTCAGGTATTCATGTACTGTTTTTAAATGAATGTTAAACTTTCTTACATTTTTTTATATATGTGTCTCAGGTTTGACTCATTAAAAGTCCCGTGGGCCCAAATATGTTGTTGTGTGTCCCCTATTGAAATGTCCATCATCAATCATGATGCCCATTGCACCGCCGGACCCCCAAAAAAGAAGAAAAAAAGAAAAAAATCCGATCTCTTCGAAAATTACCACCATCTGCCTGCTCCGCCGTCTGACATTTCTTAAATAACTAAGGAGTGGAGTCACCCGATGATGTCATTGGGTGACCCTACCCTCTTGTGAGGTCACAAACCCAGCATGGAATATATATAGTTACATTGGTCCAAGCTGGACTGAAGTAACTAAGCAAAAGAAACAAAATTCCTGAAATTCTGTTTTAAGAAATGCTGAAAGTACAGGAAAATGCCTGTTGATCCTACCAGAAATCCAGTGTATTCCTAACTCCCTGTGCACTCTGCCTGTGCTGCACTTGCCCCCTGTTGGACTACAGAACACAACCCCCTGTTTTATGGAGATTAGGAGAGGGGCAGGTGTTCTGTAGTCCAGCAGATGATAGTCATGGAGGGGATGAAATGCCAGCTGTGATTTCAGTGCAGCCAGAGGCAGAGTTGTCAACTCAGACAGAAAGGTAAGAGCCCACTCAATTTCTGGCAGATCAAAAGGTTATTTTCTGTACTTGCAGGCTTATTAAAATGACAAAAAATGGGGAGACGTGAATGTAGTACAGAAATGGACTAATATTTTTTTTATATATTTTCATAAGATACAATACATTTTGAACTCCACTGATAATGGCAATTTAGCCATCCTAATGGAATCAACAGTATTGTGCTTAGCAAGTATCCCCCTCTGTTGCTCATTATACAGCACAGTATTATAATTATATTTATTTGCCATTTCACTGCTAGCACATTTAATTGACATTCATTAAAATAATTTTTGATCAACTGTGCTGAATAAGGTGAGGAGGAAGAAGAATGCTCTAATTTTCTCTGATTGCCAATAATAACATCCTGCTAACGGACATTATCAGGATCCAGATTAGCTTCAGTCTTTTATCTATTAACTATTGCTAATTAAAAATAATGTACTGAACAGGGAGGCATAGGATCTGCAAAACATATGATTCAGTGAAAGCAGATACACACTAATTATTAAAGTAGGCCTGTTGCGAAAATATTATTCCCCTCCCCCTCCACCCACCTTCAGCAAGTGAAATCAGAACCCCTGCTTCTTCTCTAGGAGTTTGTAAGTATTTAAAGCATATATGACCTCTAAATATAATGTATGGCATTATGCTTTACTATATACAGTTTTCTCAATAATATCACTTTTTGTGAATCTGTTACAATTCTTGCCCGTAAACCCTGTCATTAACAGAACATCATGTTTCAAGCTGACAACGCTACCAAAAATGACCAAAAATGTGTGGACTAGTGATGGCCGAACGGTTCGCCCGGCGGTCGTTTCGCGGCGAATTTCCGACATTCGCGGTCCGCACGTTCGAACGCCTTTTTCCGTCGTTCGCCGCGGCGGACTTACGTGTTTAATGTATACAAGAACTTTAACCTTTGGTGACACGTTTATCATGTGATACAGGACAGCCAATTGAGACATGACAGCACATGGACACTTGTACATTCCCCCTAACCTATAAATACACCCGATCCGGTGGCCATTTTACATTCTTTCTTCTGTTAAGATAGGGACAGGTTCCTGTGTGGAGTAGGGAGAGATAAACCACTAGCTATTTGGTACACAAAAGTTCTTTTCAGGACTGGTATAGGTGTTAGGTGTTGATAGGTTTGCTGTGCTGCTGATTCTTGCAGCAGCCTGAGTGTCTTTTGTTAGTTTAGAGAAAGGGAAAGGACGGTGTATGCTACAGGGACAGCCAGATTAGTCTTTCATCATCATCATCATCATCATCATCATTAGCTGTTACTATCAAGGTCCACAAAAGAGCTGTTCCAGTAACCACTAATCGTTCTCTTTTTTTGCCAATTTGTATAGGGACAGGAAGGAAGCAGTGTTGTCAGGCAGTGAGGGTAATTTTAAAGACTTGCTGTTATTATTAGTTCCACAAAGGTTCTTTTCAGGACTGGTATCAGTGGTACAGTAATAGGCTTGTACATGTATAATATTCTTTCTTCCAAATATAGAAAGGATATTATACTTGACTGCTGCCCTTCTGCTGCAGTCTGCTAAACATTCACAACTCACTTGTTCCACAAAAGTTCTTATAAGGACTGGTAACTTGGTATAGGGTGCTACGGTACATAGGCTTGAGTGCGGTACAGTCTGCTGTTCTGTAAGGACCGCTATCGGTCCACAATAGATAGGGTTGACGTGCACCACTGCTGACCGCTGCCCTATACTGCAGCAGTCCTTCAGCGGTATAGGGACTGACGTACAGTCTGCTAATCACTAACACACAACCTGCTTGTTCCACAAAAGTTCTTATAAGGACTGGTAACTTGGTATAGGGTGCTACGGTACATAGGCTTGAGTGCGGTACAGTCTGCTGTTCTGTAAGGACCGCTATCGGTCCACAATAGATAGGGTTGACGTGCACCACTGCTGACCGCTCACCTATACTGCAGCAGTCCTTCAGCGGTATAGGGACTGACGTACAGTCTGCTAATCACTAACACACAACCTGCTTGTTCCACAAAAGTTCTTATAAGGACTGGTAACTTGGTATAGGGTGCTACGGTACATAGGCTTGAGTGCGGTACAGTCTGCTGTTCTGTAAGGACCGCTATCGGTCCACAATAGATAGGGTTGACGTGCACCACTGCTGACCGCTCACCTATACTGCAGCAGTCCTTCAGCGGTATAGGGACTGACGTACAGTCTGCTAAACACTAATACACAACCTGCTTGTTCCACAAAAGTTCTTATAAGGACTGGTAACTTGGTATAGGGTGCTACGGTACATAGGCTTGAGTGCGGTACAGTCTGCTGTTCTGTAAGGACCGCTATCGGTCCACAATAGATAGGGTTGACGTGCACCACTGCTGACCGCTGCCCTATACTGCAGCAGTCCTTCAGCGGTATAGGGACTGACGTACAGTCTGCTAAACACTAATACACAACCTGCTTGGTCCACAAAAGTTCTTATAAGGACTGGTAACTTGGTATAGGGTGCTACGGTACATAGGCTTGAGTGCGGTACAGTCTGCTGTTCTGTAAGGACCGCTATCGGTCCACAATAGATAGGGTTGACGTGCACCACTGCTGACCGCTCACCTATACTGCAGCAGTCCTTCAGCGGTATAGGGACTGACGTACAGTCTGCTAATCACTAACACACAACCTGCTTGTTCCACAAAAGTTCTTATAAGGACTGGTAACTTGGTATAGGGTGCTACGGTACATAGGCTTGAGTGCGGTACAGTCTGCTGTTCTGTAAGGACCGCTATCGGTCCACAATAGATAGGGTTGACGTGCACCACTGCTGACCGCTGCCCTATACTGCAGCAGTCCTTCAGCGGTATAGGGACTGACGTACAGTCTGCTAAACACTAATACACAACCTGCTTGGTCCACAAAAGTTCTTATAAGGACTGGTAACTTGGTATAGGGTGCTACGGTACATAGGCTTGAGTGCGGTACAGTCTGCTGTTCTGTAAGGACCGCTATCGGTCCACAATAGATAGGGTTGACGTGCACCACTGCTGACCGCTGCCCTATACTGCAGCAGTCCTTCAGCGGTATAGGGACTGACGTACAGTCTGCTAAACACTAATACACAACCTGCTTGGTCCACAAAAGTTCTTATAAGGACTGGTAACTTGGTATAGGGTGCTACGGTACATAGGCTTGAGTGCGGTACAGTCTGCTGTTCTGTAAGGACCGCTATCGGTCCACAATAGATAGGGTTGACGTGCACCACTGCTGACCGCTGCCCTATACTGCAGCAGTCCTTCAGCGGTATAGGGACTGACGTACAGTCTGCTAAACACTAATACACAACCTGCTTGGTCCACAAAAGTTCTTATAAGGACTGGTAACTTGGTATAGGGTGCTACGGTACATAGGCTTGAGTGCGGTACAGTCTGCTGTTCTGTAAGGACCGCTATAGGTCCACAATAGATAGGGTTGACGTGCACCACTGCTGACCGCTCACCTATACTGCAGCAGTCCTTCAGCGGTATAGGGACTAAGAGTTTTGTCACAGGGTCATTTAAAAAATGACATGCAGAGGAAGAGGCAGGCCCTTCCGCAGGGGTGGTAGGGGTAGGGCAGGAGCAACAGGCTTGAGCCAAAGTGGGAAGTTGCAGAAGGTGCGTTCAATTACTTTAAAGGATGCACCAGACTTGGTTGAGTGGCTCGCTCAGCCTTACTCTTCTGCACCCTCCTCATCCTCTCGATCTGCACCCTCTTCTTCACTCTCTGCTATGTGCACCCCCAAAGACACTACCACCAACAACACGACCACCACCACCACCACCACATACCTTCCGCTTGAGTCACTGGAATTATTTTCCGATCCATATCAAGAGGACATTTCTGATGCGCAGCCACTCTTGGTATTGGATCAGGAAGAGGAGGTAGCAACAAGCGCTACTCAGCAGTCTGACGCCAGTACCCAGATCAGCCCAAGGAGGAGGTTGGTCCCCGGTGTTGCTGCCTACTCCGAGATCTCTACTTATAGCGGTGGGGAAGGTGACGTTGATGATGACGTGTCTAGTGATGTCACGTGGGTGCCCACAAGAGAGGAAGAGGAGGGGAGTTCAGAGGGAGATATGGACCAGCAGATAGGGAGGAGAAGCAGCAATGACTTACATTGCACAGCAGGGACAAAGCAGACTGCAAATGTATCAGGAGCGAGTCATCGACCATGTACGGTCACATCTGGCGCTCCCAGGACACCGGCACATGGCTCCGCAGTGTGGGCTTTTTTTAACGTGTCCGCTGCTGACAATAGCGTTGCCATCTGCAATCTTTGCAGTCAACGCGTTAGTCGCGGTAAGCCCAATACTCACCTAGGGACGACCGCCTTAAGAAGGCACATGAGCAGCCATCACCGAGCCCAGTGGGAGCAACGGAACACACAAAGCCACACTGCAGGCTCTCACCGTCCAGCCTCGTCTTCTACTTCTCCTTCTCCTCTCTCCTCACAATTGTCCTCCACTCCACCTTCCATCACGCCAAGCTCACATTTTTCTGCAAAAAGGCAGGCTTCCGTGGGCCTAATGTTTGAGCGTAAAAAAATGATGATGCCGGATAACCCTCTTGCCCAACGGTTGGCGGCTGGCTTGTCAGAACTCATAGCCCGCCAACTACTGCCATATAAACTGGTGGACTCGGAGGCCTTTCGCAAATTTGTGGCCATTGGAACACCACAATGGAAGGTCCCAGGAAGGAAGTATTTCTCAGAGAAGGGCATCCCAGAGCTATATGGCCATGTTCAGCGGCAAGTGAATGTATCTCTGGCACACAGTGTCGGTGCCAAGATACATCTGACCACAGACACGTGGTCTAGCAAACACGGGCAGGGAAGGTATATCAGTTTTACTGCCCACTGGGTGAACCTTCTGACGGCCGTCAAGCATGTAACCCGTGGCACCCGTGTAGATTTGGTTTTACCGCCACGGATTGCATGCAGGCCTGACTCTTCTTCTCCTCCTCCTACTCCATCCTCCTCCCTCTCCTCCTCAGCTGCCTCCTCCTTTTCCGCTGCTAGCGTCTCTTCCACTGCACCGCCCAAGCTCCCCAGAACCTATTCCACATGCCAGGTGAGACGTTGCCATGCCGTGCTGCGTCTGTTGTGCCTGGAAGCAAAGAGCCACACTGGCCCGGCACTCCTTTCAGCTTTGCGTTCACAGGCAGATGAGTGGCTAACACCGCTCAATTTGACAGTTGGTAAAGTGGTGTGTGACAACGGTGCCAATCTGCTTAGCGCATTGAAACAGGGCAAAATCACGCACGTGCCGTGCATGGCACACGTCTTAAACTTGGTCGTGCAGCGATTCCTTGTCAAATACCCTGGGGTCCAGGACATCTTGCGGCAGGCAAGGAAAATCTCGGCCCATTTCAGAAGATCTTACACGGCCATGGCTCGCCTTGCTGACATTCAGCGGCGACACCATCTGCCGGTCAGACGTCTTATTTGCGATTGCCCGACGCGATGGAACTCAACCTTCTATATGCTTGATAGGCTGCTCCAGCAGAAACGTGCAGTTAACGTCTACCTGTATGAACTCTGCGAAAGAAACGGTTCTGGGGAGCTGGGTTTTTTTTCACCGCGCCAGTGGCTGCTCATGCGCGACACATGCAGACTTCTGCGGCCATTTGAGGAGATCACCAAACTGGTCAGTCGCAGCCATGGCGCCATCAGTGACATGGTACCTTATGCCTTCTTTCTGGAGCGTGCATTGCGTCGTGTCATTGATCAGGCTGTGGAGGAGCAGGAGCGGGAAGATGAGGAAGTCGCAATGCTGGATGAATTCCCAGGGGGGGCTACTCTATCTGAGACAAGTCAACAACAGGAGTCTGATGAGGAGTCAGAGGAGGATGGTGCCGGGGCGGATGAGCAGGAGCAAGAAGAGCATGCTTTAAACCTTTCTGGGATCCCTGTTGTGCGAGGATGGGGAGAGGAGAATGAAGAGGACGACATTATCCTGGATGATGAGCAGGAGCCAGGCCACCACACCGCTTCCACTTTAGTGCAAATGGGGGCCTTCATGCTCCAGTGTTTTAATAGGGACCCCCGTATAAAAAGCATGAGGGTCAAGGACCAGTACTGGGTGGCAACGTACTTAGACCCCCGGTACAAACACAAAATGGCGGAAATGTTACCGCCGTCGCAGAGGGCTGTCAGAATGCAGCACTTCCAGGCCTTGCTTCGAGAAATGCTGCATTCTGCTTTTGCGTGCGCTGGCAGAGGAGCAATTCCCACTCCCAGAGAAGGATTTGCGGGTACCAATCCAACAGCGCCTGCAAGAAGAGGCCGGTTTGAAGATGTGTTGGTGACTTCGGATATGAGGTCATTCTTTCAGCCGACCCATCGACAGGTGTCATCCGGATCCAGCATCAGGGAACGCCTAGACCGTCAGGTGTCCGACTACATTGGGTTAACGGCCGATGTGGACGCTCTGAGGAGTGATGAACCCCTAGACTACTGGGTGGGCAGGCTTGACCTCTGGCCAGAGCTTGCCCAATTTGCAATCGAACTGTTGGCTTGCCCCTCATCCAGTGTCCTGTCCGAAAGGACGTTCAGCGCAGCAGGGGGGATTGTGACCGATAAGCGTACTCGCCTAGCTCACCACAGTGTTAACTACCTCACATTTCTAAAAATGAATGAGGCATGGATCTCGGAGGAATTCAACACATGTGACCAGTAGACCATGTATATGTCTATAAACTATTTTTTTAATCAAGCACACAGACCTTCTTAATTCATTTGGCTCACTTCCTTGACCCAAAAAAGCACACCGTACTATATGCCCCTACCCTCCTCTTTGAAGAGGTTGAGCGGTGTCATATTTCTACTGGGGCTGCTTATGATATCCCTGTGCTGTGCTGACTTCCTCCTGGGGGTTCTTATTATGAAGGGATCACACTATCCCTGTGCTGTGCTGACTTCCTCCTGGGGGTTCTTATTATGAGGGGATCACACCATCCCTGTGCTGTGCTGACTTCCTCCTGGGGCTGCTTACGGTGCTGCTGTCAGTGCTGTATGTCACGGTGCTGCTGTCAGCGCTGTATGTCACGGTGCTGCTGTCAGCGCTGTATGTCACGGTGCTGCTGTCAGCGCTGTATGTCACGGTGCTGCTGTCAGCGCTGTATGTCACGGTGCTGCTGTCAGCGCTGTATGTCACGGTGCTGCTGTCAGCGCTGTATGTCACGGTGCTGCTGTCAGCGCTGTATGTCACGGTGCTGCTGTCAGCGCTGTATGTCACGGTGCTGCTGTCAGCGCTGTATGTCACGGTGCTGCTGTCAGCGCTGTATGTCACGGTGCTGCTGTCAGTGCTCTGTATTACGGTGCTGCTGTCAGATGCCTCTATCACGGTGCATGTGTCATTCCGGTATGTCACGCTGCTGGTGATCATCTCCTGCACCCTCTTCTTTGCCTACCCTGGTCCCTGACCTTCCCTCTCCTCCATTGCCTTCATTAGCTCCATAGTCCTGAATTGTTAGAACAATTTCCCAAATAAAATAAAAATGCTTGTAGTTATCGATCCCAAATTCACCTCATACATGTATTATGTCATTGTCCAGATGGTGGGACTACGTTTTACCCCCTAATAATTACCACGTGGCCGCAAATTCGACATGAAGGTTTGCAAAGTTCGCCTCCCATTGAAGTCAATGGGGCCCGCGGCGAACGGTCGGTTTCGCGAACGTTTGGGTCCGTTCGCATTTCGCGTTCGCGAAACGTCCCGTCGGAAGTTCGTCCATCACTAGTGTGGACACCAGGCGCGTATAGTGTAAAAAAATGTGATTTATTAACCCCTTCATGCCAACTGCATGCAAATATGTGGCCCCACTAGACTGGGCTTTTTTTCATGGGGCCGTGTATTTGCTTATCTCCCTTTGTGTATCTCTTCACTGAGAATCCAGGGTCCCATTATAATGATCGAGACCTGGAACGTCCAATTCTGGGTCACCTGATCACAGTGATAGCCTATGATTGGCTATCACAGTGATCAGTCATCATGAAGCTCGCCTCAGTGTTTTCTGTCTCTGTGAATGGATGAAATAAATACATTGTATCACTCTCTGTCCTTGCAGAGATAGAAAAAAAGTGTGTGTAGAAATAATAATAATAATAATTTAAAAAAATATAAAAAATGTCAGGGTTAGTGTTTGGGTCAGGGTCAAAAGTCAAGCCGCTGTCATGCTGCTGCTAAGTCCCCCCCCCCCCTTTGCTCAGTTCAGGCCGCTTTGTTTGTCTACGTGTCGGCTTGGGCAGGGGGCGGGGAGGTCCGCTGACGGCTCTGGATGGGCAGGCTTGGCTGGGGCGGAGGCAGGGCCGATGGCTAGGGATGGCTAGGGATGGCTAGGGATGGCTTGGTTTTGGCAGAGGGCGGAACGGTCCACTGATGGCTCATAAAGGCACCTTTATCACAAATTTGAAATATACTGCAAGGAAGGGGAGCAGGAGTAGTCTGCAGAGTTCCTCCTTAACCTGCCCTTACAGTGTGAACTCTAAAGTAAAGGGAAACTCTGCAGACTGTGATGTAAAGGGGAACTCTGCAGACTGTGATGTAAAGGGGAACTCTGCAGACTGTGATGTAAAGGGGAACGCTGGAGACTGTGATGTAAGGGGGAACACTGTAGACTCTGGTGTAAAGGGGGCTCTGGTGACCTGAGACCATCTTACATCAGAGTTCCCCTGTACACCAGAGTGTGCAGTTTTCCCCCTTACATCACAGTCTACAGAGTTCCCCTTTACATCAGTCTGCAGCGTTCCCCTTTACATCACAGTCTGCAGAGTTCCCCTTTACATTAGTCTGTAGCTTTCCGCTTTACATCACAGTCTGCAGAGTTCCCCTTTACATCAGGGTCTGCAGAGTTCCCCCTTGCACAGTAATGTAGTCTGATGCAAGGGAGGCTCTGTGAACTCTAAAGTAAAGGGGAACTCTAATGCAGAGCTCGACAAATCCCAGGTCACCACGGCGGGCAGAAATCACATTCCAGCATCTGGGCATCCCCGTCAGTCCACACTGCTTGGCGCTCTTCCATTCCTGACCACCTGTCCTTGGCCAGCCTCTGTCTCATGCTCCATAGAGCGGAGCTTAATCCAGTCTCCCAGGACTTCCGGAGTCTCCTCCATGCCTCCCTGTGTACAGAGTGCAGGTAGAACCCTCCAAACAGCCCTCTAAGAGCCGGCTCCCCGGAGGACACCGCAGGCTTATCTGTCATCACACAGCGATCCCCCCCAGAGAGCCCATGGAGTGGAGGATACGGCCTCCCACACTGATCACCCTGTCCATACTACTCCTGCTGAAGGGTTGTTGGCCACAGCACTGTAGCCAGAGCTTGTCAATGCTACCTTCAGCATGACTGTGGTGGCCATCAATACCTGCAGCTGCCCCTTGGAGGAGTACTGTGCGCAGACCAGAGTCGCCAAGTCCTGTCATCTCTGTGACTGTGGACAGCCCCACCTCCAGCACCAAGAAAAGAAGAAAAGAATGATCGCACACTTGAAGCCAAAAGATGTAGAGATTTCTTTATTGTCATGAGCCAGACAAAATGAGCCAGGATCAGCACCTTGGACCAGGTGTGTCCATTTTTGCCTGAAGCAGTGTGTGCACCCTTGTTCTGTTTCCCAACCTCCAGCACAGCACTGACTTCCTCACCAACTACAACAACCAGGCCGACACGACGTGGTGGCAGAGCCAGACCATGCTGGCCAGGACTCCGTACCTAACTTAATCAACTTCATCCTGCACCTTGGTGAGTGACAACACTCAATACCTGCACACAGGGGCACCATCCCACCATACCTAAGCTCCCCCATACACCCACCTTGGGATAGGGACACCAATTACCAGACCATTGTGGCTGGGATCCAGTACCCATACTTCATCAACCTCACCCTGCACTCACCCAAAACCCCCAACACCCCACCTACCTGTACACAGGAGCCCCTATCACCACCATACCCACACCCCCTGTACAACACCACATCCCACTCCCTTTCCCGTTGCCCTCCACCTGTCCTGCTGCCCCTGTCCCGTGACACTTCCCCCTCCTGTCCCACTGCCCCCATCCCACTAACCCTCTCCTGTGACACTTCTCCCTCCTAACCTGCTGCCCCCCAACTATCCAGCTGCCTCCCTCCATGATACTTCCCCCTTATTTCCAGCTGCCCCCCTCTCGTGACACTTCTCCCTCCTGTCCTGCTCCCCCCCACCTGACTCCTAACTCTTATAGCTTGTTTCTAGATTCAAGGCAAATTTGTCAAGCCTGCTCTAATATAAGAGGGAATTCTGTGGACTCTGATCTAAGGGGGAACTATTTAGACTCTGATGTAAGGAGGGAATGCTGTAAGGGGGCACTATGGTGTAAGGAGGGGACCCTGATGTAAGAAGACACTGTTAGAACCCTAATGTAAGGGGGAATTCCAATATAAGGGTGGACTCTGAGGTAAACAGAGGGTTCACCCTGACTGTTGCACTCTATATTTTGTTTTGTATGTTACTAACTCCTGACCCCTGTACGCTGTACATTATGTTGAATATTACATTGGCCACTGGCTTTAAAAAAAAAAAAAATCCATGTATGGCCAGTCTTACACTTGCACTTTGTGTATGTTATGTGTTCCATATGTTAAAGTTTGGTATTAAAGTATTTTTTTATTATTATTTCAGCAGTTGCCCATTGCTGTGTCGTTTGCAACTGTTTTAATGAAGTTTATCTTCACAGTAGGCTCAGACAGTGTTAGCTCTCTGTCTTTATTCTGTTTAGGTTTATGCATCTGCGAGGTGGCATTAATGTTCCCTCCTCACTGCCTGTTTTAACTTCTAAATACTTGCACCACTGTGCCACAACCGCATGGTAAATGGGTCACATTTGACGGAAGCTACCGCCTGCCGAGTGCAACAGCCTGTAACCGACCTTGCCCAATATGCTATTGAGTTGTTGGGCTGCACCGTATCCAGTGTGCTTTCAGAACGGGCATTCAATGCTGCAAGAGGTTTTGTTACTGATCATAGAACGTGTCTGTCCACAGACTCCGTGGACCATTTGACTTTTATAAAAATGAATCAGTCCTGGATTACCAGCTATGAAGCCCCTGATGCCGATGTCACTGATTAAGTCTTTTTGGGATGTGGAATCTCTGCAGGATTTTGAGGCTGCCTAGCTTTGAGGGTGTTCAATTTCATGGGCACAATTAAAACACAAAGACCATTTTTTCTGCACCTGTTTGACAGGTGCATATTACTGCAATTTTTTACAGCAAGGCTAATTCTTGCTTTCATCAAGATTACCTCTATAGCGTTACGGTGGAAAGTCACCTCTGACCCCTAAAGACCAACTTTTACACACCCGTTACTTCTATCCAAAGTCAAAGTGATACCAGAATGTATCCAAAAAATCTCTAATCTTGTTCCCAGTGCACTATATTGTGGCCTCATCATACACACTGGCTCTCCAGTTGTTGCTGAGCAAAAGGAAGGCAGCTTGCAGGGAAAATTTAATTTTTTTGGCTTTATAAATGCAATTATTGCTGCAGCAGATTCTAGACATGGTATAGATCTGTCATTTTACAGGTAGACGATAATTTTTATGCTTTCACTTTAAAAATCAAAAAATCACTGCTCATTTAAAAATGACATTTTTCACAAACTTTATTTTTACTGACACATGTCTTCCAAGGCAGGACCTGGACCCTTATAACCATTGTATGCCCAATTACTTGCATATAAGCCTTCAAAACGGGCACTTTACTTTAATGGGGTTCGATATTCGGGTCCGAACTTTCGCAGTGTTTGAAAGTACTGGTGCTAATTGAACAGGAATAAGTTCGGCCCATCCCTATTGTTGAGTCCCTACGTTTTCTGCCCTTTTGTCTTTCAAACATTATCTTCCCAGCAAGTGTGCCAGATATGTGCAGTGGTGTTGCTATAGGGGGGTGCGGGCCACACCCGGGTGACACCCACCAGAGGGGTGACACCTAGGCCAGGACAAGGGGGGCGTGAAGAGATGACAGTCCAGGCAGTGCTGGCTAAACTGTGCCCAATGGCGGATGAACATGCACATTGGTACACAATTCACTGCCAAAGTCGGACCTTCTAAACCTGCACAGTGCCCTTGCAGAGCTGCAGCGGTGCACTCAGTACCAGTAGACCAGGGCTGTAGATGAATTTTTTTCCTGGGCATGGGTTCAGGTCTTTCAAACTCAAAGGTATCATTTAGGTCATGAGGATTTGCAATACAGCACAGCAAAAATGATCTCCATTCAACTGAATGCAGTTGTGGTGCAGTAGTACAGGGTTTAAGGGATTCAAATATGTGATGAGGAAGCAATACTGCACCTTCTTGCTGCCTGTCAAATGCTCCTTGAAGAACAATCTGAACACGGATCCTCTTCAGAGTGCAAAACTAGTGGAAACTAGCCTTAAGGCCGCGTACACACGCGGGGACTGTTCGCTCAACTTTGTCCGCTGAACAGTGTTTCGGCGGACAGTCCGCTCGTGTGTGGGCTTTCAGCGGACAGTTTCAGCGAACAGTCTGCTGAACAAAGTTTTTCGGAATTTCCGAAAAACTGTCCGCTGAAACTTTGTTTGAGCGGACAGTCCGCTCGTGTGTAGGCTTGTTCGTCAAACTAAGTTCCGCGCATACTCAGAAAGAATTTACAGGGCGGAAGCGCTCGGTCTTGTAAAACTAGTGTTCGTATTGAAGATAGCATATTCGTCATGCTGCTAATTTTGTGGTTTTTTAATATAGCCCGTTCTTTTCTTCTTCGTAATGCAAGAAAAGTGAAGTAGCTTTGCTGCTTATATTCACACAGAGTTATACTACATGTTTTTATTCATCCTCATCCTATGATTAATCTTCCAATTATAGAAAAAATATATTCCAAATTAAAAAACAAAACAAAAAAAACCTTAAAAATATATATATATATATATATATATATATATATATATATATATATATATATATACATATATATATATATATATATATATATATATGTGTGTGTGTCTATCTTAAAAAAAAAATTATAAAATAAAAAAAAAAAAAAATTTATATATATATATATATATATATTTATTTCTGAAAAAAAATATATAGAATTTATCTATTACTATATATTTTTGGAACTACTATTGTCATATTTTTTTTTTTTTTTTTTTGGGGGGGGGGGTTTGAAACAAGATGGACTTGCATTTTTTTTGGCCAAGCAGGACTATGCAAGTAGAGATAGATAGATAGATAGATAGATAGATAGATAGATAGATAGATAGATAGATAGATAGATAGATAGATACCCAAACCAGCATTTTAGCTTACACATGATTGCATGTTCAAAATCAGCAGAGCTTCCCCTCATTTCAAATGTTAAGCCTCAAATTTACAGCGACTGCACTTCCAAGTGCACTTGCAGTGCTTTAAAAATTGCACTTGAAGTTAGCATATTTACATGAACGTGTGTTTTGTAAATAACCCCCAGAGTCTTTTGACATGTATCTGCCTACTCACAAATAAACTTTGTTTTTTAAGCCAAAATTATACAAAAATGTTTTAAAAAAAATAAAATAAAAAAAACATACAAGATTTTTTGGAAATAATAAATTTTTATTTTTCCTCAGAACAAAAATAAATCAAGAGGGAGGCAACACTGGAGACAATTTTGACGTTTGTGAAGCCTTTTGTCCCCCAGGCACACATCAAGTGAGTGGACACCAAAATTCCGAACCTGCGTAGCATGTACATAGGGAGCACAACCAGGTCCTAGAATCCCAAAGACCAGGAACAGCAGCAGATGAGATCTATGTCCCCAGACTGTGGTACTACAACAGCCTGCGTCTTCTTTCAGAGCAGACTGAAGCCAGGCAGTCACTTGCGACTCTTCCGTCTAGCCTTCCCTCCACGCGTCGCTGGAGGCTGTGCCTCTGGTGGTGGAGTTGTGGTAGGAGGAGGAGGAGGAGGAGGAGGAGGAGGAGGAGCAGTAGGGTCTGTGTTGTAAAGCTTAGTGGTGGGTGTGAGCTCACCCTTCAGACCCCATTGGATGGCATCAAAAAAGATTGCTTCACACAAGTTTCGCTGTGGTTTGTCCATTTCTTGTAGCTTACTAGCCAGATAAGTGGCATAGGCCTCCTCCGGATTGGGGGGTTTTGACAAAATTTGTGTGGCTTGGCGTATAAGCACCAAGGACTCCTCCTCTGTACGGCTGGCTAGGCGGAGGGGAGGGACCTGGCTTTCAGTCCGACTCCTGCTGGGCCCAGCTAGCTCTTGTGTGTGGCTGGTCCCAGCCTCCTCCTCCATACCACTGGTCCCGGCCTCCTCCTGGGTGAGCTCATCCTGTGTCAAAAAACAAAGAAATCAATAAATAAAATATGTCTATATTTTGAAATCATCAATCACTAACAATTTTACAGTTCTCACTTGCAAATACATTTGTCTTGAAATAGAAAAGGCTATCATTTTGACACCATCATTTTTCCATCAGTTCACCAAGATTTGAGCCACATTTGTGTAAACTACTGTATCCTTCTATCTAATTTAATTTGTGATGAAATCCTAGATTTGGAAGCAATTCAAACATTGAACTTGACATCATTAATATTTGAGCAATCCAAACTTTAGAAACTAAAATATACCTGGCTCCAGCTGGGCGCATCAACTTCGTCCAGCAAGGAAGGGTCTGGATCTTCCAGGGATGGCTCACCTGAGGCGGAGGGAAGGGTGGAGGGACGGGTAGACGGAAGAGTCGAAAGTGACGGCCTGGCTTCTGACGTGTCATCCAGAAAACGCAGCCCGTCGTAATACCACAGCCTAGGTACATAGACCTGACCTGCTGCTGATCCTGATGTTTGGGACACTAGGATCTTTCTTTGCTCCCGCCTATACACGCTACGCAGGTTCTTAATTTTGGCGTTCACAAAGTCAGTGTCTGCCTGGGGGACTCGGGTTTTCACAAACGCCAAAACTGTCTCCAGTGTCTTTTTCCGGGCAGCACGGCTTGAATATTGGGGGTGTTTTGTATCCCAAAGATTGCTGTGCGACTCCACTAAATCGAGAAATGTTGAGAGGAAGGCCTCCTCCTTAAAGGGGTCTGCAGTATACCTTTGCATTTTCTGAAAAAATAAATAAAAAAAAGACACAAAAAATAAAAAATAAAATAAAGTCAGACCAAATGCACACTATATTGTGACAATGTAATGTAGGCGAGACACACACTACTACACACGCTACCCCACACACACACACTACCCCCCCCCCCACACACACACACACACACACACACACACACACACACACACACACACACACACACACACACACACACACACACACACACACACACACACTACCCCCCCCCCCCCTATACACCCACCTCCACCCCCACACTACCACACAAAACACCAACCCCACTCAACCACCAACCCACATAAAAATCAATTAAACATCAATAAGAATAAAATTCAATATGCACATCCCTAACGCAGGCTTTAAATTAAACGAAAATAAAACGATAACTATCTTACCGTCGCGTGTAGCACTCGCTGCTTCCGTTCGGACAAGCGTACGGCCTCTTGGTAACGCTGTATATACAGCGCATGGTGCGCTCAGGCTCCGCCTGCGTCGCCCGCCCCTGACGTTCCTTGCGTCCGTGTTTCCCCGCCCCTTTTACCCTCGTTCCGCTGTGGGTGAATGAGAGGAGAAAATGGCGGACGCAAATTCTATGAGCAGCGTGAGCAGCGCGGAGGAAAGCCATGGGCCCCATGCTTCCGGAGGAAGGAGGAGATATAAGGCCACCAATATGGCCTTTGAAGAGATGGTGGAGATGGTGGCTATCTTAAAAAGGGAGGATTATGATGGGGAACATGGCCCGTACCCCAAACCTAATGTCCGGAAAAGCGCCATCTTGGATGAGGTAGTCACAACCTTGGAGACCAAATTTGGGGTACGAAGAGGCAAGGACCAGCTCCGGAAACGATGGTCCGACATCAAGTCCAGGGAGCCGGACCAATATTACCGCATCAAAAAGGTCCTGAAAAAAAGTGAGTAAACTCCGCGATTTGATCGTAATCGTTCGTGTAGATAGTGTATGTAAATCTGGCGGATTTTATCGTAATCGTTCGTGTAGGTAGTGTATGGAAACTGGCGGATTTGATCGTAATCGTTCGTGTAGATAGTGTATGTAAATCTGGCGGATTTATCGTAGTCGTTCGTGCAGGTAGTGTATGAAACTGGCGGATTTGATCGTAATCGTTCGTGTAGGTAGTGTATGAAACTGGCGGATTTGATCGTAATCGTTCGTGTAGGTAGTTTATGTAAATCTGGCGGATTTGATCGTTCGTGTAGTTAATAGTTCGTGTAATGAGCGCATATGGTTGTTCGTATATGTGGACGTAAATAGCATGAATTTGTGTATGGTGTAAATTTATCTGGTGTTGGATTAGATTTTAATTAGTTATTATTTTTTTTGTATTGTTCATGATAAACTGAATTGTCATGCTCAGTTTATAGGATATAAATTTTTATTAAAGTTTCATAAATTTATTCAGTGCAATGTAGACTCAATTAAAAAAATGAGATAGATAGATAAAATGCTGGTTCAACATCTGGACTAGGAAACTTTTATAAGTGTAGTTTGGGCCATCATAGAACATTTTTGACATAATCACACACAGGTACTCCAGGCGATGATTCGAGTGTGTCCGTCTGTGAAACTTGGACAAAAGATATACAGTATCACAGTTTGGTTAAAGGCTAGGTTCACATTGCTGCAATGTACGAGATCAAATGTGATTTGCACCGCACTGCAGTGCAAATCACATGTGATCTCTGTGTGATGCGATTTCAGCCATGTATATAGTATGGCTGAATTTGCATCGCATCCGGCCCAAACTTGTACATGGCCCTTTTTTTAGTCCACAGCCGAATCGGATCACATGGGTGTTAACACCATGTGGTCCGATTCCTGTCCGAGTTTAAAGATTGCGCTGTGAAATGAGAACTAATTTGGAGGTGTCAATAAAACTTTACACTGATACTCCCAGCAGGTCACATAGGGCAGTGCGAACTGCGCATGCAATGCGTGAAACCACAGTAGATTTGCAGCGTTCGCACATCGCAGCAGTCTGAACACAGCCTAACTAAAAAAAAGTCATTTTAAGGATGTATTAAACTAGGATATTGTAATAACCAGCTAATAATTGTACACCACTTCAAACCAATGTTTCATATTCAAATTTCTGAACTCAAATATCACTATGCTTAAAAGTATTTTTTTTTTTCATTCTCATAGGGGAACAACGACTCAGACAAGAGGCGGAGCAGCCCAGGACCCCCCGACCTCGCCAGCCTGATTGGGCAATTAGCCCCAGCCCCAGCCCCGTGTCGGTGATGGAGCCATCCAGCCCCATGTCAGTGATGGAGCTTCCCAGCCCCGTGTCCGAGCTGGAGCAGACAAGCCCAGGGCTAGATGTGGAGGAGGAAGAGGTGGTGGAGATCCGCACCCCACAAAGTGAGTGTCTGACAACCCAGCTTAAGGTAAACAATTAATGGCTGTATATGTTAACCAATTTTTTATCTACACATGTTTTTAGGTGATGATCTGGTTGTGGAAGGACAAGCCGAGCCATTTACCTCGGACAGTGCCCACAGGCTGATTGGGCAGGTCATGGCCTGGAATGCAAGAATGGATTTGATGGAGAGCAACATCCAGGCCATGCTACACCAAATCCAGGCTATACAACAACAGCTGGTCCCTATGAGGCAGGAAATGAAGGACATGATTTATGTTTTAGGGAGAATCTAAGCCCCTTTTCCCTAAAACACAATCGATCATGTTCTTCATTTCCTTGCCAAAAAGTTTTTAAGGTTTTTACTTGATTTTTAGAGGCCAAATTTTGAAGATGCACACGGTGTGTCAACATGTGCTATGTGCCATCAGAGGATCGCAATGGACGCATTTGGTGTTTGCAAACCCTTCCTCATTCTAGTATGTGAGAGGAAGAGATTGCACACACCAAACACGTCCATTGATCACTCATGATGGTACATAGCACATGTTGACATTACCAATTTTTGGTGTGCATCTTCAAAATTTGGCTTTAACCCTTGTTTTATGTAAATAGTTAAAAATCTGATTTTATTTTTTTTATTTTTGTGATAATTGCATTTATGATATATCTATATATTTCTATGTTTACCAAAAAAGTTAAAAAAAAAAAAAACAACAAAAAAGAATTTATAAAAAAAAAATATATATATATATAAAAAAAAAAATAAAAAAAAAAAAATTCCCAAAAAAAAAAAAAAAAAGAATTTATTAAAAAAAAAAAAAAAAAAGATCTAAATAAGAGGCACTGGTTGGAATGTGCACTATTAAAAAATCAAAAAAAAAAGGTGTGTGTGTGTGTGTGTCTACTTCTTTGCTATACAAATGCACTAGGACAGGAATATGCAATTAGTGGAAATCCAGCTGTTGCAGAACTACAAGTCCCATGAAGCATAGCAAGACTGACAGCCACAAGCATGAGACCCAGAGGCATGATTGACTTGTAGTTTTGCACCAGCCGGAGGTTGGCCAATTGCATATCCCTGAATTAGGAGAATGTAGGATACAAGCAACGTGAAAAGCAAACAAGAACCAAACTTCAAAATTTGAACAGACAAGACATATTTCCAGAAAAATACATTTTTATTGGTCAGCTGGCATTGGAATAGCCCCCCTACCATTAA
This sequence comes from Lithobates pipiens, assembly GCF_037356315.1. Taxonomy (NCBI): domain Eukaryota; kingdom Metazoa; phylum Chordata; class Amphibia; order Anura; family Ranidae; genus Lithobates; species Lithobates pipiens. The sequence goes on along the minus strand of NW_027507788.1, from coordinate 140,590,842 downwards.
AATAGCTGACATAGCGGTCACGCACCTCACGTGCTGGTTGGGGGGCTAAGCCAGGAAGGCCATGATCCAGCCCTGTGAGTTCTGGAAGCCTGAGTCCGGCCTCAGGCCCAATAGGCTGCAGGTACTGGTTACCTGAAAATTTCCTTAGAAAATTGTGCAGAATGCAGCAGCACAGAATCACATAGTTCAGTTTATATTCTGCAAGGTTGATGGCTGTCAGTAACAGACGGAACCGGCTGGCCATAATGTCAAAGGCACTCTCCACAACCCTTCTTGCTCTGGCCAGCCGGTAATTAAAAACCCTCCTCTCCGGGGTGAGGGTCCTTTGGGGGAAGGGTTTCATAAGATGTTCACTCAGACCGAACGCTTCATCAGCCAGAAACACAAACGGTAGACCCTCCACATTCTCGGCATCTGGTGGCAAGTCCAGGCCACCAGTGATAAGACGGTGGCAGAACTCGGTCTGCCTAAAGACTCCTCCGTCAGACATCCGGCCGTTCTTCCCCACATCCACATAAAGAAAGTCACATTGTGCCGACACCACCGCCATTAGCACCACACTATGGAACCCCTTATAATTCCAATAGTAGGACCCCGAATGGGGTGGGGGCACAATCCTCACATGATTCCCTTCGATCGCCCCTCCGCAGTTGGGAAAGTCCCAACGGGCAGCGAATTGGGAAGCCACAGTCTGCCATTCCTGTGGTGTGGAAGGACACTGGGGAGTCAAACACAGGGAAAAAAAAAAAATAGTCATTAAATAAAAACAATTCATAACAACTAAAACACCAAGCCCCAATATAGCACGAACTCGTTCCCGAGTACGTCCACTCTCCATGGCTTTCAAACGGTCGGATGGACAGACAAGCTCAACTGAACGCACTGAAGAACAGCCAGACCTATGAAGAACGACCTGAAACCCAGAAACGAGCAGACCAGAAGCGCCTAATAACAGGTACAACTGATCCATGCGTACCGAAAGACAGATATAAACCTCACAGGTAGACTGCGCTGTAGTGAACGGACAAATGAAGCTGAAGTCTGAAAAGCGCGAATCGTCTCTAACCAAACTTCAACTAACGCAAAGTCAGTAGAAGGAGCTCAAAGGGTGCTTTGCTGTGTCTTGGACTTCCTATTTCTAGTCCCGTCGTACGTGACGTACGTCATCGCGCACGGTTTCAGCGGACTGTTCGTTCGTCGTGTGTGGCCAAGTCCGTCCATGCTAATTTTGAGCGGACTGTCCGCTGAAACTGTTTGACGAACAGCCAATGGCTGCAAGCACTGACAGTGACAGTGTTCTCACAGTAGCTTAACGGGGAGATCACTGTAATCACTCTAATAACACAACATCATTAGTACAGATAGCTTCTCCTGAGCTCCCCAGTTTTTTTTTCATTTAGCCCCTTGCTAAAAAAAACAAAAAAAAAAACGTACTGTGTGTACCAGGCTTTAGATCTTATCGTATCAGATATTCTAAATGGGAAATATACCATGAATACCTATTGCCAGGATCCAAGGTGTTCCAATTTTTGTTTGTACACTTGAGTGGGCTGAAAAGAACCAAGGCTGTCCACTGATGTTAACATGTACAGTATCTGCACATCAAGTGGTTACCTGTTGTTAGGGACCTGTTTCCGACCCTGGATGCAGAGAGATTTTGTCCAAGGGCAAAAATGTATCCCTACCTGCAGGTAACCACTGGATATGCAGCTACATGTGGATACATGTTTACAGCAGAAGACAACCTTGGCTGTTTTCAATTATTATTGAATTATAACATTTGAGATCCCAGGCGCAGGTATTTGCCATATACTTGAAGCATCATGGTCATGTAGGATGTATGAATGAGAACCAAGACTGGATTTTAGCTAATCTTACTGTGCAACCTGAACAGGTGCAAGGTGCAACATATTATGGTAGGCAGTAAAACAGTGTCCTAAGAAATTTTATGAAATGTTTTAAGAGATTAAAAAAAAAAATAGTGCACTGCCTACCACAGGTGCACCTGGTCAATAAGGTTGGCTCGTATTCTTAAACTGTAGTAAACCCAGCTATTGAATGTGTACCTACAGATATGCCTATAATAAGGCTTACCTGTAGCTACAGTGCATATATCCTAAACATGTGATCTTTAGGAGATACTCACATGGGAAGCAGCAGGTGACTTCACCCACGCATGTGCTCTGAAAGGATGGCATACCGTTTTGGTCATTTGGCAGTCTGTTCTGCACTTCTGTGATCTGTTTTTAGCTGACAGCTGGACAAAGGCTGCAACATCACTCAGCAGGTCCAGGCTGGGGAAAGACCCCGACATTTAAGTTGGGATTCACCCAGATCCCTGGACCAGCAGTTGGCTCAGCCTCTCGCTGAGCCAGCTCCCCCTTCCACAGCCCAGAACTTCAGGTGAGCATGGGGGGCAGCCTACCTCCTAAGAACCCCCCCCCCCTTCAAAGATTCTCACAGCAAAATATCTTCCTCCCTCAAATATCCCCCCAAACAATTAAACCCCCTGTCTCTAAACTGGCCCCCAAAGTAAAAACATCTCCCTCAGTCAACCCCCCCCCCCCCCCCCCCAGCAAAGATTCTTAATTATGAAGAAATTCTCCCTTTGTTTAATCAAACACCCTCCCAGAAGCAAATCCTGACTGATCAGACTGATTAATGTCTTGGGAACTGTGGTTGGTTTTGTGATTGGGGGTTACCTAACTAACACTGCCACTAGCCAGTAATATGCAGCCTAAAGGGGTTAATGTACTGCCACTGGCCACTAATTCAGCACAAGGAGTTAATGAACTCTACCATTGATCTCTAATGCATTAGTGGTCAGTAGCAGTTAACTAACCCACTTTGTGCTGTATTAGTGGTCAGTGTCTGCCATTAACCATCCCTGTAAACTTCTCTACAAAAAGTCCCCCTTCTCCAAAAGCAAACCCACCTATCTTTACTTAACCCCCCTCCAAAAGAAACTCCCCCAGGCAGGAATTCTCACCCCATCCTTCCCCAAAACAGAAAGATTATGCCTCTCCACTTGCCAGACCTCAGATTCAGTGCTGCACAGAGGCAGGAAAACTTCTGCAGCCCCAGTCTCCCTTCTACTGTGTCATATGAACCTCGAGGAGGAGTTTAGGAGTTCTGCCGTCCAAAACGCCTAGATTGCTTCTACTGTACTGTTGCTGTTGCTGAAGCTGAGCAGTGCAGCAGCAGGGACACTGCCTGGGCATTTTACCAGGATGCTCTGACCACCCTCCCCCCTTATCTACACCCATGTAGTAGATATCTATAATGCCCCGTACACACGAGAGGGATTAAGTCTGACAGACCTCCAAAGGAGTTCCGCCGGAGTTCCGCCGGAGTTCCGACGGAGTTCTGGCGGACTTTTCGACCGAACGGACTTGACCACACACCATCACACCAAACTCCGACGGAGTCGAACGTGATGACGTACGACTGGATTCGACGTAGGAAGTTCCTAGACAGTAGCCAATAGCTGCCCTAGCGTCGGTTTTAGTCCGTCGGAGTAGCACACACACGAGCGGATTTTTCAAAGGGGACCGGGTCCGGCGGAGTTCCGTCGGGAAAATTTAAAGCATGCTTCATTTCTAAAGTCCGTCAGACTTTAGCTTCGCTAAAGTCCGTTGCAGCCCACACACGATCGGATAGTCCGCCGGACTCAGTCCGTCGGAGTTTGGATGTCGAAAAGTCCGCTCGTGTGTACGGGGCATTACACTTTCCTTTCAGGAGGGGTAAACTCTGCCCGACAAATCATTTCTAGTCCCCGCCATGTCATGATGTCATTCAGAGGCCGGGACAGGAAGAAAGAGAGAGAGGCACCGCGATGGAGTGTGCATGTTGCTGGGATTAGGTAAGTTTGCAATGGCATACAGAGGAGAATATGTTGCTTAACAGTGTAAAGCTGCAGTGAATCTTTTCCAGTGCACAGGACTGATTAATGTCTTGGGAACTGTGGTTGGTTTTGTGATTGGGGGTTACCTAACTAACACTGCCACTAGCCAGTAATATGCAGCCTAAAGGGGTTAATGTACTGCCACTGGCCACTAATTCAGCACAAGGAGTTAATGAACTCTACCATTGATCTCTAATGCATTAGTGGTCAGTAGCAGTTAACTAACCCACTTTGTGCTGTATTAGTGGTCAGTGTCAGTGTTAATTAACTAATTCGTGCTACAATACAAAGGGGTAATTAACACTGACCACTAATACAGCACAACGGGGTTAATTAACACGCCACTGGCCACTACTGCATTAGGGATCAATAGCAGTGTTAATTAACTCCTTTTGCTAACTTAGTGGCCAATGTCAGTGTTAATTAGCTCCTTCATGCTGCAGGGTTTTAAAATAGCATATTGCCACTTACATCAATGCTGACGGTTATTATTGCGGAAACTGACCCAATGCTGGCAGTTATTATTGCAGAAACTGACACCAATGATGGCAGTTATTATTGCGGAAACTGACACTGATGCTACCAATTATTTTTGCGAAAAACTGACACCAATGCTGATGGTTATTATTGCAGAATCTGGCACCAATGTGGGGGGTTACTATTGCGGAAACTTACTCCAATGCTGGCTGTTAACATTGCGGAAACTAACAGTAATGCTGGGGATTGTTATTGCAGAAATGGTCACTGATCCTGGGGGTTGTTTTTTCCTGGGGAGTTCTATTTTTTTCATATCATAAATATCATATCATAAATGTTCTTGTTGCTTTAAAGTTGTTAACGGCATTACTTTTGCCATTATATGCAATGTTATATGGGGAAAAAAAATATTGGGGGGGTGGGGTGACACCATGATTTACCGCACCAGGTGACACCAACCCTAGTGACACCATTGGATATGGGGTCAAGATGTATAAGCTCTGTGACAGGGCAACATGTTATACATATAGTTTTATGGTTTATGGGAAAAATAGTCATGTGGAGCCAGAGAACTGCCCAGACTACATAGGGAGCACTGGCAAGATTTTTTAGGACTTGGTGTCAACCTTATTAGGAATAGGGTACCCCTTGTACGTGGACAATTATTACACAAGCGTGCCACTTTTTAGTCACTTGTTTGATCATGGAATTGGCACATGTGGCACAGTGCGATCTAATCTCCGGGGCTTACCCGAGCAGCTTGTAGAATCCTGACTTAGACTGGAAAAGAGAGCCTGCTTGAGAAGTAATAATTTGCTCGCAGTGAAGTGGACGGATAATCGCAATGTTTTCATTCTCTCCTCCCTTAATAAAGATACGACTGTCCAAATTCAAACGGCGACTGGTGTGGAGAAATCCCTCTGTGTCCACAAATACAACCTTAATATGGGAGGGGTGGACCCTAACAACCAGTTGATGGCGCCGTACTTAATTGCCTGTAAGGCCAGGCGCTGGTAAAAAAAAAAGTGTCTGTATACCTATTTCAATTGGCTTATGTGGCTTATAAGCTATAAAAAGTGTCAGGATGAACTGGATCCTTCCTTAAATTCCAGGAAAAGATTGTCACAGCCCTTCTGTTTCCAGACAGTGCTCTGGCCCAACTTCCCAACGTAAATGCAGTGAGCCAGCTGCATGAGAGGCATTTTACATATGTCCTCCCTGCTACCCCTACCCAACAATCACCCCAAAGAAAATGACACGTCTGTAGGAAACGCGGATATAGGCGTGACACCTGCTATTATTGCCCCTCCTGTCCTGGCCAACCTGGTCGCTGCATCGGTGAACGCTTGAATGCTACCACATACTAGTGAAGTATTCGTTTGGGGTACAGCATGGTACAGTCTATTGCAACCTTTCAAAGGGTCTCCAAAGATGCCATCGCATTTTGAGAGACCCGAGCCTTGAACAGTTATGCCTCGTACACACAGTCGGACTTTCCAACGGAAATTTGCAATCGGATGGTGTTGTTGGAAAATCTGATTGTGTGTGGGCTCCAGCTGACTTTTTCTGTTGGAATTTACAACACACAAAGTTTGAGAGCTGGATCTAAAAATTTTCGACCCAATTGTTTAAATTCCGATCGTGTGTAGACAATTCTGACAGACAAAGTGCCATGCATGCTCAGAATAAATTACGAGACGAAAGCTATTGACTACTAGCCCGTTTATATTCCAGTTGTACATGTTCTACGTCACCGCGTTCAGAATGATGGGATTTTCCGACAACTTTGTGCGACCGTGTGTATACAAGACAAGTTTGGGCCAAAATCCATCGGAAAAAATCAGACGGATTTTGTTGTTGGAAAGTCCGACCGTGTGTACATGGCATACCAGTTATGCCACGTACACATGATCTGATTTTCCGACGGAAATATTGGATGTGAGCTTCTTTGTAGCGATAAGTCCGACCGTGTGTATGCTCCATCGGATATTTGTTGTCAGACTTTCCGCCAACAAATGTTGGCTAGCATGCTCTCAAATTTTCCGCCAACAAATGTGTGTTGTCGGACTTTCCAATCGTGTGTACACAATTCCATCGGACAAAAGTCAGAAATACAAACACGCATGCTCGGAAGCAGAAGCAGTCGGTCTTGTAAACTATCGCTTGTAATGGAGAATTAACATTTGTGACGTGGCAAATTATGAATTCTCCAAATGCAGCACACAATTCTCTTCTTCTTTAATGGGATAATAATGAAGCTGCTTTGCTGGTGATACTGATGGAGTTATTGCAAACAAATTTTCAAAGGCTTTGTTCTCTAGTGATATCAAGAATAATATTATGTTTTTTTGTTTTCTTTTTTATTTGTGCAAGGTACCACAACACCATTATCCCCTAGTTTTTAAGAACAAAGATACAACTATGTTGGTGTCCCTTGTCAATTTTACATTGTATTTTTTAAAATGTAACTGCCTACTCCCAAACCGTCATTTGAAGTAAAACACATAGCCAAGTATTATTCTCCACAATTTTTTTACTGTGCATTAAAAAAGGAAAAAAAATAAAATGAGACATGCTATCTGCCAATAGAACTTAACCAAAAAAATGCATTCTATGTATCCAAAAATATAGAAAATATACCAAATCAAATAAATATTCAACCAAAAAAATAACGTCAAAGCAATAACTCCAAAGCCAATAATAAATAACACGTTATCTACATGAAATTAGCAGAAGGAGCCCAAAATGTGGTGCTAAAGAGCTTAAAAACTACGTAGCACCACTAATACGTCACTACATTTGTAATTGTTGGCCACCATTTGTGTGACCGTGTGTATGTAAGACAAGATTGAGCCAACACCCTTCGAACAAAATTCCATGTTTTTTTTGTCAGCAAGTCCAAACGTCTGTACGAGGCATTACAATTACAAATAAAAGTGTAAAAAAAATGTTAAAAAACAAACAAAAATAAAATAAAATAAAAGGCTCCATGCACACTGAAGCTGATAAACTGCAGTTTATTGGCGTTTGGGCGTTTTTTGTAAAAGCCCATAAACTCTACTCTATGTTAGCCTATGTGTCCATGCACACATGGACGTTTTTCAGCTTTAATGAGCAGTGGAGTTTATGGGCTTTTTTCTGAACGCCAGAAATTCGCGTTCAAAGTGCCGTTTTTCAGCGGCAAAAAACGACAAACGCTCATTAACGCTCATTAACGCTCATTAACGCTCATTAACGCTCGTTCATTAGTGTTCGGCATTCTATTTTTCAATGCATTGTGGGATTTTTGGAGTGTCTTCTGTGTATTTTTATAAAAAACGCCCATTAACGCTAACGCTGTAAAACGCTCATTAACGCTCATTAACGCTAGTATAAAACGCTGTTAAAAGCAGGTTTTTCAACCAGTGTTTTCTGCCAGCAATCTGGCGTCCAGAAATAGCTTTTTTGAGCTTCAGTGTGCATGGAGCCAAAAAGTCAAAAATACTTGTCATTTTATTGTTCTTCTCTCTCTCTAGTGTTTCGCTATTGTTCTCTTGCTATTGTTCTGCTCTTTTTTACTGTATTTTATGCTAAACTGCAATGTTTTATTGTTACTATGTTTTATCATGTTTGTGTCATGGATCTGCAGTAATGTTTGTCTGTCAGCTTACCTCTTCATGTGTTCACTCAGCTTAAGAGGCCAGCCACTCTCACCTGGCTGCTTAACCACTTTCAGACCGGACCATTTTGCTGGTAAATGACCAGAGGTCTTTTTACACTTTGGCACTGCGCTGCTTTAACTGGTAATTGCGCGGTCATGCAATGTTGTACCCAAACAAAATTTGCGTCCTTTTCTTCCCACAAATAGAGCTTTCTTTTGATGGTATTTGATTGCCTCTGCGATTTTTATTTTTTGCGATATAAACGTAAAAAGACCGCAAATTTTGAAAAAAAATGATATTTTCTACTTTTTGTTATTAGAAAAATCCAATAAACTCAATTTTAGTCATACATTTAGGCCAAAATGTATTCAGCCACATGTCTTTGGTAAAAAAAAAGTCAATAATTGTATATTTATTGGTTTGCGCAAAAGTTGTCACATCTACAAACTAAGGTACGTTTTCTGCAATTTACGCAGCTTTTAGTTTACGACTGCCTATCTCATTTCTTGAGGTGCTAAAATGGCAGGGCAGTACAAAACCCCCCCAAATGACCCCATTTTGGAAAGTAGACCCCCTAAGGAAATTGATAAGAGGCATGTTGAGCCCATTGAATATTTTATTTTTTTGCCTCAAGCGATTGAATAATGACAAAAAAAAAAATTTTTTTTTTTTTTTACACAAAGTTGTCACTAAATGATATATTGCTCACACATGCTATGGGCGTATGTGAAATAACACCCCAAAATAAATTCTGCTGCTTCTCCTGAGTACGGGGATACCACATATGTGGGACTTTTTGGGAGCCTAGCCGCGTACGGGGCCCCGAAAACCAAGCACCGCCTTCAGGCTTTCTAAGGGCGTAAATTTTTGAGTTCACTTCTCACTACCTATTACAGTTTTGAAGGCCATAAAATGCCAAGATGGCACAAAACCCCCACAAATGACCCCATTTTAGAAAGTAGACACCCCAAGCTATTTGCTGAGAGGCATGTTGAGTTCATGGAATATTTTATATTTTGCCACAAGTTGCGGGAAAATTACAAACTTTTTTTTTTTTTTTTTTTTTTCACAAAGTTGTCACTAAATGATATATTGCTCACACATGCCATGGGCATATGTGAAATGACACCCCAAAATAAATTCTGCTGCTTCTCCTGAGTACGGGGATACCACATATGTGGGACTTTTTGGGAGCCTAGCCGCGTACGGGGCCCCGAAAACCAAGCACCGCCTTCAGGCTTTCTAAGGGCGTACATTTTTGAGTTCACTTCTCACTACCTATTACAGTTTTGAAGGCCATAAAATGCCAAGATGGCACAAAACCCCCACAAATGACCCCATTTTAGAAAGTAGACACCCCAAGCTATTTGCTGAGAGGCATGTTGAGTCCATGGAATATTTTATATTTTGCCACAAGTTGCGGGAAAATTACAAACTTTTTTTTTTTTTTTTTTTTTTCACAAAGTTGTCACTAAATGATATATTGCTCACGCATGCCATGGGCATATGTGAAATGACACCCCAAAATAAATTCTGCTGCTTCTCCTGAGTACGGGGATACCACATATGTGGGACTTTTTGGGAGCCTAGCCGCGTACGGGGCCCCGAAAACCAAGCACCGCCTTCAGGCTTTCTAAGGGCGTTACAGTTTTGAAGGCCATAAAATGCCAAGATGGCACAAACCCCCCCCAAATGACCCCATTTTGGAAAGTAGACACCCCTAAATTTAGGGGTACACTAGTGAGACTAGGTAATAAATGGCGGGTGCCCTGAAACTATAAAAAAATAACTAACCAACCAGCGTCACCTGTAACAGTTATATGGTGATCACTGGTGAAAGGGTTAACTAGGGGGCAATCAGGGGGCTTTATGCGGTAGTATATGGGGGTCCCTGGCGCTATAAAAAGCTGCGGCGAACCTAAATACCTACCTGCCTAACTAGCGTCACCTGTGACACTAATACAGCGATCAGAAAAACGATCGCTTATTAGGCTGGGTTCACACTGGAGCGATGCAGGAACGCCACGAATGCGCGGCGGGTTCCCGCATCGCATGCCTCCCGGCGGCAGTTCACACTGCCCTATGCGAACTGCTGGGAGTGTCAGTGAAATGTTACTGACACCCCCAGATCAGTTCGCATATCGCAGTGCGATCTGCAAACTCGGATCGCATGGTGTGAACACCCATGCGATCCGATTCTGCTGCGGGCCAAAAAAAGGGTCCCGTGCGAATTTGCGGCGGGTGCGGCGGGTGTGGCGGGTGCGGCGAATGGCTGAACTCGAATCGCACAGAGATCGGATGTGATTTGCACTGCAGTGCGGTGCGAATCACATCCGTTCTCATAAACCGCTGCAATGTGAACCCAGCCTTAGTGACACTGGCGACGGGGGGTGATCACGGGGTTAAACCTTTATTGGGGGGGTTAGGGGGGTACCTTAGAACTAAAGGGGGCTAACCCTAACTGCCCTAACAGTTATTAGTCACAAATGACACCCGCCGGGTGATCAGGGGGTTAAACCTTTATTAGGTAATAAATGGCGGGTGCCCTGAAACTATAAAAAATAACTAACCAACCAGCGTCACCTGTAACAGTTATATGGTGATCACTGGTGAAAGGGTTAACTAGGGGGCAATCAGGGGGCTTTATGCGGTAGTATATGGGGGTCCCCGGCGCTATAAAAAGCTGCGGCGAACCTAAATACCTACCTGCCTAACTAGCGTCACCTGTGACACTAATACGGCGATCAGAAAAATGATCGCTTATTAGGCTGGGTTCACACTGGAGCGATGCGGAAACGCCGTAAATCCGCGGCGGGTTCCCGCATCGCATGCCTCCCGGCGGCAGTTCACACTGCCCTATGCGAACTGCTGGGAGTGTCAGTGAAATGTTACTGACACCCCCAGATCAGTTCGCATATCGCAGTGCGATCTGCAAACTCGGATCGCATGGTGTGAACACCCATGCGATCCGATTCTGCTGCGAGCCAAAAAAAGGGTCCCGTGCGAATTTGCGGTGGGTGCGGCGGGTGTGGCGGGTGCGGCGGGTGCGGCGAATGGCTGAACTCGAATCGCACAGAGATCGGATGTGATTTGCACTGCAGTGCGGTGCGAATCACATTCGTTCTCATAAACCGCTGCAATGTGAACCCAGCCTTAGTGACACTGGCGACGGGGGGTGATCACGGGGTTAAACCTTTATTGGGGGGGTTAGGGGGGTACATTAGAACTAAAGGGGGCTAACTCTAACTGCCCTAACAGTTATTACAGTCACAAATGACACCAATGCAAAAAAAAAAAAAAAAAATGACATTGGTGTCACTGGGGTAATTGGGGGGGTGATCGGGGGGTAAAGGGGGGGTGTGAGTGTGCCTGGCATGTTCTACTGTGTGTGTAGAGTGTTGGTGCAACTCACCGATCCGCTCTCCTCCGTGTCGGAACGAAAAATACCGACACGGAGGAGAGAATACATCACTTCCTCTCCTGTGTTTACATTACAGGAGAGGAAGTGATGTCACGGGGGATTCCTATTCGTCGGGAGCGATCGCGAGGGGGTGGCCATGAACGAATGGCCGTCCCCTCGTCCGGGATCGCTCCCGCACGAATACCGACCGCCGCAGGCACCGGGCGGGGGCCCGATCGGGCCCCCGACCCGCGGGAGGCAAGGGACGTACATGTACGCCAATATGCCTGCCAGTGCCATGCTATCGACGTACATCGTCGTGCGGCGGTCGGCAACTGGTTAAAGGGGTGTTCCAGCGGGGCATTTTTTTTTTTTTAAAGTCAGCAGCTAAAAAAAAAAGTAGCTGCTGACTTTTAATAAGGACACTCAGCTTTTCATGGCGCCCGAGGCCGACCCATCCCTCGACTCTTAGGTCCCAGCGCCGCCATCCTCACTAAGGGAAACAGGCAGTGGAGCCTTGCGGCTTCACTGCCCACTTCCTACTGCGCATGCGCGAGTCGCGCAGCGCTTTGTGAATGGGATGCGCTGTGATAGGAAACACACAGTTCCCAGAACACAGCGTGCCCCATTACCCAGAAGACAACGCAATGAGGAGAGAAGACCGAAGATCACCGCGGAGTAGGAAGAGGCAGATTAGGAAGACTGCCTAGCAACAGGGATTTCTGGTAAGGTAAAAAAAATGTTTTTTCAAATGTTTTTTTTCTTCATTTTTTTAAGATTATTAATGCTGTTTTTTTTTTAAGGTGGCCCTCCACTTTAAGTAATCCCTCCTCAACGCATGGCTCCAACCCAGCCCCTATCAGGGAACTCTATATTAACCTGTGCAGTGCAAGCCAGCCCTGCTGATCAATATTGTGTGTTTGGCTTCCTTGTGCTACTTGCTGTGTGTCTGATTCCAGTTACCAATCTTGTCTTGTTCTTGACTATCCTTACCTGCTTGTTGCCCTGACCTTAGGCTATCTGCTGACTATCCTTACCTGCTTGTTGCCCCAAGCTATCTCCTGACTATCCTTTGTTGTCGCAGTCTGCTGCTTCCTCTCTATCTCCCTGTAGTCTACCGTAAGTATGAGCTGGGAGGCCCTAGGGGTTGCGACCTGGAGCCAGACTGCAGCTAAATCCATCCCCACCACTAGGGGCCTCTGGTGAACACCTGCTGGCTCTTAGATTCCGCGCCCTGGGAAATCTCATGCCCTAGCTCCCAGTGTCATCCTTGCTGGTACTACAGAGTACCTGCTCTCCTGTATCACCTAGAGCTCCTTCTGCAGCAGTCAGCCATAGGGTCCACTACCTTGTGGTGGTGCACTAAAGACCCCAACGTGTTGCATCTGTCACCTGGACTCAGGTGACCTGACAGTTTGCTTTTCAGGTATGTAATTCTTTTATATTTTACTGTTTACTGTGTTTTATTGTTAACCGTTATTTTCTTTTCAGGTACACCATTCAGCTGCAGCACTGATTTATTCATCTTGACAGCAAAAGCGTTTGCTCTCACAATACATAAATCAGTGACTCCAGGCTGTAGGAGGTGATTTCACCACAGTTAATTAATTTTTTTGGTCATTATTCAATCACTTGTGACAAAAAACTAAAATATTCAATGTGTTCTATGTCTCAGCAAATGACTTGGGGTGTCTACCTTCCAAAATGGGGTCATGGGGGGGGGGGGTTGTACTGCCCTGTCATTATAGCACCTCAAGAAATGGACAGATGGACAGTCATAAACTAAAAGTTGTGTAAATTCCAGAAAATGTACCCTAGTTTGTAGACGCTATAACTTTTGCGCAAACCAATAAATATACGCTTATTGAATTTTTTTTTTACCCGAGACATGTGGCTGAATGCATTTCGGCCTAAATGTATGAATAAAATTGCGTTTATTGTAGTTTTTTCAGCAGGGACAGTCAAGCTGGCCAGAGTTAATGGGAAGATGAGTGGAGCCAAATGCAGGGCAATCTTAGACAAAAACCTGTTAGACTATCCAAAAGACTTGAGACTGGAGCAGAGGTTCATCTTTCAGCAGGACAATGACCCTAAACATACAGCCAGAGTTACAATAAAATGGTTTAGATAAAAACAAATGCATGTGTTAGAATTGCCCAGTCAAAGTCCAGACTTAAATCCAATTGAGAATCTGTGGCAAGACTTGAAAATTGCTGTTCACAGATGTTCTCCATCTGACAGAGCTTGAGCTATTTTGCTAAGAAGAATGGGCAAAAATGTAATTCTCTAGATGTGAAAAGCTGGTAGAGACATAAGAGTTGCAGCTGTAATTGCAACCAAAAGTGGTTCTACAAAGTATTGACCATTTATCATTTTCCTTCCACTTCACAATTATGTGCCACTTTTGGTTGGTCTATCATATAAAATCACAATAAAACACATTTACGTTTTTTGGTTGTAACATGACACAATGTGGAAAATGTCAAGGGGTATGAATATTATTACTTTAAACAGAGCAGAGCTTCCAAGTTTGGGGGGACGTGGGACCTTCCCATGTACCAGTGACCTCATCAGTGACACAATCCAACATTCAGTGTGGAGTCCTGCAGCAAGGAGACGGTGAGTGAGCTTTAATCTTTGTGTATACTTTGCTGAATAGGAAGATGACAATGTGGAACTAAAGTCCTAATTTTGTGAGCAGGCAGACTCTTTATTGCGGAAGAGTCATTCGATGTCTCTTCTGTAATAAACATACCCACCTGCTTGCAATCTTCTTTAAAATGTACATTGATCTGCACGCACAGCCCAGTTTAAATTTCCGGCATGGGACCTGTGTGCCACGGTGACTGAAGCCCTGCACATGCGCGGGAGTTATGTCATCCCGTACTGGCCAATCAAGACAGCTGAGGACCAACATCCATAAGAAGATGGAGAGATGATGACATCGCTGGTGAAGGACCTTGCATGTCTTGCACCATTGGACAGGAGATAAGTATGTAGGCTTCAGTTTTGCTTTAAAGCTGTACTTCAGGCTCTATATTCTCCAAACTACCCCCTCCAGGTTCCCCTCTTCTTTCAACACCAAAGGCCCCGGGCAGTAATTTGCTCTGCATTTTTCTCTTTTTTTTTTTCTTTTTCTGATGTCTTTAGGGTGGTTACATAATGTCACAGGGTCCCCTTCAAGCTTTTTTCTAGTAAAAAAGCCATTTATTTACAGAGCTCATTAGCTCAAGCAAAATATTACACACACATAAAAAGAGACTAAAATGAGTCTGAAAAGTTTTCAGAGAGAGATACCCTACGTGAAAGAAGATAACTACGGCTCTTTTTTCTCTTTAGATAACCCTCAATGCTCTCAGATTCATTTACCAGTTATTAAATGTTTCAATATAAAACAAACATTGCATACAATAAATAAATTAAATAAAACCCCAAATCATTATAGTTTCCCTTTAAGATGCTTTACCCCAGAGCACTACAATCTGTTGTAAAAGTACCTTTGTGTGTCAGTCTATGAAATATTTAACACTATTTTGCTGGCTCTATTCTGAATTAATATGGCTGCCATCTACACATATAAAATAATCATTGCGGTGGCTGGCTTAGAAGTGAAACAAAAGGTCTTCATGTTTAATGAATAGTGCTGAGCTATGAGACACTCTGCAGTAAAGTATTGTTATTTATTAATAAGTAACCAATATTTGCAGCTGTCCTGTACACTGGAATGTCATGTGTACCTGGAAACCCAATTTGTCCCCTGCTGCGTTTTTTTCCAGGCTACATGAACAACTAAAACGAACACAGATCTGCAGTAGCCTTATAAATCAATATGGGGGTCATTTACTATAGTGCCAATAAATAGTCCTGCAGTCCCGGAAAATTGCGCCCAACTAAGGCCAATTAGGACTGGGCGCTAATGCAAATGGAAAGCAGCACTATTGCCGTCGAACATGTCTGTCAGATCACATATGCGGGAATAGTGGAAGTCATTGGGGCTCAAACCTGCAAAATCCAAAGTTCTCATTGAAGGCTTATATGCAAGTTCTTTGCTATAAAAAGTGTATGGGGACTTGGTTCCTGCCCCAAGGGACATGTATTAATTGGAAAAAATGTTTTTAACCACTTCAATACAGGGCATTTATACATCCTTCCTTCCCAGACCAATTTTTACCTTTCAGCGCTCTCACACTTTGAATGCCAATTACTCAGTCATGCAACACTGTACCCAAACAAAATTTTTATCATTTTTTTCATACAAATAGAGATTTCTTTTGGTGGTATTTAATCACCACTGGGTTTTTTTTTTTTGCGACATAAGTGAAAAAAGAGTGAACATTTTGAAAAAAAAACACTTTTTTTTAGTTTCCATGATAAAATTTTGCAAATAAGTAATTTTTGTTCATACATTTGGGCCAAAATTTATACTGCTACATCTTTTTGGTAAAAATAATCCAAATTAGTGGATATTATTTAGTCTCTTTGAAAGTTATAGAGTCTACAAGCTATGCTGCAAATCATTGAAAATTGATCACATCTGATCATACCTGATGCACTAACAGCCTATCTCATTTCTTGAGGCTCTGAAATGTCAGAAAAGTACAAATACCCCCCCCCCCCCCCAATTGGCCCCTTTTTGAAAAGTAGACAGTCCCAGGTATTTAGTAAGAGGCATGGTGAGTTTTTTGAAGTTGTAATTTTTTCCCACAATTCTTGGGAAAAAGAAGAATTTTTTTTGTTTGTTTTGTTTTTTACAAAATTGTCATAATAACAAGTTATTTCTCACACACAGCATATGTATACTTCCAATTACACCCCAAAATATATTCTGCAACTCTTCCCGAGTATGGCGATGCCACATGTGTGGGACTTTTACACAGCTTGGCAACACAGAGAGGTCCAACATGCAGGGAGCACCGTCAGGGGTTCTAGGAGCATAAATAAACAAACAAGATATTTGGGGTGGCACACCCTAAAAAAATGCATAAAGATGGTGCTGTCATAAGACCATACAACAGAACAAAAATATTACAGCGCACACATGCAAAACTAACATTTACCTCCAGCAAGGCTTTTTAAAACACCTAGACATTGTCAAAAAATATTATCAAAAAATATGGGGATTTGGTCACACCATATTGCTATATGGTGCTTAAGCCCACTTATTGCGACAAAGTTCCCCGTGATTAGTGGGCAAGATATTTGGGGGACACACCCATATTTTTGATAATATTTTTTGATAATGTCTTTTGAAAATGTCTAGGTGTTTTAAAAGCCTTGCTGAAGGTAAATGTTAGTTTTGCATGTGTGCGCTATAATATTTTTGTTCTAGGAGCATAAATTACACCTCTAATTTCCTAACGACCTCTTACATTTGTGAAGGCTCTGGAGCACCAGGACAATGGAATTACCCACAAAATTACATTTTGGAAAGCAAACACCCCGACGTCTTTTCTATGAGGCATAATGAGTCTTTTGAACAGTTAATTTTTTTCCACAAGTCTTTGGAAAACTTGGAAAGAAAATGAAAACATATTTTTTTTACATAAAGTGGTCAGTTTATAAGATATTTCTAACTTAAAGCATGTACATAGCAAAAATGATACCCCAAAATACATTCTGCTACTAATCCTGAGTATGGCGATACCACATGTGTGTGACTTTTACACAGCCTGGTCACATACAAAGGCCCAACATGCAGGGAGCACCGTCAGGCGTTCTAGGAGCATAAATGACACCTCTAATTTCCTAACGACCTATTACAATTGTGAAGGCCCTGGAGCATCAGGATAATGGAATTACCCACAAAATGACACCATTTTGAAAAACAAACACCCCAAAGTATATTCTATGAAGCATTATGAATCTTTTGAACAGCATTTTTTTACACAAGTCTTCAGAAAACGTAGAAAGAAAATGAAAATCTTTTTTTTTTTACACAAAGCTGTCCATTTATAAGATATTTCTAACACATAGCATGTATATAGCAAAAATGACACCCCCAAAACACATTCTGCTACTCCTCCTGAGTATGGCGATACCACATGTGTGAGACTTTTACACAGCCTGGCCATATACAGAGGCCCAACATTGAATTAGTACCTTCAGGAGCATAAATTACACATCTCATTTCATTACTACCTATCACACTTTTGAAGATCCTGGAGCACCAGGACAGTGGAATTACCCCCAAAATTACCCTATTTTGGAAAGCAAACACCCCAACATGTATTCTATGAGGCATGGGCTGCAAATAGGTACTCGGGTACTCTGATGGGCTGGAGACAGGTACTCGGTTACTCTGATGGGCTGGTGACAGGTACTCGGGTACTCTGATGGGCTGGTGACAGGTATTCGGGTACTCCGATGGGCTGGTGACAGGTATTTGGGTACTCAGATGTACTGTGACAGGTACTTGGGTACTCAGATGAACTGTGACAGGTACTCAGATAGACTGTGACAGGTACTCGGGTACTCAGATGGGCTGTGAGAGGTACTTGGGTAATCATATGGGCTGTGACAGGTACTCGGGTACTCAGATGGACTGTGACAGGTAGTCAGGTACTATGGTACTGAGATCGGCTGTGACAGGTACTCAGGTACTCAGATGGACTGTGACAGGTACTCAGGTACTCAGATGGGCTGTGAAAGGTACTCGGGTACTCAGATGGGCTGACAGGTACTCAGGTACTCAGATAGACTGTGACAGGCACTCAGGCACTCGGATACTCAGATGGACTGTGACAGGTACTCAAGTACTCGGGTACTCAGATGAGCTGACAGGTACTCAGATACTCAGATCCTCAGATGGACTGTCACAGGTACTCAGGTCCTCGGATACTCAGATGGAAAGTGACAGGTACTCAGGTACTCGAGTACTTAGATGGGCTGGGACAGGTACTCGGGTACTCAGATGGGCTGGGACAGGTATGCGGGTACTCAGATGGACTGGGACAGGTACTCAGGTACTCAGATGGGCTGGGATGGGTGATGACTGGTACTTTGATGGCTGGTGATAGGTACTTTGATGGCTGGTGACAGGTCCTCTTTATTAGGGGGGTGGGTAATCAGTGTGTTTGGTGTGTACACTAAGTGGTAAAGAGATGTTACCGTAATCTCCTTCTCACACGATCGGTGTGTGAGGAGGAGAACCCGGCAACATCTCGTTACTGCGGTCTGTTTACATTCTGCGACCGGCTGTGATTGGACAAGTGTATCGGGGGGTGCAAAAAATGTGTACAAATACATTGTGCAGTTTGTTTATTAATAGTTTGTTTTTCAATAGTGTATTTTTCTGTGTTTTTTTCATTTGTTAACACAGGATCACTCACAGTATAAGCACAAATTATTTGTACACACTGGAGCAATATGACTAGTAATACTGGACCCTTGTTTAGACAAAAAAAGTCAGTGTTTTTGATTTGATTATATTATTTTCTAAAAAATATTGAATAAAATTTATTATTATTATATTATTATTTGTTATTATTTATAGTTATTTATTATATTATAATTTATGATTTTGTGTTTCAAACTTCATCATGCTCAGGATGTCTACTAGACTTTGGTTTGGACAGATTTAAGTGAGTTATTCCTAAGAATTACAGGTCTACAATATAAAATGCCAAATTTTCATGCAAAAAAATTGTACTGCTTTCAGCATCAAAATCTGATATAATCGTACCACCTGGGAAGTTAATAAGTGATTGAACAGTACTGACTGGCATATTCAAGGCTTTGAATATCTTTTTATATCCTTTTCCATCTTTATAAAGTTCCATTACCTTGTTACGCAGGTCTTTTGACTGTTCTTTTCTACCTCCTCATGGCTCAGTGTCTAGCCTGCTTAATGCATCCATGTGAGAGCTAACAAACTCATTGATTATTTATACACAAGCACTAATTGTGATTTAAAAATACACAAATGTGGGAAATGAACCTTTAATTACCCTTTTAACCTGTGTGTGCCACCTTCTTTGTCTCTACCAAGGCCAAACATTCCAGGGTATGTAAACTTTTTTATCAGGGCCATTTGGGTGATTTCTGTAATCATTATGATTTAAAAAGGATCCAAAAAACAATGTGATATAAATGGCTTCATGTGATTGCTATCCTTTAATAAAAGACAGTTTTTTGGCACTATCATCCATATTTTCAATACTAATGCAAAAATTTCACAATTTCTGCCAGGGTATTTAAACTTTTGAGCACAACTATATAAATACAAACTCACTCATATATAAACACACACACACACACACATATATAAATGCACATATGCACACACATATAAACACATGCACCCATACATGAACACACATACATACATTCACACACACACATATAAACATACATACTTACAGATAGCCTTTTTAAAAATCGTCAGTCCTTTACCTTATCTCTTCCTGCCGTGTAATGCACTGTAGGGGGAGGCAGAAAGCACAGCACACACTCTGATTTCAAGCTGGGGCTAAGCAGTGTGAGCAGTTCCCCACAGTGGCGATTTACAATTCGGCTGAGGATCGGGGAGCCGCTCCTCCTATCTAGGCACACGGGGGCCCAAGCATCATGTGAATAAAGTTCACTCAGATGGGCATCACACACGCCACCTGGTGACCACACTAGAGACTGTCCAGACATATGGTTTAGTCCATTATTCACATGCACAGTGAGGATTGACCCTTCTATTATCCACTTCCCGACCGGTGCACACTATGTACATCGGCAGAATGGCACATGGGTGTACAGGTACATCCCTTTAAATTTGCCGCCGTGCCATCGCGTGCGTGCTGCCAGCGTCATGCGTGGGCGCCGGCTGGGACCTCCGTGAGTCGGATCATGGGTCCCGAGGACTCGATCACCGCGGGGATACCCGCAAACATCTCACGGGGAGGAAGAATGGGAAGATGTAATGTAAACAACATCTCCCCGTTCTGGCTAGTGACAGTGTCATTGATCTCTGTTCCCTGTGATCGGAGCAGAGATCAGTGACATGTCACACACAGCCATGCCCCCCCAGTTAGAAACACTCCCCAGGGCTCACGTAACCCTTACACTGCCCTCTAGTGGTTAACCCCTTGCCAGTGTCATTTATACAGGAATCAGTGTATTTGTATAGCACTGATTGCTGTATAAATGACAATGGTGTCAAAAATGTCCGATGTGTCCACCATAATGTCGCAGTCATGATAAAAATCACTGATCGCCACCATTATTAGTAAAAAAAAATTATTAATAAAAATGCCTTAAAACTATCCCATATTTTGTAAACACTATAACTTTTGCGCAAACCAATCAATAAATGTTTATTGTGATTTTTTTTTACCAAGAATATGTAGAAGAATACGTATTGGCCTAAACTGAGGGGGAAAAAAATGTATACATTTTTGGGGGGTATATATTATAGCAAAATGTAAAAAATAATGTGTTTTTTTCAAAATTGTCACTCTTTTTTGTTTATAGTGCAAAAAAATAAAAACCGCAGGGGTGATCAAATACCACCAAAAGAAAGCTCTATTTGTGGGGAAAAAAGGACGTAATTTTTTTTGGGAGCCACATCGCACAACCGCGCAATTGTCAGTTAAAGCGACACAGTGCCAAATCGCAAAAAGTGCTCTGGTCTTTGGCCAGCAAAATGGTCCGGGCTTAAGTGGTTATAGCCTAACTATCTAAACACTAATGCCACGTACACACGATCAGACTATCCGGCGGACAATCTGCCCTTGTGTGGGCTCCGGCGGACTTATGCCGCGTACACACTGTCGGAGAATCCGTCGGAATGCGTCTTATCGGACCGTGTCGTCAGATAATCCGACTGTGTGTGGTATGCATCGGACTGATTCCGTCCGAATCTCCGTCCGGCCCAATTTTCCAACATGTTGGAAATATTTCCCGACCAACTGGGCCGGTTGGACGTAATCTGATCATGTGTAGAGAATTTTGATCGGACCAAGTGCCACGCATGCTCAGATCAAATTCCTACATCAAAGCTATTGGCTACTAGCCTGAATGTAGTCCCATCGTAATGAAATTACGTCATCATGTTCTGAAAGATCAGATTTTTTGACAACTTAGTCTGACCGTGTGTATGCAACAGTTTCGGACACAATCCGTCAGACTAAATCTGACGGACAAAATCGGATTTGGTTGGCAGAATCTCCGACCGTGTGTACAGGGGCTTAGAAAGTAGTTTTGACTCAAAAATTGTCCACCGGACTCAGAGTCCAGTGGACAATCTGGCCGTCTGTGTGCTAGTCCGCCGGACTTTTGAAATGAACGGACTTTCCCGCACAGGGAGGAAAGTCCGTTCATTTTGATCGCAGCTCCAGGTAGCCGGGACTAGCGAAGGAGGTCAATGTTGCCGCCTTTGGCGGCGAGACTGACATGTCGCCGGCCCCGGACTTAAAGGGGAAGCCCTACACCGAAAAAACTGCGTGGGGGTCCCCCAAAGTCCATATAAGACCCTTATCCGAGCACACAGCCCAGCCGGTCAGGAAAGGGGGTGGGGACGAGCGAGCGCCCCCCCCCTCCTGAGCCGTACCAGGCCGCATGCCCTCACCACGGAGGGTGCTTTGGGGAGGGGGGCCCTGCGGCCCCCCCACCCCAAAGCACCTTGTCCCCATGTTGATGAGGACAAGGGCCTCTTCCCGACAACCCTGGCCATTGGTTGTCGGGGTCTGTGGGCGAGGGGTTTATCGGAATCCGGGAGCCCCCTTTAATAAGGGGGCCCCCAGTTCCTGGCCCCCCACCCTATGTGAATGAGTATGGTGTACAATGTAGCCCTACCCATTCACCTGGTGAAAAAAATGTAAAAAAAAAACACCACACAAGAGTTTAAAATAATTTATTGCACAGCTCCGGGGGTCTCCTCCACTATCTTCTGCTAGCTCTTTTACTAGTGGAGGAGTCCAGCTTTCTTCTTCGTCGCCGCCCAGGGGTCTTCTTCCGACTTCGGGGGTCATTCAATTAGCAGACTCTGGGACTTCAATAGAAGGACAGCCATGCAGGGAAAGGCCTCCAGCAGAAAGCCACATCTACACGTGCAGGAATGCTGTCTCCTATGGCAACAGTCTTTAACAGTTCCTAACACAAAGCGTAACAGTTCTTTCAGCTTCAATACAACTTCTCCTTGTAGTTCGTACTTCTATACACTGAGCTCCCAGTCTCTAACTAGACCCTCTGATTCACTGCCACTGAATCCCTTGAGCTCCTTCAATCTTCGCAGTGGTATCTTCCTCAAGCGTCATCCCCAGTTCTCTGAATATATAGGCTCTCCCAGCAGGCTAAGGGATTCAAGAAAGATCCTGCCCATTGGCTGAGATACCCCACATACCCATAACCTGACCTTGGGTTGCCCTTCTCATATCTAGTACCACCAAGTACCCAGCCACCTAGTGGTAAAGGGAAAATTGCAACAAGGCCAAACTATAATTACTCCTGGCAAGTAAATTTGTGAGGATCTCCCTGCCTAAACTACAGGGTGCTACACAAAAAACGACCCGGGTAATGAAAGGGTTAAACAAGAGATATAATAAAAATCTATTTTTCAAGTTTTTTATTTAGTTAATCCTGTTAATTACTTACCAGGAGGTTATAGTGCAGTGTTTTGAAAAATTCCATAATGAGTTACATTTAAACCTGCAGAAGGGCGCCACTTCTAACTACTTCCATTAATGCAAAGAAAATCCTCGCAGCCGTGAGCTTCAGCGCTCTCACTTGTTTTACAGAGTGATAAATTACTGTGGCTGAGAGGAGAATGACAATTCTAATCACTTTCCCTAATGTCAGATGCAGAGACAGTGTAATCGTGAAGGGACATTCATTACCCACAGTAGGCACAATAAAAGAGATATCAATCTGCTATGAATACGTAATGGCCATAGACAGCTATGTCCTGGAAGCCGAAGACATTATTGAAAGAGATCATCTCAAGGACCCAGCACTCCACCGTGATATATTGTACATATAAATAACCTCTGTCTGACCAAATAGATTCTATTTGCCCATTTAAGGCTTACATTCAAAGTAAACTCTGGCATCTTCCCTCTGCCTAGGCAACATAAGTGCAGCTTTCAGCCTCCCATAGACTTAAATAGCTGTGTTCATCTGTACCCTGGGTGGTGCTATTGTAAACATGGATATGGTGTAAGGATGTATGCATATGAATGCTATACTTGTGTTTAGGATAGCAGCACCAGCACACACAGCCATTTATTTGGGAGCCTAAATTTAACACCGGGGCTTTCCAGTTGGGGGAGGGGGATGCCAGAATTTACTCTAAATAGCTCAGGTGCACAATGGTACCTTCTGGTGAGCCTTCACACACTAGAAAAGTAAAAATCAAACATTCCTTCCACGGCCAGGACAAGGGATAGGCAGAAGGGATGGCTGCCCCGGGCGCAGCGTGTATTGTAGGTGTAGCAAGGTCCAGGACCTCCAAAGGCCTAATGGTGACCTCCAGAGTCAGGGATAGCTTACATCTGTCTTTGTAGAGAGGGTTACAAGGCATGGTGGGTGTGATATAAGATGGAGTGATGGGCGCCAGACTCTTTTTGAATGCAAAAGAGATTTATTGTCTCTTAACAGAACTGTGGGAGAGCACCCTTAAAGTGGTTGTAAACCCTTTACAACCACTTTAACCTACAGGTAAGCCTAGATTAAGGCTTACCTATGGGTGCTTGAAATATCTCCCAGACCTGCACGGTCTAGGAGATATTTGCAAATCGCCATACAGCGATTTCTTCTGCGCATGCGCTGGAGTTAGAAAGGGCACGCTGTGCCGTTCCTAGCTCGTATCATGCCGTTAAAGGCGGCTCCCACGCACATGTGCGGGAGTGACATCACGCAACGACTTCAGCCAGTCACAAAGCCAGAGTTCACGGCCTCGGAAGGAAGAGGGGTGAAGAATGGATGCTCGCTACTAGCAAGGAAGATGAGCCCTTATGCTTTACCTCTGCAGGGAAACAAAGAGGAAGTAACACCCATCAGGGTTTACTTCCTCTTTAAGGACACCAGTAAGTAGATGCAATGATAAGACTCTGAGACTTCTATAGGTAGGCAGCTATACAGTGGAAGGCCTCCAGCCAGATACCACTTCTGTATAGGTAGGACCGCTGTCTCCTATGGCAATAAATCTTGTAACAGTCACTAACGGTATTGTACTTAACTATTGGTAACACAGAATAGTTCTTCTCGCACTCTACAGTCTCTCACTGTAGGTCTTCACTCACTGAGCTACCAGTCTCTCACTAGACTCTCGGACCCAATCACCACTGGATCCCCTGAGCTCGTCTCCCCCGCTTCCCTGCTGGGTCCCTGACTTGGCACTCACACAAACTCTTCAACTGTCACCCCTACTGACCCCCTAGGCCCCTGGCTTAGCACTTGCTGAAGTTTTCCCACTTCACCGTCCCCAGCTGGTGAGAAGACTTCTCTGATACTGGCTCCAGCTTACTCACAGTAACAAGGTGGAAAGTCCCTTAGTGGCGACATATTCCCCTCTACCTCAGACTACAAGTGGTTCCCTGTCTGGCTGAACCTTTACTCTCGGTTGGACTCCAATCCTGCAGTCCCAACACTGCGCTGTTTCTCCTGCTTCTGGATAGGCCCTCAGCCAGCCCAGCAGCCAGATCTCCCCGTGATAAATAAGCCTCAGTATTCTGGCCTAGCAGCCTGGGGCAGCATAACACACGTCCACCCAGACAGCCGTCCAGGTGGCACAGAACCCCGATCACATGACTCCACCCAAAGAAATAGGCTCTCCCAGCAGGCAAAGGGGCTTAAAGAAATCCCTGCCCATTGGCCGAGACAACCCATCCACTCATATCCTGGCCTTGCTAAGCCCTTGTCTATCTAATGTCACCAGCATAACGCCACCTAGCGACAGAAGAGAGAAGGTGCAGCAAGTCCAGAACTAGGGAGGAATCAGTGGATCTACTAGCAATTAACCAAGAGCAACTAATGCCTGGCAAACAAAATTTACTAGTAACCCTGCCTAAACACCATGGTACTACATAGGGGTGGGAGGCTCACAGTAGTAGTGACAGCGGCATTACTACTTCTGTCAGCCTAGAGCTGGAAGTAACAAGGAGAGAGCCGGGAGGAGGTGCAGGCTGTGCTCTCTCTCTCTCTCCTGCCTTTTCATAAGCTTGCACATAATGAAGAGGGGGGGGCAATTTGGCAAAGGGCACTGGGCACTGGAATATCTTGTCCCGGCACTGATTCCTCCCATGTACACAAATATTTTTCTTGCTTAAAAAAATGACTGCAGCTTTGTCTTTTTAGGGCTCATTCGCGTGGGCTACAAAGCCTATGGACCCAACAAACAAAACCATCTTTTTATTTGGCTTGAGCTACCAGGTGCCGTATGCAAGTAGAGCAAGTGTGCAAGTTAGTCTACAGGGACACAGTGGCTACACGGACACAGCTGCTCATTCTAATTTGACAGATGTGTGAATGCGTGGAGCTGCCCCGGAACATACAGTATCTGTATTATGTACCTGAATGCAGAGTGCCTTGGCTGACAGCTGATCACATGGTAAGGAGTCGACCCCTTACTCCGATCTGTGATCACCTGAGTCTTATTGACTTGGGTGATCACAGCGCGTGCCGCGTGCACCGTGCGTGCCCTGCAGGGGGGCGTGGCCAGCTTACAAAGGGGAGCACGCCCTCCCAGCAAAGCAGATCCATGCTGTAGCTGTCATTTGGCTACAGCGTGGATCTGAAGTAGTTAACCACTTGGCAATTGCCTGCCCACAATGTACTGTAAAGCCACTGTAGGCAAAGTGACATACCCGTACGTTGCTGTCTACTTCCAGGTTAAGGGCATTTGCATGCATGCCCCCCGCCCAGCTCCCACTGTGATTTTACACAGTGAGAGCCTGTCAGCAAATCCAGGCCAAGGATTCATGGTTGGGACCTGCTCATCGGTTGTGTGCAATCACAGCCCAGAGCCCTGTGTTGGTAAACAACACAGAGCTCTGTACAGAGGGAGCGATCTTTCCATTTCTCAACCCTGCAAAGCATAGAATGTGAAAGCAACACCCTTTACACACAATACACATAGTTATGCACACATTTAACCTCTAGATTTTCTATCGCAGTGCCATTATAAGTCGCTGATCGCCACCATTAGTAGTATAAAACAATTTCAATTCCAGTATATGTGCCATAGTTTGTAGGCACTATAACTTTCACATAAATCAATCAATATACATTTATTGTTTTTTTTTTTTTTTAATCAAAGACATGTAGCAGAATACAGAAAAAGAAATAGGTATCAACTGCCGAATACTCCTCTTGCCTATGAAGTAGGCATAGCATAAGAGACAACAACCAATTAAGAAAATATGATCTTTATTTATACAATATTAAAAAAGATAAAAACAACAAAAGTCTTATGTCCCAAATGTTGTGGGAAAATAGAACCCTCTCAATATTACTGATATTCAATAAATACACACATACAGACTTAGATGGTAATCTGGTCAGTATAAGCCCCCGTACACACGGTCGGAGATTCCGGCAACCAAATCCATCGGAGTAATTCCGATGGATTAATTCCGGAAGAGGTCCGGAAGTGATGTTGCATACACACGGTCGGACAAAGTTGTCGGAAAATCTGATTGTACATAACGTGATGGCGTTATTTCGTTACGACGGGACTACGTTCAGGCTAGTAGCAAATAGCTTTGGTCTAGGAATTTGATCTGAGCATGCGTGGCACTTTGTCTGTCGGAGTAGGCTACACATGATCGGAGTATGTCCGATCGGAGCATTTTTGTTGGAAAATTTTACCGGCAAGTTGGAAAAGTTGGTCCGTCGGATATTCCGACGGAAACAGTCCGATGGAGACCACACACAGTCGGAATATCCGACAAAACGGTCCGAAAGAACACATTCCATCGGAATCTCCGACCGTGTGTACAAGGGCTTAGTGAGATGGATTTCTCCTAGTGCCTGTAAGGTCAACGTATTTCGCCAATGATTTGGCTTCTTCAGGACCTAGACAAATGTAGAGGGCAGACTATATAAAACAACAACATATACTACCCTGTATCCCCTAAAATAAGACCTAGCGTGATTGTCGGTGTTGGCTGCAATGCAATTTCCTCAAAAATAAGCCCTACCCTGAAAAGAAGACCTACAAGGACTTTAACTAGGGCTTATTTGGGGGTAGGGCTTTTATTGCAGCTATCACCGACAATCACACTAGCTCTTATTTTAGGGGAAACAAGGTAGTACATAGAAGCAGTACTGAACAATATAAAAAATGAATGGTATGTGTAACACAAAATGTATTAAATTTGTATGCTCGTAACAGTCACTCACTGTCTTCCCAAAAATGTCTAGGGTAGGCATAGGGGTAAGCCAGGCCCAGAACACCCAGAGCAAGGTGACCAGTTTTTTAAAATGAAAGCCAGCAAAAGACCAATGAAAGCTTTTCATCGGAAAATGCGACTATGTGTAGGCTCCATCTGACTTTTGCTGGTGGAATTTCAGCCAGCAAACGATTGAGAGCATGTTCTCAATTTTTCCCAACGGAAAATTCTGATCGTCTGTGACAATTCCGACACGCAAAATTCCGATGCATGCTCGTAAACAATTCAACGCATGCTCGGAAGCATTGAACATTTTCGCGGCTCGTTGTGTTGTACGTCTCTTGACGGTCGGAATTTGGTGTGACCGTGTGTAGGCAACACTAGCTTGAACGGAATTGCATCAGAAAAAACATCCAAGGCTTTTCCGATGAGAATTACAATCATGTGTACTCGGAATCAGAATTTTTTGGTAAAAGACTACCAAATTTTAAGAAAATAAGCCAGAGAAAAAACTCTTTGAAAAGCATAGATCTCCCAGCAGACCCCCCAGTAGTAAAACCCCTCCCCCTTTTCCCCCAGTGCAGACCCCTGCATAGTAGAACCCCCCTTTCCCCAGCACAAACCTCTCCGTAGTGGAACCCTTCCCCCCTTTCTCCCAGTGCAGACCCCTCAGTAGTAGGATCTCTCCTTTCTTCCAGTCCAGACCCCTCAGCAGTAAAACCCCTCCCCCTTTCTCCCAGTGCAGACCCCTCAGTAGTAAAAACCCCCCTTTCTATCAGTGCAGACCCCTCAGTAGTAGAACCCCCCTTTCTACTAGTGCAGACTCCTCAGTAGTAGAATCGCCCCTTTCTCCCAGTGCAGACCCCTCAGTAGTAGAACCCCCCTCCCTTTCTACCAGTGCAGACTCCTCAGTGGTAGAACCCCCCTTTCTACCAGTGCAGACTACTCAGTAGTAGAACCCCCCCCCTTTTTCCTAGTGCAGACCCCTCATTAGTAGAATCCTCCCTTTCTCCAAGTGCGGACCCCTCAGTAGTAGAATCCCTCCATTCTCCCAGTGCAGACCCCTCAGTAGTAGAATCCCCCTATCTCCCAGTGCAGACTCCTCAGTAGTAGAATCCCCCATTTCTCCCAGTGCAGATCCTTCAGTAGTAAAATCCCCCCTTTTTTCGAGTTCAGACCCCTCGGTAATAGAATTCCCCCTCCCCATTGCAGACCCTTCAGTAGTAGAATCCCCCCTTTCTCCCAGTGCAGACCCTTTAGTAGTAGAATTCCCCCTTTTCCCCCAGTGCAGACCCCTGCATAGTAGAACCCCCCTTTCCCCAGCACAAACCTCTCAGAAGTGGAACCCCTCCCCCCTTTCTCCCAGTGCAGACTCCTCAGTAGTAGAACCCACCTTTCTACTAGTGCAGACTCCTCAGTAGTAGAATCGCCCCTTTCTCCCAGTGCAGACCCCTCAGTAGTAGAACCCCCCCTTTCTACCAGTGCAGACTCCTCAGTGGTAGAACCCCCCTTTCTACCAGTGCAGACTACTCAGTAGTAGAACCCTCCATTCTCCCAGTGCAGACCCCTCAGTAGTAGAATCCCCCCTATCTCCCAGTGCAGACTCCTCAGTAGTAGAATCCCCCATTTTTCCCAGTGCAGACCTTTCAGTAGTGGAATCCCCCCTTTTTTCAAGTGCAGACCCCTCAGTAATATAATCCCCCCTCCCCATTGCAGACCCTTCGGTAGTAGAATCCCCCCTTTCTCCCAGTGCAGACCCCTTAGAAGTAGAATTCCCCCTTTCTCCCAGTGCAGACCCCTCAGTAGTAGAACCCCCCTTTCTCCCAGTGCAGACCCCTCTATAGTAGAAACCCCCTCCCCTTTCTACCAGTGCAGACCCCTCAGTAGTGGAATCCCCCCCTTTCTCCCAGTGCAGACCCCTCAGTAGTAGAATCCCTCCTTCCCAGTGCAGACACCTCAGCAGTAGAATCCCCCCTTCCTCCCAGTGCAGACACCTCAGTAGTAGAATCACCCCCTTTCTCTCCGTGCAGACCTCTCAGTAGTAGAATCCTCCCTTTCTCTCAGTGTAGACCCCTCAGTAGTAAAATCCACCACCTTTCCTCCCAGTGTAGACCCCTCAGTATTAGAATACCCCCTCCCTAGTGCAGTGGCAAATAGCAAAAAATGGCCTGGTCATAAAGGAGGTAAATCTTCTGGAACTTAAGTGGTCAAAATTGGACAGGCATTTGTATGTGTACAAGGGGAATGGGGCTTCTGTGTTCCAGATGTATACTATGATTGGAAGCTTCCAATCATGTGATCACTGTGACAGCTAATCACAGTGGTCAAAAGATTGGAAATACGCTTTTGCCTCCCAGCAAAGGGTTAAAGTAATGAGAAAGTTATTTACAGAGATGAGGAGCCAGGTGGTTAAAGATATAAATGTATACTGAAGTATTAGCATTCATGCCATATTTGTATTTGCAGGTTCAGTACAACTTCACACACAAGAGAGTGTCCACCCAACTAATAAATGAGCACGGCTCCAGCCTTTGTGCCTGCTAACCAATTTCAGGCGATTCTCCTAGTAATGGGGGGTGGCGGTGGGTGGAAGGGAGGGAGAACAGGGGA
This sequence comes from Lithobates pipiens, assembly GCF_037356315.1. Taxonomy (NCBI): domain Eukaryota; kingdom Metazoa; phylum Chordata; class Amphibia; order Anura; family Ranidae; genus Lithobates; species Lithobates pipiens. The sequence continues at coordinate 140,560,494 of NW_027507788.1, read as the reverse complement.
CTCACATCCGCTTTCCTCCCCTTCTTGTTTGTGACCCAGAATGTGTCGTGTATGACATCATTTCCTGGTCACCCTGTCACTTTCCCCCGGCTAGCATAGCTGGGAAGGGGATGTATTGCAATGCAGTATGAGACCAGAGGAGACATTGGGGGACATTAGACCTTGCATGTCTCCTTAAAGAGAACCTGTCACCTAAAAATCATCACAAGGACTTTTTGACCCCTATACGATGAATAAAAAAAAAAGTTAAGCAAAAACAAATTAAGTAATCATAAAATTTCACCCAAACACATATTTTACCCCCCAGCCCCAAAAAAATTTTTTGAGGCTCCCCCACCCCCACATAAATGCAGATCTGGATGTAAACTCGCCTACACGTAAAAAGATTGATTGCAATTAACATGTTACATATCGCCACGCACGCCAGAGTGAGAGCAATTATTCTAGCACAAGGCCTCCTCTGTAACACTTAACTGATGGCATATAGGGGGCTTTTGAAGCAACGCCCGATTTGTGACATGCCCACCAGGTGGAACTCAACTTTGTCAATGCTGCAGCAGCTGCACATGCAGCAGAAGGATGTTAACTAGTACCTGTGTGAGTATGGCACAAGTACAGGCTCAGGGCATTTCAGCTTTTTTTCTCCACGCCAATGGCTGCTGATAAAGGATGCATGAACTGTACTGTCACCATTTGAGGAGGTGAGAAGGATGATGAGCTATGACAATGCATGCATCGGTGACACAATCCCTATTATGTTCCTGCTGGAGCATACTCTGCATGGCATTATGGACAGGGCACTCAAGGCAAAGCAGTGGGAGGAAGAGGAGGACATCCTTTCCTCTAAAGGCCATTCATTCAGACACCATTCTTGCGACGCCACAGAATACAGAAGAGGAGAGGAAGGAGGAGGAGGATTCTGGCAGTTTTGGAGGCATAGAAGCAGAGGAAGACATATGTCAAACCTTAAGAGATCGTTTTCAGTCCACAGAAACCTTGGGAGTAGTAGGTGGCTGGGTGGAGGCAGTTCCAGATACTGTTATCCTCAGTGACCCTGAGACCTCTGCTTCTCATGCCTCTGCAAACTTGCAGTGAATGGACCTTATTCTTCAAAGCCTGTGAAAGGACCCGAGAATTTGTGGCATCAGGGGCAAGTATCATTATTGGTTGGCTAACCTCCTTGACCACTGTTACAAGGTGAAAGTCTCAGTACTCATCCTGCCCTCGCAGAGGAAGAACAGGATGAAATATCTTGAGGACACCTTAAAGAGGAATTTATGTAATGTGTTTCCAGACTCTGGTAGGTTATAGTCTCATGGAAAAGCTTGTTTTGTTGCTTCCGTTGGTGCCCGTCCCATCTCTAATGAGATCATTTGCCTAGGAAAGAAACCAGAAGTAAGAAGAAAGCAGAACGTAGCTAAAGAAATGTAAAAAATAATAGAAATTGTAAACAAGTAAACATGATATACTTTCCTATCTATTTACTAATTCTTGATTGGGAAAAGTTTCACTTTAATTCAACAGTAAAAATACTAACAAGACAAGCTTGATGAATAAATGTCCCTCAATGTATCCTGTTTCTGCTTCCTTTCTGCACAGCCAGACACTTCGGGAAGGCATGTGCTGTATACAAGTCAGCTTGGCTGGCCTTGGACCAGATATGAAATAAACATCACAGCAGTTCATTTATGTTTTTTTTGTTTGTGTTTTTTTGTTTTTTGTTTTTATCACGGAAGCTCATTTATTCTTGAATACAATGATATAAAGCTTTCATTTCATAGAATTTTAATATTTCTAACATTTAACCTCTTTTCCCTTTAAAAAAAAATAAGATTCTAAACAAAGCCGCAGCTGCAATAATATTTATGAATGCATTATTCATAACCCAGCAAAATGAAATATTGTTTTCTTTTTATTCTATGCCATTAATTATTTTGCATCCTTCTGTTCCCATAAAATTTTTAACCAGTTATTATAGGATAAGAAGGGACTTTAAAGTCATTTCCTCTGGGACTTTTTTTTTCTGTATCCTCCAATGACAGGCCGTCCTGGAGCTATCCGTGTGAATGTGTGATGTTCTATGTCTATAATGAAGGCTGGCACAGGCCTTAGAGAGTACACCAGTCACTGCCGCTGTATGAAGTAAATGCATATTTAATACCGAATGACAAATGTGCTGCAAGTAATCCAATAGATTTACTAAAGGAATCTCGCATATAGGTCATAGAATAATAATAATAACACAATGGTAGCCAGAGGAATTTAGACTGGTCAGCAGCAGACCTGAATTTAACCACTTGGCGTCCGCGCTATAGCCGAATGATGACCACATCGCGGACCTGAATTTCCGGGAGGCTGTCATATGACGGCCTCCCCTTAGCACGCTCCCTGCGCGCCCCCCTGCAGGGCACGGAGCGCGCTGTGATCACCGTGTCATCGAGACTGGGGTGATCACAGATCTGAGTAAGGGGCCGGTCCTGGCCCCTTACCACATGATCAGCTGTCAGCCAATGACAGCTGATCACGTGTGTAAACAAAAGCTCGGTAATCTTTTTTTTTTCTCCTCACACTGACCGCTACATTTTTTTTTTAGTACTTGCCGATACCAATTACCGGTACCTACCGCAACAGTTTTGTTTTAAGTTCAGCTGTCAGCAATGGTACAAAGCATTGAAAAGTTGTTTACAAATTAAATACATTGATTGTTTTTTAATTTTGCGCTTTTTCAATGTGAAATATGGAAATATATGTTAATATATATGTGTAAAAATATTCCTTAACAAAGCAAACAAAAAAAAGTTTTAATTGTTTATCGTTTATAAAATAGACGTGAAGAAAAGAAAAAAAGCAGGAAAATAATAATTAAATGGAGGAGAATAGGGAGTTAATTAAGGCTGATTAGAGTAAATGAAGGGTTATTAAGGGGTTAAACAGAGGAAAATGTGTTCATCGCCAGGGCTGAGCAATGTTGTTAATAAACATTGCCGGTTCGCTTTTTTTTTTTGACAGCTCCAATTACCGGACTTCTTTAACACTGGGGAGACCCACTGACAGCTCGAAGAACTGAGCCTCAAAGTATCGGTTTCAGGTATCGTTGCACGAGTACCGATACTTGTGCAAATACTCAGCACTGATATCGATACTAGTATCGGTGCAACCCTAATTTTTTTTTTGTACACTTTTTTTGGTGAATGTGTAGGGGTACAATGTACCCAATACCCATTAACATAGGGCGGCCGTGATCTGGGGGTCCTCTTGTTAAAGGGGACTTCCAGATTCAGATAAGCCCCCCGCCCGCAGACCCCCACAACCACCAGGCAAGGGTTGTGGGGATGAGGCCCTTTTCCCCATCAAGATGGGGACAAGGTGTTTTGGGGGACCCCAACGCATCCTTCCCGTGTTAAGGGCATGTCGCCTGGTATGGTTCAGGAGGGGGAGGCGCTCTCTCATCCCCCCGTTTTTCCTACAGCCTGGCAGGTTGCGTGCTCAGATAAGGGTCTGGTATGGATTTTGGGGGGACCCCTTCGCCTTTTTTTATATTTTGTTTCAGGGTTCCCCTTAAAATCCACAGCAGGCCTAAAGGGCCTGCTATATATTTTGGGGGTGCCCCGTACACCATTTTTTAAAAAACAATTGGTGCAGGGTTCCCCTTAATATCCATATCATACTTGAAAGGCCTGGTATGGATTTTGGGGGGATGCCCACGTAATTTTTTTTTAAATCAATTATTTTTATCTATATTGCCGGGATCCTGCAATACAGTACAGTGGCGAGAAGTTTTAAATGACATGTTTTCCTTTACAAATGTCATTCTGCTACACTAATTCATAAAACTATGTATGGCTGCTGTCACAGACCTAGCCGGGACACAGGCTTTTGAGAGGACTGAATGCGAGCCTCTTGCCGACTGATTATGGGCCCTGGATTTTAAGGGGCACAGGGTGAATAAGAACCCCACTATAATCTGTGCTAGTCAGATTCAATGCTGTATATATGTATATATAATGTGTGTTGCCTAATGCTGTTGGGACACAAACTGTTAGATGCTAATGTCATGAACTCCAGCCACCTGTCTGTTGTGTAAATGAGTATAGTCTGGCTTGTAGGAGTAGTCACACATTGTTGTTTGTGCTAATTAACCTTGTGTTTATGTTTATGGTAATTTTTATTGAATTGTTAGTGAGCTAGGAGCCAAAAAGACTTATCCCTCAGTCAACTAGTCTGAGTGTTGATTTAGATCATTAGCTCATGCTAATTAGGTTAGGTTTTAGTCTTCTTCTGTATTATAAATACTTGCCATTTTGGTTCTAATAAATTAGTCCATGTTGAGCAGCTAAGCGACTGTTGTCTTGCTTTGTGCTTGTGAGCGGTTGGAATATCTGATCTCTATATTCAGACTTAGGAAGCGGTATACTGATGGAAGCACTCCATTGGAGTGTGGGATCGGTTCCGTCACAGCTGCCATGTATGCACCCCCCCTCGCTCTCTCTTGATTGGCTCACTGGCTGTAATTGACAGCAGTAGGAGCTGATGGCTTCTGCTGCTGTGTGGGCGAATGAGAAGAGAAAGACCCGGGAGAGCGGCTGCTCTCATGAACATTATTGGATCGAGAAGGGGCTCAGGTAAGTATAAGGAGGGAGCTGTACCCAGAAAGTTTTTTACCTTAATGCATAGAATGCCCAGAAAAGTGCCGGTGGGCGGCGGGGGGGGGGGGGGGGGTGAGGGGTGTAGGGACATACTCTCCTGCCACCTATAAAAGCAATCCATTGGCTAATCAGCCACTAGGATTTCTTCTAATTGAAACAGTATCCTCAGCTGAAAAAAAAATACCAGGGTTATGGCTAGAGTTGGGCGTACATTTCGAGCCAAGCAAAAGTTTAGTCCCAACATCGCCTGTTCGGCGAACACCCACATTTGTGGGTCGCTCAGTAGGATGTTCGCCTGCCGAGCGCCCCACAATGCACTGGGTAGTGCATTCTAAGCTTTAAAAGGGCAAAGCTTTGCCCAAATAGAGCAAAGTGAACTGCTGGTTGTTAAGGAGAGGGCCAGGAAGGGAGCTGCTGCGTCCTTAACAACTAATGTGTAGTGATGGACGAACGTTTCGCCCGGCGGTCGTTTCGCGGCGAATTTCCGACTTTCGCCGTCCGCGGGTTCGAACGCCTTTTTCCGTCGTTCGCCCCGGCGGACTTACGTGTTTAATGTATACAAGAACTTTAACCTTTCGTGACACGTTTATCATGTGTTACAGGACAACCAATTGAGACATGACAGCTCATGGACACTTGGACATTCCCCCTAACCTATAAATACACCCGATCCGGTGGCCATTTTACATTCTTTCTTCTGTCACTGTAGGGAAAGGATCCTGTGTGGAGTAGGGACAGAGAAAACGCTAGCTATTTGGTACACAAAAGTTCTTTTCAGGACTGGTATAGGTGTTAGGTCAGCAGCCTGAGTTTCTTTTGTCAGTTTAGATAAAGGGACAGAGCGCTGTATGCTGCTATTTTAGGGACAGCTCAGCCAGATTAGTCTTTCTTCATCATCATCATCATCATCATCATTAGCTGTTACTATCAGGTCCACAAAAGAGCTGTTCCAGCTAATCGTTCCAGCCTACTCTTTTTTGCCAATTTGTATAGGGACAGGCAGGAAGCAGTGTGTCAGGCAGTGAGGATAATTTTAAAGACTTGCTGTTACTATTAGTTCCACAAAGGTTCTTTTCAGGACTGGTATCAGTGGTACGGTAATAGGCTTGTACACGTATAATATTCTTTCTTCCAAATATAGAAAGAATATTATACTTGACTGCTGCCCTTCTGCTGCAGTCTGCTAATCATTCACAACTCACTTGTTCCACAAAGCTCTTTATCAGGACTGGTAACTTGGTCTGTCTAGGGTGCTACGGTACATAGGCTTGGGTGCGGTACAGTCTGCTGTTCTGTAAGGACCGCTATCGGTCCACAATACATAGGGTTGCCGTGCACTACTGCTGACCGCTGCCCTATACTGCAGCAGTCCTTCAGCGGTATAGGGACTGACGCACAGTCTGCTAAACACTAATACACAACCTGCTTGGTCCACAAAAGTTCTTATAAGGACTGGTAACTTGGTATAGGGTGCTACGGTACATAGGCCTGAGTGCGTTACAGTCTGCTGTTCTGTAAGGACCGCTATCGGTCCACAATACATAGGGTTGACGTGCACTACTGCTGACCGCTGCCCTATACTGCAGCAGTCCTTCAGCGGTATAGGGACTGACGCACAGTCTGCTAAACACTAACACACAACCTGCTTGGTCCACAAAAGTTCTTATAAGGACTGGTAACTTGGTATAGGGTGCTACGGTACATAGGCCTGAGTGCAGTACAGTCTGCTGTTCTGTAAGGACTGCTATCGGTCCACAATACATAGGGTTGCCGTGCACTACTGCTGACCGCTGCCCTATACTGCAGCAGTCCTTCAGCGGTATAGGGACTGACGCACAGTCTGCTAAACACTAATACACAACCTGCTTGGTCCACAAAAGTTCTTATAAGGACTGGTAACTTGGTATAGGGTGCTACGGTACATAGGCCTGAGTGCAGTACAGTCTGCTGTTCTGTAAGGACCGCTATCGGTCCACAATACATAGGGTTGCCGTGCACTACTGCTGACCGCTGCCCTATACTGCAGCAGTCCTTCATTGGTATAGGGACTGACGTACAGTCTGCTAATCACTAACACACAACCTGCTTGGTCCACAAAAGTTCTTATAAGGACTGGTAACTTGGTATAGGGTGCTACGGTACATAGGCCTGAGTGCGTTACAGTCTGCTGTTCTGTAAGGACCGCTATCGGTCCACAATACATAGGGTTGCCGTGCACTACTGCTGACCGCTGCCCTATACTGCAGCAGTCCTTCAGCGGTATAGGGACTGACGCACAGTCTGCTAAACACTAACACACAACCTGCTTGGTCCACAAAAGTTTTTATAAGGACTGGTAACTTGGTATAGGGTGCTACGGTACATAGGCCTGAGTGCAGTACAGTCTGCTGTTCTGTAAGGACCGCTATCGGTCCACAATACATAGGGTTGCCGTGCACTACTGCTGACCGCTGCCCTATACTGCAGCAGTCCTTCATTGGTATAGGGACTGACGTACAGTCTGCTAATCACTAACACACAACCTGCTTGGTCCACAAAAGTTCTTATAAGGACTGGTAACTTGGTATAGGGTGCTACGGTACATAGGCCTGAGTGCGTTACAGTCTGCTGTTCTGTAAGGACCGCTATCGGTCCACAATACATAGGGTTGCCGTGCACTACTGCTGACCGCTGCCCTATACTGCAGCAGTCCTTCAGCGGTATAGGGACTGACGCACAGTCTGCTAAACACTAACACACAACCTGCTTGGTCCACAAAAGTTTTTATAAGGACTGGTAACTTGGTATAGGGTGCTACGGTACATAGGCCTGAGTGCAGTACAGTCTGCTGTTCTGTAAGGACCGCTATCGGTCCACAATACATAGGGTTGACGTGCACTACTGCTGACCGCTGCCCTATACTGCAGCAGTCCTTCAGCGGTATAGGGACTAAGAGTTTTGTCACAGGGTGATTTAAAAAATGACAGGCAGAGGAAGAGGCAGGCCCTTCCGCAGGGGTGGTAGGGGTAGGGCAGGAGCAACAGCCTTGAGCCAAAGTGGGAAGTTGCAGAAGGTGCGTTCAATTACTTTAAAGGACGCACCAGACTTGGTTGAGTGGCTCACTCAGCCTTATTCTTCTGCACCCTCCTCATCCTCTCGATCTGCACCCTCTTCTTCACTCTCTGCTATGTGCACCCCCAAAGACACTACCACCAACAACACCACCACCACCACATACCTTCCGCTTGAGTGCAAATGGGGGCCTTCATGCTCCAGTGTTTTAATAGGGACCCCCGTATAAAAAGCATGAGGGTCAAGGACCAGTACTGGGTGGCAACGTACTTAGATCCCCGGTACAAACACAAAATGGCGGAAATGTTACCGCCGTCGCAGAGGGCTGTCAGAATGCAGCACTTCCAGGCCTTGCTTCGAGAAATGCTGCATTCTGCTTTTGCGTGCGCTGGCAGAGGAGCAATTCCCACTCCCAGAGAAGGATTTGCGGGTACCAATCCAACAGCGCCTGCAAGAAGAGGCCGGTTTGAAGATGTGTTGGTGACTTCGGATATGAGGTCATTCTTTCAGCCGACCCATCGACAGGTGTCATCCGGATCCAGCATCAGGGAACGCCTAGACCGTCAGGTGTCCGACTACATTGGGTTAACGGCCGATGTGGACGCTCTGAGGAGTGATGAACCCCTAGACTACTGGGTGGGCAGGCTTGACCTCTGGCCAGAGCTTGCCCAATTTGCAATGGAACTGTTGGCTTGCCCCTCATCCAGTGTCCTGTCCGAAAGGACGTTCAGCGCAGCAGGGGGGATTGTGACCGATAAGCGTACTCGCCTAGCTCACGACAGTGTTAACTACCTCACATTTCTAAAAATGAATGAGGCATGGATCTCGGAGGAATTCAACACATGTGATCAGTAGACCATGTATATGTCTATAAACAATTTTTGGAATCAAGCACACAGACCTTCTTAATTCATTTGGCTCACTTCCCTGACCCAAAAAAGCACACCGTACTATATGCCCCTACCCTCCTCTTTGAAGAGGTTGAGCGGTGTCATATTTCTACTGGGGCTGCTTATTATGAGGGGTTCCCACCATCCCTGTGCTGTGCTGACTTCCTCCTGGGTGTTCTTATTATGAGGGGCTCCCACCATCCCTGTGCTGTGCTGACTTCCTCCTGGGGGTTCTTATTATGAGGGGATCACACCATCCCTGTGCTGTGCTGACTTCCTCCTGGGGCTGCTTACGGTGCTGCTGTCAGCGCTGTATGTCACGGAGCTGCTGTCAGCGCTGTATGTCACGGAGCTGCTGTCAGCGCTGTATGTCACGGAGCTGCTGTCAGCGCTGTATGTCACGGAGCTGCTGTCAGCGCTGTATGTCACGGAGCTGCTGTCAGCGCTGTATGTCACGGAGCTGCTGTCAGCGCTGTATGTCACGGAGCTGCTGTCAGCGCTGTATGTCACGGAGCTGCTGTCAGCGCTGTATGTCACGGTGCTGCTGTCAGCGCTGTATGTCACGGAGCTGCTGTCAGCGCTGTATGTCACGGAGCTGCTGTCAGCGCTGTATGTCACGGAGCTGCTGTCAGCGCTGTATGTCACGGAGCTGCTGTCAGCGCTGTATGTCACGGTGCTGCTGTCAGCGCTGTATGTCACGGAGCTGCTGTCAGCGCTGTATGTCACGGAGCTGCTGTCAGCGCTGTATGTCACGGAGCTGCTGTCAGCGCTGTATGTCACGGAGCTGCTGTCAGCGCTGTATGTCACGGAGCTGCTGTCAGCGCTGTATGTCACGGAGCTGCTGTCAGCGCTGTATGTCACGGTGCTGATGTCAGTGCTCTGTATTACGGTGCTGCTGTCAGTGCTCTGTATCTCCTGCACCCTCTTGTTTGCCTACCCTGGTCCCTGACCTTCCCTCTCCTCCATTGCCTTCATTAGCTCCATAGTCCTGAATTGTCAGAACAATTTCCCAAATAAAAAAAAAATGCTTGTAGTTATCGATCCCAAATTCACCTCATACATGTATTATGCTATTGTCCAGGTGGTGGGACTACGTGCTACCCCCTAATAATTACCCCGTGGCCGCAAATTCGACCTAAAGGTTTGCGAAATTCGCCTCCCATTGAAGTCAATGGAGCCCGCGGCGAACGGTCGTTTTCGCGAACGTTTGTGTCCGTTCGCGTTTCGCGTTCGCGAAACGTCCCGTCGGAAGTTCGTCCATCACTACTAATGTGTCATCAGTTGTCAATGGGCTTCCCTGCTGACAGCTGGATGAAAAAAACAAACAACTAAAATAGAAAAAAGTGAAAAAAAAACTGCCTGGTGGTCCCCCCTTCGGGACTGGTATGGATTTTAAGGGGAATCCCACGCCAACATTTTTAAAAAACGCCACCCCCCCCAAATCTGTACCAGACCCTTTTCTGAGTATGCAGCCCGGCAGGACAGGAAAGGGGGGACGAGCAAGTGGGCCCCCAGGCCCCCGCTCTCCTCCCCCATAATACACAGTACCCATACCCATTCACCAAAAAAGTGTAAACGTAATAAAGACAGTACAAGAGTTTTTGAAAAGTCCTTTTAAAAATTCTTTTTTAAAAACACAGCCCCCCCAATGTAGATCCACATCACTCATGATACCCGCCGCCACCGCCGGACCCGAAAAAAGAAAGAAAAAGCTCAGCTTGCGACAAACGCTCCTGCAGTCTGCCTGCTCCGCCGTGTGATGCTTCTTAAATAGCTAAAGGATGGGGAAACCTGGCAACGTCACCTGGTGGTGCCACCCCCCCCCCCCCCCGTGACTTCATTGGTCGATGCATGCTGGGCCACTGACGTCACAGAGGGGTGGTGCCACCAGATGACCTCGCCAGGTGGCCCTGCCCCTTAGCTATTTAACCACTTGCCCACTGGGCACTTAAACCCCCTTTCTAACCAGACCAATCTTCAGCTTTCAGCGCTCTCAAATTTTGCATGACATTTACTCAATTAGGAAATTTTTTCCTTTTTTTCACACAAATAGAGCTTTCCTTTGGCGATATTTAATCACCACGGGTTTTTAGTTTTTGCGCTATAAATGAAAATTTATTTAAAAAATGCATTTTTCTTCGTTTCGGTTATAAAATTTTGCAAATTAGTAATTCTTCTTTATTCATTTTGGCCAAAATGTATACTGCTACATATCTTTTGTAAAAATAACCCAAATAAGTGTATATTATTTGGTCTGTGTGAAAGTTATAGAGTCTACAAACTATGGTGGCAATCACTGAAAATTGATCACACCCAATGTACTGACGGCCTATCTCATTTCCTGAGACACTAAAGCTGGCCATACACTTATAGATTAACTGCATATTTTCTATGGTTAGATGGAAAAAGTGCAACAGATTTCTCCATGTTCGCTAAACTGTGTGGATGGAGGAATCTCCCAATTTTTCCATCTAACCATAGAAAATCTGCAGATAATCCATAGGTGTATGGCCAGCTTAACAAGGCAGGAAAGTACAAAGTGACCCCTTTTTGGAAAATAGACATTCCAAGGTATTTAGAGGTTAAGAGGCATGGTGATTTTTTTGAAGTTGTAATTTTTTCCCACAATGCATTGCAAAATTAAGATTTTTTTTTTCAAAGTTTATAAGTTATTTCTCATACACTGTATTGGCATACTTGCAACTACACCCCAAAACACATTCTGCTATTTCTCCCGAGTATGGTGTGGCAGCACGCAGGTAAAATCACCTGGTTGTATTCAGGATGGGAAATATGTGTGTCCTAGATTCAGGCTTTATGCAGACTTTTACAATTAGAGGGGAAGAGTTAATGAGCCCAGCTGTAGTAAGTGGGCTCATTAAGGCCTCTACAAAAAACCCCAGCATGCATAGGGAGAGGCTCCATCCTGGAACCAGTTTTGTGTGTATAGACTGGGGAGTCTGAGATCTGTTCTGTGCGGTGAGTTAACGCCTGTGTGGCAAACCCCTACAATAGAGACAGGGACTGGGTGCAGCCTTGTGCTGCCCCAGTCCCTGTCTCTATTGTAGGGGTTTGCCACACAGGCGTTAACTCACCGCACAGAACAGATCTCAGACTCCCCAGTCTATACACACAAAACTGGTTCCAGGATGGAGCCTCTCCCTATGCATGCTGGGGTTTTTTGTAGAGGCCTTAATGAGCCCACTTACTACAGCTGGGCTCATTAACTCTTCCCCTCTAATTGTAAAAGTCTGCATAAAGCCTGAATCTAGGACACACATATTTCCCATCCTGAATACAACCAGGTGATTTTACCTGCGTGCTGCCACATACCCCCCCCCCCCTCTTGTTTCAACCTTGGGGTTGTAACACAAGCAGCCAGACACGCATGTATCCGAGACAAAGCATCCACATTCCCCATTTTAACACCAGGGCGATGCTTAACTGTAAAGTTAAATTCCTGTAGGGCCAGGAACCACCTATTTACCCTTCTATTGGTCTCCTTGTTTTGAGCCATCCACTTTAAAGGAGCGTGATCAGTCACCAGGTCAAAGTGCCTACCTAGCAGATAGTACCGAAGGGAATCTAGAGCACACTTCACTGCTAAACATTCCTTCTCAATCGTGGAGTAATTTACCTCATGGGACTTCAACTTCCTGCTGAGGTAAATGACTGGGTGCTCTTCCCCGTTCCAGACCTGGGATAACACTGCTCCTAACCCAACGTCTGATGCATCAGTTTGTACCACAAAGTCCTTAGAGAAGTCTGGTGAGTACAACACTGGCTGGCTACATAAGGCTGTTTTTAAGGACTGAAATGCTTCTTCAGCCTCTGGGGACCATTTAACCATAACCGACTCTTTCCCTTTTGTCAGGTTGGTGAGGGGCACAGCCTGAGAAGCAAAATGGGGAATAATTCGTCGATAATAGCCAGCGATTCCCAGAAAGGCTCGTACCTGTTTCTTGCTGTTGGGACGTGGCCAACTCTGTATGGCCTCGACTTTATTGACTTGGGGTTTTATCACCCCCCTCCCAATAGTGTACCCAAGATATTTGGCCTCCTCCTGTCCAATGGTACACTTCTTTGGATTGGCCGTAAACCCAGCTTCCCGGATAGAGTCTAGGACTGCTTGTACTTTTGGCAAATGTGAGACCCAGTCTGTGCTATGGATAATCACATCATCCAGGTAAGCTGCAGCATATTTCTGATGGGGCCTCAGAATCTTATCCATTTTCCGCTGGAATGTTGCCGGTGCATTCTGTAACCCAAACGGCATTCTCTTATATTGGAATGCCCCATCTGGGGTTACAAACGCAGTTTTCTCCTTGGCCGACTCGGCCAGGGGAATTTGCCAATACCCTTTGGTGAGATCAAGAGTTGTCATATATCGGGCTGTTCCCAGCCGGTCAATCAACTCATCTATACGTGGCATGGGGTAGGTGTCAAATTTTGTAACTTTATTTAATTGTCTAAAATCGTTACAAAACCGCCAGCTCCCATCAGGTTTGGGCACTAGTACAATAGGACTGGACCAGTCACTCTGGGACTCCTCTATCACACCCAATTCCAGCATCCTTTGAACCTCCCCACGTATTGCCTCCCGTCGGGCCTCTGGTATTCTATAAGGTTTTAGTTTTACCCTTTCTCCTGGCGGGGTGATAATGTCATGCTCTACGCCAGATGTTTGTCCCGGAAGCTCAGAGAAAATCTCTTTGTTACGAAGTACAAACTCTTTAACCTCCTGTTGTTGGGGTTTCGATAAGGTGTCTGCTATTCCAACCTCAGGAACTAAGCAATCAGGCTGTACTTGTGACAAAGTCTCTGCGACTAGGGATTCCCTATCCCTCCAGGCTTTCAGCAGATTGACGTGATAGATCTGCTCCGGCTTTCGCCTTCCTGGCTGTCTAACCCTGTAGTTCACCTCACTAATTTTTTCAATTACTTCATATGGACCTTGCCATTTGGCCAGAAATTTGCTTTCAACCGTAGGGACTAGCACCAAGACCCTATCCCCCGGGGAAAAAGTACGGGTCTTGGCCCCACGGTTGTACACTCTCTGCTGTGCTAACTGCGCTTGGGTTAAATGTTCCTTTACAATTGGCATTACCTGTGCAATTCTATCTTGCCTCAGGGCGACGTGCTCAATCACACTCCTGTGAGGAGAACTCTCATTTTCCCAAGTTTCCTTGGCAATATCCAGCAGCCCTCTTGGGTGTCTCCCATAGAGCAACTCGAAGGGTGAGAAACCCGTAGAGGATTGGGGTACCTCCCTAATGGCAAACATCAGATAGGGTATTAGACAATCCCAATTCTTTCCATCTCTATCCACCACCTTCTTTAACATTTGTTTTAGAGTTTTGTTGAATCTTTCAACCAACCCATCTGTTTGGGGGTGATACACAGATGTACGCAATTGCTTCACTTTGTACAACTTGCATAATTCTTTCATAACCCGGGACATAAAGGGTGTACCTTGGTCCGTAAGCAGTTCCTTACAAATACCCACGCGGCTAAAAACAAGGGATAGCTCTTTGGCTATGGTTTTGGCCGAGGTATTTCGGAGAGGAATTGCTTCCGGATAACGGGTGGCATAGTCCAATATAACCAAAATGTACTGATGCCCCCTAGCAGACTTCATTATCGGACCTACCAAATCCATTTCGATCCTCTCAAAGGGGACCTCAATGATAGGAAGAGGTACCAGTGGGTTACGGAAATGTGGCATAGGTGCCGACTTCTGACACACAGGGCAGGAGGAACAATACTTTTCTATTTCCTTCATGACCCCAGGCCAATAGAATCTCTGCAATACCCTCTCTCTGGTTTTCTCTGTCCCCAGATGACCTCCCAGAATGTGTCCATGAGCCAATTCTAACACCAACTTCCTGTAAGGTTTGGGCACTACAAGTTGCTCAATGGTTTCTTCTGCCCTTTGAGCCACTCGATATAGCAGGTCCCTTTCCATAGTGAAGTAAGGATAAGGGCAAGTCTTATCTGGGTTCACTAACTCGCCATCTACTTTCACCACATTTTCCCGTGCCTTTATTAGGGTGGGGTCTTTTAACTGTTCTGTGGCAAAATTTTCCCTGTGAACCTCAAGATCCGAAAACTCCACAGACGGCATGTTTTCATCTGAGGATGTTGGCTCCTCCCCAGTTTCTCGAGTTTCCCCCGCCAATACCGACAAGGGAAATTCAGGAGAGTCCTCACCACTCCCAGAGGAATTCTGGTCATTTTTCTGGTCTATAGGGGCACCAATGGGGGCCTCAGGACAATCCCAGAGTTCCCAGAATTTTGGAAAATCCCTTCCCACAATAGCATCATGTGGTAACTGAGACACTAACCCCACCTGATGAGAGAGGTTACCTTTGGGGGTCTCAAAAAACACTGAAGTTACAGGATACTCTCGGGTGTCCCCATGCACACAAATAACAGCCACCCTGTTCTTCCCAGAGACCTCTGTAGTAACTAATTCAGCTTTTATCAATGTTACCAGGCTACCTGAATCTAGCAACACATCAACATGTCTACCATTAATACAAATTTTACATAAATGTTTCTCAGGTCCCCGAATGGCAGTGCATGCAACTGTCGCAAACAGCGACTGACGTCTCTCCCTTATAAAGTCACATTGCATAGGCTCATCCACAACTGGGCAATTGGCTGCAATATGTCCCTCTTGCCGGCAGCGGTAGCAAATAATTTTTTTCGCTGCCTCTTGCAGCATGGGCTTCCTGGGCTGCTCCCGCCAGACCTTAGGTAGAACTCCCACCCTCTCACTCTCTCCACCCTCACCCCTTGGAGTCATCTTACCCGCCACTGGGAATGATCTGGTCTTAGGGGGGAAAGTCCGTGAGTCCCTGGAAGAGGTGGTCAAGTTCTCTGTAGCCAAGTACCTCTCAACCAGATCCACAAGTTTATCTGCATTTTCTGGGTCTCCATGGCTTACCCATTTTTGGATGGCAGTAGGAAGAGCTCTCAGGAAACGATCCATAACCACACGTTCCACAATGTTTGGTGCGGTCAAAATCTCTGGCTGCAGCCACTTCCTGCTCAGGTGAATGAGATCATACATTTGAGACCTGGGAGGTTTTCCAACCTGAAAAGTCCAGTTATGCACACGCTGAGCCCGGACTGCCAGGGTGACACCCAGCCGTGCCAATATTTCTGCTTTTAGCACCACATAGTCTTTTGCTTGGTCAGGCTCTAGGTCATAATAAGCTTTCTGCGATTCCCCAGTTAACAGAGGGGCCACCAGTCCAGCCCATTGCTCCTTAGGCCACTTTTCCCTTTCAGCAGTCCTTTCAAATGTGGTCAAAAACACCTCCGGATCATCCTCTCCAGTCATTTTTGTCAGTAAACGGCTCACACCAAAGGATGCGGTATTATTGTACCCACTTGCTTCATTGGTCTGCGGACGTTGCTGTATCAATGTCTCTATTTGCTGTTGAAAATTCTGCTCTTGCTTCTGCAACAGGTCTATGAAGCGGGCTTCAGATCGCTGCTGGGCTTGTTGCTGAGCTTCCAAACTCTGCTGCAAAGTTGCATTTGTCTGCTGCTGATTTGCATTTGCCTGCTGCTGGGCTTCCAAACTCTGCTGCAAAGTTGCATTTGTCTGCTGCTGATTTGCATTTGCCTGCTGCTGGGCTTGTTGTTGAGCTGCAAGGCTCTTTTGTAAACCTGCATTTATTTGCTGCTGGTTTGCATTTGCTAGAGCCAGCTGTCTCAGTATCTCCTCCATGCTGGCCTTAACAAAAAAAAAAAAAACTGCCAAAATTCTCCACCAACTGTGAGGGGGTTCGCTCGGTAGCGGGTGTGTGGGACCCCCTGGATGGGTTCACAACACAAAGTCAGGCACAGCAGACAGCGGTGTAGGTGCAAAAAACAAAAGATCCGGTTTATTTAGGCTACATGCAGTGATACATATAACAGCCAAACAAAATAAAACAAGAAAATAAATCCTGGTCAGCTTGACCTCTAACTACACACGTAGACTCCCTGTCTAACAACTGGGTGCAGCCTTGTGCTGCCCCAGTCCCTGTCTCTATTGTAGGGGTTTGCCACACAGGCGTTAACTCACCGCACAGAACAGATCTCAGACTCCCCAGTCTATACACACAAAACTGGTTCCAGGATGGAGCCTCTCCCTATGCATGCTGGGGTTTTTTGTAGAGGCCTTAATGAGCCCACTTACTACAGCTGGGCTCATTAACTCTTCCCCTCTAATTGTAAAAGTCTGCATAAAGCCTGAATCTAGGACACACATATTTCCCATCCTGAATACAACCAGGTGATTTTACCTGCGTGCTGCCACAATGGCGATACTACATGTGTGAGACATCCAACATTCAGGGGGCACTGTCAGGTGCTCTAGGGACATAAAATTATAAAAAAAAAAAAACTGACTATCTATTACACTTTTATGAGGCACTGTAGGGCACTGATAAGCACTGTAGTGGCACTGATGTGGCATGGCTGAGCACTGATGTGGCATGGCTGAGCACTGATGTGGCACGGATGAGGCATGAATGTGGCATGAATGATCATGGATAAGGCACGGATGAGGCATGGATGTGGCACAGATGTGGCACAGATGACCACTGATGTAGCACGGATGAGGCATTGATGTGACACAGATGAGTCATGGATGAGGCACGAATGAGCACTAATGAGACATGGATGAGGCACAGATGAGCATGAATGAGGCACAGATGAAGCATGAATGGGACACAGATGAGTCATGAAAGAGGCACAAATGGGCATGAATGAGGCACAGATGGGCATGAATGAGGCCCATATGGGCATAAATGAGGCATAAATGAGGCACATATGGACATGAATGAGGCATGAATGAAGCACATATGGGTATGAATGAGGCACAGATGGGCTAGAATGAGGCACATATGGACATGAATGAGGCATGAATGAAGCACATATGGGTATGAATGAGGCACAGATGGGCTAGAATGGGACATGGATGAGGCAGGGGTGAGTGCTGCAGTCTCCCTCCTCTCCTCACATGCTGTACTGATCGGTGTGTACAGCATGCGAGCAGAGGAGAGAGCTGAACTGGACGTGTGCCAGTTTGTTGACAAGTGATTGCTTGTCATTGGCCCTTTACCAAGATATGTGATGCGCTGGGTCCGGTGATCCTGGCGAGCATGGACACATCCGTGTGCATGCTCCACGGTTTGCGTGGGAAGCGCGAGTCTGGGAGGATGTCTTTGTACGCCGTCCCAGAATTAGCCGACCATGCTGTAGCCGCCATCCAGCTATGGCCCGGTCAGCAAGTGGTTAAGAAATGTGACATGGTGAAGCAGGCATATCGCGGGAGCGTTCGTCGAGAGCGGGGGGGTTTTTTTGGGGGTCCGGCTGTTGCTGTGGGCATGATGATTGACGATGGATCTACATCAGGGAACATAGCTTTTTTATTTTTTAATAAAGGACATGACAAAAACTTATCGTATGTACCTCATATCCTTTTTCACATGGGGGTAGGGGGCCGGTATCTGGGGGCCTCCTTGTTAAAGAGGGCCTGCTATGGATTTGGGGGGACCCCACGCAGTTTTATTCATGTATTTTTTTTCCAACAGTGCTTTCATATTCTGCTGTCAGCTCCTTAGCAACCAGCTATATACAGTGTTTTTGAAAAGGAAAAAAAAACGCATCAAATCGCTTGTGTTTTTGGTGCAACTCCACTGACGTCTATTACACGCAAAATGCAATCTGCTGTGGGAAAAAAGTCCTAGACCCTTTTCAAAAAACACAGCACCGCAAAATGCACAGATGTGAACTACATCCATAGGAAGCCATGTTAAATGGACTGTAGTGCATTTCTGAAAATTGAAAAACGCACAAAAAATATTTATTTGGTGTAAACGTAGGGTAAGTCCCGTGGAGCCCTCGTAATCTAGATTCAGGCTGTTCAAAAGGCATTAACTTTTGCACAAGTCAAGATTAAGCCCTGCCTCCTCCCATTCGCTAAGCCCCACCCTCAAGGAGCCAGGATTGATTTGAAGAATAATACAGATACTTTGCACCTACTACAAGTTGCCTGCATTTCAGCACTATTATTTAAAAAAAAAAAACATTTTCTTCCAAAATGTAAAATAAAATACATTTTATGAAATAAAAGCAGTCTGTTTATTGTTACATGCCTGTGTCAGACTAATGTGTAAATTTATGTAGCACAGAAAATCACATTATTGCACCCTGCGCGGGTCTGTTTTCCATAATTGGGTACAAAACAAAATATTTCCATGTCCCTATTTGTTTGGAACATTATTTCCTGTACTAAGTGGAATAAATTGCTGTGAAATAACGATTTAAACAATATCACACAGAAAACATTTCTTTTCGACTCATTTTGCTGCTTTTAGTTTCTTACTTAATTCCCAGAGTGGATCAAACTAGTGGAAAGCTGATGATTTCATTCATTTCTCATATTCAGTGGTTTAAATATTTGTTCCTAAACCAGAAAAATCCTATTAATAGGCACCCCGCAGGAGTTTAAATGTATGAAATCGCATGCTTACCGCCAGAGACCTGACATTTTCATTTTAAACATGTCATGTATGCACAAAATAAAAGGTCAAATTAATAAAATCAAGGAAGCTGTATACACCATAAAGTATAAATTAGCATACAATGATTTGCAGGCCGCATGGTGAGGAAACAGTTGTGATTGGTCAGTTGGATTTTTTTTTTTTTTTAAACAGACTTGACATGGTAAAAAGAAAATGTTTGCGTTCCTATTAGCTGCCTCTGCATGCTTGGACCCAGAAATTTTGATCTATTACCGAGCTCACATAGAGAAAAGGCTTGGCAAAAATGCTTGTTTGAACCATGGTGGTGATGCTTCTTCACTGCTCTGTGGTTCAAGAATAAGACCAGGGTCCTGGGCAGCCATGCTTATGACCCATCACCTTGTAGCCAATAGTGAGATGCAGTAAGCCAGAGTATTTGGGGATCCCAAGGAAATCTACAAAGAATCAAATCAGTCACTGCACTCCTAAAGTGATATTAATATAAAAATGTTGCCAAGGGGCACCCAAGCAGGCTCACTCCTTGAGCGGCGGCTCTGCATGTACATTCACACACAGAGCCGTGGCTTGGCCCTGCCCCCTCTCTCCTCATTGGCTCACTGGCTGTAATTGACTGAGCTAATGAGGAGGGAGAGCCCCGGAGAACCGAGGATCTCATGCACATCACTGGAGGAAGATCAGGCTCAGGTAAGTATTAGGGGGTGCTGGGGAGGATGCTTCACACTGAAGGTTTTTTACCTTTGTGTAAAGAATGCATGAAGGGAAAAAAAACCTTCAGCCATAACAACCACTTTAACCTCTTAATGACTACGATAAAACAAACCTTAATGTGGGAATCTAGTTTTCCATCTTTGTCATGTGTTAGTAAAATAGTACATATCTTTGCAATCATATAGTCATGTATTTATAAAAGAAAATTGCAAAGTTGGCAAAACCGAATGTTGTTAGGCCATTTTCTCTCTAGGTCAAATGTTATTTATCCATAGTAATAGGGTGAATCAGGAAATAACCAAGTTATGCCCACTAGATGGAGCCAATGATCATAGGAAATAAATAATTACAGTGGAACCTTGGATTACGAGCATAATCCGTTCCAGGGGAATGCTTGTAATCCAAAGCACTGGCATATCAAAGTGAGTTTCCTCATAGAAGTCAATGGAAACAAAGATAATTTGTTTCGCATTGACTTCTATTGCATGCAATACCGCATGAGGCCAGGGGTGGCACCGGAGAGCCTTGGAAATACTCAAGGACAGCTCAGGTGAACTGTCCGATGTGTCCGCCATAATTTCGCAGTCCCGATAAAAATCGCAGATCGCCGCCATTACTAGTAAAAAAAAAAAATTATAATAAAAATGCCATAAAATGATTCCCTATTTTGTAGACGCTATAACATTTGCGCAAACGAATCAATGTGCGCTTATTGCGTTTTTTTTTGTTTGTTTTCAATTATTTTTATTAATACATTTTTCACGTATACAGAAAACATTCCACATTATTACAAATTCTTATATATAAACATTCTTATACAATACTTATACATACATATATAAAAAAAAAAAAAAAACACATAGAGACCACAGTCAACAAAACACATGAATCAGTCTCAATATACTTTTCAAAGAAGTCAAGTGTAGTCCACCATCTCTCCCCCCCCTCCTTTTTCTGATATCATTTATTACCCCTATTCACTTTATTTTAACAATATTTTATTTATTATTTTCTTCCTTTCTTTTTCCTCTTCCTCTCCTTCCCCCTTTCCTTCTCCTAAATAATTAATTAGCCCCCAATTCCCAGTTTATTCCCCATCATTGTTCCCTTAATCCCCTATTAAGTTTGTGTAAACCCATATAGTGTGTCTTTCACTTTGTATGTGATATCGTAACTTCCTCTTTCGGGAGAAAGAGAAGACAAAGAAGAAGAAAAAAAAAATATGTAGAAGAATACATATCGGCCTAAACTGAGGAAAAATATAGTTTTTTTATATATTTTTTGGGGGATATTTATTATAGCAAATAGTAAAAAATATTGCACTTTTTTCAAAATTGTTGCTCTTTTTTTGTTTATAGCGCTGAAAATAAAAACCGCAGAAGTGATCAAATACCACCAAAAGTCCCGTATAGACTTAATCTTGGCTGACAAGCTACTGCTACAAAGGGTTTCCTCTTCGTCCATTTATGACATCATGTGGTCGGACCACGCTCCTGTTTCCATCATGGTGGATGGGGAGCGTTCTCTGACCCCTGCATATGTTTGGTGTGCTAACTCTCGCCTTTTCCAACAACCACAGCAAGTTGCCTTCCTTACTAGACAGCTGAAAGAATATTTTTCTCTTAATACTGACTCTGTGTCTAGCCCATTTACTATGTGGTGTGCCCATAAGGCTTTTGTAAGAGGCATTTTAATTCAAATGAGCTCACGGGCAAAAAGGTAGAGGACACAAAAACTGGATTCCCTCCTTTCTGACATTAGACAATTGGAGGCCCAAAACAAAACCGATACAGACTATGCTATAATGCATAGATTGACCAAGTTGCTTTGGATCTCAGGCTCCTGTTACTGGAACAATACGACAAACATGTCCAATCTTTGAAATTGACCCACTATTCATCCGGCAATCGAGCCGGCAAATTTTTAGCCCAGAGAATGAAAGATCGCAAAGCCAAAACTAACATCCCTTTCTTAATTCGTAAGTCAGATAACAGTAAACTATACAACCCTACAGATATAGCAAACTCCTTTGCAGACTACTACTCTTCATTATATAATTTAAAGGATGACCCTCATACCCCACAACCTACTGATGAAGATATTCAAAAATTCTTTGTGAACCTCACACTCCCCACTTTGACACAGGAACAACTGGAGGCCCTTAACTCTCCTATTACGGAGCCTGAGATCCGAAAGGTTACCAAAACTCTTCCTAATGGGAAGTCCCTGGGTCCTGATGGACTTCCAAACAGTTACTATAAGACCTTCTCTGAGATCCTTTCCCCAGCTCTGGAAGCAGTTTACTCCAAAGCTGTGTCCTCTGCCTCATTCCCCTCTGAAATGCTTAAGACATTTATAGTTACCATCCCAAAACCTGGGAAAGACCCTACTACTCCGGCTAATTTCAGGCCTATTTCTCTATTGAATACAGATGTGAAACTCTATGCAAAAATTCTGTCCCATAGGCTCCTCCCTATCCTGCCAACTCTGATCAAGCAAGAACAAACGGGAAGACAGGCATCAGACGCCACAAGGAGGGTGGTTAATATTTTACACTATGCTAGATCCTGTCAGGTGCCTTCTCTGCTGCTTTCTTTGGATGCGGAGAAGGCATTTGACAGGATACACTGGGGATACATGTCCCGGACTCTTGGTAGGTTTGGGTTCTCGGGCCCCATTCTGTCTGCTGTCTTAGCTCTATACTCTTCCCCCTGTGCCCAGGTCTACACCTCCAACATGCTTTCCTCTCCCTTCCCTATATCTAATGGGACTAGACAAGGATGACCCCTGTCCCCCTCCATTTTCAACCTCCTCATAGAGCCCCTAGCTGAAAAAATTAGAACTCACCCTGATACACCGGGCTTTACATTCCTAGGCAAATCCCATAATATAAGCCTCTTCGCAGATGACATTATCCTCTTCCTAACATCCCCACATTCTTCCCTGCCCCATGCTCACTCTATTCTCAACGACTTTAGCCAAATATCATACTACAAAGTACATTTCACGAAATCCCTAATTTTGGGCCTGAACCTTCCCTTCCAACTTCAAACTAGTTTAAAAAATAGCCTCCCCTACACATGGACGGAATCAAGTATACCTTACCTAGGATTACAAATAACAGCTGACCCCTTAAAATTAGCAGATGCCAACTATATCCCCCTAATTGCCAAAATAGAGAAAGAAGCAAACCGGTTAGCCAAAAGAGAACTAACCTGGTCTGGCAGATTAGCGTCTTTTAAAATGTTCTTACTTCCTCAAATATTGTATGTGTTTCGCACACTACCCATCCCTCTTAAACATAGCCACTTAAAAGCCCTTAACTCTTTTCTCAAACGATACATATGGGGACCTAAACGACCTAGATGCTCTAGACCAGTGATGGCGAACCTTGGCACCCCAGATGTTTTGGAACTACATTTCCCATGATGCTCATGCACTCTGCAGTGTAGGTAAGCATCATGGGAAATGTAGTTCGAAAACATCTGGGGTGCCAAGGTTCGCCATCACTGCTCTAGACCCCTTTCAGTTAAACACAGATCAGCAGGCGGAATGGGTCTGATCGACTTAAGGACTACTTTAGGGCGGCTATACTTACCTCGCTTAAATATTGGTTCTTTCCATCACCTGATATTCTCTGGTGCAGCATAGAACAGGCCCTTAGCCCAACAAATGATTTGTTCATCCTTTTATTGTTGGACAAATGGAGACCCTTCTCTTTACGCCAATCTCAACTTCCAACTCCCCTCTGTGCTGGAGAGGCTGTGGAGAGGTGGGTAACATTTCACACATGTTCTGGTTCTGCAAACACCTTTCCAGTTTTTGGGGAAGTGTGTTTCGGTGCATCTCACGCATTACAGGAATTCTGATACCATTGAAACCCAAGTTAGCGGTTTTAAATCTTGGTATTGAGACCTTCCCTCTTTGCTGCCGTACAGTAGTTACGCATATACTATTAGCGGCCAGATTATAGATTACCAGAAATTGGAAATCCAATAAAGTTCCCAACATTTATGAGGTACTCGATATCACCAGAAAAAATTACATCCTAGAATCTCTATTAGCTGGCAGATCTGGGACACAAGTGAGCTTTGACTATCAATGGAAATTATGGGCGGATTGGTATGGAGTTGGCCAGTGAAAGAACAGATGTCTTACATTGTTGTTGATTGCGTACCAACATTAGTTTAATGTTGAATCTCAAGGAAATGGTTATCGTCTGTCTCGTTTTGATCCATCCTGCAGTCCGACTTTCTCCTCTTTTTTTTTTTTCTATTGTTTCTTTCCTTTTCTTCTGTTTTCATTGAACTCGTTGAGTTGCTTTTTTGCAGACAAATTTCTTACTCATCCTAAATTGGTAACATTGCCACTTGTACCCGCAAACTTTTTATGATACTTATTGTATATTACGGTTATCGGATGTTTATTATGCATTCTTTACAGCCTTTGTATTCAATGTAATTGTTTTTTTTTTTTTTTGCAAAAATCTCTTAATAAAAACAAATTGAAAAAAAAAATACCACCAAAAGAAAGCTCTATTCGTGAGGGAAAAAAAAGACGTCAATTTTGTTTGGGTGCAATGTCGCACGACCACGCAATTGTCAGCTAAAGCATCGCAGTGCCGAATCGCAAAAAGTGCTCTGGTTAGGAAGGGGGTAAAATCTTCCGGGGCTGAAGCGGTTAATCTGCCCAACAACAAATTGGGCAAAAAAAAAGCATAAAAAAAGCAAAACACAAAACAAACTGTAAGCCCCTGTACACACGGTCGGAGATTTCCACAACCAAATCCGTCGGATTTTGCCCGTCGGATTTTGTCCGTCGGATCTTGTCCGAAACTGTTGCATACACACGGTCGGACAAAGTTGGAGAAAAAATCAGATCTTTCAGAACGTGATGACGTAATTTCATTACGATGGGACTACATTCAGGCTAGTAGCCAATAGCTTTGATGTAGGAATTTGATCTGAGCATGCGTGGCACTTGGTCCGATCAAAATTCTCTACACATGATCGGAGTATGTCCGATCGGCCCAGTTGGTCGGGATATATTTCCAACATGTTGGAAAATTGGGTCCGACGGATATTCCGACGGAATCAGTCCGATGCATACCACACACAGTCGGATTATCCGACGACACGGCCGATAGGACACATTCCGACGGATTCTCCGACCGTGTGTACAAGGGCTAAGACTTTGCACACTTTTTTTTTTTTTAACCAATTATAAAACTGAATGTTCAGTTAAAGTGGAGGGCCACCCTGAAAAAAAAATACATTAAAAATTAGAAAAAAAATCAGAAAAAAAAAATGATTTTTTATTTTTTTTTAACTTACCAGAAATGCCTGTTGCTAGGCACATCATCCTAATCTGCCTCTTCCTCCTCCGCGGAGATCTTCTGGTCTTCTCTCCTCCGTGCGGTGTCTTCTGGGTAATAGGTCGCACTGTGTTCTGGAAACTGTGTGTCCCAGAACACAGCACGCCCCATTCACAAAGCGCTGCACGACTCGCGCATGTGCAGTAGGAAACGGGCAGTGAAGCCGCAAGGTTCCACTGCCTGTTTCCCTTAGCCAAAATAGCGGCGCCGGGACCCGAGACCGAGGGACGGGTCAGCCTTGGGCGGCCGACATCGCGGGCGCCCTGGACAGGTAAGTGTGCTTATTAAAAGTCAGCAGCTACAGTGTACAGCTGCTGACTTTTAATTTATTTATTTTTTTAAACCGGCCCGCCTCTTTAAGCTTCAAAGATAAACTTTTTTTATAGAATGGGAATGGTTAGAACTTTTATCAGGCTGTTATTACTGTTTGTGTCCTGTTGATGAGATTCATCCTCTTCATTTGTCCTGGTAACCAGAACAGAAAGTGAATAGAAATCCAAAAGTTTACAGCTGTCACTGGATCAGAAAAAAAAAAAAAAGTTTTGACAGTTGATTTAATTTAACTATTGTTTGCCACCTCCAATCCTCCCCTGCCTGCCAGCAATAAATATATTCACGGCGCTTACAGCTGGAGAAGGAATAGGAGGTCCTCGGATTTTCTACGCAAATCTTTCGTTTCCATGGAAAATGCTTTTTGTTTCTATTTAAAGAGATCCTTATGAAAAAACATTCTTTGGCAAAAACATATCATGGAAATGTCACAACTTGTGTCAAGATGATTGATGAACAAATGTTTCGGAAGTGACAGGTTCCCTTTAACTTGGAATAATTGTCAGTGTGTACTGATGGGAGTTAGGATAAGGCATGTGCCTGTCTCAGTCCTTATCCAACAATGAATTATTGTCCTCAGTGCCTTCTAGGTTTGCTTGTGTGGTAAACACAGTTATTGAAAGAAATCATTTTTACATGTAACGAGTTGCTGCTTTCATTTCCAGCCAGAGTAGGGTTGATTGTTTCCAATTAAAGCTCAGAGGGGTGCAGCTCAGGAAGCATCAGCTTTTCATGTCAAACACCGCTATAACCTGGAGCTGCTGCAGAGCTTTGTCAGTCTGTTGTATTGCTGACAACCAAATGCTGGAATAGTAGACATAAAATATTAAGTTAGTGCACCTGTATATGAGCATTTTTTCATATACAGCATTTTTTCATATACATTTTTTTTCTGTGTATAGCACCCTCCTAGGTAGGTGATAGAAGAGAGTAAGGATGAGATCGGGCGTGTTCGGATACTGCATGTGCAGAGCCCGCCAGGAAGTCGGCACTGCTCTGAGCTAATCACAGGCAGTGAGACATTGCCCGATCTCGGCAGCCGCGCATCGGGGCAATGTCTCACTGCCTGTGATTAGTGCGGCGCTGCGCCGACTTACTGGCAGGCTCTGCATGTGGAGTATGCGAACACGCCTGATCTCATCCTTAGAAGAGAGTATAGTTTTTGCCTATTTCTGCTTACCAGGAAGGCTGCCAGGTACATTTAGATGCTCTCTGCCTACCAGGGATCCATTGGTAGGATCTGCTTATGTCGCTTTAACCACTTTCAGACCGGACCATTTTGCTGGTAAATGACCAGAGGTCTTTTTACACTTTGGCACTGCGCTGCTTTAACTGGTAATTGCGCGGTCATGCAATGTTGTACCCAAACAAGATTTGCGTCCTTTTCTTCCCACAAATAGAGCTTTCTTTTGATGGTATTTGATTGCCTCTGCGATTTTTATTTTTTGCGATATAAACGTAAAAAGACCGCAAATTTTGAAAAAAAATGATATTTTCTACTTTTTGTTATTAGAAAAATCCAATAAACTCAATTTTAGTCATACATTTAGGCCAAAATGTATTCAGCCACATGTCTTTGGTAAAAAAAAAGTCAATAATTGTATATTTATTGGTTTGCGCAAAAGTTGTCACATCTACAAACTAAGGTACGTTTTCTGGAATTTACGCAGCTTTTAGTTTACGACTGCCTATCTCATTTCTTGAGGTGCTAAAATGGCAGGGCAGTACAAAACCCCCCCAAATGACCCCATTTTGGAAAGTAGACCCCCTAAGGAAATTGATAAGAGGCATGTTGAGCCCATTGAATATTTTATTTTTTTGCCTCAAGCGATTGAATAATGACAAAAAAAAAAATTTTTTTTTTTTTTTACACAAAGTTGTCACTAAATGATATATTGCTCACACATGCTATGGGCATATGTGAAATGACACCCCAAAATAAATTCTGCTGCTTCTCCTGAGTATGGGGATACCACATATGTGGGACTTTTTGGGAGCCTAGCCGCGTACGGGGCCCCGAAAACCAAGCACCGCCTTCAGGCTTTCTAAGGGCGTAAATTTTTGAGTTCACTTCTCACTACCTATTACAGTTTTGAAGGCCATAAAATGCCAAGATGGCACAAAACCCCCACAAATGACCCCATTTTAGAAAGTAGACACCCCAAGCTATTTGCTGAGAGGCATGTTGAGTTCATGGAATATTTTATATTTTGCCACAAGTTGCGGGAAAATTACAAACTTTTTTTTTTTTTTTTTTTTTTTAACAAAGTTGTCACTAAATGATATATTGCTCATGCATGCCATGGGCATATGTGAAATGACACCCCAAAATAAATTCTGCTGCTTCTCCTGAGTACGGGGATACCACATATGTGGGACTTTTTGGGAGCCTAGCCGCGTACGGGGCCCCGAAAACCAAGCACCGCCTTCAGGCTTTCTAAGGGCGTAATTTTTTGATTTCACTCCTCACTACCTATTACAGTTTTGAAGGCCATAAAATGCCAAGATGGCACAAAACCCCCACAAATGACCCCATTTTAGAAAGTAGACACCCCAAGCTATTTGCTGAGAGGCATGTTGAGTCCATGGAATATTTTATATTTTGCCACAAGTTGCGGGAAAATTACAAACTTTTTTTTTTTTTTTTTTTTTTCACAAAGTTGTCACTAAATGATATATTGCTCACGCATGCCATGGGCATATGTGAAATGACACCCCAAAATAAATTCTGCTGCTTCTCCTGAGTATGGGGATACCACATATGTGGGACTTTTTGGGAGCCTAGCCGCGTACGGGGCCCCGAAAACCAAGCACCGCCTTCAGGCTTTCTAAGGGCGTTACAGTTTTGAAGGCCATAAAATGCCAAGATGGCACAAACCCCCCCCAAATGACCCCATTTTGGAAAGTAGACACCCCTAAATTTAGGGGTACACTAGTGAGACTAGGTAATAAATGGCGGGTGCCCTGAAACTATAAAAAAATAACTAACCAACCAGCGTCACCTGTAACAGTTATATGGTGATCACTGGTGAAAGGGTTAACTAGGGGGCAATTAGGGGGCTTTATGCGGTAGTATATGGGGTCCCTGGCGCTATAAAAAGCTGCAGCGAACCTAAATACCTACCTGCCTAACTAGCGTCACCTGTGACACTAATACAGCGATCAGAAAAACGATCGCTTATTAGGCTGGGTTCACACTGGAGCGATGCGGGAACGCCACGAATGCGCGGCGGGTTCCCGCATCGCATGCCTCCCGGCGGCAGTTCACACTGCCCTATGCGAACTGCTGGGAGTGTCAGTGAAATGTTACTGACACCCCCAGATCAGTTCGCATATCGCAGTGCGATCTGCAAACTCGGATCGCATGGTGTGAACACCCATGCGATCCGATTCTGCTGCGGGCCAAAAAAAGGGTCCCGTGCGAATTTGCGGCGGGTGCGGCGGGTGCGGCGAATGGCTGAACTCGAATCGCACAGAGATCGGATGTGATTTGCACTGCAGTGCGGTGCGAATCACATCCGTTCTCATAAACCGCTGCAATGTGAACCCAGCCTTAGTGACACTGGCGACGGGGGGTGATCACGGGGTTAAACCTTTATTGGGGGGGTTAGGGGGGTACCTTAGAACTAAAGGGGGCTAACCCTAACTGCCCTAACAGTTATTAGTCACAAATGACACCCGCCGGGTGATCAGGGGGTTAAACCTTTATTAGGTAATAAATGGCGGGTGCCCTGAAACTATAAAAAAATAACTAACCAACCAGCGTCACCTGTAACAGTTATATGGTGATCACTGGTGAAAGGGTTAACTAGGGGGCAATCAGGGGGCTTTATGCGGTAGTATATGGGGGTCCCTGGCGCTATAAAAAGCTGCGGCGAACCTAAATACCTACCTGCCTAACTAGCGTCACCTGTGACACTAATACGGCGATCAGAAAAATGATCGCTTATTAGGCTGGGTTCACACTGGAGCGATGCGGAAACGCCGCGAATCCGCGGCGGGTTCCCGCATCGCATGCCTCCCGGCGGCAGTTCACACTGCCCTATGCGACTGCTGGGAGTGTCAGTGAAATGTTACTGACACCCCCAGATCAGTTCGCATATCGCAGTGCGATCTGCAAACTCGGATCGCATGGTGTGAACACCCATGCGATCCGATTCTGCTGCGGGCCAAAAAAAGGGTCCCGTGCGAATTTGCGGCGGGTGCGGCGGGTGTGGCGGGTGCGGCGGGTGCGGCGAATGGCTGAACTCGAATCGCACAGAGATCGGATGTGATTTGCACTGCAGTGCGGTGCGAATCACATTCGTTCTCATAAACCGCTGCAATGTGAACCCAGCCTTAGTGACACTGGCGACGGGGGGTGATCACGGGGTTAAACCTTTATTGGGGGGGTTAGGGGGGTACATTAGAACTAAAGGGGGCTAACTCTAACTGCCCTAACAGTTATTACAGTCACAAATGACACCAATGCAAAAAAAATAAAAAAAAAAAATAAAATGACATTGGTGTCACTGTGACTGGGGGGCAGGGGTAATTGGGGGGGTGATCGGGGGGTAAAGGGGGGGTGTGAGTGTGCCTGGCATGTTCTACTGTGTGTGTGAGTGTTGGTGCAACTTACTGATCCGCTCTCCTCCGTGTCGGAACGAAAAATACCGACACGGAGGAGAGAATACATCACTTCCTCTCCTGTGTTTACATTACAGGAGAGGAAGTGATGTCACCGGGGATTTCTATTCGTCGGGAGCGATCGCGAGGGGGTGGCCATGAATGAATGGCCGTCCCCTCGTCCGGGATCGCTCCCGAACGAATACCGACCGCCGCAGGCACCGGGCGGGGGCCCGATCGGGCCCCCGACCCGCGGGAGGCAAGGGACGTACATGTATGTCCTTATGCCTGCCCGTGCCATTGTACCGACGTACATCGGCGTGCGGCGGTCGGCAACTGGTTAATGTTTCCTATTGGTCCAATAGGGGAGCATATTAGATAGTGGGAGGAAAACTGACAAATGAGAGTATAGGCATAGTTACAGCCCTGGTGATTGGCAGAGAAAAGTGCCTCAGTGCATACTGGGTGACTGTATATATGCCAAGGGCACATGTGCTTGGGGTCTTCGGCTGGAGAGTGGGATCCCGCAGGGAGGGGGCAGCTGCCCCTCCTCTGTAGAAGCTGCCATGCGGCCTCAGGGGTTTGACCTGAGGGCATGAATCTGAGAATACCTGCAACCCAGATATCCTGCAGAACTGTCTGGAAGGGAGACACACCAGGAAGGATCTGTTTTGGCCTACAGTGAATACGGATCTGTGTCATGAAGCCTGTCCTGGGAGGGCCACCCCTTCAGCTAGTAGAGTCAGTGGATGGGTGCCAGTCAAAGGGGATGCTAGTGAGTGTTCTTAAGATAAACAGTTTCACCAAGCCTGCTGCCAGAACAAGCAAAAGACTAATGCCCCATACACACGGTCGGACATTCTGATAAGAAAATCCGTCAGATTTTTTCCGACTAATTTTGGCCCAAACTTGTCTTGCATACACATGGTCGCACAAAGTTGTCAGAAAATCCGATCATTCAGAACGCGGTGACGTAGAACACGTACGACGGTAGCCAATAGCTTTCATCTCGTAATTTATTCTGAACATGCGTGGCACTATATCTGTCAGAATTGTCTACACACTATCGGAATTTAAACGATCGGATTTTGTTGTCGGAAAATTTTAGATCCTGCTCTCAAACTTTGTGTGTTGGAAATTCTGATGGAAAAAGTCAGATGGATCCCACACACGATCGGATTTTCTGACAACAAGATCCGATCGTACATTTTCCATTGGAAAGTCCAACCGTGTGTACAGGGCATTATTCTTCCCATATGAGTGTCATATGGTATAACAGAAAATCTGGTAGCACAATTAACCTGGTGAGGTTGAGTGAGAGTTGCCTCATCTGTAATTAATTCCAGTTGAAGTATCCCACTATTCCCTTCTACTATCCAAGTTCCAACAATAAATACAAAAAAAACCCCCAAACCCCTAGAATGATTATTGAAAATGAGCGGATGAGAGTGTGGGCGGGACGTTAATAAAAAAAGTTCTGCAAGCAGTAGACATGGGCGCCATCAATAAATTTGTTTCGTTCCGTTCCGGTTCGTAATAGCCTTTGTACACACGGTTGGACATTCCGACAACAAAATCCGTCGGATTTTGTCCGACGGATTTTGTCCGAAACTTGTGTTGCATACACACGGTCGGACATAGTTGTCGGAAAATCCGATCATGATGACATTATTTCATTATGACGGGACTACGTTCAGGCTATTAGCCAATAGCTTTGGTCTAGGAATTTGATCTGAGCATGCGTGGCACTTTGTCCGATCGGAATTCTCTACACACAATCGGACAAAGTCCTATCGGATCATGTTCTCGGAAAGTTTTATAGCCCAGCTCTAAAACTTTGTCCGTCGGATATTCCGACGGAAACAGTCCGATGGAGCCCACATGCAGTCGGTCTTCCATCATAACAATGACCCAAAACATACCACCAAGTCAACAAAGAAGTGGCTCAAGAAGAAGCACATTAAGGTCATGGAGTGGCCTTGTCAGTCTGCAGATCTTATTTCTATAGAAAATGTATAGAGGGAGCTGAAACTTTGATTTGCCAAAAGACGGTCAAGAAAACTTAAGGATTTAAGATCTGTAAAGAAGAGTGGACCAAAATGACTCCTGAGATGTGTGCAAACCTGGTCACCAACTACAAGAAATGTCTTACCTCTGTGCTTGCCAACAGGGGGTTTCTCCACCAAGTACCAACTCATGCTTTGCCTGGGGATTAAATAATAATTTTACTCACTGATCTGCAACTCGATGTAAAGCATTTGTTTTATGTGATTTTTTTTTTTGTTCCTGAATTTTTGGTTGCTATTCTGTCTCTATCATTTAAAATACACCTATGATAAAAAGTATAGACCCTTCATTTCTTTGTAAGTGGGCAAACTACAAAATCTGCAGGAGATTAAATAATTATTTTCCCCCGCTGTTTATATACACTCACTGGCCACTTTATTAAAGGGGTTCTGCACCTTTAAAAAATATATTAAAAGCCAGCAGCTACAAATATTGCAGCTGATGACTTTTAATAAATTGACACTTACCTGTCCCAGGGTCCAGCGATGTCTGCGGCAGATGACGAGCGATCGCTCGTCTCTCTGCTGCCCCCACCGCCATCCTCTGTCAGGGAATCGGGAAGTGAAGCATTGCGGCTTCACTGCCCGGTTCTCTACTGCGCATGCGCGAGTCGCGCTGCGCGTCTCTGCTGGTCCCCGCGGTGTCCTGGGAACTGTGTGTTTCCCAGAACACAACGGGGGGCGGGGCATCTGCGGCGGTCTTGTCCCGGAAGTGGGTGCAGATACCTGGATTATCCGGAGGGATCAGATCTTCCACTTCAGGGTGGAGGACCGCTTTAAGTTTATCTGTTCATTTGGTTGGTAACACAAATAACTAATCAGCCAATCACATGGCAGCAACTCAATCCTTTAGGCATTTATACGTGGTGAAGACAACTTGCTGAAGTTCAAACCGAGCATCAGAATGGGGAAGAACAGGGATTTAAACTATAACTAAAGGCAACATGAGAAGAGACACTTGAGAAGGGATATGATTTAAATTTACAAATGCCATACTGGTGACCCCACAATAGGGATAAAACTTTTCAACGGAAGAGAGTTTAATAAGACATTGTGGGATTATCGTTTTTTTTTTTTTTCCAAAGCTTGCAAATTTGGATTTGGGGAGAATAAACAAATTCAGCTCTAATAGTTCTTTGGGCTTTGTCCGAGGGGCTTGCTTTCCGTAGGGGTGGGGGGTGGCTACTCCTCACTATTCTGAGATTGAGCAAAGGGGGGGATAGAATTGATGTATTGAATGCTTCCTAGTCTTTAATTTTGACACATTCAAAATGTCCACTATATTGATGGCCACTCATTAAAATTAGAAGAAAAGAGGTTTAACCTTAAACTGCGTAGAGGGTTCTTTACTGTAAGAGCGGCAAAGATGGGGAATTCCCTTCCAAAGGCCGTGGTCTCAGCGGGGAGCAACGATAGTTTCAAAAAACTATTAGTTAGGCACCTGAACGACCACAACATACAGGGATATACAATGTAATACTGACATATAATCACTCACATAGGTTGGACTTGATGGACTTGTGTCTTTTTTCAACCTCAACAACTATGTAACGCTTTCTTTTTTTAGTTTTGGATAAAGTGGAGAGGGAATAGAGTACATGTCAGTTTCTATTGTTGTCTGTGCCCCTCTTCTTTTGTCCTGTTTACCATTATAATCAAAAGTAAAAGAAAATTCCACAGTTTGGGTTGTCCCCATAAAAGTAATAGAGGGGAAATCTTCCAATGGGGACACTAGTTTTGGTGACCTGGAGGTCCCAAAAGGATTCCCTTAATTTGCAGGGATTTCCTCTCACTTCCTGTTTGGCTATGGGATAGGAAGTGAAGGAAAAACTCAATGGGTCACGGAGTTCGAAAAAAAAAAAATAACCTTCTATTGCTCTATACAAAACATAAAAAAATAAAAAAAAAGTTTTGCCAATAGTTCTACTTTAACCACTTGACCACTGGGCACTTAAACACCCTTAATAACCAGACCAATTTTCAGCTTTCGGTGCTCTCACATTTTGAATGACAATTACTCAGTCATGCAACACTGGACCTATATGAAATTTTTGTCCTTTTTTTCACACAAATGGAGCTTTCTTTTGGTGGTATTTAATCACCGCTGGGTTTTTAATTTTTTGTGCTATAAAAGAAAAAATACAGAAAATTCTGTAAAAAAATGAATTTTTCTTCATTTCTGTTATAAAATTTAGCAGATTAGTAATTTTTTCTTCATAAATTTTGGCCAAAATTTATACTACTAGATATCTTCGGTAAAAATAAGTACACATTGGTGGATATTATTTGGTCTTTGTGAAAGTTATAGAGTCCACAAGCTGTGGTGCCAATATCTGAAAATTGATCACACCTGAAGTACTGACAGCCTATTTCAATTCTTGAGACCCTAACATGCCAGAAAAGTACAAATACCCCCCAAATGACCCCTTTTTGGAAAGAAGACATTCCAAGGTATTTAGTAAGAGGCATGATGAGTTTTTTGAAGTTGTCATTTTTTCCCACAATTCTTTGCAAAATCAAGATTTTTTTTACTTTTTTTTTTTCACAAAATTGTCATATTATCAGTTTATTTCTCACACAGCATATGCATACCACAAATTACACCCCAAAACACATTCTGCTATTACTCCCGAGTACGGCGATACCACATGTGTGAGACTTTTACACAGTGCGGCCACATACAGAGGCCCAACATGCAGGGAGCGCCATCAGGCGTTCTGGAGCACCCAGGACAATTCTGACATTTCTCTCCTACATGTAAAAATCATCATTTATTTGCTAGAAAATTACATCGAATCCCAAAACATTATATATGTTTTTTTAGCAAACACCCTGGAGAATACAATGGTGGTCGTTGCAACTTTTTATCTCGCACGGTATTTGCGCAGCAATTTTTCGAATGCTTTTTTTTTTTTAAAAAATAGTTTTGTGCTTAAAAAAAAAAAAACACAGTAAAGTTAGCCCAATTTTTCCATAATGTGAAAGATGAAGTTACACCGAGTAAATCGATACCTAACATGTCACTCTTCAAAATTGCACAGGCTCGTGGAATGGCGCCAAACGTCGCTACTTAAAAATCCCCATAGGCGACGATTTAATTTTTTTTTTACTGGTTATATGTTTTGAGTTACAGAGGAGGTCTAGGGCTAGAATTATTGCTCTCGCTCTAACGTTCGCAGCAATACCTCACATGTGTGGTTTGAACACCGTTTTCATATGTGGGCGGGACTTACGTATGCGTTCGCTTCTGCATGCGAGCACATGGGGACAGGGGCGCTTTAAAAAAAAAAAATGTTATTGTTCATTTTACTTTATTTATTTTAGTTTGACATTTTTTTCCCCAAAAATAAATTTTTTGATCACTTTTATTCCTATTACAAGGAATGTAAACATCCCTTGTAATAGGAATATGGCATGACAGGTCCTCTGTACAGTGAGATATGGGGTCAATAAGACCCCGCATCTCACCTCTAAGCTGGGAAGCCTGAAAAAAAAAAAAAGATTCTGGATTTGATCGTATTGGCGAGTCGGTAGAAGCACCGGAGGGCGGCGGGAGGGGGGGGGGTGTCTATGGCTGGGTATTGCAGGGTATCACCGACTATGGCTGGGTATATCAGAGTATGGCTGGGTATCTCAGAGTATGGCGTTGCAGAGTATTGCGTTGCAGAGCATTGCAGGATATTGGAGGGTGTTGCAGAGCATTGCAGAGTGTTGCACGGTATTGGCGGGTGTTGCAGAGCATTGCAGAGTGTTGCAGGGTATTGGTGGGTGTTGCAGAGCATTGCAGAGTGTTGCAGAGCATTGCAGAGTGTTGCAGGGTATTGGCGGGTGTTGCAGAGCGTTGCAGGGTATTGCAGAGTGTTGCAGAGTATTGCAGGGTATTGCAGAGTATTGCAGGGTATTGCAGAGTATTGCAGGGTAATGCAGAGTATTGCAGGGTAATGCAGGGTATTGCAGGGTATTGCAGGGTATTGCAGTGTATTGCAGAGTATTGCAGAGTATTGCAGGGTATTGCAGAGTATTGCAGAGTATTGCAGAGTATTGCAGGGTAATGGCAGAGTATTGCAGGGTAATGGCAGAGTATTGCAGGGTAATGGCAGAGTATTGCAGGGTAATGCAGAGTATTGCAGGGTAATGCAGAGTATTGCAGAGTATTGCAGAGTATTGCAGGGTATTGCAGGGTATTGCAGGGTATTGCAGAGAAATGCAGAGTAATGCAGGGTATTGCAGGGTATTGCAGAGTAATGCAGAGTAATGGCAGGGTATTGCAGAGTATTTGCAGGGAATTGAGGGGTTAATTTTCGGTGAGCAGCGATGTGGGCACTGCAGATGCAGCCCACATCGCTGCTGACACCGATCTCTTCCCCCTCCGCTGTTCCGATCGGTACAGAGAGGGGGAGGGAGGAACCGGCGTCATAACATGACGCCGGTTTGTTTACAAGTGATCACTCCGTCATTTGACGGAGCGATCACGTGGTAAACGGCCGCTATGAGCGGGCGTTTACCGTGATCCGTGATGCGCCGGGTCCTGTGGACCCGGCGGTCACGGATGCTCTCGAGTGCGCGCCCCAGGGGGCGCGCGAGAGCGGAATTCTGGGAGGACGTCATATGACGGCTTCCCAGAGTTAAGAAACCGCCCTGAAGCCGTCATTCGGCTATAGGGCGGTTATTAAGTGGTTAAGTGACCTTGAATGTGGCATGGTTGTTGATGCCAGACGGGCTGGTCTGAGTATTTCAAAAACTGCTGATCTACTGGGATTTTCACACACAACCAACTAGGGTTTAAAGAGAATGGTCCGAGAAAGAGAAGATATCCAGTGAGCGGCAGCTGTGTGGAGGAAAATGCCTTGTTGATGTCAGAGGAGAATGGACAGACTGGTTTGAGATGATAGAAAGGCAACAGTAACTCAAATAGCCACTCGTTACAACCAAGGTATGCAGAATACCAACTCTGAATGCACAACACATCGAATCTTGAAGCAGATGGGCTACAGTAGCAGAAGACCACACCGGGTGCCACCCCTGTTAGCTAAGAACGGGAAACCGAGCCTATAATTCACACACACAGGCTCACAAAAATTGGACAATAGAAGATTGGAAAAACTTTTGGTCTGATGAGTCTCGATTTCAGCTGCGACATTCAGACAGTAAGGTCAGAATTTGGCTTAAACAACATGAAAGCATGGATCCACCCTGCTTTGTATCAACAGTTCAGGCTGGTGGTGTAATGGTGTGGGAGATATTTTGTTGGCACACTTTGGGCCCCTTAGTATCAATTGAGCATCATTTAAACACCACGACCTACCTGAGTATTGCTGCTGACCATGTCCATACCTTAATGACTACAGTGTACCCATCTTCTGATGGCTCCTTTCAGCAGGATAATGCACCATGTCACAAAGCTTAAATCATCTCACCACTGGATTCTTGAACATGACAATGAGGTCACTGTACTCCAATGGCCTCCACAGTCACCACATCTCATCCAATAGAGCACCTTTGGGATGTGGTGGAATGGGAGATTCACATCATGGATGTGCAGCTGACAAATCTGCAGCAACTGTGTGATGCTCTCATGTCAATACAGACCAAAATCTCTGAGGAATGTTTCCAACACCTTGCTGAATTTATGCCACAAAGAATGAAAGCAGTTCTGAATGCAAAAGGGGGTCTAACCCGATACTAGCAAGGTGTGCCTAATAAAGTAGCCGGAGAGAGAGAGAGATTTGGTATTACTCGACATGACTACAGCACCAACTGGGAGTGAAAAAGTTTCTTTCAACTCGATGTGTTTCCCAGAAACCAATTCTGCTTTCCCAGGAGTACACATGAGGTTGTATTCTAAGACAGAAAAATTTACAAATATATAGAATTTTGTGGATTGGGTGCATGGCATACCTCACTGCCTCCTAGAAATTGATTTAACAAGGACCTTCATGGCAGGATTACCAAGTATTATCTTAGCAATAGCTACAATAAAGTTTGCAACCCATGCCTCGCTGAAGGGAACACTTTTAGCACAGTGCCACCCGCAGGCTGACTCCAATCACCCCAGGCAATAGTAGACATCTTCAGGTACACTTTACTATATATTGTAGGAGTTTGGAGCAAACGTTCCGGATGTCCAGCAATAGCAGATCGCTGGAGATATTTGTAAATATTTAAAACACAATTGTCTGTCCCAGCCATGGTTGGGCAACTGGGTAAGCAGGGCAGCAATAAGTTTGCAGGCAGCTCCCGCTGGTTGCTATGAACAACGGCACTCAATGCTGTATTACTAAATGCAGGCAGGGCACATAAATCCTTTCCCTGGGTTAAATTCCTCAATTGATGGAACAAAGTGCAGTTCCCCAGCTCGGTCAACTTCAGTTGTTAGGGGCAACGGCTGGCAAGTTACCTGTAAACAGACATCCCAGAAGAGCCCCCAAATGTAGCGGCACCCTGAAAGGGTTGCTGAGTGTTGTGGTCCGTCTGTCACCCTGCCCAGCCAGGCACATCATTTCAAGCATCCAGAGACATGAAACAGTCATCGCACTTGTTTTTGTATTTTTATTGAGGGGAATTAACTTGGATAGGAATAGGAAAATCATGAGATGCCCAGATGATTGAAAGTCAATGTTGGGACTGAACTATATACACTCAGGGTATATACAATTTCCTTTCTTCCTCCAGACCATCACTTGCTTGTAGACTATCTCTCCTCAACACATCCAGCACTTCCCGGACCAGCTAGCACTGATTTGTAGGTCTGACGCTGACTCAGCCAGGCCTTAGCAAATGCCCTTTGCAGGCAAGGACCACAGGCACTTATGGTGTAACAAAAATACGGTAGTTCTTGGTGCTAGCTGTCCACGTGGGTACTGCTCCCAGTACCATCTCTTCAGGCACTGCCAACCCTCATGACGCCGACTGAAAAACAAACATTCTGGGTTTATGGCTTATAGTTTCAGCCGTAACCCTGGTAAACCACTTGCCAGCTGCAAAGTATAGATATGTGTCCTTATACCCAATCCTATACCCACAGTTGATCCAGAGGAAGGCGAAAAACCCCAAAGCATGATCCAATTTGCTACAGCAGGGGCAAAAATTCCGTCCTGACCCCCCGAGAGGCAATTGTATTTTCCCCGGATCAACTTTACCTATATATTTTAGTACCTAGTTATATTTATGTACACTTAGGAAATAATTCAGGCCCTTCTTAAAACAATCTACTGAGCAGGCCAGAACCACCTCTGGAGGGAGTCTATTCCACATTTTCACAGCTCTTACCGTGAAGAAACCTTTCCGAATTTGGTGATGAAATCTCTTTTCCTCTAGAAGTAAAGTGTGCCCCCTTTATATATTTGTAAATGTTGATCATGTCCCCCCTTAATCTCCTCTTCTCAAGAGTGAATAAATTCAGTTCCTCTAATCTTTCCTCATAGCTGAGCTCCTCCATGCCTCTTATCAGTTTGGTTGCCCTTCTCTGCACTTTCTCCAGTTCCCCGATATCCTTTTTCAGAACTGGTGCCCAAAACTGAACTGCATATTTCAGATGAGGTCTTACTAATGATTTGAACAGGGGCAAAATGATATCTCTCTCTCTGGAGTCCATACCTCTCTTAATACAAGAAAGGACTTTGCTCGCTTTGGAAACCGCAGCTTGGCGTTGCATGCTATTATTGCACTTATGATCTACCAAAACCCCCAGATCCTTCTCCACTATGGATCCCCCCAATTGTACTCCCCCTAGTATGTATGATGCATGCATATTCTTAGCCCCCAAGTGCATAACTTTACATTTCTCAACATTAAACCTCATCTGCCACATAGTCGCCCAAATAGACAGAGCATTGAGGTCGGCTTGTAAATTGTAGACATCATGTAAGGACGTTATTCCACTGCATAGCTTAGTGTCATCTGCAAAGACGGAAATGTTACTTTTAATCCCACAACACTTAATGTTAGTAACACTTTAATGCAACCTGTGACATAATGTCACGGTGAGCACAAGGGTGGGCAGGAGAGGCGACTTCCCTGGGCATTGTAATATCATGTGAGGTGGAGGGACGTCACAAGGAGATTGTGTTGGAGGGGATTTGTGTTGGAAGGGGGAATTTGTGGGGCAGCAGGGGGTAAGTATTATTTTAAGAGGGGAAATTGGAGGGGGTGCTAAGAGTGGTAATTTAGGGGAGTTTGTGTTGGGAGGGGGGAAGAACATTTGTGCTTGGGAGGGGGGGATTTGTGCTGGGATGTGGAAATTTGAAATGGGGGGAGAAGATGTGTACTAAAAGGGGACATTTTAGGAGTAGAGGATTTGTAGAGGGGTGAACTTTCTTTTTTTTTTGAGTGGGAGGGCATTTGAGCGGGGGGAATTTGGGGTATTTGGGGGAGCAAAGATTTGTGCTGAGAGTATGTGTTTCAGCAGGGAGGGTGGATTTGTACTGGGAGAGGGAGAATTTATGCTTAGAGGTAGGTATACAGATTAGTGCTCACTGTTTTCGGGAGGGGGATTTTTGCTGACACATAATTCTTATACATGTTGGGGGGGGGGGGTGCAATTTGGCATGTGTGCCCTGGGCTCTAGATGATCTTGTCCCAATACTGCATAATGTGCACTAATGCATGCGCATTGCAATCAGTACAATGTACTATTTACATTTTACACTGGTAAAGCCTGTAACCGCAGCGCAATACGGCGACTTACCTGCACTGAGCTATGAGTAAGCACTGATTCCAGTGCAAAACGCGTCAGTGTTTTGTATCCTTTTCCTTGCTGTGGATTATTTGATGTGATGTGACCCCCGATTTTTAATAAATACACAGGATTTTAAGCCTTTTTCTGGTGTGCGGCTATCCAGAGTTTTTTTGCCATTGCCTGCCTATGACATACCTGCACTGTAGCACATTATTAAAAATCGCACACAATTTGTACCAAGTAAGGGTGCATTGGCAGCCTATTTATTCTCACTGAGCTACCACAACGCACAATAACATCCAATATAACGCATGTTATTGCACAGCAAAAATAGTAAATTGAGCCAAAAGTGTTATTTTTTCCACTGCTGGATTCTCCGGTTATTTGTTTATCCTGCGTTCTGGGGAAATCATCAGATGAACATGACGCCCTCAGCGCGCTTTGTGATGGCCACAGCTGTAGGACAGACCTGGGAAATAACGGTTGGAATATTTCAACTGTGTGGTAATCACAACGAAAGAGAGAAGGGAACAATTTAATTTGTTAGCAACCAAGCAAAACCGAAATATTGGAATTGAGTGGAGTCATTCTTTAACGTCAACTGGAAAGGAGGGGGGTAGACTCGCTTTTTGCACATTACTAGTAGAACAATTTGTAAAAGGATCGATAACAGCAGTAAATGACAGGAGGTGGCCTACATTGTTCAGCAAGCCCCTACTTCAATCTCTTATTATAAATTCATGCTACACTGTGAAATGGATAAATCATATACGCGTTTCCTAACTGTTTAAATGTATCATGCGAATGCTGGCGGTGTCCTTGGGGCATGAGCGACTTTTCACAGCTCCTGCAATACGTCTCCTGCAGCACCAGCGCCATCTAGTGGACTTACAAAGAAAAAGATTTACTTACACTTTACTAATGATTCATAAAAAGCCAATGTGATTATTATCTGGATTTTATCATCATAATTCTGGTATTTTAGGGAAACCTGTACTGAGAAAATCCACATGGATCAAAAGACTTCAGTACTTTCTGAGTCACAGACCTAGAACAAGTTAGCCAATTGGGAATTCTGACTTTCCACTGACGTCATGCTTGTGCCAAATCAGGAGCTTAAAGTGGCACTAAACGATATGTTTTTTTCAAATAATCCATACACACCCACCACTTAATGACTCTGTAATCTATTTTTCATGTCATTCCATACTGTGTTTTTCTGCCTCCTTGTAATATCCCAGGTGAGCTCCTGAACCTCTCCTTCTCCTCACTTCCATTGGTTTGGAATGAGCAGTGCATATTAGTTGCAGTCTCGTGCATCGTGACATCCCATAGTCCATAGTTCCTAGTCCATCTCGGGAGCATGCAAAAGAGGTTGGCCACATTACTACTCACAGTGAGACAATTGGAAGCAAAGATACCCACAGTCCAGATCTGAGGAAGGGGGTGCACCCCCGGAAACACGTCAGCTTGGCACAATAGCAGGATGTAATTGGAGCATACTTATCCTGTACTGCATGGCATCTTGTGGCCTATGGGCTTTTGGTCATTGCATTTTTGTAAGTATTCATGTTTAATCATTTTATTTGTTCAAATACATTTTTGGTAATGCACTAGGTGCTTGCGCCTTCCTCTTTCTTTGCTTTTTTAGTTCTGTTTTGGATTCCCCTATCCATGGAGGGCTGCATCCACCAAGCATTTGGATTTATTTTATAGTCTCATCCAACCATGTAGGACCGCTTAGCGCTGGAAGTACTGTAATTGCTTTGTGTTGTACCATCTAACAGGAAGTCTGATCACAGCATGAATTTGGGGATTTGAACTACAAACACTTTCCCTTCCCTTTATCACCATTACACAGGGTGTTTTGTAAGTCATAAAGGATAACATGTGAAGCAGATAATACTGAGATTTCAGATCAGTACACTGGAAGTAGATGGATAATAAAATTCTTACAGAATCAATAGAAATGTTTCTGTACTTGCAGAAAATATCTACTAAAAAAAAAAACTAGTGCAGCCACCACGTATAAGTGGTAACCTGCAGTATTTTGTATAATTCATATTTGTTCGTGGGTTTAGAGACAGTTTACTAGATAAAGTTTTTTTGTATCAACACAGATTGATACTGTGAATACAAAGTTGTTCCACATCCTAACTTCATTTAATTACTAGCTTTGGTACAATACAATGGACCTTATAGGGTACCAGCATAGATGTAGTTAAAAAGTAAACAACTTTATTAGAATAATTCAGTTGAAATAAACATATATTACTAAAAGAAAACACAATATAAGTGATGCCTAATAGACGTAAGTCATACCACCAATTACACCAAAACTGTATCCTAGATGGTCGTGAGAGCCTCCAAGGTGTAATAATCAACAATATTCCATCAGGTTTGGTGTAGGTTGGTATGGCATGATGTAGCTCAGCTCTACATGTTACGTGCACCAGTGCTTCTTCAGGAGCTTAGGCATGTGTTAATGTGTACAAGATGGTTGGAGTCGTGTAGTAAAAACACAGAGATGTTTAGGAGGAAGCAGGGACTGCGAGGCATGTAACCAGTCACTAGAGTACTCCGCGTGGAAACCAAGGGGGCAGGGTCATCAATTAACCAGGGCCCATCAATGATTAATCAACAGCAGGTATGCTGGTGCACACAACATGTAGAGCTGAGCTGCATCATGCAATACTAACCTACACCGAGTCCCATGGGATATTCTTGATTTCTACAACTTCAACGCTCTCATGACCAACTAGGATACAGTTTTGGTGCAATTGGTGGTGTGACTTACGTCTATTAGACATCACTTATATTGTGTTTTCTTTTAGTAATAGATGACTATTTGAATGGAATTTTTGTAATAAAAAAAGATGCTCCTCTACTGACCTGATATATTGAGCCCAATAACCTGTGTGGGGTCTACCATGTTATCTGGATGTGGAGATAGGCCTGAAGCGATCCTGAAGGATGTCCTGCCTGTCGATGGGGGAATCTGTGCAATTATCAAAACCCAGGAGGACCTTGCTGGAAAAAAGCCAGGATGAAGACTGGTTTCTTGCAGAGGTCTAATGTGACTCTATTGGGTGGATGCATGGGAGGCACCCAAAGAAGGGCCTCCTATTCTGCGGTCTAGAGCCCTGGTGCCCAACCTGCAGCCTAAGGACCGTGG
The DNA here is from genome assembly GCF_037356315.1 of Lithobates pipiens. Lineage (NCBI taxonomy): Eukaryota > Metazoa > Chordata > Amphibia > Anura > Ranidae > Lithobates > Lithobates pipiens. The sequence goes on along the minus strand of NW_027507788.1, from coordinate 140,516,425 downwards.
TGGTATGGCCCACAGATGTCAGAAGTCAGTACTCTGCTCTCTAGGAGTATTGATTTGCTAAGGGTGTAAAGCATTAACGTGGAAGAAAAGCCTTATGTCGCGTACACACAATCAGAAATTTGGCCAGCAAAAGACAGATGAGAGCTTTTGGTCGGAAAATGCGATCGCGTGTATGCTCCATCTGACTTTTGCTGGCCGAATTTCGGCCAGCAACAGATTGAGAGCAGGTTCTCAATTTTTTGGTTGGAAAAAGTTCCGATCAGAAATTCCGATCATCTGTACGAATTCATAATGCCTACGCATGCTCGGAAACAATTCGATGCATGCTCGGAAGCATTGAACTTCATTTTCTCGGCTCATCATAGTGTTGTACGTCACTGTGTTCGAAAATGCAGAGAACTTTTGTGTGACCGTGTGTACGCAAGACAGCTTGAACGAAATCCCGTCGGAATTCCATTGGGAAACCCATCAGAGCTTTTCCGACCAAAATTACGATCGTGTGTACACGGCGCAAGTCGAATTATTCTTAAAAGCGTTCCCCCCTCCCCCTGTGCCTACCTATCCTACTTAACCTGTAAAAAATATGTGTGTACTTATCTATTTTTAATCCAATTTTTATGTGATCCTGCAGCTCTGGCTCAGGAAGCACAGGAAGCACTCAACAACCGCTGGGAATTCCGGAAGCTGTGATGTCACCCACAGGCTCCCGTTGCCCTCTGTTGTTTGTGCTCCCTCCTCTCTCCTGTAGAAAGAACTCGCTGACACATGGGAGCTGGAGCTGCGGGATCGTATGACTGGAGCAGATTAAAAATAGGTAAGTACACAGACCTTTTTCGTGCAGGTTAGGCAGGAGATAGGATGAGCGAGGGAACATTTTTAAGAACAGTTGGGCTTTTCCTCCATTTTAATGTACTAATTATATATAGGCCATTGGCAATGTCAAGGGCCACAGCTCATGCCCCCTATACCTATAAAGCTGGCATCAACTGGTCTTGAAGATGGAAGACTCGGGGCCAGGGCCGGACTTACTATTGGGCTTGGCTGGGCTCAAGCCCAGGGGCCCCACCCAATAGGGGGCCCCGCAGCCCTGCCAAGATACATAGCTGAACCTGTCACTCAGAGGGACACTGTCAGCTGCTAGCCTAGGAGATTTGGAACAGCGAGAGAAGCGGGGGTGGGGCTGTGCTGTGAAAAGGGGGCGGGGCTGAGGAAAACAGCGAGGGCTGGAGGAGCAAGTCAGTGTATTTTGCAGCAGACAGAGTGTAACTGCCCTCCCCCTCTCCAGCCCGCCATATTGGACTACACAGGTGGTGAATGGGGAGCTGGGAGGGAGATACACAGTACCTGAAGCCCCAGGAGGACATAGCAGAGGAAGGTATGACTATAGGAAGATCCTGCAGCACTGAGCACACACATCATTCTGGCTGAATGGGAAGAAGATGGTGGGGAGTGCTGCACAGTCACATGTAATGCTGGCCGGTCAGTGTCCAGAAATGTGTCTTTATACAGTGCAAAGTTACTGATCAGCCTCCCCCTCCCTCTGTAATCTTTGTTTTTTCTTTATAGCTGCACACAGATCAGATCTCTGGAAGACCCTGCAGCCCCCCAGCATTGTGTGTCCAGTGACAGGTCACACTTGGTTGATTGTTAACCATTTCAGCTCAGCTATTTAGCCAGAGCTCTCTATGTGCTGCATAGTTTAATGTTTTTGTGAAGGATTTCCTGCTGATTCAGGCTAGAAGTTTCACAGACCCATTAACTGTTTACTGTCCTCCACTAACCCTGATCAGATCACTGTTTGTAAGAAAATTTTTATTTTGGAAATTAAATGTGCTGCTGCCTTGTCACTTGGTTGCACTTTTCAAAGAAGAATTACTGACTTGATCTTGCAGAACCAGTTTATATAGAGTGTCACAGTCCTGCAATACTATATATATGTACACTGAGTTCAACCATATCTGCAGTCTGTGACCATCCCATGTACCGTGTCTGCAGTCCCTGACCATCCCTTGTACCGTGTCTGCAGTCTCTGACCATCCCTTGTACCGTGTCTGCAGTCTCTGACCATCCCATGTACCGTGTCTGCAGTCTCTGACCATCCCATGTACCGTGTCTGCAGTCTCTGACCATCCCTTGTACCGCCAAGTATACTCGGCTACTCTCGGCTCCGCTCGGGACTGCGAGCAGACCCGAGAGCCGCAAAGATACACAGGACTCTGTATCTCTGCGGTGCCATTTTTAAACTTCAAGACTGCAATGACAACAAGGCTGCAAATGACACTGACAAGGCTGCATTGATGGGCATTTAAATGTAAAGGTTTTTTTTCCTCAAACTTCCCTCCTAAACTTTGGATGCCTGTTATACGCAGACGCGTGTTATACGGTAATGTATAGAAGGTAGGGCCCGAAAGTGACTCAAGCCCAGGGGCCCCGACCACCCTAAGTCCTGCCCTGCTCGGGGCCCAGAGCATTATATAGCCATACATTTAGGCAAATAAAATGGACATTTACCTTAGTGTTTTTTTTCATTTCTGCTGCAGCAATTAGTGATGAGGGGGATTGGTTAATATTTATTTGGTGGGGGTGGGGGTCCTGGCTGGATCGCAAGGTTTAAGGCAAAAGGATGATCGATTGCATACAGAAAGCTATGTGAAAAACCTTTTATATCTCAACAAGGACTAAGATTAGAAGAAGACCTCAGTGGCATTCTGATAGACCTGCTCAGCCTAGAAATAAAACATTTATGAGTCTCCAATTAAGGAAAATGTAATATATTTTCTGATATTAGAAAGATAATATTTCTTGGATGACATTAAAATGATATTAAAGGCTATTTTTTTTTTTTTTAATAGCAAGCATGTCATACTTACCTGCATGGTTTTGCACAGAGCACCCCCGATCTTCTTTTTGGGTCCCCCGCCGGCTCCCTCCTGCCGAGTCCCCACCCCCGCTCCCTCCTCATTGACTCACTAGCTGTGATTGGCAATGGCTTCTGCTGCTGTCTTAATCAATGAGGAGACAGAGAACCCTAGAGAGCCACTGCTCTCATGCACATCGCTGGATCATGTAGTGGGGGAGGGAGCTGGGGGGAGATGCACACTGAAGGTTTTTTTATCTTCATACATAGAATGCATTAAAGTAAAAAACGATTAATTTTAGTATTTGCTCTTCAGAACTTCTTCCAGTAAGTAGTTTTTATTAAACTGTGGATAAAATAACTGTGAAGGAAAGTCATTTCTATAATATTCTTTTGTAAAGTGACTCCAAGTTGTAGCTTACGGTTGAAAAGGCACTAAGTAAAGCCTTAACCATAAACAGCATCTCAGAAGTATTATCCTAACTGCTTAATTGCTTTGGCATTATAGTACCAGGACACGATCCATTAAATGTTAACTTATGTTAAGCAAGCTTAAGTACCATAACAGAGACAGGTTGCTTAGATACCCAGCACTTCTGGGAAGGGAGCTGAAGTAAAAGGACAGTTATACAGTAACATCCCTGCTATAAAAGTGAGACGTTTAACTTGTTTAAAGCTGAACTTCAGGGAATTAAGAAGAAAAAAAAAAACTACCCTTGCAGTGGGGATCTCCCTGCACTGAAAAGGATAATTGCTTGTTTTTACTTAAAGTGGTTGTAAAGGCACACAGCTTTTTACCTTCATGCTTTCTGTGTGCAGCAGCCTCCACCAAACTTACCTGAACCCCCTCTCAATCCAGCGATGTCCACAAGAGCCTTGGCTCCCTGGGAACTTATACTTCTGATTGGCTTTTGGCATCAGCGTGAGCAGCTCCTGTCAATCATAGCCAGTGAGCCAATCAGGAGGCATAGAAGTTGGAGCCGAACCACGGCTCCGTGTGTAAATGGACAGCTTGGGAGTGCACTGGCTTGGGTGCCCCCACAGCAAGCTGATTGCTGTGGGAGCACCCAGCAAGAGGGAGGGGCCAGGATCGACGGCGTAGGACTCAAGAAGAGGAGAATTGGGGCTGCTCTGTGCAAAATTATTGCACAGAGTAGGTAAGTATGACATGTTTGTTATTTAAAAAAAAAAAAAAAACAAGACTTTAAAGTGGGGTGCCCCCTAAAAAAAAAATTAAAAGTCAGCAGCTACAAATACTGCAGTTGCTGACTTTTAATAATCAGACACTTACCTGTCACAGGGTTCAGCGATGCGGGGGAACGAAGCCCCCCCCCCCCCCTCGTTCCCCGCTCCGCTCGCAGCGCCGGCATTCTTACTGTGGGCATGCACGAGCGGTGCCGGGCGCCGTGATACACCGCCCAGTCAACTGGGACACATGACAGGTCCCAGATGACTGTGCGGCGCGAGGGGAAGTGATGTCACCAGCCCGGGCATTGAAGAAGGCAGGCTACGAGGGACCCCCTAGCAACAGGCATTTAGAGGTGAATAAAAAAAAAAAATATTTCCAATTACTATTTTTTATTTATGAATTTTTATTTATTAAATGAGGAGAGAGAGAGGGGGCAGGGCTGGGCCGCGGCTCCATATCTGAATGGATACAGGAACCTGTGGCTCGGCTCAGGTACCCTCATAACAAGCTGCATTCTGTGGGGGGCTCAACAGGAGGGAGGAACCAGGAGCGCCCAAGAGGAACCTGGGAAGAGAAGGATCAGGGCTGCTCTATGCAAAACCATTGCACAGAGCAGGTAAGTATAACATGTTTGTTATTTCTAAACGTCACTTCCATGCAATGTTCTTAAGCGAGAAACATTATTTTTTTTATTTTTTCAAATGACGTTTTAGTTTTTTTTATTGCATTTTAGTGTAAATATGAGATCTGAGGTCTTTTTGACCCCAAATCTCACATTTAAGAGACCCCTGTCATGCTTTTTTAATATTACAAGGGATGTTTACATTCCATGCAATAGGAATAAAAGTGACCCAAACATTTTTTTTTTAAAAGGACAGTATCAAAATAAAAAAATAAAGTAAATTAAATAGGAAAAAAAATAAAGTGCCCCGACGAACTTGCGCGCAGAAGTGAACGCGTACATGAGTAGTGCCCGCATATGAAAACAGTGTTCAAACCCCACATGTGAGATATTTCCACGATTGTTAAAGCGAGAGCAATAATTCTAGCCCTAGACCTCCTCTGTAACTCAAAACTGGTAACCTGCAGAAATTTTTAAATGTCGCCTATGAGAATTTTTAAGGGTAAAAGTTTGTCGCCATTCCACAAGTGTGCACAATTTTGAAGCGTGACATGTTAGGTATCAATTTACATTAACATTATCTTTTAAAATATAAAAAAATTGGGCTAACTTTACTGTTGTCTTATTTTTTACATCAAAAAAATTTATTTTTTCCAGAAAAAGTGCGCTTGAAGGACCACTGTGTGACAGAAAGTATTGCAATTTGCCATTTTATTCTCTAGGGTGTTAGAAAAAAAAAATATATATATATATATATATATATATATATATATATAATGTTTGGTGGTTCCAAGTGATTTTCTAGCAAAAAAAAAAGATTTTAACTTGTAAACACCGAGTATGAAAAATAGGCCCGGTCTTTAAAGCGGAGTTCCACCCGTTTTTTCAGTTTATTAAAAGTCAGCAGCTACAAAAAGTGTAGCTGATGACTTTTAATAAACAGCCACTTACCTGTCCTATGGTCCAGCAATGCGGGCGCCTGGAGCCTCGCTCCCTTCCCCCTCTTCTACGCGGCACCGTCATAGCACCTGTGGGCACCCAGCTGTGACAGCTTATGGGTTCACGGCTGGGCACGCACCGCGCATTCACAAGTCGCGCTGCGCTCTGCTATTGGCCAGGCAATCTTCTGGGACCTGTGACGTGTCACAGAAGATCACTGGCAGGGTAGAGGCTCCTAGGGCGAGAGGAGGAGTCACCTAGGCAGCCAAGAAGCGGAAGCGGGACAGGAAGTCCCACTAAAAAGAATGTGCACACCCCCAAAAAACATGACATGCCAATTGTGACATGTCAGAGGGCCAGGAGTGCTTAAAGCGGAAGTTCCACTTTTTGGGTTAAGTGGACCTTCACTCTCTGCACCCACTTTCCATAATACAGTATTACTCCTTCCCCTGCTTCTGATTGTTTACCTCACTGTTGTAAATAAGCGTATATTGACCACCCTTATCAGGAGGTCACAAATATTCCGGTAAGCATGTGGGACTGCAAACTTGCAAACGTGACTCACTATATGAGCCTCTTTTCTTTTGGACTTTTAGTCATTTTTCTTTTACCACTTATATGTAAAATAACATATCTATTTTGTTGCTACATAAGCACCGTGATATTTATTGTTTATTCCTGAGCATTTATGATAGTTGTCATTAACCACTTGGGATCCGCGCTATTGCAAAATGACGGCAATAGCGCGGACCCACATTTTCGGGACTACGTCTATTGACGTAGTCCCGGTTACGAGCGGCCTGCGCGCCCCCTGAGGGGCGCGCGCGGCGCGCTCTGTGATCGGCGAGTCCGTGAGACTCGCCTGATCACCGATCCGTGTAAGGGGTCGATCCCGACCCCTTATCACGTGATCAGCTGTCAGCCAATGACAGCTGATCATGTGATAAAACGGAGCCGGTAATCGGCTAGTATTCCTCCTCGCGCTGACAGCGCGAGGAGAAAAAAAAAAAGCCGATCGCCGGCGGCCGTGTTCGGGACATCAGTCCCGATCACGGCCAGCAATATAAAAGGACACCTGCCCCCTGCCAGTGCCCACCTGCCACCCGCAGTGCCATCCTGAATAAAGTAAGTGCCCCCCTGTCAGTGCCACCCAGCAGTGCCCATAGTGCCCACAGTGCCACCCAGCAGTGCCCACAGTGCCACCCAGCAGTGCCCACAGTGCCACCCACAGTGCCACCCAGCAGTGCCACCCAGCAGTGCCACCCAAAATCTGCCTCAGGTGCTGCACCCCAGTGCCGCCCATCAGTGCCCAGCAGTGCCGCCCATCAGTGCCCAGCAGTGCCGCCCATCAGTGCCCAGCAGTGCCACCTATCAGAGCCACCTATCAGTGCCACCTATCAGTGCCCATCAGTCCCATCTATCTGTGGTACCTATCAGTGCCCATCCGTGCCACCCATCCGTGCCACTTATCCGTGCCACCCATCCGTGCCATCTTATCTGTGCCCATCTTTGCCCATCAGTGCCGCCTTATCTGTGCCCATCGGTGCCGCCTTATCTGTGCCTATTAGTGCCGCCTTAACTATGCCTATCAGTGCCCACCAGTGCAGCCTATCAGTGCCCACCAATGCAGCCCATCAGTGCCCACCAATGCAGCCCATCAGTGCCCACCAATGCAGCCTATCAGTGCCGCCTAATCAGCGCACTTCAATGAAGGAGAAAAATGACCCGTTTGCAAAATTTTATAACAAACTATTAAAACATGATTTTTTTTTTTTTTTTTTTGCATCTTTTTTTGTTTGTTTAGCAAAAAATAAAACTCCGAGCTGTGACTAAATACCACCAAAAGAAAGCTCTATTTGTGGGAAAAAAATGATAAAAATTTCATTTGGGTACAGTGTTGTATGACCGCGCAATTGTCACTCAAAGTGCATCAGCGCTGAAAGCTGAAAATTGGTCTGGGACTGAGGGGGGTTTAAGTGCCCAGTAAGCAAGTGGTTAAGGTTCAGCAAACAATTTCATTCACATAAGCACTGCACTGTTTGAACTTATATTTATGTTGAATGCTGGTATCAGGGCATAGTGCACAGCTGCTGTTTATGAATCATTTCCACCATAATCGAAGATTATATCTCCTTTTTATTAAGTGAGGTAATCGGCACGCCAATAGTCCATTGAGCACGCAGGCGCCTGACATAGAACCTGCCATTTAGTGATCGCAATTCTATGTAATAAATGCACACAGGGTGACCCTAGCCTTTAAGACTTTTCAAGTCACTTTACAAGTGTGTATCAGAACAAAACGTCAGATGTGATGAAACGCATAGGGCGGAGCCATGTACACACGCTACCACGCATGCGCAGCCGCACGACAGCCATATTTGTTGTTGGAAGCCTGGTCTGTTGGCGTTCCTCATGCCAGATACATGCCTGATATCATTACAAACATGTGAGTGCATCTTTTGTGTAATAAAGTGATGATAGTTTTAACAATATTACACTATTGGAGTGCTTTGCTTTTATATCTGGCCTGGTGCTGCTCTGGAATGGGTGTTAAGCCTTTACTGTCGCTGCTTGGTTGCTGGAGCTGTTTTGGTTGCCATCCTTAAATGGACCCTCCTGCCTGCCTGAGATGTGGATTTGCTTTGTAAAAAGATTGCATGCTGACCACTCTTATCAGGGGATCACACTCTATCTGGTAAGCAGTGCATGTTAGTGAAGTGTGTCGCCTGTCTTTCTTTTGCAGGGACGGACTGACAACTCATGGGGCCCCTGGGCAATAGGAGATTATGGGGCCCGCAGGCAATCAGAGATTATGGGGCCACACAGTATACAAAAACACACACACACAGTATACAATCACACAGTATACACATACATGTATACATAGTATACACAGACATGTTTCTATTGGCTGAGAAGGTACTGGAGAGGATTTTTACATACTGTCCCTGGTTTTACTGAGGCTGGCAACCCTGATGGGGCCCCCTAGTGGCCTGGGGCCCCCGGGCCGTGCCCGAGTGGCTGAATGGTCAGTCCGCCCCTGGTTGTGGGATCACTGAAATAGATATTTCTTGACCTTTTTTAGACTTTGGTTACTATCTATATATTTCTTCACTCTACAGAATATTGAAGTTCAATTACATATAGTATTTGAGCATTTGAGTGCCCACTATTGTTTTATCATGTATTAGGTGTTTTGTATCAGGACACAGTATACAGCAGCTATGTATTTTTTATTCTAGCACAGATTTACACCAATTTTTGCACTTGCATACACATGACCCAGGAATCGAAAGATAAGCAAAAGATATATATAAGAAAGATCTTTAATTGTGCTGGAAATATGATTACTTTCACTGCTTAGATATCATTAAAAATATTTTACTTGTTATATTTTTTTATGTTATAATAGAACTGAGCCCTTAAATACAAGCTACAATAGAAATTGTCCCGGATCTGTTCCTGAAAACACATTCATGATACAAAGCAGCCATTCTATTCACGCTCCATTAGCGGCCCTGCTCACAATGCAGTGAATTATTGACAAGTCAGAAAGTGAGTGAGATGGCTCTGAAGCTATTAAAGTGTGCAGCAAATTGTCATTGATCCTAGAGGTTTATAGATCCTAGAAGTTTCTGGATAGATCCTAGAAGTTTCTGGATGAATAGATGACAATGAATATCAGAACCAAACATATTATCTTTGAAACAATCCTGCACCCAACAATCACTAATAGATTTTTATTTTTATTTTTAAAGTGTTGTTTTATCTGGAATTAATTTTGATTATGAGTGTATATTTATTTTTGTACATGCAGTGATCAGGATTGTATACCATTGAATTTTTTTACATGTTCAAAAAAAGAGACTTAGGGTGCATCTGAAGACTATATATATATATATTTTTTTTTTTTTTGATTGGAGGAAGATTTCTGTGGAGAGATTTCCCTTCACTTCCTGTCTTAGCGACACAATAGGCAGTGAGAAGAATCCCCTTAAATAGAGTGAAATAGGGGACATAAACAGCATTAATTCCCTTCTGTATTATTTTTGCTACATTTTTTGAGGGGGGGGGGACTTTTAGTTTATTAAAAGTCAGCAGCTACAATAATTATAGCTGCTGACTTTTAATAAACAGCCACTTACTTGTCTCACAGTGCAGCGATGAGGGCACCGGGGCATTGCTCCTCTCCCCCTCCTCTACACGGTGCCTTCATAGCACCTGTGGGCACTTGGGCATGACAGCTTACGGCTTCAAGGACGGGCACGCACTGCGCATGCGCGAGTCACGCTGCGTTCTTCTATTGGCCAGGCAATCTTCTGGGACCTGTGATGTGAAGAGGAGGAGGAAGTGGGATAGGAAGGCCCACTAAAAAGATACACCCCCCCAACCAAAAAAATATAAAAATGACATGCCAATTGTGACATGTGAGGGGGCGAGGAGTGCTTAAAACGGAAGTTCCACTTTTGGGTGGAACTCTGCTTTAAGTGGTTAAGTGGACCTTCTCTCTCTGCACCCACTTTCCATTATACAGTATTACTCCTTCCCCTGCTTCTGATTGTTCATCTCACTGTTGTAAATAAGCGTATATTGACCACCCTTATCAAGAGGTCACAAATATTCTGGTAAGCCTCGCATGAGAATGGATGGTGTCACCTTTGGCTGCTTTCGGAATTCCAATTTCCATCACACCATGTGGGACTGCAAACTTACAAACTTGACTCACTATATGAGCTTCTTTTCTTTTGGACTTTTATGCCACGTGCAGACGATCGGACATTCCGACAACAAAATCCTGCATTTATTTCCGACGGATGTTGGATCAAACCTTGTCTTGCATACACACAGTCGCACAAATGTTGTCGGAAATGCCGAACGTCAAGAATGCGGTGACGTACAACACGTACAATGAGCCGAGAAAAATTAAGTTCAATAGTCAGTGCGGCTCTTCTGCTTGATTCCGAACATGTGTGCGTCGGAATTGTGTAAACACGCTCAGAATTAACGACAATGGATTTTGTTGTCAGAATATTTGAGAACCAGCTCTCAAATTTTGTTTGTCGGAAATTCCAACAAAAAATGTCCGATGGAGCCTACACACGGTCAAAGTCTCCGACAACAAGCTCAAATCAAACATGTGTTGTCGGAAATTCCGACCGTGTGTACGTGGCATTAGTCATTTTTCTTTCACCACTTGTATGTAAAATCACATATCTATTTTGTTGCTACAATTTTTGAAGAGGGGGGGAGTGGGTACCTGGTTTTGACAGGAACCCCCTCCCACCTCCGAATGGATCGCCTACGGTACATCCATCAGAAATTCTCCTCCCCTCCCCCCGCTGCCCACAACCTTCTGGGACACATAACAGTTCCCACGAAAGCTGCAGGACCATTCACAAAGGGCAGCATGGTTCATGCATGTGCAAGGAACCCAGTGAGAATCACATCTGGCTGCCCACAGGAATCATGCCAGTATCAGGAACCTGAAGATCGGTGAAGAACTATTTGAAGAACAGGTGAGCACAGTGCTGGACCCCTGGACAGGTGAGTGTTCTTATGTATAAAAGTCAGCAGCTACAGTATTTGGAGATGGTGAGTTTAAATTTTCTTTTCAAGCAGGGCGGAAAACTGCTTTAAAGCTAAAATTAAGTTTGAAGATATTTTGCCTTCCCTGAGGCTCCCTTTCTCTCCTTATCAAAGCATGGCGCTCGCAGTTCACCTATTTTGCAGCCTTACCAGCTCCGCTCAAGCCTTGCGTTCCACAGAGCTTCAGATGTCAATTCCGGTTTCCCTCTGGCACAGGGAAAATGGAAGTAACCTCTTAACTAGAACAACACTCTGTGAGCACACATATAGTCCCATTTCATTTACCACCACCCTGCATACATTGGAGGTGACGGGTGTTATTTTGGTTGATTTGAGGGATAATGCCCACAGAGCGTTTACTTTGAACTTTTTGAGATGGGAATGAGGGACACCTTTTATCAAAAGTATGTAGCCATAGAACACACCCCCTGCCATGCCCTTTTTAATGGAGAATTGTGCCAATAATTGATTGGTTAAACCCACAAGTGCTTTTTTACCACTACTATTCCTTTATATTGGCTTTTGACATTTACAAATGCAGCAATTTAGAATTTGGAGGAAAGGTTTAGCACTGGGAAACACTTTTTGAAAGATAAAAAGTGCATTTTATATACAACTATATAGATGAGACCAAAATGAGGGACAAATGATTGGGAAAGAGGGACAGAGGGACACTGTTCCAAATCAGTGACAGTTGGGAGGTATTCATCTGTCCTATCTTCCCCGACATGAACCCACTATGTTTACACTTTGGCAAATGCACAACTATTCCTCCCCTCGGGGCAGAGTATGTACATAACTTGTATTGTTTGAGAAACTTTGTATTACTTAGATACGGATTCAGTAGAAGTAATCTGACATTTGTGTATTAAACACTCAAAGGGATTAGCTGCATGTAGACACCACAGTACAAAGTATACAGCGACACAGGAAAACAACCACAAAAGACAGAGTAGTGCACACAAGAAACTATCACCAGCCCACAAAGAGATTAAATCTGAGTAAAGCTGCCCATACACTGTTCATTTCCACCATCCACACAAACCAGGCATAGTGCACACCCCCAAATGTGCCACTGGCGTTGAAGGTCCCATTTCCGCAACTTAGTGCATACACAGCCACGCACATGGAATTTTCTTCCTTTTCAGTGGCTCAAAAACTAAACAGTCTAGGGATGTCTTTTTTGAATTTTTATTGTTGAACTCTGATGGGTATGGGGAAGACATGGGCTATCCCAAAAGAACTGAATCAACCAAGGACACCTCTCTTCTCACTATTCTGACAGAGACATTTCACGCAGTTCGATACTTGCTGGGAGAATGCCTAGGACTTGCCTCTTTGTAGTATTGAGAACTGCACACAGTCTTTAGACCCTAGGATCATGTCAGTGCTCACATTGTCACAGGATCAGTTGCCTCTTTCTGATATCCACTGGGCTCTTCAGTGAGGAAGACTTATCTTAAGACTCAGGATACTACAAGGCCACGGGACACTCTTTCCTCCAGCCTCCACCTGATATCCTCCAGTAAGATCTCCAGAACGTAGGCAGAAATCCCAGACTTTAGAAAATAGTCCCCCACAGCTTAGACTAAAGCCTAGATAACCTCCTAGAAGCAACCCCAACAGACTGCCCAGAGGGACAGATTCCCTCAGAGAGGGGACTTCTCTGGCAGGACTGAACCCAGGATCCAACACTCTCTGGCTTCAGACTATGTATGGGCTCTCCAGCCACCTACTGGACACACCTCTTCAGTGATTGGCTAGGCTCCATAAATATTCAGGATGCTCACCTATCCTTCCTCCCACTGTAATTCTGGGATCCTCTAGAATAGGGAGGAAGCAATCAGACCCAGGGCTGGATTAACGTAGGGGCTATTGGAGCTGCAGCTCCAAGGCCCCTATCTTAATATAGGCCCAGCCACCCAAAAAGGACAGACTTCTCATGGAAAGCAATGGGCCAACGGGAAGAGATTTCCCCTGACAGGCCCTGCATTCCACATGCACCGCCTGGGCAAGGTGGTGGGATTGATAATGGGCACTACATGAGCAGTCCTAACAGAAGACTGGGGCATGCCAATGCAGGGCTCTTACAGAAGTCTGGGGCTTCCAAAGTGTTAGGCCTGTGCAGCTGCACTTTTTCAGCTCAGAGTGCATGCCAATACACGGCACTTACAGAAACTTGGCAAATCAAATGCCAGCTCCTGGAAAGCAGAAGGGTGCCCAGTAAAAGGTCCACCAAAATCCTCGGCACCAAGCACATGATGCTCTTAATCCGGCTCTGATCAGACCAGCAGCCTGTGAAACACTGAGCAGACCAGAACAATCAACCCCCTGCTCTACTGATTGCAGAGGAGCTCAAATAAATTTGCCTAGTAACCTACACTAACTGGGAGGGTACTACATGGGTGACTGGAGGTCCAGCTTGGACCAATGTAAATATGAATCTGCCATACTTGTGGGATCTCCGTGGAAGCTTGAAATCACTGTGGTAGGCACCACTACTCCAGTGATCACCACTAGCTTCTGGCTCCTGTGCAGAGCCACTGCCCCGCTGCTTACCGCACACAGGAGGTTGCTTGCTCGACACAAGTACCATTCAAGGAAGAACACGTTACCGCTAGGACAAACAGAATACAATTGTTTTTTATTTTGCCCCATTTACACTGCAATGCAGTCCGGAGGTGCAGTGAGCTGCAATATAAAGCAGACATGCAGCGTTTTATCTCAGTATACGGGAAGGCACTGCATGTCACCGCACAGCAGCACAAAGCACCGCAGTTCTGTGCAGTGACACAAATAAAGTGTCACTTTTTGCATTTCAAATAAAGTTGACAAAAAAGGGAATTGTGTGATGTGCTAAAATGTACATCACACCACCTTATCACCACAGTTCAGTGCAGTCGAAACTGACAGATATAGTGAATGCAGGGTCCTGGATTTAGAAACGCTAAACACACAGTGACATTTCAATAAAGTTCTTTAAAGTAAAAAATGAAACAGTACAATGTGCTGTGTTGGGAATTGCTCTGATATTTTTTTTTAAGGCGGACCTCCTCTTTAAGCTGGCTACACATCATTTTGTTAGAAATGTTAGGTTTGAAGAACGTTCATTCAATTTTTTTAATCATCGGTGGGGTCAAATGCATGGTTGTTTTCAATCTAAGTAAACTTGAAGGACCCAGATGGAAAACTTCTTGAACGTATGAATTTCTAAAGCTGCCCATGGATGGATCGAAATTCGGCCAGTTCAGCACAGATTAGCTGGATTTAGACCCATCTATGGCTGTTCCATCTTAATAGAAGTTGATCTAACTATCCATTTCTGTAGAATGGGACTCTTGGAAAAATTTTGCTCATCCGCCAGCTACAGCCACTGACCAATGTGCTCTGACAGCAGAGGAGTTAGAATACAAAGGCACAGCGAGGAGGATCCCTCCATCCACAAAACTCTGGGGTTGATTTACTAAAGGCAAATAGATGGTGCCCTTTGCCAAGTGCAGTTGCTCCAGAGCTTAGCAAACGAGGTAAAGCTTCACTTTACAAAGAATATCCAATCACATGCAAGGAAAAAATAAATAAAAAAAACACATTTTTGCTTGCACATAATTGGATGATGGAAATCAGTAGAGCTTCTGCTCATTTACTAAGCTCTGGAGCAGCTGCTCTTGTAGAGTGCAACTGCACCTTGAAAAATGCATAGTCTATTTACCTTTAGTAAATCAACCTCTGTTCGTTTTCTTCTGATAAAAAGCAAAAAAAAAAAAAAAAGTGTCTATGGCCAGCCTAACTGTAAATGTGCGTTTCATTTGGAAAGTCTATTCATTTCAAAATTAAAGGGATTGTAAAGTGAATTTTTTTTTTTTTTTAAATAACAAACATGTTATACTTACCTCCACTGTGCAGCTCGTTTTGCACAGAGTGGCCCCGAACCTGCTCTTCTGGGGTCCCTCGCGGCTGTCTCGGCTTCCTCCTGCAGGTGCTTCTCACATTCATGTGAGATCCCTCGCATGGTGAGAAGCATCTGCGGGCGCGCTCCCGTGATACAGCCGGCGGCTATAGCCACTCGCTGTATCACACGGCCCTGCCCCCCGGCGCTCTGCGTCAGTGGATGTGATTGACAGCAGCGTGAGCCAATGGCTGCGCTGCTTTCTATCCATCCACTACAGCCAATCAGCGGCCAGGCTGAACGGTGGAAAGGACGTCGGGGGACGAGCGCGGTACTTTCGAGGGGTGAGGTAAGTAAAACGGGGGGGGGGGGGCTGGGGCGCCGGGACTGTCAGATGTTTTTTCACCTTAATGCATAGAATGCATTAAGGTGAAAAAACATTTACCTTTACAACCCCTTTAAATGTTAAAGACAAACAATATTTTAAAGTGTTTTTGAATTAAATTTGTCAAATCATCAAATGTACTGGAAATTTTACTATGACTGTTCATACAAATTTCATTTGAAAATCTGCCAGTGCATATGACCAGTTTGAGGAGTCAGTTTACTAAAGGCAAATAGACTGTGCACTTTGCAACGTGCAGTTGCTTCAGACCTTAGTAAATAAGGTAAAGCTTCACTTTACAAAGAATATCCAATCATGTACAAGGAACATAAAAAAAAACATTTTTGCATGCACATGATTGGATGATGGAAGTCAGCAGAACTTCATTTACTAAGCTATGGAGCAACTGCTTCTGCAGAGCGCAACTGCACTTTGCAAAGTGCACTGTCTATTTGCCTTTAGTAAATCAACCCCTTACAGTCACTGGGTTTGATTTACTAAAGACAAATAGACTGTGCAGTTTCCAAAGTGCAGTTGCTCCAGAGCATAAAGCGAAGTTCCTCTCAAAAGTGGAAGCTCCCCTTATCTGACTCCTCCTCCCCTCCGGTGCCACATTTGGCACCTTTCGGGGGGAGCGGGTACCTGTTTTTGCCAGTTTCCCTTACAGACAATGTGGGGAGCATAGTGCCCTCTCACCCTTCTGTCAGGTCCTGTTCCAAGCCACATTCCTGTCTGAATAATGTGTCTGAGTTTCAGAGGGACTGTCCGAGTGAATCCCAGACAGGTGGCAACCCTAGGCAGCACCCAAGAGCTGGTGGAAACAGCTTGGGGGCCAACATTGATGGATTTTAGGACAGGTAGGTGTCCTGATATTAAAAGTCAGCAGCTACAGTATGTGTAGCTGCTGACTTTTAATTTTTTGCTGGGGGAACTCTGCTTTAATAAATGAGTAAATGTTCTGCTGACTTCCATAATCCAATCATGTTCAAGCAAAAAGGCTGTTTGTTTTTATTTTCCTTGCACGTGATTGGGTATTGTTTGCAAAGTGAAGCCTCACCTCATTTACTAAGCTTTGGAGCAACTGGACTTTGCCTTTAGTAAATCAGCCCCAATGATCCAGTGAGGACACGGGGACTGCCCCGCCGCCTGCAGTCTTTACACAGCGTGAAACATGTTGTGAACATAATAATCTATTTTAGATCATGGCAGCGAGTATCAAACAGCAGATCCTCTGTGCCGCAGAGCTCAGCTCTGGATTGCCCTCCTGACAAACATTGTTCTCTTGTTTCTCTTCTGGTATGTCCCTCCTCCTGTCCCCCTCCCTCAGTCCCTGCTCCTTTGTAAAGTTGACCGGAATCATTAACAGATTACCCTTTAACAGAGGGAAGCTCTGTAGGGGAACATGTTCACACTTGCCGGAATATCCAGGGAGTAATTGCACAAGATCTCTTTTGTTTAATACCCTTCTCGATTTCTCTGCACGTTAACCTTCTGTGAGCAGCTAGAAGTCCGAAGGAGTCGACTGCATTTTATCCTTGGAGCAACCCAGCCCTTCGCAGCCCAGGTCGCAGGATTTGGTGCCCCGAAGCCAAACTAGATCCTCGCTGAACTAAGAGGAAGGCACTGTATAACAGGTAATGATATACTGTACAGTATATGGCATGAGGCTTAAAAAGGGGCCCATTCACACTAAAGCGTTCTATTGCGTTAGCAGGAATTTAATTAAGGTGGGCCGTTCATTATAAATGGGCTGCCAGTGCAACACTATAGATGAAAAATATGCATGACTTTTTTTTTTTTTACAATATTTTTATTGAGATTTTCACATAGTAGCCAATAAAATCTATGACATTTCTTGTTATTTATAAAAAAAAAAGAAACTTACAGTAGGAGATCAGGTGAGTTACGTTAACATGCGTTAACAAGTCATACTGGAACTTGAACAGTGAACTTAATGTTAGTACCGTGTGTGTGGAAGCAAAAACCTTTTTATTATTTTTTTTTTTAGCTACTTCAATACCGGGCACTTACACCCCCTTCCTGCCCAAGCCAATTTTCAGCTTTCATCGCTGTCGCTGTTTTAATGACAATTGTGCGGTCATGCAACACTGTACCCAAACAGAATTTTTAGGTGCCACTGCTGGGCACTGATACGTGGCACTGATGGGCACTGATATGCGGCACTGATAGATGCCATTGAAAAGCATCACTGATGGCACTGGCAGGCATTGGGGATGGCCACTGATTGGCAGCTGCCTGGGCACTAATTGGTAGCTGCCTGGGCACTGATTGGCATTTCCCTGGTGGTCTAGGGTGGCATACCTGGTGGTCCAGTGTGGTGGCATCCCTGGTGGTCCTGGTGGCATCCTGGTGGTCATGGATGGGCATCGGGAGGGGGGGGGCTGTGCTGATAAACAATCAGCACAGACCCCCCCCCCCATCAGGAGAGCAGCTGATCGGCTTCCCTCTACTCACGTCTGTCAGACGCGAGTGAGGTAAAGCCGATCAACGGCTCTTCCTGTTTACATCGTGGTTACCGTGATTGGACATGGCTGATCACGTGGTAAAGAGCCTCCATCAGAGGCTCTTTTCCAAGATCGTATAGCGGTGTCAGACTGACACACCGCACCAGAGATCGCCGTGATGCGCGCCCCCACAGGCCCGTGTGAGCGGTCGTTCTGGAGGGCTGTCATATGATGTCCACCCAGAATGAGAGCCACGCTGCCCAGCTGTCATATGACGGTGGGTGGGCTGCAAGCATTTAAATACATTGCATCACACAAGATAAATGCATTATATGCGGTGTGTAGTGTATTGGATTCTACTGTACAATGCACTGGGGGGCCATTCGCAATCAATGGCACCTCAACGCACCACACATAGAACAGGTGCGTTGCCATGCATTGTGATAGTGTGCATGTATTTTAATCTGCATTGCTACAATACATATGTGTGTATGAGCCCTCAAACTGTATGTTAACTCTAAGGCCACGTACACACGCGGGGACTGTTCGCCCAACTTTGTCCGTCAAACAGTTTCGGCAAACAGTCCGCTCAAAATTAGCATGGACGGACATGGCCACACACGGCGGACGAACAGTTTGCTGAAACCGTGCGCGATGACGTGAACGGCACGTACGACGGGACGAAAAATACGACGTCCTATACACTGCATTATAACTTTCGGCGTGTAAATCCTTTCTGAGCATGCGCAGAACTTAGTTTGACGAACAAGCCTACACACGAGGGGACTGTTCGCTGAAACAAGGTTTCAGCGGACAGTTTTTCGGAATTTCCGAAAAACCTTGTTCAGCGGACTGTTCGCTGAAACTGTCCGCTGAAAGCCCACACACGAGCGGACTGTTTGCCGAAACACTGTTCAGCGGACAAAGTTGGGCGAACAGTCCCCGCGTGTGTACGCGGCCTTACAATGAACTTCTCTTATTTGCTCCCTTTTGGTTTGTTAAATATACCATTAAAAGTTTATTCTTATATGTGTTTGAAAAGTGCAAAAACAATACTGTTGATCCTGCCAGGCATCCAGTGCTGTCCTGTGCACTCAGCAGTGTTATCTCAAAGGCCTGGTTCACACCTATGTGTTTTTTAGTGCTTTTTACAGAAACGCACTACAGTCCATTTAAGATGGTTTCCTATGGGACATATTCACATCTATGCTTTTTTCAGCTGCTGTGTTTTAGGAGAGGGTCAGGGACTTTTTAAATTCCAAACGGTGCATTTTGGATTCAATAGACTTTAATAAAGAAGCTGCAGAAAAGCATGTAGTGCTTTATTGCTGCGATTTTGACTTTAAGGCCGGGTTCACACCGCTGCGATGCGGGAACGCCGCGAATCCGCGGCGTTTACCCGCATCGCACACCTCCCGCCGGCAGTTCACACTGCCCTATGCGGATGGCTGGGAGTGTCAATGTTATGTTAATGACACCCCCAGATTCGTCTGCATATCGCAGTGCGATCTGCCGACTCGCACAGGAATCGGATCGCATGGTGTGAACCCCCATGCGATCCGATTCTGTTACGGACCAAAAAAAGGGTCCCGTGCGAGTTTGCTGCGGGAGCGATGCGAATTCAGCCATACTATCTGTATGGCTGTACTCGCATCGCTACGGAGATCGGATGTGATTTGCGGTGCGAATCACATCCGGATCTCCCCCCGCAGCAGTGTGAACCCAGCCTTAATCTACCCAACAACAAATTGGCCCAAAAAAGCATAAAACATTAAAAATACTGCAAAAAAGTGTGGCCAAAAACACACCACTGATTGGCAGCTGCCTGGGCACTAATTGGTAGCTGCCTGGGCACTGATTGGCATTTCCCTGGTGGTCTAGGGTGGCATACCTGGTGGTCCAGTGTGGTGGCATCCCTGGTGGTCCTGGTGGCATCCTGGTGGTCATGGATGGGCATCGGGGGGGGGGGGGCTGTGCTGATAAACAATCAGCACAGACCCCCCCCCCATCAGGAGAGCAGCTGATCGGCTTCCCTCTACTCGCGTCTGTCAGACGCGAGTGAGGTAAAGCCGATCAACGGCTCTTCCTGTTTACATCGTGATTACCGTGATTGGACATGGCTGATCACGTGGTAAAGAGCCTCCATCAGAGGCTCTTTTCCAAGATCGTATAGCGGTGTCAGACTGACACACCGCACCAGAGATCGCCGTGATGCGTGCCCCCACAGGCCCATGTGAGCGGTCGTTCTGGAGGGCTGTCATATGATGTCCACCCAGAATGAGAGCCACGCTGCCCAGCTGTCATATGACGGTGGGTGGGCGGCAAGCAAATACATTGCATCACACAAGATAAATGCATTATATGCGGTGTGTAGTGTATTGGATTCTACTGTACAATGCACTGGGGGGCCATTCGCAATCAATGGCACCTCAACGCACCACACATAGAACAGGTGCGTTGCCATGCATTGTGATAGTGTGCATGTATTTTAATCTGCATTGCTACAATACATATGTGTGTATGAGCCCTCAAACTGTATGTTAACTCTAACAATGAACTTCTCTTATTTGCTCCCTTTTGGTTTGTTAAATATACCATTAAAAGTTTATTCTTATATGTGTTTGAAAAGTGCAAAAACAATACTGTTGATCCTGCCAGGCATCCAGTGCTGTCCTGTGCACTCAGCAGTGTTATCTCAAAGGCCTGGTTCACACCTATGTGTTTTTTAGTGCTTTTTACAGAAACGCACTACAGTCCATTTAAGATGGTTTCCTATGGGACATATTCACATCTATGCTTTTTTCAGCTGCTGTGTTTTAGGAGAGGGTCAGGGACTTTTTAAATTCCAAACGGTGCATTTTGGATTCAATAGACTTTAATAAAGAAGCTGCAGAAAAGCATGTAGTGCTTTATTGCTGCGATTTTGACTTTTAATCTACCCAACAACAAATTGGCCCAAAAAAGCATAAAACATTAAAAATACTGCAAAAAAGTGTGGCCAAAAACACACCACAAAAAGCACTGCAGAAGCAGATCAAAAGCAAATTGCATAGGTGTTAACCAGGCCAAAAAGTCTCATCTTCCTGCTGAGGTCACCTTTGTGAACTATGGCCCACATCCTAAGGCTCGGTTCACGCAGGGGCGACTTGTCCAGGCGACTTCGCCGTCTGACAAGTCGCGCTCCGCTCTGTACTATGGAACCGTTCTAATAGGAGCGACTCAAGTCGCTCCGACTTAGAAAAAAGGTTCCTGTACTACTTTGGGGCGACTTGCATTGACTTCTATACAGAAGTCGTTTTGCAAGTCGCCGCTGATCGTGTGCAGGTCGCGGCACTGCAAGTCGTGCCGCCCCTGTGTGAACCGAGCCTTACGGTGTTATGAACAGGACAGGGTTTTCTGTAGTCCTGCCCTGAGGTAAATCGGGTACAGAATGTCAGCAATGTCACCAGGAAGGAAGTGCCCTTACTGGCAGGACCTCCTGGTGAAAATAATGCCTCACACACAGTCAGACTTTCCGACGACAAAATCCATCTGATTTCTTGCAACGGATTTTGGCCGAAACTTGTGTTGCATAAACACGGTCACACAAAGTTGTCGGAAAATCTGATCGTTCTGAACGAGGTGACATCAAACACGTACGTCGGGACTATAAAGGAGCCAGTAGCCAATAGCTTTCATCTCTTAGTTTATTCTGAGCATGTATGGCACTTTGTCTGTCGGAATTGTCTGCACACGATCGGAATTTATTCAATCGGATTTTGTTGTCGGAAAATTTTAGATCCTGCTCTCAAACTTTGTTCCGACAACATGATCCAATCGCACATTTTCCCTTGTATTTTCCATGTGTATGGGGCATAAGGGGAAAGAAGTCTGAAAAAGAGAAAACTAATGTTGCATTGTGTTACATTTTTGTTTTTGGGCTTATATACACTTTAATTGTACTTATTTTAGGGCCGGTTCACACAGCAGGCGAGGCGAGGCGACTCCGACTTGCCTCGCCGCGACCTGCCGCGGCCTCAGCGGCGACTTGCAAATGACTTCTGTATAGAAGTCAATGCAAGTCGCCCCGAGGTCGCCCAAAAGTAGTACAGGAACCTTTTTTCTGAGTCGGAGCGACTCGAGTCGCTCCTCTCAGAACAGTTCCATTGTACAGAACGGGGGCGACTTGCGAGAGCGAGGCGAGGCGAGTCGTGTCGCCTCGCATCGCCCGCTGTGTGAACCGGCTCTTATTCATATGTTTTGTACTCACAATACAAAAAATTTACTCAACACACTGCAAAGCACAAAGACAAAATGCATGAAATCTTCTCTCTGAAAGAGAATAGAATAATAGCCGTACCACACTCATATATAAACACAATCTCTCTACGTCAAGAGTGCATAACTTCAATACACATTATAAACAGTCTTTCTCAACCTTGTTTGACACCTTTTATAGTGTAAGCAAAATCTCGAGACACCCCAGTCTAGAAAAAAAAACTTCATTGTGACTTATCAATGGGAAACCTGAGCCTGGGATGATATAGACAACCACCTTGATGACATTAACTTCACATCAGAGTCCCCCATCACATCAGAGCCTTCCTTTCATATCAAAGTCCCCCTTATACATTAGAGGTCCTCCATCATACCAGAGTCCCCCCATCAAATTAGAGATCCCCCCATCACATCAGAGCTTTTCTTTCACATCAACCCCCCCCCCCCCCCCAATACATTAGAGGTCCTCCATCATACCAAAGTTCCCCCATCAAATCAGAGACCCCCCCCCCATTACATCAGAGCCTTCCCTCAACATCAATGTCCCCCCTGTACATTAGAGGTCCTCTATCATACCAGCGCCACTCCATCACATCAGAGTGCCCCCTATATATTAGAGGTCCCCCATCACATCAGAGTACCCACTATACATTAGAGGTCCCCTATCACATCAGAGTGCCCTCTATACATTAGTGGTTCCCCTCCCCATCAGATCAGAGTACCCTCATGACAATGTCCACCCCCCCCCCCCCCCCCGCCCCGATCACAGTCCACTCAACAATCTGTGATCCAAAGAAAACTGGGTCTCACAGCACCCTGGGGAAACCCAAATAGCACCCTGGTTGAGAGACACTGTTATAGACGATAAGCATGTGATAGCATGAGAGGCAGTGAAGAATATCTAAAGCCCAAAATGTTTTATTTTTTTTGCTTTCTGTATCTTGTTGAAAGAATAATTGGTGTGGGAGTGCTGGGGTAGACGCTCATGCTAGCCCTTAAAGTGGTTGTAAACCCTTACCACACACTTTGACCTACAGGTAAGCCTAGATTAAGGCTTACCTGTAGGTCCAAGAAATATCTCCTAAACATACACGGTTTAGGAAATATTTGCCGAAAGACAGGCACCGCTGTCTACGGCGCATGTGCCGTACACAGCGGTGTGCAGGCGCACTGAGCGCGCCGCCGTCAACGGCGATATGCAACGCGTGGCAGCTCCCGTGTGCATGCGCGGGAGTGACGTCATTGCGGCTTCACCGAATGACAGCGGCAGAGCAGCGAGACCCACCGAGAAGATGGATGCGCCGGACTACAGGGGACAGCGGTGACTTCGCTGGCTCCTGTGTCAGGTAAGTGACACATAATGGACTACTATGCGATGCATAGTAGTCCATTATGCTTTACCTTTGCACTGAATGAAAGAGGAAGTAAACTCATCAGGGTTTACTTCCTCTTTAAGCAGTTCCAAACCACAATAGCATAAATTGGACTATGTCGGTACTTGGTAATTTAAGCAAAGCAAAAAAAAAAGAAAAATTCATTAAAATCTCATATTTAATAAACACATAAGAAAATAACAAGACATCACATGTTAAAATATAATAATGTGTACACCACAGTTAGAGCGCTCCTAACGGATTCCCCACAGGGAGGGTTCAAACTTGGTGGCGCACAGGGTTTCTTCTGCTAGTTTCGTGGGGCAAACCGCTTCTCCAGGAGGATATCTATACAAAGTATAGCAAATAACATTTAAATAGTTAGGAAGCAAGAGCAGCATTTCATAAAAATAGCCATTTATATATATATAACCAAATTCATCACATAATTAAGGAAAGGAGGTCAGCTCACCACAAACTTGACAAATGGGTTGCAGGTAGGAAGGCCCCTATATTCCCCCTACGGCGGACATGGGGGATGATTAGCTAGCTTTCTGTATCTCACTGGGTACATTTCATTCACTTCCTGTCCCAGAGATACAATAGGAAGTGAGGAAAAATCTCTCTGAGGTAAGGTGAAATCCTTGAATATCGTCCCGTATAGGCCGGTACAACAGAAACCAGACTACTTTCAGCCAGTGTGTCCTGTTGAACAGGCATCTTGGAAAACCAATGGCTGAGAGCACTGAGCTTTAGAGCTACTGCATGTGGGCAAGGGCAAGATGAAAAACAATGGTAGAACATGGCTAAATCAAACTAATTGCAATAACAATGCAAATAACAACTGAGTGATAAAATGTCACAATGCCAAATCAGAATTTCTAGTCACCATAACCACATAGCAGTAACAAACACACCATAGTCCTAGTCCTCTCTATCATTGTAAAAATAATGAAAACCTATGGCAGTATACCTATCACTCATATTGCAGCCTCCTCAGGCTCTTGCATTTGTTCTCTGCGTACTAAAACATCACAAGTATGTGTTGTATAACAGCTTCCTGAGCTCTCTGCTATATTGTTATTAGTTACATTCTGAGTCTTTTTAGACTGTAGAACACCTCCCCTCTATGTTATATGAAAGAGAAAAGGGGGTATCCTGTAATCCTAACACATTTCCTCTCTTAAGATGACAATATTGCTGCTCTGTACATATAGTACAGTGAGTGAGAGCTGTGACACTAGGACAGGACATGTGTAAATGGTGTGATCAATAGACATAATTAAAGGGATGAAAAAATTAACAAAAAATAAAACGAATATCGCCAACGCAGGATTAGTAAACTGCAATAGATTATATTTTTATTCCTTGGCTTAGATGTGCTTTAGTGCCCACACACTGCCTCAACTGGATGGAACTGTGGCAGACAAGTATCTGCTCTTACAGAAGTGCAGTGGGATGGGGTGGGGGCCAACTAAGGTTGGGTACTTATAGTGCCCAAAGCTGTCTGGGACTGCAGCCATGTTACAAGAGATTGCCAGAGACTGCAGACATGATTCAAGAGATGGTCAGAGACTGCAGACATGATTCAAGAGATGGTCAAAGACTGCAGACATGATTCAAGAGATGGTCAGAGACTGCAGACATGATTCAAGAGATGGTCAGAGACTGCAGACGTGATTCAAGAGATGGACAGACTGCAGACATGATACAAGAGATGGATAGAGACTGCAGACATGATACAAGAGATGGGATAGAGACTGCAGACATGATACAAGAGATGGTCAGAGACTGCAGAAAGGCATGATTCAAGCAAAGTTGTACTTAGTCCAGACCAGGGATGTGCGGTGAGGTCAGTGGCTGGTGAGGCACTGGCTAGTATCAGAGCCAGATACACACAGGTTACATACACTCTGAACGTTAGAGCAAGAATAATAATTCTAGTACTAGACCTCCTCTGTAACTCTAAACCTGTAAAAAAAAATTAAAGTGTCACCTATTGAGATTTATAAGTACTGAAGTTTGGGCGTCATTCCAAGTGTGTGCAATTTTAAAGTGTGACATGTTAGGTAGCTATTTACTCGGCGTAGCATCATCTTTCACATTATGCAAAAAAATCGGGCTAACGATATTGTTTTTTTTTTTTTTTTCATTCATGAAACAGGTTTTTTCCCCAAAAAAATTTCTGCGCAAATACCATGTGACATAAAAAGTTGCAACGACCACCATTTTATTCCCTAGGGTGTCTACTATACACATAATGATTGGGGGGTTCTAAGTAATTTTCTAACAAAAAAAAGATGATTTTTACACGGAGGAGAGAAGTGTCAGAATTGGCCTGGGTGGCAAGGGGTTAATTAACATAAGTAAGTAATATACAAATAACTATTATATATTGTTTTTATTTTATTTTTTTCCATAAAGTTTTTATTGGAAGTAATAGAGAACACGCAAATGAAGAGTATTACAAAAACACATAATACAAGTCAAATGACAAAGGTCAAGGTATGTTAACGTAAATTATAGGTTATAAACATCAAAATGTTAATTGTTATTAAGCTAAAGAGAGGGAACCCTGTATCTGTGGAGTCAGGAACCTGTTGAATTTCATAAATTTTGATTGGACATGTGGGTTTGTTAATCCGTTTAAAAAAAAATGTTATGGGGAGGGTGTATTTGTTTTTAAGGAGGAGGATTCAGATTGTATGGAGGGTTCTAGGTGCGCAGGTTTCTGTATATCTAAGAGGATGTTTAGGGGTCAGGGATGAGGCTTGTATATGAAAAGAAGGGGGTGTTGTTTCGTTAAGGGGGTGAGAGGGGGTGGGGTGGATAAGAAGGGGGGTGTGGGGAAATTTCAAGGTTGCAGGTGAGGGTAAGGAACCGGGGGAGTGGTTGTTGTTCATCTCTCTCTCCCCCCGGTAGGGGAAGGTAAGGGGAATAATGTTTTTTATGGGATTGTGACTGATGAGGATAGCTCGCTGTTTTTGATATAAGTGGCTATTAGAGATTATATAAATTGAATCTGGATTTATGCAGGGGTGGTAGAGAAATGTCAGGCGGGTAGCGTGTGGTGGTGAGGTCTTTGTAGTCTGTTGTGGTCTGAAAGTGGGTCCAGCAGGCCCATTTGGATGAGAATTTAGCAGGTGTATCATGGGCAAACTGATGAGGCGTTCCATTTCAGCCATTCTTTGATTGATGGGGTGTGTGAGGTGCTCCAGTGTATTGGAATGCATTGTTTCGCCGCATTTTCCATGTGCATGGCTAAGGATTTAAAGTAGTTGCTATTCAATAAGGTGGTGAAGTATATGAGAAATTGTGCCGGAGAGAAGTCAAGTGTGTAAGTAGTTACTTTCTCTATAATTAGGTGGACTTCAACCCAGAAAGTTTGGATGGTGGGACAGTAGAAACCTTTACGGATCCCTTGTGAATGTTCGCTCGCTTGCTTTTCATGGTTCGCTCTGCCGAACCATGAAAAGATGGGTTTATTCCAGCTTTTTAGATCAGTGGTGAGGTTTTGTAGCATGGGTAGGTAGTTTTTTCTATAAAGATTATTAAGATATCGGGGGAGTTGGATTCCTAGGTAGGTTATTGCTTCTTCCTTCCATTGGAAGGGGATGTTTTTTTGGCATTGAGTGGCTGTGTGTTTGGGTAAAGAGATGTTCAGTGCGCAATTCTTGGATAAATTAATCTTAAGGTTAGAGATTAGTCTGCTAGTAGGTTGGGAAGAGATATGTGTGGCTCTGTAAGAAAGTGAAGTATATCGCCCTTGTTAGTCAGCCAGGGTGTCTGATATTTGAAGGGGGAGATTTCTGAACACTAAAATGGATGTTCCCTTGGTTTTGGATGTGGGGGGAGGTGGAATGATACATGGGGGAAGTGGAGATTTTCTAATTTGGATATGGTTTTTGATTTGAAGTGAGTCTCTTTTAGGAATATAACGTCGGCCTTCATGCAGTGCATGTTGGCTAAGATCTAAGACCAATTCTCTGGTATATTGAGGCCTTTTGCGTTTAAGGATATTAGCCTAAGTGATAAGGGTGTGGGTGAGTTCCTGGATTGAGCCATTTCTGAATGTGTTAGAAGTGGGAGGGATAAGAGCACATGGAGGTAGCAGGTTAATAGAGTTTGTGACCATGCTATGATTAGTCAGAGGGGGTTTGGGGGGGGGGGGGGTGAGAGATGGACAACTTGGGGGGGGGATTGGGTGTAGTTAAGGTAAGGAGATGGGGTGGTTAAGTGAGCACTAAGAAAGGGGCAGTATCAGGTGAAAGGCTGGGTAAGGAGAGGTAGGGTGGGAGGATGAGAGAGGGGGAGTAGAACGGGGGGTGAGAGAAGTTGTACGGGGGTTGAATCTGGAAGGTGAGAATAGACCAGCTATATCACCCTTTGGTATACGGAGGTCCGGATTAGTCAGCAAGAACTACCACAGTTCCCTGGGTGGAGGATTGGTAGGTTACGGCAGTGAGATGGATGGGGTCTCCGAAACCTATGAGGACAGAGGTGCTTATGTAGAGGTATGCAGAGAGCAAATTGAGGGAAGTAAGCAAGTGGATGGCATCTTCCGAGTGCAGGGTGAGTGCATTGATGAGGAGTGGAGGCCAGAGCGACTATTGGTGGGAAGCTGAGCGTAGAACAGAAAGGTTTATGGGTATAGTGATGAGTTTTGGGTTGGTATGGGAAAGGTAGATTGAGTAGAAGAAGGTATCTCATGGAGGGCTGTTAATGTGTTGGGGATCGTGTGGTTAGTCTGTGTGAAATTGGTGCAACATATTGGTATGCCCAGTTAGAGTTATGAGTATTTAGATGTGTCAATGTTAAATAGGGTGAAAGAGAAAGGAGAAAAATCTGTACCATGTAATGTACTTGGTTAGGTAGGTTTAACAAGCTTAACAGAGTAAGATGTGACAAAAAGAAAACCAAAACAATAAGACAGGCAATATGGTTTCAACCTTTGTAACATTATAATTTAAAGGTGCATGGGGTGGTCCAGGGAGGAATTTGATGGTATCTACTTGCGGGGTCTATTTGCCAGATGTAGGGAAGTTGGCTACAGCTTAAATATTTTGCTTAAAGTGACACTAAACGTAATTTTTTTTTTTTTTTTTAAATAACAAACATATCATACTTACCTCCACTGTGCAGCTCATTTTGCGCAGAGTGGCCCCGATCCTGGTCTTCTGGGGTCCTTCGGCGGCTGTCTAGGCTCCTCCCTGCATCAGATAATCCCCTGGGAGAAGTGTTCTCCCGTGGGGTTACCTTGCATGTGCGCTCCTGAGTCCAGCATTCAGCGTCCATAGACACCGAATGCAAGAGTCAGCCCCCCGGTGGCCGCGTAATTGGATTTGATTGACAGCAGCGGGAGCCAATGGCTGCGCTGCTATCAATATATCCAATCAACAGCCAAGAACCCCCTAGCAGAGATAAGGTGCGTCCCCGTGGGACACGTTTGAAGGTTCAGGTAAATAAACCGGGGGGGGGGGGGCTGGGGACAGGTCACAGACAGGTGTTTTTTCAGCTTAGTGCATAGGATGTATTTAGGTGAAAAAACATAAACCTTTACAACCCCTTTAAGCTGACCAGTTCACTATATTGTGAAGTGCTGACATATAAGGATGAGGGATGAGGGAGGGTAGATAAATCGGGATTGATCAAAAGCTAGATATCTATGTTATTCCTGAGTATTGGTATATCTGGTGATTCCTCCCTGAGCCCATCCCCTAGAGATGTAGCAGGTGCAACCCAACAAAACAAGGCAGGTGATATATTGATCTAGGAAGGGAGCATAATCATTTATCCCCTTCCTTTATCAATAGCTCATATCTTTGTGTTATGAGCAGGAAGAATATCCTAGAAGATGCTGTGTTATGCTGACAAAATACTTACTGACAACACAATATTTTGTTCTTCAGAGGGGGGTTTTGGGTTAGAGGTAGGGGAGGATCGGCATAGGAGAATTAAAAGGGGAGTGGGGTGGGGTGGGGGAGAGAGATAAAGATGAGTTCAAATTTGCGCAGGTGAATTGGGAGTGTCCTTTGGGTGTGGTTCAATGCATTTCCCTTTCTATGTGTCCAAAGTTGTGGGAGTATGTTGCAGAGGGTTCTGTAGGTCTCCAAGGCTATCTTCCTAGGAGATTATTGGATTCGCAGAGACTTGTGGGTAGAGACACATAGTTGGTAAAAGAGCTCGGACATTTTCTTTTGACAATACGAGTGGGCTTGCCAATAGAAGGGAAGACCGAATGATCATGGCATATATTCCATCGTGGAAAGGCACGTTTGGAGTAGGTATTTTCAGGGCGAGGTAATCCGCTGGAGTCCATGGGATGATACCTGAGTTATTAACATGAGTCGTGGGTATTACATAGATAATGTTCTCTGGTAGGCCATACTGGAGGCATTTGTATCAGCAGATTGTGAAAATGGAGAGGCAGTTCCATATGAAGTTGTGGGCTCGTGGGAGGCTTATTGTTATGGTAGAATGAGGGAAAGTGTAGGATCCCTGAATTGGGGGTGTCCAGTTGTCTGGGGGTGGCATTCACATGGTTGTTCGAGAGAAAGAGATATGTCCATTGAATTGGGAGAGCGGTTAGAGAGCATATCAGTAAAAATGGTCACGGGTAGGTGATGGTGAGAGAGAAAAAAAAAGAAAAAAAAAAGGAGGGAGTAAGTCAATTGGAAATCATTAGGAATTTCTGTAGGGTTGCTGTACTGACCTTAGTTCATGGGATGCATCTGGGAGTACTGGTAGTTTGCTTTAGGCTAAAAGACGAGTTCTTCAATGAGCCGGTGAAGCTGTTGGGCTGTCATTCCCCAGAGTACCTTGGGCAGCGGGTGGTAGGTAGTGTGGGGTGAGGGATGGTCGACAGCTGGTGCCCCGGTGACCCGCCTTACAGATGTCTTCCATGAAGGTAGCATGTCTCGTAGGCGGTAGACGAAAGTCACTATACAAGTCAGGCAGATCGATTACTGGGATGTCCAGGATGCTGCAGAAATCATCCAGATCTTCTGGTACTCTGTGCGGCCTTGGCTTGTTACAGATAAGCAGAAGGGGAACTTCCAGTCACACCTAATAGAGCTAGAGCCCAGGAGATCTATTTGAGGTCTCAGATCTTTTCTTAGTTGCAGGGTAATATTTGATAAATCTTGAAATATTTTGATTTCTGCGCCATGGGATTGCAGGCGCTCTCTATTATGTGTTTTTCTGCATATTTCTTATTTCTGGGGAAAGCTGACTAGGCAGCAGACCACATCTCTTGGTGGGTCTGTGTCCTTTCCTTGGGATCTAAGTGCTCTGTGTAATCTTTCTATCTCTTTTGGAGCATCCAGGGACCTCTCTAGAAGGTCATTAAATAGGGCAACTGTGGTGCAGGTAAGCTGGCTGAGTTTGATGGATTTAGGTAGCCCTCTTACCCTCAGGTTGTGCTGTCTGCCATGGTTGTCAAGATCCTCCAGATGTCAGTGAAGCTCCCTCAGGTGGAGAGAGTGGGATTCATTCGCTTGCTGCACTTGGCAGAGCGAGGCATCATGGCAGGCTGTTGTTCTCTCCACCTCCCCCACTCTGGTACTAATGGCATGGATGTCTTCCCGGAGGTTCTGCCTTGTGCTCTGTTAGGGCTTGTGCTGGAAGAGCGGGACCTCCGTGAAGAGGCCTGTGTATCAGACATGGTGCTCCTCTGTAATTGCGTGCAGAAAAACTCTGGGATATTGCCGCTTAGCTGGGTTCCCTGGTCTTGTGGTAGTTGGGACCTGGTAGCGGAGGCACTGAGGTATGTTCTCCCTGTCATTTCGTGAATGGTTCCTCTGTTTAGGCTGTTACTGGACCTTGTGGTGTCGGAGCTCTGTGACTAAGCAGCCATCTCAGGCCAGGACCAGACCACACCCCCTATATATTGTTTTTAAGGTAATTTACTATATTTTAAAAATCTGTACTCAAGCAGGTGACTTAACGGACAAATTACTGAAGTTTAAAGTTATAAGTTCCAACCAGTAATTTCACAGTAAATAGATAAATAATAAATTGTTATGTTGTTCTAACATATAGCATATAAATATATGATTTAGCTTGAATATAAGCCCTTGTACACACGGTCTGAGATTCCGACAACCAAATCCGTCGGATTTTGTCCGATGGATCTTGTCCGAAACTGTTGCATACACATGGTCGGACAAAGTTGTCGGAAAATTTGATCGTTCGGAACGTGATGACGTAATTTCGTTACGATGGGACTACGTTCAGGCTAGTAGCCA
Organism: Lithobates pipiens; assembly: GCF_037356315.1. Classification (NCBI taxonomy): domain Eukaryota; kingdom Metazoa; phylum Chordata; class Amphibia; order Anura; family Ranidae; genus Lithobates; species Lithobates pipiens. The sequence continues at coordinate 140,484,620 of NW_027507788.1, read as the reverse complement.
ATAGCTTTGATGTAGGAATTTGATCTGAGCATGCGTGGCACTTTGTCCGATCGGAACTCTCTACACATGATCGGAGTATGTTCGATCGGAGCATTTTGTCTGAAAATATTTCCGGCAAGTTAGAAAATTTGGTCCGATGGATATTCCGACGGAAACAGTCCGATGCAGACCACACACAGTTGGAATATGCAACAAAACGCTCCGATCGGACACATTCCGTCGGAATCTCCGATCGTGTGTACAAGGGCTAACAGTACTTTTTCAACAGAGTTGGTTCCTCCCTTGGTTTCTCCCTTCTGTGTGAGAAAAAACATGGGATTGTGGGTAAGTCTTATACCCATAAACCCATGTTTTTTCCTTGTATTTAAGAGGGCTGGGCTGGAAGAGAGCATTTGTCTTTTAGACACATGCCCCTTCTATGACACTGCAGTGAGAGGTGCAGCATTTTACTGGACAGCTGGGACTAATGGTACTTTACCATTGGTCCAAGACTCCAAGCTGGTCATTGAACTCAGTGCCTCTGACAAGAAGTGAGAGGCACTGTGAACTCAACCTCTCAGTCTGCTGCAAACAGAGTGTATCAGCATGTATTTAAAGTGGCCGCTCTGTATTTAGCTTCTGACAGGATACGCAAGGAGCCCCATATCTCTGGAATCATAGGTCGTAGGAGCCCCAAATTTTTACCAGTGGTGGGATAGGACTTAGGCTACATAAGTTGGGGTCTCTATGACCCAAGGTCACTGAGCTAGCACCCTCAAAACTTGATTTTTTTTATTTTTATGTTCATGGCAGGTGAGGCCCTGACTGCACGTCCTTGGTCCAGACCTCCACCTAATGATCAACACAAGGCTTAGCAGACAAAATTGACCATAAACTACAAATAGATCATAAAAAGAGAGACCCCTCATTGTGTATCTCTGTATAACTTTTAATCAAGGTAAAAAAAAAATACACTTACAAGATCTCCAGATAAAAGCGCTTGTCACAGTAAAATGCCCCAAATGACGTCAGGTATGACGAAACGCGCAGGGCGGAGCTAGCTGTGATGTCAGCACGTCAATATCAGAAGCAATTTTTTTACCTTGATTAAATTAAGTTATACAGAGATACACTATGAGGGGTCTCTCTTTTTATCTTTAATACACTGTTTATGGAGGAACCGTCACCAGGGTACACTGCGATACTGCCCAGGATGGTCCATTACCATTGGGAATCAGAGGATACCATTATACCATCTGTGCATATCGACCTATCTGTAGTTGATGGTCAGTTTTGTCTAGTAAGCCTTGTGTTGATCGCTGGGCGGAGGTCTGGACACAGCACAACTTTACTGATGAATCTATGTGTGATCTCTCACTGCAAATGCGTTTGGATTGGATCACTTGAATTAAAGTGGACTTTTTTTTCTTTGCTTCTTTCGTGTATTCTTTATTTTTTGATGTTGCATTAAGTGGACATTCCTTTTTGATATTAGAGTATAGTAGCACATTTTGCAGCCACGCATAAGACCCTAAGTACCACTCAGCACAATGGATAGCCCTGTCCAACCGCAGCAAATTTTAACTTGCCATAGACTTTGAAAGGCTGCCTTCAGCAGGCAATGGGACTGGATGCTGCACCTATCTCTCCTGAAAGCACTAAAATGCTGGGATTGGACACACACACAGACTAAATGTTTTATGTGCAATGGGCCTTAGCATGGATGAGGGAATCTATTTTATTTTTTTATTTTTTTGGTAAGCCTGCTAAATGAAAGAAATCTGTACATGTATGGGCATTTTTAGGGGTAAAGCAGCACTTTTACATGATATGGTAAATTAACCAATGGTGAATTTACAAACCTGCGGTATCTTGTGTTTGTAGAGCAGTATTGAAGCTTTTATTTCTTCATTATGTATTTGTAGATGTGGTTTTATGTGAACGGGGGAACAAGTAATTGCATGTTATTGTCTGATATTCATCTCCTGCTGATGGGGAGATAAAACAAGCTATTGTGCTCCCATTAATAACTGCTGAGTGCTTTATTGCATGGAGCTCTATAATGCTTTGTTAGTAAACCTAATCTGATGCTGGGTAATTAGCATCAGTTGTAAATTATAAGACTTAGGTGGTAAGCGGCATTGTGGTGAAACAGTGACAAGGTCCCAGGACGCCTTAGGTGAAAATGACAAAATATACCCCTCCCCCTCTGGCAGCTGAGTTGATTTAAAGTGGACTTTCACTGAAATCAAACTTTTTTCCTCTCCAAGGCCCCCCACACACTAAAACCTCATTCTTTTTTTTTTATGCTCTGTCCAGCTCCATCCACCATATTTGCCTAAGCAAGAAAGATATGCACTGAGCTCCTGGTACCTCGGTATCTGTAGGGCCAGGCTGGTGGCACTTCCTCCATGTTCCCCATTAACTCATTGAATGCCAAGTGTGAGTCACATAGGAGGCCTACCCCAGGGTGGGTTCTTTAGGATACGCCAGGCGAAGAACGGGGCCACTCATCCTAGCACAGGGGTAACATCTTGCCCAAAGGTGTAGTTACCAATGCCTAGGACCAGGCATGTGAAAGTCAAACATTAAGGTAGTCCCCCAACTCAGAGATGAACCACTTGTGTGTAGAGTTATATGCAGAGTTCGTCCAAAGATATTGTCCCTTGTCCCACACACTTGAACAGGTGTAAATGTTGCATTAAGAGGGATATGCAGAGTCTTTGCCCAATCCACCAGTCAGTTTACCTCGGTTACCTCACTCCCAGTAACAGAATGGGGTCCCGCCAAGCACATAGTACGAAACTCATGCATGCTCCTCATTATTCTTCTCATCCTGTACCAAGTGACCAGGTAGTAGATTGTCGTAACTTCAATCTTCTCCGACTAAGACAGACAGCTAAGGAAGGAGCTAAATGCCGATCCCCCTTGCTACAAGTGGTTGACCCTCTGGCAACTTCTTCTCAAATGCCTCCTGGCAACAATCAGGCTCCCCTCAGATCGAGCCCCTTTACACGTGGTTGAGCCTTAGGCTTCAGGCCTACACATCTGCTGCTTCACACACACCCACCCAGGCCGCAGCCCGGGTGGAAAGAACCCCAATCACCTGACTCTCTCAGAATAAATACCATTACCCAGCAGTTTCAGCGACCAAAGAAACTCCTACTGCTTGGCTGAGAGAAGTATACTCACTCATAACCTGAATCCGCTGTAATTTATCATACTAATGCCAAAGGTAACAGTGCCACCTATTGACAAAAGGGAGAAACCACAGTTAAACCCAAGCTTAGGACAAACCCATTTGATCAAAGTCTATAAATTAAACAGGCTGGTTACCACCTAGCACAACTAAATTTACTAGCACAAGGGTGCTACATAACCTTTTGTTGTAATGATGTTCACAAAGTACTAGTCCAGTTCCTTAGAGCAATATGCCAGGACCCCACATGCACCCCTTGAGTAACTTCAGACCAGGCTTTGAGCAGATTAAACAACTTTACTGAACATTAGGCAAAACATGTACAATATGCAACAACGTCCTTTCCTTAACTTAACTCAACTGCGGCTGCCCCAGGTTACCTGTGCAGGTGTAACATCTTTGGGAAAAGTCCAAACTGGCAATAACTCAAACAAAGAATTTCATATCCTGGGAGTGTTCTTATGGGTCGGCATTCCAACAACCTTCTTAGGACATAATTTGGAGTCTCCATGCATGCATCCCGTACCGGTTCTAGGTTCCTATGCTTTTTCTAGATTCCCCCTGCCTACATATCGACTTTCATTCATCCCTGGCAGTGTGTCATCAGGAGGCAGCTACTGCAACCCCGAAGACAAGGCAACCTCCCACTGATGTCACAGAGGAAACATGGCAACATAGTGGCAGCAGAGAAATGGATAGTAGCAGCACAACACTGGATCTGCTAGGTGGGTAAGTATCTGCACTGAGGACTACCAAATATAACATAATGATTAAGGGGGGGGGGGGGTGTCTTTTAGCTTGCATATCTGTGCATTTATTGGCTGGACCAGTGCAGAAATTGTAGCTCTAAGGCTGCTTTCACACAGGCATTTAGCCACACTGAATCCCAGCGGCAAGAATCGAATGATTCCTGCAGCTGGGATTAACAGCTGTGTGTGGATAGCTGCAGCCACGAGCCCATACAGTGCACACTGTGTGTGCCACCTGCAGCGATTACCGCAGGTAATTCTTGGCTGTGCGGACTTGTTGTTCAAGTGTGCAGGACTCGGCGGCCACAGCTGGCCGCTCACAAGTGGTTAAAGAATCAGTAGTGTCCTGCCACTGTCATTCGCACAAGGGCTAGTCGCCTGTACAAATGTAGACCTATGCAAGCCATACATGGAGCAAATTTCTTTCCTGCAATCACAATTTGCAAGAGAACAATGCGCTTGATTTCCCCATCAACACAGATAGTCTTGTCAGGGGAATCCTTCCCCCCACCTGCTGGGTGAAGACAGTGATTTTTGCTAGCAGCTATACTAGCCGCTAGTGATAATTGCATGTAAAATCCCGCAGGCTAGTTGTACCCAAGTTGATCAATCGATCAACTTGAAATATTGAGCCTGTCCATCGACCCATCCATTGAGAGCACCGCCCCCCTATGCAGGACGCAATTCCAACAGGGGGGGTGTTTTTTTGAAGCACCAAATTAGAGCCAGGATTCAAAATAGGATGGGCTCGGGCACAGAGAACATCCCTCCCGCTGGATGCTGTGGGGAATCTGTCAGGAAGGAGAGTGGAGGAAGGAGCCAGTAAATATGTAATTTACTGGCCCTTTCCTTTTCTGAATTGGACACAATTAGCCATCGCTCCTGTGTCCTTTGATAACTGAGTGGAGTAACCTGTGTTTACTCTGCTTTAGTTTATGAATTAACAGGAGCCTCTGTCTCCTGTCCATTCATCTGCAGTGCTGAGACTGCAGAGAAAGGGACTGGGGAAACTGTGTCCTCAGTTTCTTTCTGTGTTTCAAAAGGGAGATGTCAAGGGGGTCTGTAGAACCCCGCTATCTCACCAAAGCCCACCAACAGGGCTGATAAAAAAAATTGCAATAAATATAAAAAAATTCAATAGTAAATAAAAATTATACAAAATAAAATTGTAAAAAAAGCTACGGACACCACTCCCCCCCCCCCCCCCGCCCTACACTGTCCACTGCCCCAATCCCCTCCCCCTAAAAAGCATTGTGAAAAAAAAAAATAATTAAAGTGTAAATAAATAAATCCATAAAATACATAAAAATAAAAAAAACTACTGACACTAATCCCTAGGGCCCACTTTTTATCTTGTATACGGGCCCACTCATTTCATGAAATGCCCCTGGTATAAACCCATATTTTTGGCCATTATTATTCATTTATTCTAGCCACTCAATTGCATTTACATGTATTTTTATGTGTAAGTGATGGCAGTAAGCTCCTCTCTGAAAGCAGGTTTGGGAGGCTGCTACAAATCAAATGAATACAAGTTTACATATCAATGGTACAAAAAATACAGGACGCCTCCCCCTTTCCTCATCTATATAACATAGAAGGAGATGACTGAGATAACACTGCTGAGTGCAGAGGATGGCACAGGATTCCTGGCAGGATCAAAAGTATTATTGCACTCATAAAACAGATATAAGGCAACACTTCCATTGTATATTTAGACCAAATAATTGTTCATTGTCTGGGGTTACGTACATTTTAAAGCATGCATAACCCCAAAAAACAGCTTTTTTTTAATGCGTGAATAGAATAGGAAGAATTAAAAAATTAAATTTTTTATATATTTTTTGCTGTCCCTATACCTTTTGTCAAGGTGCCCACCAGCTCTCAAAATTTCCACTTACCTGCTCGCTTTTAGCGAGTGGAAATTAGTGGAGGGCAAGTGTGGAGCAGGGGCGAATTGTGCTGACTGTTTCCTGGCCGATCGCTTCTGGAAGAAGAGGTGCAGCCACCAGAGTGGCCTGGAAGGGCAGCTTTGATGCCCTGTAACAAAAGGCCGCTTGGCTTCTGCCTGAAACGATCAGCCAGGAAATTGTCAGGAGGAGATCCAGGCAGATTACACAGCTTGGAGATGAAACGCCAGCTGTTGACAAACAAAGTCCCTCCTCTTTTACATGACAGGGATGGCCAGGTGCATGTGCATTGCTTAGTTGGGGAAGAGATGGTACCAGGATGTAGTATAAGCAAGCTGGCAGAGGCAGGGTCAGTGGCGGTGCGTCCATTAAGGGCGCACGGGTGCCACCCCCTCTCTCCAGCCACCCCCTCTATGGAAAATGGATAGATTCATGCACAGAATGAATCTATCCATGACTGCTGTAGCCACCCCCTATTCAGGCGTCCTGCCCCTTTTTGGATGCTGGGTGCGGTGGGGGTATTTTTATGAATCACCTGATTAGAGCCATAGGCTCTAATAGTCTTCAAAAAAGGTGAACTGCAAGCGCAGAGCATTGCACTCACAGTCCACCCAGTTGTGTTAGCAAAGCGAATGAATATTCACTTTGCTAACACTGAACCGCCTCAGAGCCAATCAGGAGGCGCAAGTCTAATACCCGTCACCTGATTGGCTGAAGGCAGAGGCGCTCCGATTGGACGCCTAGCAGAAGTAAGAAGAGACGCATGCACAGGAGGACAGGGAATGATGGAGGATGCAGGAACTGTCGCCTGACCCGCAGCCTGATCCGCCACCAGGGAACGGTAAGTGTGTGCCAGGCAGTCGGTGTGCGGGGGGGGTCACAGTGGCTGCATATGATGGGCACAGAGGCTGCATAAGATGGGCATGGAAGCTGCATTTTTTTTTTTTTAACATAAGATTTTATTAAATTTGTACAGTACAAGTCAGAACAGTGGTACAATCTCAGCAGTGATCATCATGGCAGTTTTACAGCGGTAAATCATGGAAAGTATTCAGATAGGAAAGTCCAGTCTGGGCTAAGCAGCATATAAACATATCATATTACAGCATACATTCGGGCAGTGTCCCTGTCAAACCAGAATTGCATTCACAGAGCAAGATCCGTGGAGTACACATCATCACAGGTGGGATACAATTGTTTATACCAGACACAAGTCATCCCCAGTTAATTTAGAAGGGCAGACAGATTCCCCGGCCCTCCCTACCACCACCACCTTCCTATCTAGAGATGCTTATACCATCTGGAGATTAGTGACTAAGGAAGTGGTCTCTCTTTGGTCCAGGGGCCCCATATCTTATCAAATTTTTTGGGACAGTTTCTTCCTAGGTACGTCAATTTATAGAGCGGCAAGGCCGCATCAATCAGGGCTCTCCATTGAGAAACCGTTGGGGGACTAGGGTCCTGCCATTTAATTAGTATAGCTTTCCTAGCATAGAAGGCTGAATAGAACACAAATTGTTTTTTAGCCTGCGATGCTGGGAGCGTGTCTACAATTCCCAATAAAAGGGGTAATGGCTCACAGGGGACATCAAAGCAACTGATAGAGCTGATCTCCGATACCACCCCCCTCCAGAAGGCCTGTAAGTACACACAGGACCATACAATATGGAAAAAAATGCCAGGGGTCAAGCCGCATTTAGGGCACACACCATTTCTGTGAGGGTAAATTCTGGCCAAATGATCCAGGGAGTAGTAAGCTCGGTGAATAAACCTAAGCTGGGTATATCTGTCTCTAGAGGATATCATGAGGGGTAGATATTGTTGGACACCCTCCTCCCAATCCTCCTCCGCCAATTCTGGTATATCCCGCTGCCACCTGGAGAACAGACGGGAGACAACAGATGTATCAGTACTATTTAAAACAGCATATAGTGTTGACAGCGTTTTCTTTTCATTCGAGAGGGCCAGAATAGTCTCCACAGGGGTCGCCTCTAGAGCAATAGCACATGGAAACTGTGCACGATAGGCATGCCGGAGCTGGATGTACCGAAAAAACATGGAGTTAGGCAGCCCATATCTACGTTTCAGTTCGTCAAATGAAAGCAGCCCCTGCGGGGAGGAGACATCCGCCAGAGTTTTGATACCTCCCCGGGCCCACAACATCGGATCTGGAATGGTTCGAAAGTGGGGGAGCCACGGATTCCCCCACAGCGGAGTGTCAGGGGACCAACTATGCGGTTTCCCTATCTTGGCCTTGACTGCATCCCATACCTTCAGCGTGGTCCGCATTGAGGGAGTAAACCAGGGATTGGACCTAGGACCTCTGTGGACCAAATTCCGGAGTTCGGAGTGAGAGCCCAGGAGTGCCACCTCAAGGGTAGCCGCAGGGTTCGACGGCTCAGCCGACAACCACCACCGCACCGTTACCAAAACTGCGGCCCAGTAGTATTTCGCAAAGCACGGTAAAGCCAGACCCCCTAAAGAGAGCGGGACCTGAAGCGTGCTCTGCGCAATCCTCGGGGCTCCGCCGTTCCAGATAAAGGAAACAATCAAACTATTTAACTTCCGAAAGAAAGCCTGGGAGATATGCACCGGAGTCTGCCGAAACAGATAGGTGAACTTGGGTAGGACTGTCATCTTGATCAAGTTAACTCTGCCCACTGGTGAAAGAGGCAAAGTCCTCCAACCTGAACACTGTCTCGTCAGTGAAGACAAAACTGGGTCAAGATTAAGAGGTATGAATCAGGCCAAGTCTCTGTGGATGATCACCCCCAAATATTTAAACTGGTTGACCAGTTGAAGTGGGGCGTGGACCGGGAGCCCAGCATCCAAGGGGTGAAGAGCAAACAGGATCGATTTGTCCCAGTTTACTCCCCTGACCCCTGAGTACCTGCCAAAGTTATCGATAAGGGAGAGGGCCTCCTCTAGTGACGTGGACACCTCCCAGAGGTATAAAAGGGTGTCATCGGCATAAAGGGAAATTTTCTCCTCCACAGGGCCCAAGGGGATGCCACGGATCGCCGAAGAGGATCTGATCAACATGGCCATTGGTTCTATAGCTAGCGCAAAAATTGCCGGGGAGAGTGGGCATCCCTGTCGAGTACCCCTGCGGAGGAGAAAAGGGGGAGAAATGACTGATCCAGTGCGCACTCGCGCCCTAGGGGCACCATAGATAGCCCGGACCCCAAATCTGGGGCCGAAGCCAAAGCGGAGCAGGACCCCCCAAAGATACTCCCACTCGACAGAGTCAAATTCTTTTTCAGCATCCAGGGAGGCCACTGCATCTGTCGGGACCAAGTGGGCATCAGATCCCAGAACCGTGTATAACCTCCGTAGATTTATATCCGTACCCTTGCCCGGCATAAACCCCGACTGGTCCTCGTGTACCAGAGTAAGGATTACCTCATTTAATCTCCGTGCCAAGATTTTATTAAGCACCTTGGCGTCGGCATTAAGTAAGGATATGGGGCGATAGGAGGAACACAGCTCTGGGTCCTTACCCGGCTTGGGTATAACCACTATAACCGCCTCAGCCATTGATGCCGGTAGGGCCTCCCCTCGAAGAGATTGGACTATCATACAGTGCAGCCTGGGGACCAACTCGTCCCCATACTGCCTATAAAATTCCGGAGGAATCTCATCGAGGCCCAGAATTTTCCCCGCCTGAAGTTCCCCCAGTGCCCGCTGAACCTCCTCTTCCATTATGGGGGCCTCCAAAGAATCCCAGCCCTCAGGGGAGAGAGTAGGGAACTGTATACGGTTCAGGAACCGGTCAATGTCAGCGTCGGAATAGTCTACCCGGGAGCTATAGAGATCGCTATAGTAGGAAGCGAACCGGGCATTTATGAGTGAGGGGTCCACCAGCACCGTGCCATCCAAGTCCCGAATACGGGCAATAGAGGTGGTAGGCTGTTGCTCTCTCGCCAACCAGGCCAGTAGGCGGTCGGTCTTCCCCCCCTGCTCAAAAATGCGGTGCGTCTGAGCCAGTTGTTGCTTTTTTGCCCCCGCCACCCTAAGAAGCATCACTTCCCTGTAAGCCGTTGCATGTCTAAATAGGTAATGGGGTTTTGGGTGGAGGCGAAGCGAGCCTCCAGCTCCTTGGCAGACGCCACAGCCTCCGCCAAGGTAATCACTGAGTCGTGTCTGGCCCTTCCTATAGAGGATTGGTATGCCCCCCTAATGTACGCCTTAAACGCATCCCACACATGAAGTGCTGAAGCTGAACCCGCATTTGTGAGCCAGTAAGTCTGGATATGTTTAGAAATCTCTATGTCCACCAGCAGGCCAGAGATCCAGTATCTAGACAAGCGCCAGATTCTCTCCGTGGGGGGGGGGGCATCAGTTAAAAGGTGCATAGCATGGGGACATGATCCGAGATCCCTCTCGGAAGCATGTCCACCACCCGCACCCGGGAGAGCATCCCGCCACTAACCAACACCAGGTCAATCCGTGACATAGCTCTGTAAGAGGTGGAGTGACATGTGTAGGCCCTCTCCCCCGGGTTTCTCCACCGCCAAACATCAGTAAGGCCATAGAGATTCGTCCATCTTGATAGCGGGGAGTCCACACCACCCCCCATGGACATCCTATCCAGTGCAGGGTTTGGAACCATGTTAAAGTCACCCGTGATAATAATGTTATCGGTGGGGTAGCTAGCTATAAGGGGAACCAGAAGTTTTAACAGGGCAGTGGTAGCCGGTGGCGGAATATAAAGGCCCACAATTACCATTTCCACCGTGTCTATAACAGCATGCAGGATCACATATCTGCCCCCCGGGTCCAGTTGTACATTCAATATTTCACACGTGAGGGATTTGTGTATCAATATACTAACCCCCCGGGCATAACACGAGTATGTGGAGTGATAACCCCTGCCCACCCACTGCCTCCGCAGGCTCAAAATCCTATTACCCACAAGATGAGTCTCCTGGAGGATGCACACATGTGGGCTATGCTGTTTAAGATATACCCATACCAAGGAGCGTTTTAATTTATCGTTCAGTCCCCGGACGTTCCAGGACAGCAGCCTCAGCTGAGTCATAGCAAGGTCTGCCGCAAATGAACGTCAGGGGAGCACCGCATCTCTGGGCCCGGGTGGAGACAAGCATCACCATGCCCACCCCCCAGCACCAGCCTGGAGGCCCAGACCGCCAACAGCAACCACTGCCAACGGTGGGGGTCCCACCAGAGAAAGGTACCACTGCAAAACCATTCCAACATGTACAATAACAGAAAAGAAAACAACCCAACCCCCCCCCTCCCCCCACCCTGCACACCCTTTGGGAAACTCGGAGTGCCCATTCCCGAAACCAAAACTCAGCTCAACCGGAGCAAATCAGGTAGAACTCCTGTGGGGGCACAGGGAGAACTAAGAGGGGTAGCCCGAGGTGGAGTTGTGAGCAGCAATTGCACGGTTGCTGCCGTCCGCACAGCACCAACCCCAGCCCGGGAGACCAAGAATAGAAAACCAGTATAGACAAACCAATAAGGCAGGATCTCTTGACCGAAGTCAAGGGCACATACTTAAAAACTTTACATTGAGGTAAGGCATAAAACAATGACTGCATCATGTCGCTCCATTGGCATGGAGACTCCGTTGTCGCTGAGCTGTCCCTTCCCCCCACCACCCCTCAACAGTGTCCAAGACCCCAACTGGCAGTGAGTCCATACAGCTCCTAGGCTCAGCGCTAGTAAAAGCCAGGATCCAAGGAGGGGATGGGGTGAGCCATGATGTCTCGGTCAGGGGGACAACTGACCCAGGTAGTAGAACTCAGAACAGCGAGCAGGTCATGCAGGCCCAGACCAGCACTTGTGCAAAATAAACTGGAGCAGTGGGGCACTTACACACACCAGAGCCTAAGGCACACAGTCCTCCTCAGTAGAAAGTCACACAGGGGGAGTCAGTAAATGGGGGGGGGGGGGGGGGGGAAGAACAGGAGATACCATGGAGCGACAGTAGAAGCATAGGTTGTATAAGGCACCATAGTTACCGGGGCCTGGGTAGAGTGTCTAGCCATTGTGAAGCCTCTTCTGGCGAAGTAAAGTAGCGGCTGGACTCCCCATCTATCACCCGAAGGCGTGCAGGGAACAGCATACCGTATTTGATGCTCCTCGCCAGTAACTGGGCCTTGACATGGTCAAAAGTCTTCCTCTGCCGCTGGGTCTCTACGGAGTAGTCCGGGAACAGCATGAGATGGGCATTTGCAAACCGTAGCTCAGGGATTTTTCGCGCCTCGCGGAGGACCAGATCCCGATCCCTGATGTTTAGTAGAGGCATGATAAAGGTGCGAGGCGGAGCACCGGGCGGTCCCCGCATGGATGGCATCCTGTGGGCCCGCTCAACCACGTACTGAGGAGAGAATACCGCTGCTGGTAGGAGAGTGCGGAGAAGATGTTCAGCGAAGGTTGCAGGGTCCTGTCCCTCCTCTCCCTCTGGTAGGCACACCACACAGAGGTTGTTCCTTCTGTTCCTATTTTCACTGTCCTCCGCTTGGGACTCCAGCGCCCGCACCCGCACCTGGAGAGTATGAAGGGAGGCACGGTGATCTCTAAGGGCATCTTCGGTGTCACCCACCCGCCGCTCCACCTCCCCCATCCGCTCCCTGAATTTGTCCATATCGCGACGCACCAACCCCACATCCGTCTGTAGGAGGTCAATTTTCGCTGTCAGGGTCGTTTTACACCCCAAAATAGCCTGCATCAGTGCTTGAAATCTGTCCTCCTCCACGGTGGCCGGGTCTTGTGGCGGGGTCTGGGTCGCCATGTTGGCGCCAGCAGAAGGGGGCTGCTGCTGCCTCACCTGCTGCGGGGACGATACCGGGGCAGAAGAGGTCTTCCGTCTGGAGTTATGTTTGCCCCCTTTAATGCCCAAGAGGCCAGTTCAATGGTGCCAAAACGCAGATGAGAACAAAGGAAGGCAGTTCAGCATTAGTGGAACACAAACAATAGTACAGGGAGTCAGTTCAGTATCGCTATGGCACAGGCAACAGCGCAGGGAGGCAATGCAGTGGTGCCATGGCACAAGTGGTATCACAGAGAGGCAGATCAGTAGTGCTGTGACACAGGCAGAAGCACGGGAGGGCAGTTCAGGATTGCGGTGGCATATAGGGTAACACAGGAAGGCAGCTCAGCAGTGACATGTAACAGATGATAGCCCAGGGAGGTAGGATAGCGATGCCATGACATAGATGGTAGCTGAAGGAGGTAGGTGGGTACGACAGTGGCACAGAGAATGGCACAGGGAGGCGGTAGAGCAATGCTGCGGCACAGGTGTCAGCCCAGGGGGGCAAGTCAGTATGGCTGCGGCATACACAGCCTCACAGGGGTGCAGTGCAGTATTGCTATGACACAAATGGGAGTACAGGGGTGCAGTTCAGTAAAGCTGTAGCATAGAAAGCAATACAGGGGTGCAGTTCAGTAAAGCTGTAGCATAGATAGCAATACAGGGAGGCAGTTCAGTATGGCTGTGCACAGAGACTAATACAAGGCAGGCAGCACAGCACCACGGAAGTTCAGTGGGTGTCACAGGGAAGGCAGTCCAGCTTGCAGAGGTTAAGGCAGAGATGGTGGCTAGAGGGAAGCAGGCCTGATCAGCAAATGGACAGTACCTGAGGCTGTTCCAGACACGGTAGGCCGCAAGATGGCGGCGGGCCTCGGGCGCTCAAAAGCGGCCGCCACGGGATTGCTAGCGGCCGATGGGGCCCCCCACAACGCTCAGCACACTCCCAGGGGACCACCGCCACTAAAACGCCCGGATTCACACCGCTCGGTCCGCCGATCGCGGCACTCAAGCCCGCGGATTGCGGAGGCCTCGTAGGCTGCAAGATGGCGGTGGGTCTCCGCTGTGTAAAATCACTTCTGCCCGGCCGATTCCGTAAATTCCAGCTGGGATGGGTGTATAATTTGTCCGGTACCTAGTTGGGAGGATGTGGTGGCTCTCCAGGCCAGCGGTAAGGCAGGATGGCGACGGATGGATGGAGGATCGGCGGAGCTCCGCAGCGGCATGTCTGTCCCCCTCTACATCCGGACACGCCCCCCATGGAAGCTGCATTTTATGGGCACAAGCTGCATATTATGGGCACAGGCTGCATATTATCGGCACAGGCTGCATAAGATGGGCACAGGCTGCATAGGATGGGCAAAGAGGCCGCATATTATGGGCACAGAAGCCGCATATTATGGGCACAGGCTGCATATGATGGGCACAGAAGCTGCATATTATGGACATAGGTTGCATAAGATGGGCACAGAGACTGCATATGATAGGTACAGGCTGCATATGACGGGCACGTGCTGCATATGATGGGTACAGAAGCTGCATATGATGGGCACAGAGGCTGCATATGATGGGCACAGAGGCTGCATTTTATGGGGCACAGTGGCTTCATATGATGGGCACAGTGGCTGCATTTGATGTTTTTCAGTAGTTTTCAGAATAGATCAGTTTGCTCCCCCCCCCCCATTTTGAGCACCATGTTCTGCTGTGAAACTTTGGGTCCTGACTAGGGATGAGTTTTGAGTTCGAATCGACCATGAGTTCGGCTCGAACTCAAACATTGAGATCAACTCAAACATTGCCTGTTCGCCTGTTCAGCGAACAGTGAACAATTTGGGCTGTTCGCGGCAAATTCGAAAAGCCGGAACACCCTGTACAAGTCTATGGGAGAAATCTAAAGTGCTAATTTTAGGCTAATATGCAAGTTACTGTCCTAAAAAGTGGTTGGGGACCTGGGTCCTGCCCCAGGGGACATGGATCAATGCAAAAAAAAGTTTTAAAAACGGGCGTTTTTTCAGGAGCAGTGATTTTAATAATTAAAGTGAAACAATAAAAGTGTAATATTCCTTTAAATTTCATACCTGGGGGGTGTCTATAGTATGCCTGTGAAGGGGCGCATGTTTCCCGTGCTTAGAACTGTCCCTGCACAAAGTGTAATTTCGCAAGGAAAAAAAGTCTTTTAAAATCACTTTGAATTGTCGGCTCCCGTAATACAGAGAACACTTAATGAGTGTTCTCGTGTTCTCTGTATTACGGAGCCGACAATTCATTCATTAATACAAAAAAAAAAAGCGTGGGGTTCCCCTAAATTCAATTACCAGGCCCTTCAGGTCTGGTATAGATATTAAGGGGAACCCCGCGTCAAATTAAAAAAAAAACGCTGGAATCTTTTTTTTTCTTTTTTTTTTAATAAAGGAATTTTTCAAAAGTGTGTTTGTCTTATTTAACCATTTTTTACACTTTCTTTGTGAAATGGTAGGGGTACCCCCTTACCATTTCAAACAGAGGGGGCTGGGATCTAGGGGTCCCCTTGTTAAAGGGGGCTTCCAGATTCTGATAAGCCCCCTGCCCGCAGACCCCCACAACCACCGGCTAGGGTTGTGGGGATGAGGCCCTTGTCCCCATCAACATGGGGACATGGTGCTTTGAGGGGTCACAGACCGCCAAAGCATCCTCCCAATGTTGAGGGCATGTGGCCTGGTACGGTTCAGGAGGGGGGCACTCTCTTGTCCCCCCCTCTTTTCCTGCGGCCTGCCAGGTTGCGTGCTCGGATAAAGGGTCTGGTATGGATTTTTAGGGGGACCCACACGTCAATTTTTTTTAAATTTGACGCGGGGTTCCCCTTAATATCCATACCAGACCTGAAGGGTCTGGTAATTGAATTTAGGGGAACCCCACTCTTTTTTTTTTTTTTTTTTTAATCAATGAATGAATTGTCGTCCCTTCACAGGCATACTATAGACACCCCCCAGGTATGAAATTTAAAGGAATATTACACTTTTATTGTTTCATTTTAATCATTATTAAAATCACTGCTCCTGAAAAAACGTCCGTTTTTAAAACTTTTTTTTGCATTGATTCATGTCGCCTGGGGCAGGACCCAGGTCCCCAAACACTTTTTTTAGGACAGTAACTTGCATATTAGCCTTTAAAATTAGCACTTTAGATTTTAAACATTCGAGTCCCATAGACTTTAATAGGGTTCTAAAGTTCAGGTCTGTTCGCAGGTTCTGGGGCGAACCGAACAGGGGGGTGTTCGGCTCATCCTTAGTCCTGACATCCATGTGGATGTTACTTGACACTTACCACCTAATAAAAGGACATTTACCTGTACAAGGATCCAGCACAGTCTTCACTACCCTTTGGTTCCCTGCCACTAGGGATGGCGAACGGTTCGCCCGGCGGTCGTTTTGCGGCGAATTTCGGCTGTTCGCGGTCCGCCCGATCGGCGGACTATTGCCGCCGTTCGCCCGGCAGACTTCCGTGTTTACTGTGTAAAAGAACTTTGACCTATGATGACACATCCATCATGGGGTACAGGACAGTCAATTGAGACATTACAGCACATGGACACTTGGACATTCCCCCTAACTTATAAATAGACCCGATCCGGCGGCCATTTTACATTCTTTCTTCTGTCACTATAGGGAGAGGTTGCTGTGTGGAGCAGGGAGAGACTGCAGTGACCCAAATCGCTAGCTATTTGGTCCACAAAAGTTCTTTTCAGGACTGGTATAGGTGTTAGGTGTAGTTCAGGATATAGGTTTGAGGTACTGCTGTGCTAGTGATTGTTGCAGCAGCCTGAGTGTCTTTTGTCAGTGTAGAGAAAGGGACAGGACGATGTGTGCTGCAGGGACAGTCAGTTTAATCATAAGCTGTTACTATTAGGTCCACAAAAGTGCTATTCAAGTTATTCCAGCAGCCTCTGTTTTGTCAGTTTAAATAGGGACAGGCAGGAAGCTGTGTGTGAGGCAGTGAGGGACAGTCAGTTTAATCAGTAGCTGTTACTATTAGGTCCACAAAGGTTCTTTTCAGGACTGGTATGGTAATAGGCTTGTACACGTATTATATTCTTTCTTCCAAATAGAGAAAGAATATTATACTTGACTGCTGCCCTTCTGCTGCAGTAGTCCTTTATCAGTATAGGGACTGAGGTACAGTCTGCTAATCATTCACAACCTACTTGTTCCACAAAGGTCCTTATAAGGACTGGTAAGGTCTAGGGTACTACAGTACATAGGGTTGAGTGAGGTACAGTCTGCTATTCCTTAAGGACTGGTATAGGTCCACAATTTATATAGGGTTGAGGTGCACTACTGCTGACTGCTGCCCTTCTGCTGCAGTAGTCCTTTATCAGTATAGGGACTGAGGTACAGTCTGCTAATCATTCACAACCTACTTGTTCCACAAAGGTCCTTATAAGGATTGGTAAGGTATAGGGTACTACAGTACATAGGGTTGAGTGAGGTACAGTCTGCTATTCCTTAAGGAATGGTATAGGTCCACAATTTATATAGGGTTGAGGTGCACTACTGCTGACTGCTGCCCTTCTGCTGCAGTAGTCCTTTATCAGTATAGGGACTGAGGTACAGTCTGCTAATCATTCACAACCTACTAGTTCCACAAAGGTCCTTATAAGGACTGGTAAGGTCTAGGGTACTACAGTATATAGCGTTGAATGAGGTACAGTCTGCTAATCCTTAAGAACTGGTATATCACGGTGCTGGTGTCAGTGCTTTATGTCACGCTGCTGATGTCAGTGCTCTCTATCATGGTGCTGGTGTCAGATCACTCTATCACGGTGCAGGTGTCAGTGCTCTATATCATGGTGCTGGTGATCATCTCCTGCACCCTCTTCTTTGCCTACCCTGACCTTCCCTCGCCTCCATTGTCTCAAGAGTCCTGAATTGTCAGAATTTCACATATAATAAAAGAATGCTTGTAGTTGTCGATCCCAGATTCACCTCATACATGTGTTATGTCATTAGCCATGTGGTGGGACTATGTGTGCACAGCTAGTAATTATTTTGTGGCTACAAATATGACCTGTAAGTTTGTAAAGTTCACCATCCCTGTGCTGTGCTGTGCTGACTTCCTCCAGGGGCTGCTTATTATGAGGGGCTCCCACCATCCCTGTGCTATGCTGACTTCCTCCTGGGGCTGCTTATTATGAGAGGCTCCCACCATCCCTGTGCAGTGCTGACTTCCTCCTGGGGCTGCTTATTATTAGGGGCTCCCACCATCCCTGTGCTGTGGTGACTTCCTCCTGGGGTTGTACCTCTGCTGTGCATATTATGAGGGGCTCCCACCATCCCTGTGCTATGCTCATTATGAGGCGCTCCCACCATCCATGTGCTGTGCTGACTTCCTCCTGGGGCTGTACCTCTGCTGTGCATATTATGAGGGGCTCACACCATCCCTGTGCTATGCTCATTATGAGGGGCTCCCACCATCCCTGTGCTATGCTGACTTCCTCCTGGGGCTGCTTACGGTGCAAGTGTCAGTGCTGTATATCACGGTGCTGGTGTCAGTGCTGTATATCACGGTGCTGGTGTCAGTGCTTTATGTCACGCTGCTGATGTCAGTGCTCTCTATCATGGTGCTGGTGTCAGTGCTGTATATCATGGTGCTGGTGTCAGTGCTTTATGTCACACTGCTGATGTCAGTGCTCTCTATCACAGTGCTGGTGTCAGATCACTCTATCACGGTGCAGGTGTCATTGCTGTATGTCACGCTGCTGATGTCAGTGCTCTCTATCACGGTGCTGGTGTCAGATCACTCTATCACGGTACAGGTGTCATTGCTTTATGTCACGCTGCTGATGTCAGTGCTCTCTATCACGCAGCTGGTGTCAGATCACTCTATCACGGTGCAGGTGTCATTGCTGTATGTCACGCTGCTGATGTCAGTGCTCTCTATCATGGTGCTGGTGTCAGTGCTGTATATCATGGTGCTGGTGTTATTGCTGTATGTGACGCTGCTGGTGATCATCTCCTGCACCCTCTTCTTTGCCTACCCTGACCTTCCCTCTCCTCCATTGCCTTCATGCGCTCCACAGTCCTGAATTGTCACAATTTCACATATAAAAAAAGAATGCTTGTAGTTGTCGATCCCAGATTCACCTCATACATGTGTTATGTCATTGGCCATGTGGTGGGACTATGTTTGCACAGCTATTAATTATTTTGTGGCTGCAAATTTGACTTTGAAGTCAATGGGGCCCGCCACGGTTCGCAAACTATCGGCCGCGTTCGCGGTCCCCGTTCGCGAAACGTCCCGTCGGAAGTTCATCCATCACTACCTGCCACTAGTATGCTAATTGTAGGAAGCCAGCAGCTGTGACTCCTTGCAGCTTCACAACCGGCTTCCGACTGCACGTGCGTGAGCTGTACAGAGCTTCTTGTAAAACTCTTGTTGTGGCTAAATGAGCTTTATTTCTAAAAATGAGCAGTAATGAAGCTGTATGTGTAATTTTGCAGGTATGCATCAGAGGGTGGGAAGACTGACTCCCGAAGTAGAGCTGGCCAGGAGATGTCTGCAGTTGAGCGAGGAGATGAGCCTGCCGGATAAACAAGGCAATACCAATGCAGAATGGAGAGCTCTTCATATGGCCGCCTGGAATGGGAACACACGTCTTGTAAAACAATTGCTCCAACAAGGAGAAAAAATTGATGACAGGTTTGTTACCATAAACCTAAAGTTGGCAATACACTGTGCAATTTTCTTTAGCTCTACAAACTTGTTCATACTGGGCAATTAAAAAGGCTTATTTTACACTTAAGGGCTTATATACGCTGGCAGCAGCCCTTGCCAACCCTCTGAATTTATGGTTAATCGCTTTTAGTAGGGTGGTTGACAGACAGCTAGAAGGCTATAGAAGGTGTTTTAAATGCAAAGGAAAAAGGGACACTTTCATGGATTTAAAAAAAACTAAACAGTAACGTTAGCCCAATTTTTTTTTATATAATGTGAAAGATGATGTTACGCCGAGTAAATAGATACCTAACGCTTTATAATTGCACGCACTCATGGAATGACGACAAACTATGGTACCTAGAAATCTCCATAGGCGACGCTTTACTTTTTTTTTACGGTTACCAGGTTAGGTGGTGACAGGTACTCTTTATGGAGGGATCGGGGGTCTAAAAGACCTCCAATCCCTCCTTTGTACTTCAAAGTATTCAGAATGCCATTTTGGCGATTCTGAATACTGTATATTTTTTTAAAACCAGCGCCATTGGCAGCCGAGTAAACAGGAAGTGACGTTATGACGTTGTGTCTGAGTTTAAAATCAGGAGGCTTTGTTTCCGGCTTTGTTCCAGTCTGTTCCTAGCCGCCAGAAGCGGTGGATTGTCGATCGGGCCTTCCGTGCCACCGGGAGGCCTGGGAAGAGCGGCGGAAGGCAGCGGGATAACAGCCAAGCACCTTTTGGCCACATTGGTTGTTATCCCTGGATAGCCGATCACCCGCTCTAAACAACGGTACCAGGATGATGCCTGCAGGTGCGGGCATCATACCAGTATAACCCCGAGAGCCGAGTACGCACATCTGAATACGCTCGGCGGGAACGGGTTAAAGAGATCCTGTCTCCATTTATTACAGGTATTTATGTAGTACTGACAATTTATGCAGTGCTTTACATACTGAACATTTAAATCAGTCCCTGTCATAGGGAGCGTACAACCTAAAGCAGCTTATAGATAATTTTTCTTTTTTCATTCAACCAGTGAAAAAAAAAATTATGTGGATGGGTTAATCCTTCCTGCTGAGCTTTGTATTCTGATAGCGGCAAGATTTTTTTGCTGTCAGAATACAGTGATCAGCGCTGCTGGCTATAGCCGGTGGTGAGGATCGAGCAGCAAAAACCTGATAGGGTGGTTTACAGACATTGGCTGAACAGGATGAATTTTGATTGATGTATAGTAGACTTGGGTCCCCACCTCACATGCATACATACACTATATTACCAAAAGTATTGGGACACTTTGTGCACTGGTCCAAATAATTTGTTGGAGGGGGATTATGGTTTGGGGTTGTTTTTCTTCAGGGATTGGGCTTGGCCCCTTAGTTCCAGTGAAGGTAACGCTTAAGACTTCAGCAAACCAATAAATTTTGGACAATTTCATGATCCCAACTTTGTGGGAAGAGTTTGGGGATGGCCCTTTCCTGTTCCAACATGACTGCACACCAGTGCACAAAGCAAGGTCCATAAAGACATGAATGAGCAAGTTTGGGGTGGAGGAACTTGACTGGCCTGCAGAGAGCCCTGACCTCAACCTGATAGAACACCTTTGGGGTGAATTAGAGCAGAGACTGCGAGCCAGGCCTTCTCGTCCAACATCAGTGCCTGACCTCACAAATGCGCTTCTGGAAGAATGTTCAAATATCCCTGTAGACACACTGCTAAACCTTGTGGACAGCCTTCCCAGAAAAGTTGAGCTGTTATAGCTGCAATGGGTGGGCCAGCTCAATATTGAACCCTACAGACTAAGACTGGGATGCCATTAAAGTTAATGTGTGTGTAAAGGCAGGTGTCCCAATACTTTTGTTAATATAGTGTAAATACTAGGGCCAGCTTAGACAGGAGCCAATTAAGCTACCGGTACTTAAAGAAACCCCAATACAAACACAGGGAGAGCATGCAAACTCCATGCAGATAGTGTGTCCTAACTAAATCAAACTGAGGCCCACAGAACACCTGCTATTTCTGCCATCCTTGTTCAGGTATTATCTATAATAAGGTAACCATGTTCTGTCTCCCAGCTGTGCTTCTGTGCTGTCTCAGGCTTCCAAAGTAGATAAGTTGCCCTTTCAATATACATTATGCAAGCATGGTTCACCAAATTCTATATACAAACAAGAGTAACTAAAAATATACTCTCTGACAGTGCAATAATAATACAAAATATCATATAAGTGCTCTTAAAGCTGAGTTCCACTGTAGCTGCTGACTTTTAATAAGTACACTTACCTGTCCAGGAAGCCCACAATGTCGGTCCCTGAGGCCGATCCGTCCATCGGATCGGGTGCAGGCGCCTCCATTCTAACTAAGGGAAACTGGCAGTAGGTGGAAGGCCGCTCTAAAGTTTAACTAATGGCAAAACTTTTTGTTTCGTTTTGGAGAGAATGGAGAGGGATTAGAACACCTGTCAGTTTTTATAGCTGTCTGTGCCCCCATTAAGGAAATTCACACTCTCTATGTGCCCTGTTTTGGGTTGTCCTCAGAAAAGTAAAACTGGGGAAATCTTCCAATGGGGACACTAGTTCTGGTGGCCTGGGGTGGGGGGGGGGGGTCCCCAAGGAATTCCCTTAATTTGCAAGGATTTCCTTTCACTTCCTGTTTGGCTATGGGACAGGAAGTGAAGGGAAATCTCTGCAATGTGGCAAAGATGGACAAAAGGGGTTAGAACCCTACTTTGCTCTATCCAAAATGAAAAAAAATCCCATCATCCGTTTATAGATGATCTTACTCTACGCCATTCTCTCTCTTGCTGGGACCGTTTTAAATACTCTAGTCATCTTAGTCATCTGATACTCCACACCTTCCCTTATCTGGGATTCTTAACAACTCTATGTTCCCTATGTTCCCCCCAGCCATGGAGGATTCCAAAAATGTTATTTGGTGGCATAATAAAAATGATAAATTTATACATGACCTCTTTTCGTTAGAAGGGATCAAAACACAATCTTATCTTTCTAAAAACATTGACATCTCCCTCTATCAGAATCATCATGCTTAATTCTAATTACAAATTTTATAAATACCCTGCTCTCTCCTTCTTCCTTAACATGTCTGACCCTCTTAAAGCGGGAGTTCCGCCATTTTTTTTTTTTTTTAAAGCCAGCAGCTACAAATACTGCAGCTGCTGACTTTTAAAATAAGAACACTTACCCGCCCAGCGCGCCCGCGATGTCGGCACCCGAAGCCGATCTCTCGATCGTCTCTCAGGTGCTGCCGCCGCCATCTTGGGTATGGGAATCAGGAAGTGGAGCCTTGCGGCTTCATTTCCCGGTTCCCTACTGCGCATGCGCGAGTCGCGCTGCGCAATAAGGATGGTCCCCGCTGTCTCTGGGACCCGTGTGTTTCCCAGCAGACAGCGGGGGACCTTCGGAAAGGGGCGTAGATTCTGCGGAAAGGGGCGTATATTCTGCAGATATCTATGCCGGAAGTGGGTGCAGATACCTGTACTGTACAGGTACCTGCACCTCCCTCCCCCCTGAAAGGTGCCAAATGTGGCGCCGGAGGGGGGGAGGGTTCCAATGAGCGGAAGCTCCACTTTAGGGTGGAGCTCCGCTTTAAGACCTTTTGAAAAAATATGCAAATTAATCCACCTTTCCCTGGCATTCTTTCTCTTATTTACGCTTCACAAATTTCTTCACAATCCATTAGTAAATCTGCCTATGCTCTTGCTTGGGAAATAGATCTAGGAGATTCTTTAGATATCACTGAATGGAGTAAAATCTGCACCAATGTGGCTAAATGTTCCATTAATTCTCTAGCCCAAGAGAATGCATATAAAATACTCCTTCGCTGGTATGTGACTCCAACAAAACGAATCGCATATTTCCCCTTCAATCTCCCCTTTAGAGGGCATAATTCTTGAGGATCCTTATTACACATGTAAAGGCCCCAGCAAGGCACCACATCTGCACATGCAGGAATGCTGTCTCCTATGGCAACAGTCTTTAACAGTTACTAATTCAAACATAACAGTTCCTTCAGCGTCACTACAACTGCTTCTTGTAGTCTCTCACTAGACCCTCTGATTCCCTGACTCTGAATCCCTTGAGCTCCTCCAATCTTTGCGGTGGTATCTCCCTCAAGCGTCATGCGCGATTCCCTGCTGGATCCCCACCTTGGCACTACAGATACTTCTCAAGACTCACCCCTGCTGACCAGCTCGGTCCCTGGGTGACACACAAGGCTGCTCTGCAAGGTCACTTCCACTGGTTGGGCCCCTGACTTGATCACCATCTGAAGTTTCCCGATTCTCCACCGTGCCTGTTCGGTGAGAATACTGCTCTGGTACTTGCTTCAGTTACTCACTGTGGTCCCTGGTAATAAGATGGTCGGTTCCTTAGTGGCGACAGCTTCTCTTTTACCTCCGACCACTGACAGGTTCTCCGGTTGGCAGAACCATCACTTTTGGTTGGACTGCAAGCCGCAGTCCCAACCCTGCACTGCTCTCTTGCTTCTGGATAGGCCCTCAGCCAGCCTAGCAGCCAGATGTCCCTGGATAGGCCCAATCTCTGGCCTAGCAGCCCAGGGCACATGACACACATCCACCCAGACAGCCATCTGGGTGGCACAGAACATAGATCAACTAACTCCATCCAAATATATAGGTGCTCCTAGCAGGCCAAGGCCAGGCCAAGGGAACACAGCCCATTGGCTGAGATACCCCATATACCCACATAACCTGACCTTGGGTTGCTCTTCTCATACCTAATATCACAAAGTACTCGGCCACCTAGTGGTAGAAGAGAAAAGTGCAACAAGGTGAAACTTAGGGAGAAATCAATGGATCTCTATCAATCAACCAGGATAACTACTTGTGCCAAGTAAATTTGTGAGGAGCTCACTGCCCAAACTACAGGGTGCTACATATAATCTATATATTTGTGTTTATTTTTTTAATTTGATGTTTGTCTCTTTTTATTTAATAATCAGTAGGAATCTGACATTTCCAGGAGTGTCATATCCTAATATCTTTCAGCTTCTCCTGCAGCTTTCACATCTCATGCTGACGGTGCTGGAGAAGCTTACCAGTAAGACAGAATAAATGAAAGCTTTTTCACCTGGCAGCATCTGTCATTCTTCATCTTTTAAAAAAAGCATTAAAACTAGAAACCTTGAACTGGGGACAAGGTCTCTTTAACAGTATGTGTAAACCCAATCATTAACATTTTACATCAACTTTAACATTTTAATTCAAAAGTAATTTTCAATATTTTTGAATCAGCAACTTTCATTAAAAGAATACCCAGTGATCTTCCCATCCTTGTTCAGGCATTACCTGTATGTAGGGTGACCATGATTTTTCCCTTAAAACACAAACAGCGTGGCTCATAAAATGATTTGTGCGACAATTTAATATACTGTGTGTATGTATATTTATATATGCAGCGATGAGCATAAAGGAGTATACCCCTTTTGAAAAGTACGATTTTAATCAATATCTCAATGAACACAAGAACAATTTCCCAAATTTTGACAAAAGTGAGTGTTGTAGAACATTTGTTTAGCTCATTACGTGAAAGTAAGGTTAATATTATAACTTAGATTCAGGGGCGGACTGAAAACTCATGGGGCCCCCAGGCAATAGTGATGGACGAACTTCCGACGGGGGGTTTTGCGAACACGGACCGCGAACGCGGCCGATAAATCGCGAACCGTAACGTTCGCGGCGGGCCCCATTGACTTCAATGGGAGGCGAACTTTGCAAACCTACAGGTCAAATTTGCAGCCACAAAATAATTACTAGCTGTGCAAAACATAGTCCCACCACATGGCCAATGACATAACACATGTATGAGGTGAATCTGGGATCGACAACTACAAGCATTCTTTTTTTATATGTGAAATTGTAGTGACAATTCAGGACTGTGGAGCGCATGAAGGCAATAGAGGAGAGGGAAGGTCAGGGTAGGCAAAGAAGATGGTGCAGGAGATGATCACCAGCAGCGTGACATACAGCAATGACACCTGCACCGTGATAGAGTGATCTGACACCAGCACCGTGATAGAGAGCACTGACATCAGCAGCGTGACATACAGCAATGACACCAGCACCGTGATATACAGCACTGACACCAGCCCCGTGATATACAGCACTGACATCAGCAGAGGGACATAAAGCACTGACACCAGCACCATGATATACAGCACTGACACCAGCACCGTGATATACAGCACTGACATCAGCAGCGTGACATACAGCAATGACACCTGCACCGTGATATACAGCACTGACATCAGCAGAGGGACATAAAGCACTGACACCAGCACCATGATATACAGCACTGACATCAGCAGCGTGACATACAGCACTGACACCTGCACCGTGATAGAGTGATCTCACACCAGCACCGTGATAGAGAGCACTGACATCAGCAGCGTGACATAAAGCACTGACACCAGCACCATGATATACAGCACTGACACCAGCACCGTGATATACAGCACTGACATCAGCAGTGTGACATAAAGCACTGACACCAGCACCGTGATATACATCACTGACACCGTGATATACAGCACTGACATCAGCAGCGTGACATACAGCAATGACACCTGCACCGCGATAGAGTGATCTGACACCAGCACCGTGATAGAGATCACTGACATCAGCAGCGTGACATAAAGCACTGACACCAGCACCGTGATTTACAGCACTGACACCAGCACTGTGATATACAGCACTGACATCAGCAGCGTGACATAAAGCACTCACACCAGCACCGTGATATACAGCACTGACACCAGCACCGTGATATACAGCACTGACACCTGCACCGTAAGCAGCCCCAGGAGGAAGTCAGCATAGCACAGGGATGGTGGGAGACCCTCATAATGAGCATAGCACAGGGATGGTGGGAGCCCCTCATAATATGCACAGCAGAGGTACAGCCCCAGGAGGAAGACAGCACAGCACAGGGATGGTGGGAGCCCCTCATAATGAGCATAGCACAGGGATGGTGGGAACCCCTCATAATATGCACAGCAGAGGTACAGCCCCAGGAGTAAGTCAGCACAGCACAGGGATGGTGGGAGCCCCTCATAATAAGCAGCCCCAGGAGGAAGTCAGCACAGCACAGGGATGGTGGGAGCCCCTCATAATAAGCAGCCCCAGTAGAAATATGACACCGCTCAACCTCTTCAAACAGGAGGGTACGGGCATATAGTATGGTGTGCTTTTTTGGACAAGGAAGTGAGCCAAATGAAGAAAGAAGGTCTGTGTGCTCGATTAAAAAAGTCGTTTATAGACATATACATGGTCTACTGGTCACATGTGTTGAAATCCTCTGAGATCCATGCCTCATTCATTTTTAGAAATGTGAGGTAGTTAACACTGTCATGAGCTAGGCGAGTACGCTTATCGGTCACGATCCCCCCTGCTGCGCTGAACGTCCTTTCGGACAGGACACTGGATGAGGGGCAAGCCAACAGTTCCATTGCAAATTGGGCAAGCTCTGGCCAGAGGTCAAGCCTGCCCACCCAGTAGTCCAGGAGTTCATCACTCCTCGATGTAGTCGGACACCTGACGGTCTAGGCGTTCCCTGATGCTGGATCCGGATGACACCTGTCGATGGGTCGGCTGAAAGAATGACCTCATATCCGAAGTCACCAACACATCTTCAAACCGGCCTCTTCTTGCAGGCGCTGTTGGATTGGTGCCCGCAACTCCTTCTCTGGGAGTGGGAATTGCTCTTCTGCCAGCGCACGCAAAAGCAGAATGCAGCATTTCTCGAAGCAAGGCCTGGAAGTGCTCCATTCTGACAGCCCTCTGTGACGGCGGTAACATTTCCGCCATTTTGTGTTTGTACCGGGGGTCTAAGTACGTTGCCACCCAGTACTGGTCTTTGACCCTTATGCTTTTTATACAGGGGTCCCTATTAAAACACTGGAGCATGAAGGCCGCCATTTGCACTAAACTGGAAGCGGTGTGGTGGCCTGGCTCCTGCTCATCATCCAGGATAATGTCGTCCTCTTCATTCTCCTCTCCCCATCCACGCACAACAACAGGGATCCCAGAAAGGTTAAAAGCATGCTCTTCTTGCTCCTCCTCATCCGCCCCGGCACCATCCTCCTCTGACTCCTCTTCAGATTCCTGTTGTTCACTTGTCTCAGATAGAGTAGCCCCCCCTGGAAATTCATCCAGCATTGCGACTTCCTCATCTTCCCGCTCCTGCTCCTCCACAGCTTGATCAATGACACAACGCAATGCACGCTCCATAAAGAAGGCATAAGGTACCATGTCACTGATTGCGCCATGGCTGCGACTGACCAGTTTGGTGATCTCCTCAAATGGGCGCAGAAGTCTGCATGCGTCGCGCATGAGCAGCCACTGGCGCGGTGAAAAAAAACCCAGCTCCCCAGAACCTGTTCTGCCGCAGAGTTCATGCAGGTAGACGTTAACTGCATGTTTCTGCTGAAGCAGCCTATCAAGCATATAGAAGGTTGAGTTCCATCGCGTATGC
Source organism: Lithobates pipiens (assembly GCF_037356315.1). Classification (NCBI taxonomy): domain Eukaryota; kingdom Metazoa; phylum Chordata; class Amphibia; order Anura; family Ranidae; genus Lithobates; species Lithobates pipiens. The sequence goes on along the minus strand of NW_027507788.1, from coordinate 140,456,807 downwards.
CCTATACTGATAAAGGACTGCTGCAGTATAGGGCAGCAGTCAGCAGTAGTGCACCTCAACCCTATATATTGTGGACCTATACCAGTCCTTAAGGAATAGCAGACTGTACCTCACTCAACCCTATGTACTGTAGTACCCTATACCTTACCAGTCCTTATAAGGACCTTTGTGGAACTAGTAGGTTGTGAATTATTAGCAGACTGTACCTCAGTCCCTATACTGATAAAAGACTGCTGCAGTATAGGGCAGCAGTCAGCAGTAGTGCACCTCAACCCTATATATTGTGGACCTATACCAGTCCTTAAGGAATAGCAGACTGTACCTCACTCAACCCTATGTATTGTAGTACCCTATACCTTACCAGTCCTTATAAGAACCTTTGTGGAACTAGTAGGTTGTGAATTATTAGCAGACTGTACCTCAGTCCCTATACTGATAAAGGACTGCTGCAGTATAGGGCAGCAGTCAGCAGTAGTGCACCTCAACCCTATATATTGTGGACCTTTACCAGTCCTTAAAGTGGTTGTAAACCCTTACAAACCACTTTGACCTACAGGTAAGCCTAGATTAAGGCTTACCTGTAGGTCCAAGAAATATCTCCTAAACCTATACGGTTTAGGAGATATTTGCCCGAAGACAGGCACCGCTGTCTATGGCGCATGCGCCGTAGACAGCGGCGCGCAGGCGCACTGAACGCGGCATTTCCAACAACGGAGCTGCCGCGCGTGTCGGCTCCCGTGCGCATGCGCGGGAGTGACGTCATCGCGGCGGAGCTGCGAGACCCCACCGAAAAGATGGATGCGCTGGACTACGGGGGCAGCGGTGACATCGCTGGCTCCTGTGTCAGGTAAGTGACACATAATGGGCTACTATGCGATGCATAGTAGTCCATTATGCTTTGCCTTTGCAGGGAATGAAAGAGGAAGTAAACCCATCAGGGTTTACTTCCTCTTTAAGGAATAGCAGACTGTACCTCACTCAACCCTATGTACTGTAGTACTCTATACCTTACCAGTCCTTATAAGGACCTTTGTGGAACTAGTAGGTTGTGAATGATTAGCAGACTGTACCTCAGTCCCTATACTCATAAAGGACTACTGCAGCAGAAGGGCAGCAGTCAAGTATAATATTCTTTCTATATTTGGAAGAAAGAATATTATACGTGTACAAGCCTATTACCATACCAGTCCTGAAAAGAACCTTTGTGGACCTAATAGTAACAGCTACTGATTAAACTGACTGTCCCTCACTGCCACACACAGCTTCCTGCCTGTCCCTATTTAAACTGACAAAACACAGGCTGCTGGAACAATAACTTGAATAGCACTCAAAACTATATCCTGTACTACTTTACCATACCAGTCCTGAAAAGGACTTTTTGTGGACCTAATAGTAACAGCTAATGATTAAACTGACTGTCCCTGCCGCACACAGCGTCCTGTCCCTCTCTCTACACTGACAAAAGACAGGCTGCTGCAACAATCACTAGCACAGCAGTGCCTCAAACCTATATCCTGAACTACACCTAACACCTATACAATGATACCAGTCCTTAAAAGAACTTTTGTGGACCTAATAGCTAGAGATTTGGGTCACTGCAGTCTCTCCCTGCTCCACACAGCAACCTCTCCCTATAGTGACATACGAAAGAATGTAAAATGGCCGCCGGATCGGGTCTATTTATAAGTTAGGGGGAATATCCAAGTGTCCATGTGCTGTAATGTCTCAATTGGCTGTCCTGTACCCCATGATGGATGTGTCATCATAGGTCAAAGTTCTTTTACACAGTAAACACGGAAGTCCGCCGGGCGAACGGCGGCAATAGTCCACCGATCGGGCGGACCGCGAACAGCCGAAATTCGCCGCAAAACGACCGCGGGGCGAACCGTTCACCCATCCCTACCGGGCAATAGGAGATTATGGGGCCCCCCGGGCAAAAGGAGATTATGGGGGCCCCAGGCAATAGATTATGGCCACACAGTATACACACACACACACACACGCACATACTGTATACACACACAGACACACAATATACACACACAGAATACACATACACACGCTGAAAGGGTACTGGAGAGATGGGGCAGCTATAATCTTTATGATCTTTAAAAAAACACAGATTTTTACATACTGTCCCTGGTTTTATTGAGGCTGGCAACCCCGATGGGGCCCCTTAGTGGCATGGGGCCCTCGGGCAGTGCCCGAATGGTCAGTCCGCCCCTGCTTAGATTACAAATCTTCAGTTTTACTCAAATTAGTTGATGCAAAAATGAATACACCCCTCAACAAAAACTGACATCTAGTATTTTGTATGGCCTCCATAATTTGTAAGGACAGCACCAAGTCTTCTAGGCATGGAATGAACAAGTTGGTGACATATTGCAACATCTATCTTTTTCCATTCTTCAAGAACGACCTATTTTAGAGCCTGGATGCTGGATTGAGAGTGATGCTCAACTTGTCTCTTTAGAATTCCCCATAGGTGTTGGATTGGGTTCAGATCAGGAGACATACTTGGCCACTGAAGCACTTCCACCCTGTTCTTCTTCAGAAATGCAACAGTGGCCTCAGAAGTGTGCTTTGGAGTTCTGGATCCGGTTCCTGGAATGCGGAAGTGAGAGAGGTGAGGGGAGGGGCCGGACTACGGACCTCTCGGGGGAGATGGCGGAGGCCTCGAGGAACAAGCCGGAGGAGAGCACAGTGAGAGGGTGCTCGGCTCTGGCGTAAAGAACGCACAGCCGTCCCGACCCCCTGCCCCGTCCTCCCCCGCTCGAGCTTCGTCTGTGGTGCGCAATAGACCGGCGGCGTTCCGGCCGGCATAACCTCCCGCTTGGGTGAGAGCAGAGCGGGAACGCTGGAAGAGGAAAACATCTCGGAGCCCAGGATCAAGGCAGACAGGAGGTGGGATTCCCCCTAGGAGTCAACGGTGCTTCCTTCGGATATCCCCACGATCTCACAAGGACATAAGGTCAGATCTTTCCTTATCTGGATGCTGTATTTGATGTGATTGCATATGCCAGCATATAAACGGAGAATAAAACAGACAGTGCTATGAGATGAGAGAAGCAGCCCTGCTTTAAATTTGAATGGGACAAGGTAGTAACTCTGGCAATATAGACCCCATCCTTAAGAGACATTAGTGTGAATACAAGAGGGTCCGGATTTTTTCACCCGCCTGATGCCTTGATTTGCTCCTTCCCTATTTGTATTGGGCGATTATTGTACGTCTTTTTTCTCTTTTTATTTTTTTTTTTTGCGCTCCTATGGTACATTGAAGAGAGTGAAAAGGGACAGTACTACATACACCATTCCTAGAGGAGAACTATAATAAATAAGATAAACAAAGCCTGCAAATCTGAAGGATGGCAGAGATGGTGTAGGAGATATCCCCAGTTCTATCTAAGACAAGAGGGGAAGGAGAAGGAAAAAGAACGAAGCGGAGAGCTGGAGGAGAGAAGGAGATATATGCGGGTAGATTGAAGCTGGGAGCTAGGAATTTGTGCCCAAAGGACATTGGGCCAGGGAGATGGTAACTTTGCCCCTTGATAAGATGGTATAACTACTCCGCATCGGTGGAACAAAAGTAATTAAAGGGGACTGTACCTGTACTTATTTAATATTACCGTAATCAAGACCTCTAAAGTGTAAAAACCCAGAGGGAGTGCGGTAATAGTTAAAGAGAAACCCCCAGTAAGAGGATCCCTGGAAAGGAAATCCCCGGGAAATCCTGGGGAAAAGAAAGGTAAAGGAGAACATGAAGGGGAAAAATACTAGAACGAACGAGCCTAAAAATTCAAGGGAGAGTCTGAACTCCAGCTCTATACAAAAATATTTAAAAGAAACAAGCCAAAAAAGTCCGGGACTCGAGGGAAATCAAAGAGGGACGAGGGAGCGGAGGAAGGAGGTCGGAAAATTAGAAGGTGCAAGGGGCGACCCCTTTGGAGAAGAAGAAGACCAGGAGAGTGGAATAAGGCAGGAAGGGAGTCCCTCTCAGATACCTACAAAGGGGGAAATACAGGAAATGTTCCAGAAATTAGAAAACATAATAAAAGCGGAGATTTTAACTGTAAGGAAGGATATGGGGCACTTACTGAAGAGAGTGGAGGAAATGGAGGACCAAACAGGAAGACAGGCCAGAGAAATACTGGAATTAAAAACACAAGTAAAGAAATCGCAGGAAGCAAATAGAGAGATTCGATATAAGATGGAGGAACAGGAAAACCAAAATCGAAGACAAAATCTGAGAATTAGATCACTGCCAGAACAACAGGGAGAAGAGCTGGGCGTAAAAATCGGAAAAATATTTAATCCCTTATTGGGAAAAGAAGAAGGGACAGAGTTAAAGCTAGAACGCGCGCTGAGAATAAGGAAACCCCAAGGGTTGAGAGAAGAGGTCCCGAGGGATGTAATAATAAAGTTCCAGATATATGAAGAAAAGGCTAAGATCTGGAGTAAGCTCAGAGGTCTACCCCCAATTCAATATGAAGGATCAACACTATTGGTTTTTCAGGACCTGGCACCGGGAACGCTGGCACGCAGAAGAAGGCTAAAGCCCCTATTGGACCTACTTAGAAGTGCAAATATAAAATATAGTTGGGGCTTCCCAGCGGCGCTGGTGGTGCAAAAGGAGGGGAGGTCGTCCAAACTTAAATCCTTGGACGAAATAGAGGACTTTTGTAACAAAATAGGAATTCCAATTCCCTCGATCCCATTAGATCCCTGGGAAGTATAGGGACTGAGAAGTAAGGGACGGGGGAATAGTATGCTCTGAGCAGACGGTTAACTGTTTTTTCTTTTTCTCTATCTCATTTTTTGATCCTCCCGATGTTAACTTGATCTTGGGGGGAGGGGGGGGGGGAGGGATGGTTGGGGGGATAGGAGGGGGATTGGGGCCTAAGGGGAGGTGGGAAGAGAGGAAACGTAGTCAAGGTCATACCCTAGGAGATTGGGCTAGCAGAAGGAGTAAAACTCTCTATGCAAAGCAGAGGCCTGGATTGGGCCGAGAGGGGGGGAGGGGGGGGGGAGGAGGGGGGGAAGGGGGGGGAGAGGTTCCTGGCAGGAGAAGAGAAGGGGGTACGCAACGAATAATAAGGAAGGAAAAAAGGGGGTTATGTGGTGAGGTATAAGGTGCAGAACAAACTTGCCCAGAGAAGGATAGGATGACCGAGATAAAGTTTGTGTCATATAATGTTAAGGGTTTGAACTCGCCAGAAAAGAGATTTAAACTTCTAAAAGAACTCCAACAATATAAAGCTGAAATAATCTTCCTACAAGAGACTCACTTAACACAGGACACAAATGTGAAAATCTACTCCGAAAAATATCCAAATTGGATCTATGGAGACTCACCAATCAGGAGGGCCAAGGGGGTGGCAATTGGGTTTGAGAAGAACATAAAATACGAGGTGTCCGAAAGGTTGACCGATCCAGAGGGGCGATACCTTTTTTTAAATGGGAAAATAGGGGAAAGAAAAATCACCCTAGCCAACATATACAGCCCAAATAAAAACCCAGAGAGATATATGACACAAATATTGGGGAGACTCGCGGAGTTTAAGAAGGGTGATGTAATAGCGGCAGGGGACCTGAATTTTTGTTTGGATCCAGCCTTAGATAGTACGTCAGGTGCAAGGGGGAAGAGCGTGAGAAGTAAAAAAAGAGTGAGGCTTCAGCTGAAGCGAAGCCAATTGATAGATGTATGGAGGATACAACATGAAAAAATAAAAGATTACACATTTTTTTCCCCGGTGCATGGGACGTACACTAGGCTGGACTATATCCTGGTTGAACATAGGTTATTGGAGTCAGTAATAGAAACAAAAATAAAAATAGCAACTTTCTCGGATCATTCCCCGGTGGCTATGAAACTGAGGATACCCGGGATACAGAGACGCCCCTTTTCTTGGAAGTTAAACGAGGAGCTCCTCTGGGATAAGAAAACGGCAGGAAAGATACAGAAAGAGATAGAGTTCTATTTCAGGACAAACGATACAGGGGAGGTGTCGGGTGCTGCCCTTTGGGAGGGCCATAAGGCTTATATTAGGGGTGCCCTCATCTCCATAGGGACCAGGAAAAAAAAGGAAAGAAAAGAAGAGAAGGAGAAGTTAATGAGAGAGGTCCTGAAACTGGAACAGGAGCATAAAAAGCAGGGGGGACAACATCAGGAGACCTTCCATCGATTGACTAACAAGAAAGAGGAACTTAAGGATATATATGAGGAGGAAAGGAGAAGGACATATATGGGCAGAGTCAGAGAAAGGTATTATGGGGAAAACAAAATAGGAAAAAATCTAGCGAGACAGGTGAAAGGTAAAAGAGGGGTTAACTTTATTGATAGAATAAAGGATAAAAACGGCAAAATGGTACATACCTCCAAGGAAATAGCAGAAGTATTCAAAAACTATTATGAAGCCTTGTACAATGTGGAAAAAAAAGGGGTACAGTGTAAAGGACAAAAAGAGATGACGAAAGAATTTATGCGAAAAGCCAAAGTACCCCGCCTAAATGAGGGGGAGAGGGAGGACATGGAGAGCCCCATTACGGAGGATGAAATTTATAAAGCTTTAAAAGAGACAGCCTCAGGGAAAAGCCCGGGCCCAGATGGGTTCGTAATCTCGTACTATAAAAAATTTAAGGAGATCTTAGTCCCCTACCTATGTAAATACATAAATGGAATAGGTACCGAATATGACATGGGGACGGAAACTCTGCGGGCTGCGATCTCTTTGATCCCGAAAGAGGAGAAAGATCAAACATTATGTGGTAACTATAGGCCAATCGCTTTGCTAAATACAGATGTAAAGCTATACGCTAAGGTAATAGCAGCTAGATTAAAAAGAAACATGACAAAATTGATACATCCGGATCAAGTCGGATTTATTCCGGAGAGAGAAGGCAGGGACAACGGAATAAGGGCCCTGCTCCTCATCCAAGCTTTAAAAGACAGTGGGTCCCCAGGTCTATTCCTGTCAATCGATGCTGAAAAAGCCTTTGACAGGGTAGACTGGGGACTCATGATAGAAACATTAGAAGAGATGGGGGTGGGCCCGAGGATGTTATTTTGGATTGGGGCTCTGTATAAGAATCCACAAGCAACGGTTAGGGTCAACGGAGAATCCTCCACCCTGCTACAAATGGGTAATGGCACCAGACAGGGGTGCCCACTGTCTCCCCTGCTGTTCGCGATTTCCCTTGAACCTTTGCTGGCAGTAATCCGTAATAACCCAGACATTACGGGAATTAGAATAGAGGAAGAGGAGCACAAATTAGCCGCATACGCGGACGATGTGCTCTTCTTTATTACAAACCCCAGGATTACGATCCCGAACCTGTTAAAAACACTGGAAGATTTTGGCCAGATCTCCAATCTAAAAATTAACCTAGGAAAATCCGAAGTCCTAAACATAAATATCGGTAAAAAAGAAGAGGAGAGGTTGCGAACACAATTTTTCTTTCCCTGGCGCAAAGAAATAAAATATCTGGGGGTCCTCCTGTCGAACACCTTAAGAAAGATATTCCTGAAAAACTATATCCCTCTATTAGAGGAAATTAAGAGCGAAATAAATAAAATTTCATCTAGTCCACTCTCATGGTTAGGTCGGATAAATGTGGTAAAAATGATCTTAGTACCGAAGATAATTTATAAATTTCAAATGATGCCCCTCGCACTCCCGGCGACCTACTTTACAGTTTTAAGGAAGATAATTTCGAAATTCATATGGCACAATAAAAAACCGAGAATCTCGTATGCGGTTCTAAGTAGAGGGAAAGAACAGGGGGGAGTGGCAGTCCCGGACATAAAAAGATACTACAACGCAGTAGTTTTGTCACGGGTGGTAGAGTGGGCGAAAGAAGTAAACGATAAAAGATGGGTAAGAATAGAAAACACATTATCCCAAACACAGTTAGGGAGAATTATTTGGAATCCGCCACAATATAGGACATTGGGATTAAATACACACAAGATTACACGACAAGTTTTTAAACTATGGGATCAAATACACAAGCAGAAAAAATGGGGCTACAACTCACCTTTAATTTTTTTGAAAGATAACGCTTATTTTTCACCAGGACAAAGAGAAATAGGGGGAAATTGGATATTAAAAGATAACGCACAATTAAAAGATGTTTTAGTAGAAGGTAAGTTAAACACTTTTCAAGCACTAAGAGAAGACACAGAGTTAATGAGAATTAACGAATGGCGGTACCTCCAGTTACGGACATTTGTCGCAAAGTTGCCCCATCCTTTACGGAGTAAAGAAGAACTAAGACCGCTAGAACAACTATGTCAGGAGGATAAATTAATAAAAAAAAAAAAAAGTGTCGGTCTAATTTATAAAATAATCTCTGGGGGGGACGAACAGGAGGAGCCGTCATTCATTAAAAAATGGGAAAAGGAACTGGGGGTACAATGTAACACCCTAATTAAAAAGAAAACACTAATATTAACTCACTATGCGGGGGGAGGGAATAAACTGATAGAAACAAATTATAAATGCATTGCAAGATGGTATGCTACCCCTGACAAATTAGCTAGGTTTAGAAATGACCAATTGCCGGAGTGTTGGCGAGGATGTAAGTCTATCGGGAGTATGGGCCATATCTGGTGGGATTGTCCCATAATCAAAGAATATTGGAAGAGGATAATTGAATTAGTAAAAGTGGTGACGGGAAAGATAATTAGACTGGACCCATGGACGGTGCTATTCCATGGGACAGAGGAGACAATAAACCAATATAAAGCATCTTTAGTCCCAATCTTACTAGATATTGCAAAAAATCTTATCCCGAGAAAATGGCGAGAGAAAGAAGGGCCCAAAATCCAGGAATGGATTTGTAGGGTATCTGAAGTACAACATATGGAAAGCGGGGAGGGAGATGTTGAGGACGTAGCCACAAAGGAGGAGAATGATAGGAAGTGGGTCCCTTGGGAAGAATTCAAAAAATCATGGCGATATGTGGAGGAAATAACACAGGAATAACATCAGGAAAGGAAATGTTGAAGTGAGGTTTAAAGTTACACCCCGAGGGAAAGTAACCAGGAACAGAAGGGGGGGTGGGTAGGGTTAGAGGAGAGTTTAGTGGGATGGGGAGAGGAGGAAGACCAAACGAGTCTGAAACTGGACGTAACGCTGTGGGAACTGGGGGGGGCCTCCCTCCTCTCCTTATACCCACAATAGGACAGAAAGTGAGAGGGCTTGGGGGGTGGGGGGAAAATAGTGTGAAGAAGTAGGGGGAGGGATGGTAAGGATTAAACTCAAGGGGATAGTACTGGTTAACCTGATGGTATTTTCTTTTTTATGTATTTAAATGAATAAAGCATCTGAATGATAAGAATTACCAAAAAGATAAGCTACAATGATGTGAAGTGAAGACGAGGATTATTAAAATGAACGTTAAGTTGATTGGTTCCTCGCAGATAATTTCGCTGAAGTAGGCAAAAAAAAAGAAAAAAAAAAAAAGAAGTGTGCTTTGGATCATTGTTATGTTGGTAAAGCGGATGACGACCAAGGGCATGGTAGCATCTTCTCTTTCAATATAGAGTAGTACATATGTGAATTCATGAGCCCATCAATGAAATGCAACTCCCCAACACCAGCAGCAATCATGCAGCCCCACAGAAGGACACTGCCATCACCAAGTTTCACTGTAGACACCATGTCATTTTCTTTGTACTCCTCAACTTTAAAACACCATACAGTTTTTAAGCCATCAGTTCCAAAAACATTTATCTTGATCTCATCACTCCAGAGTACAGAGTCTGAGTAGTCTTCTTCTTTTTCAGCATGGACCCTGGCAAATTCTAGGTCGGCCATTTTTGTGCATGGATTTTAAGGGGAGGCTTCCTTTGTGGATGACACCCATGCATGCATTCTTCTGCAGTGTATGCCGTATTGTGTCACAGAAAACAATCATCCCAGTTTGGCTTTCTACTTTTCTAACTAACTTCAGTGAACTTGCATGGCAATTTCCTTCAACCCTTCTCATCAGAAGACGCTCCTGTCAAGGTGCTAACTTCCATTCATGGCCTGGACATCTCTGTGAGATCGTTGCAGTTCCATCTTTGTTAAATTTACGTATACCTTATAAAGTATTCTGACTTATGAGTAAAGCTTTGCTGATTTTCTTGTAGCCTTCACTCTTCTTGAGTAAAGAAATTATTTTCCAAATAAGCTCATATGTATGCCTGGGAAACCGACTTTCAATTCCAATGGGACTTAGACAAATGGCAGACTACCTCTTTCAAATACTTTAAAGGTATACTGAATACTGCTCTGACGGAGGCCAGCCTGAAAGTAATTTCAAGGTGGTACTACATCCCATCCAGACTGGCCTCAATCTACCCAACAGCTGACCCTCTTTGTTTCAGAGGATGCAAACTTGTGGGCACAATGGCCCACATTTGTTGGGAATGCCCAAGAATCCGATGCTTTTGGAAACATATTTTCAACTTAATTGATAGGCTGGTAGGAGGTCGGACTCCCAGAACCCAGATGAGTGCCCTCTTGAATGACCAGATCCCATTACTGACCAAATCCTTCAGGAGGTTAACCCATTTCATATAAGCTCACAGTGGCTAGACCGTGGAAACAACCGACAGTGTCTTTTTCTGCAGCTAAAAAGAAAATATCTTGGATAATGTCGCAGGAAAAGCTCTCAAGTATACTCCTAAACACAACGGAAAACTTTGAAAAGGTATGGGAACCCTGGGCCCAACAGATGGGGGTTCCCTTAGGGCCTCCCTCACAGTCGATTTAGTCCACAAGAGTATTAGGCGATGCTCCTCTTGCTTTCTCCTTTCTGCTCGCTCTGAGCTTTCCTTCTTCTTCTCCTTCTCACCTTGTCTCTAATCAAGTTTTTCTCAGTCTAGAGGTCAATAGCTTAAGGTCTCGGGCAGAGTCTGAGTTTGATTGTTTATCGTTTTATTTTATTATTACTCAATTTGATTAAGATCTGTTGTTCTTGACCCAGTATATGCATCTCCCTGGAAGAAGGGATTAGGAATGCAGGTGGGGGTGTGGTCCGTTCGTTCGGCACAGCTTGCTCCCTTTTGGGGTGCCGGTGGGAGCGGATCTCAACCTTTGATTATCTCAACTTCACAATAGATAGACCGAATGTTTCTCTTCCCCAAAGCACCGGAACTGCCTGCAATTTTGGCTCTACCTGCCATATCCTTTGATAGTTTACAGGCCTCTACTCATATGCTATTGTTTTCCCTTGTAACATTTATGATTTATGTATAAATACTGCATTTTGAAATAAAAATTATTTGAAAAAAAATAAATAAATTATTTTCTTTCTCAAGCCTTGTGACATTTCTCTTCCATGTGGTACCATTGCTGACAGCATGAAATGGGAAGGGAGTTTCATGTGGTATCATTGCTGATAGCATGAAATGGGAAGGGATTTTCTTTGTTAAATAACACGCTTTTATAATCAGCTGTCTGCTGGACATCTGTTTAATGAATAATTAGACTCACCTGTTAATAAGTAGAATTCTTGGTAATTAGGATTTTGCTGTCTACAATTTACAGTATCTTGCAAAAGTAAGTACACCCCTCACATTTTTGGAAATATTTTATTATATCTTTTCGTGTGACAACACTGAAGAAACACTTTGCTACAATGTAAAGTAGTGAGTGTACAGCTTGTATAACAGTGTTAATTTTGCTGTCCCCTCAAAATAACTCAACACATAGCCATTAATGTCTAAACTGCTGGCAACAAAAGTAAGTACACCCCTAGGGGAAAATATCCAAATTAGGCCCAATTAGCCATTTTCCCTCCCCGGTGTCATGTGACCCATTATCGTTACAAGGTATCAGATGTGAATAGGGAGCAGGTGTATTAAATTTGGTGTTATCTCTCTCACTCTCTCATACTGGTCTCTGGAAGTTCAACATGGCACCTCATGGTAAAGAACTCTCTGAGGATCTGAAAAAAAGAATTGTTGCTCTACATAAAGATGGTCTAGGCTAGACCCTGAAACTGAATGGCAGCATGGTGGCCAAGACCAGAACGGGCTTCACCAAAGAAGTTCAGTGTACGTGCTCAGCGTCATATCCAGAGGTTATCTTTGGTAAATAGACGTAGGAGTGCTGCCAACATTGATGCAGAGGTTGAAGGGGTGGGGGCCTGTCAGTGCTCAGACCATACACCGCACACTGCATAAAATTAGACTGCATGGCTGTCATCCCAGAAGGAAGCCTCTTCTAAAGATTATGCAAAGAAAGCCCGCAAACAGTTGACAAACAGACAGAAAGGGCATGGATTAATGGAACTATGTCCTGTGGTCTGATGAGACCAAGATACATTTTTTTGGTTCAGATAGTGTCAACCGTGTGTGGCAACAACCAGGTGAGGCATACAAAACAAGTATGTCTTGCTTACAGTTAAGCATGGTGGCGGGAGTGTCATGGTCTGGGGCTGCATGAGTGCTGCCGTCACTGGGGAGCTACAGTTCATTGCGAGAACCATGAATGCCAATATGTACTGTGACATACTGAAGCAGAGCATGATCCCCTCTCTTCCGGCAGCAGGGCAGTATTCCAAAATTATATGATTGAACATGTTGAACTATAACAAGTGCACCAGAGGTTCTGCCTTCTGTCCATCCAGATTAGTATTCAGGATAGCCCCTCTGGCTAGAGGAGTGAGTGCATTTAAATTCTCCCACTAAATCAAATGGGAAAATGATATCCTCACTAATGATTGCTTTTTCAAGTGACACCTGTGACATTTCTTTGTCCTTCACCATTGTTCAAAGAGGCTCCCACCAGTGAGAGTTTCCCCACAGCTACTACTTTGCTGCATGGACTCAACCTCTTTACACTACATCTTTCCCACATGTACATGTACTGATCACACATGTGGATGGTCTGATATGTACCCTTAATTCCTTTAAGAGAGGCACTACCTTCCACCAACACCCCCCCTCCGCCGGGGGAATGCACATACAGGATGTCCATGATTACCCATTATGGTTAAATCTATGCACTACTAGTGTGACTATTGTTGCATGACATACTCTATGTGCATTGTGAGCAGGAGTCCAGACGTTTTTTTGTTTTTAATGTGTTTGCACTGTTTAGTTACATGTATGTCCTTATCTCTTGCACCTTGATAAAGCGCCTATCTTAGGTGCTGATACCACATAGATGACACTGTGAAGCTGTACTCCAAGCAGAGTGTAGCACATTGTTTTTTACTGCATGCTAAATAAATATTTTTCTCAGAGTTCACCCTAGAACTAAACCTTCTTACCCATAGTAACCGATATGCTTTCTCAATGTCTTTCATTGGGAAAACCCAAGAAAGAAAGTGGACTTTTGCTTTACTTGTTATTTTCTGTTTTTGGTCTACATAAAGATGGCCTAGGCTATAAGAAGAATGCCAAGATCCTGAACTGAGCTGCAACATGGCGGCCAAGACCATACATTGGTTTAACAGGACAGGTTCCACTTAGAATAGGCCTCGCCATGGTCAACCAAAGTAGTTGAGTGCACATTCTCAGCGTCATATCCAGAGGTTGTCTTTGGGAAATAGATGTATGAGTGCTGCCAGCATTGCTGCAGAGGTTGAAGGGGTGGGAGGCCAGTCAGTGCTCAGACCATACGCCGCACTGCATCAAATTGATCTGCATAGCTGTCGTCCCAGAAGGAAGCCTTTTCTAAAGATAATGCACAAGAAAACCCACAAACAATTTGCTGAAGACAAGCAGGGCATGGATTACTGGAAACATGTCCTGTGGTCTGATGAGACCAATATAAACTTATTTGGTTCAGATGGTGTCAAGCGTGTGTGGCAGTAACCAGGTGAGGCATACAAAAACAAGTGTGTCTTGCTTACAGTCAAGCATGGTGGTGGGAGTGTCATAGTCTGGGGCTGCATGAGTGCTGCCAACATGTATTATGACATACTGAAGGAGAGCATGATCCCCTCCCTTCAGATACTAGGCCGCAGGGCAATATTGCAACATGATAACAACCCCAAACACACCTCCAAGATGACCACTGCCTTGCTAAAGAAGAGGAGGGTAAAGGTGATGGACTGGCCAAGCATGTCTCCAGACCTAAACCCTATTGAGCATCTGTGGGGCATCCTCAAACGGAAGGTGGAGGAGTGCAAGGTCTCTAACATCCACCAGCTCTGTGATGTCATCATGGAGGAGTGGAAAAGGGCTCCAGTGGCAACCTGTGAAGCTCTGGTGAACTCCATGCCCAAGAAGGTTAAGGCAGTGCTGGAAAATAATGGTGGCCAGACAAAATATTGTTTCACCTAGGGTGTACTCACTTTTGTTGCCAGCGGTTTAGACATTAATGGCTGTGTGTTGAGTTATTTTGAGGGGACGAAAAATGTACACTGTTATACAAGCTGTACACTTACTACTTTACATTGCAGCAAAGTGTAATTTCTTCAGTGTTGTCATATGAAAAGATATAATAAAATATTTACAAAAATGTGAGAGGTGTACTCACTTTTGTGAGATAATGGTTATTTACGAAAGGTAAATCCACTTTGCACTACTAGTGCACTTGGAAGTGAAGTCACTGTAGATCTGAGGGGGACATGCAAGGAAAACAAAAAACAGCATTTTAGCTTGCACATGATTAGATGATAAAATCAGCAAAGCTTCCACTCATTTCAGGTCTTCCCCTCAGATAATAATAATTATTTGATCCCCTGCAGATTTTCCCACTTACAAAGAAATGAAGGGTCTATAATTTTTATCATAGGTGTATTTTAAATGATAGAGACAGAATATCAACCAAAAATCCAGAAAAAAACATGATAGAAATGTCATAAATTGAGTTGCAGTTCAGTGAGTAAAATACCGGTAAGTATTTGATCCCCAAGCAAAGCATGAGATAGTACTTGGTGGAGAAACCCTTGTTGGCAAGCACAGGGATCAGACGTTTCTTGTAGTTGGTTAACAGGTTTGCACACATCTCAGGAGGAATTATGGTCCACTCATCTTTACAGATCTTCTCTAATCCTTAAAGTGGTTGTAAACCCCTACAACACACTTTGACCTACAGGTAAGCCTAGATTAAGGCTTACCTGTAGGTCCAAAAAATATCTCCTAAACCTACACGGTTTAGAAGATATTTACCGAAAGACATGCGCCGTAGACAGCGTCATGCAGGCGCACTGAGCGCGCCGCCGACAACAGCGATATGCCGTGCGTGGCGGCTCCCGTGCGCATGCGCAGGAGTGACGTCATTGCGGCTTCGCCGAATGACAGCGGCGGAGCGGCGAGACTCACCGAGAAGATGGATGCGCCGGACTACAGGGGACAGCGGTGACATCGCTGGCTCCGGTGTCAGGTAAGTGACACATAATGGACTACTATGCCATGCATAGTAGTCCATTATGCTTTACCTTTGCAGGGAATGAAAGAGGAAGTAAACTCATCAGGGTTTACTTCCTCTTTAAGGTTTCTTGGCTGTCGCTTGCTAACTCGAAGCTTCAGCTCCCTCCATACATTTCCTATAGGATTAATGTCTGGAGACTGGCTAGGCCACCACATTACCTTAATGTGCTTCTTCTTAAGCTACTTCTTTGTTGCCTGGTGATATGTTTTGGGTCATTAGGCCATTATGCTGGAATACCCATTCATGATCCATCTTCAGTGTTCTGGCTGAGGGAAGAAGGTTCTCATTCAAGATTTTCCAATACATGGCCCCGTCTATTGGCTCCTCAATGTGGCAAAGTCGACCCGTACCTTTAGCAGAGAAACAGCCCCAAATCATCATGTTTCCACCTCCATGCTTGACTGTAGGGATGGTGTTCTTAGGGTCATAGTTAGCATTTGTCTTCCTCCAAACACGGCGAGTCGAATTAATGCCAAAGAGCTTAATTTTGGTCCCATCTGACCACAGCATTCTCTCCCAATCCTTCTCTGAATCATTTAGATGTTCACTTGCAAACTTCAGATGGGCCTATACATGTGCCTTCTTGAGGAGGGGGACCTTGCGGGCGCTGCAGGATTTCAATCCATGGCGGCGTATTATGTTACCAATGGTTTGTTTGGTGACTGTGTTTCCAACTGCCTTGAGATCATTCACAAGCTCTTCCCGTGTAGTTCTGGGCTGATCCCTAATTTTTCTCATTATTATCCTTACTCCATGAGGCAAAATCTTGCATGGAGCTCCAGACCAAGGGTGACTGATGATTATTTTGTATTTCTTCCATTTGGGAAAAAGTGCTCCAACAGTTGTCTCCTTCTCACCAAGCATCTTGCTGATGGTCTTGTAACCCATTCCAGTCTTATGCAGGTCTACAGTCTTGTCCCTGAGGTCCTTTGACAGCTCTTTGATCTTACCCATGATGGTGAGGTTTGAATAGAAGAAAGATTCTGTGGACAGGTGTATTTTATACACAGAACGAGTTGTCATTAGGAGCAGCTACCTAAATTGACAGGGCTAATCTGTGTACCAGATGAGCACATACCGTAGCCAGTCTGTGGGTACCAGAATTATTGTTAGTTGGTAGGGGATCAAATACTTATTTTACTCACTGAACTGCAATTCAATTTATAATATTCGTATCGTGTTATTTCTGGATTTGTGGTTGATATTCTGTCTTTATCATTTAAAATACATCTATGATAACAATTATAGACCCCTCATTTTTTTGTAAGTGGGCACAAACTTACATAATATGCAGGGGATATATATATATATATATATATATATATATATATTTTTTTTTTTAGTTTTTTATTGAAAGCAAGATAATTAATGATATACAATCCAAGAAAGCACTGCTGCACACTTCCTTGGGTGAAATGCGTTAGCCCAAAAGGAAACTACAGCGAATGATATGACAGCTAGCAAATTTTAAAAATACATCTTTATTGTGGTGACATATCCAGAGTGCAGACTGTCAGTTTTTGAACAAGATAACTATTGACTACATGCATCGGCTGTACTGGTTCTTTTCAAACCTATTTAGTATGATTCAGTTACAAATATAAAATCTGTTAAAGGCATTGAGGTTTTATCTGAATGTATCACTTATTTATAAAGTTAAGCCTTTACTAGCCTTGATGTGTATTGAACACAATAAGACTTTGCACATGTCGCAGTTTATTTACGGAAGTTTCTTGGCTGCAAGTCTCTGGCTGGTCAACAGAAAGTAGATACAGAACATTTGTTGGTGTAGAGTAATCCAATGGTTTGAAAGCATAAAACATAAAGCCTTTTATTTAGTTCTTTGAGCCCTGTCACATGTAGCAAAACAATTATTTGCCAATGTTTGGAAAGTGATTAATATGAGCAAATAGGAATTCTTTGTTTTGTCAGCCATTGCATTAAGATGTATGAGTTATTTAAAGTACTATGAATGTAAATCCTTACCGAAAAGTTTGCCTAAGCACTATGCATCATAAAAATGTCTTTCAAATAGATGACTTGGCTTTTCTTTTTTTATTTCTGCATCTTATTGCTGCCTCTTTGAAGCCACTTACTGTGTGTAGATGCATGTACACTAGTGATGGCTGCATGGACTCCACTGATGGTGACAACAGTGGACCTTGCCAGAGTAATGTTTTTTGAAAGCGCACTTGTATTTTCTATCAAAGACCCAAGTGACAGGGTGACAACATAGAAGTACCATTGAGAGACAGACAGCTGTCACCCTGAAAAGCCTGAACAAAGACCTTCATGGCAAGATCACCAGGTAATTTTTTGATTAAAGCACATGTTAACCCCAAAAAAATCTGATCCTGTTCCCAGTGCCCGCTGGGCACCCCCCCCCCCCCCAATCCGGGACACATGGTCACCCTACCTATCTTGTATATCTTAAGCCATGCACCTATGAATTTCTCCATCCACACTAAACAGCATGGACGGGCGCATCTCCCATTGTGCCTATTGTACCCTAACAGCTGGTGCCGGCTGTCAAAACACCCAAACAGTGCCTGCACCTGTTACCATGAGGTAATAATTTTCTCCTTTGATCTTTCAAATTAAAAATGTTGGGCATAGTAGTGCCAACAGAGCTGTCCCACTGATCAAATTGCAGCCAGCTCTTTAGGAACCAGCTTTAAGGCTCGTACAGATGATGAGAATACGGGAGGAATGATCATCGTTTATTTTTTTTTATTTTTTTTGCATGCTGGTCTCATATGGAAAATGAAGAGGTTACTTAACTTACGAAAATTCTTGTATGACAGAATACAACTTTGGAAGTGATGTAATGTCTTGTATTGTAATGTGTCCTTTCATTTCCAAATATGCGTTGTCTTGCTCTTCTGATTTTTTTTTTTTCGTACGATAAATGGACGGATTCAACAAAAATCATATTGTACCAGAAAAATTCTCACGTTTGTCCCTTCGGATAATTTTGGATAAACTGCTGTGACCGGCTCTCGAAAACTGTGTACTAGCAATCTGATTATTCTACAATCGCTTTAGTTTCAAAATTGTGGAGGTCATTTGACATAAACATTATCTTATCTCCTTATCCCAACACACAGACAATTTACAATTAGATGATCTGTGTGTGAATCACCACTCCAAGCAGCTCAAAGAAGCTCCTTTGTCCTGTGGTGTAGCCGGGTGTCAAAGCCCAGGAGCTCGCTCCATACTACATGTAAGCCAGAGAAGAATCGGCCCAAGTGCCGATAACATGTAAAAAAAAGTAAATTTAGTTTTAATGAGCATGCAGATAGAGCATGCGGCACACACTGAATGACCTCTAATCTGAGGCCACCATCTAACATGTTTCACCCATTCTAAGGCTTAATCATAGGGCATTCAGCACAAAGTGACAGTATCCATGTAATGGGCTCCCCACCCTAACCCCCTGATACTTACCATAGCTCACCACCATTCGTTCACTACCTCAGCCAGCAAAAATACCGTATTTGCCGGCGTATAAGACGACTGGGCGTATAAGACGACCCCCTATTTTTCAAGTGAAAACATAGGTTTTGGGCAATACTCGTGATATAAGACTACCCCCCTTCTGAGGCAACACCATTTAAAAAAAACATTAGAACGATTAAAAAATACAAAACAAGAATGCCAACTACTCATCTGCCATGCTGTGTTATGTCATAAAGTAAATCAAACAATAATAACACAAACAGAGATCTATTGAATGCCACAACTCTGGAAAGTAGAATTTTTCACTAACCAAACCTATACCACTTTTGGGTTACATTCTATGGGAATTGTCCACCAAAATGCATTTAATAAACCCCCTGTCATATGTCCCAGATTTACCTGTCCCTCTTGGGTGCCTGGAACCTCAAAGGCAAATAGCAGGATGTATAGTAGTAGGAGATCAGTGAATGGATTTACCCAGGGAAGTATGGTGAGCGGTGTATTATTTTAATGAATACAACACCTGCTTGGATTGGCAGAGGCTGTAGCATCATCAGCCCTTGCCTCTCTCTCTCTCTCTCTCTCTCTCTCAAAGCCAATCCGAGCAGGCTACTCTATGTAGCCTGCTCGGATTGGCAGAGGTTGTTACTCCAATCCAAGCAGGCTCTGTATTCATTAATAGAATACATCGCTCGCCGGGATTGGCTCAATGGCGTATACTGTTTGTAGCTGAAGCCACATACAGTATTAGCAGACATTTGGGGGCTGACATCCATCGGGCAGCATTGTATACCTGTATACCCGGCGTATAAGACGACCCCTGATTTTTTTTTAAGTGTAAAAGGTAGTCTTATACGCCAGCAAATACAGTACTTAGTTCTTCCAGGTATAGGTGAGTACACCCAGAGACAATATCTCTTCAAATGAGCTACAGAAGCTCCTTTAAAATAACAGCTCTGCATTAGTTTGAACATCAGATAAATATTAGGGAACAGAGATGGACCTTTCATCCACCCTAAAGTGTTTCCACCTTATTTGCTGCAGACTGATGTGATTTTCATAGAACAAAAAGGGATTTTCCATATAAAGAAAATTATTTTATAAACTAAATTGCTGAGAATTAATGCAATGGGGAATTAAGATGGAGTTTTTATACTGTACAGTCCATACACAGTATCTGCACACCCTTTCAATTGTGTTTTTTTTTTTTTCTTAAATCCCCGCTTATCTTTTTTGGTTTGTTGCCCACAATAAACATACTCACTGCCTAGTGAATCCAGCATTATGCTGCTATGATCCACAGTTCTGCTGCCGCATGCCACGTCCTGTTCAATCATCTTTTTTGTTTACATCATCTGGAGTCGGCTGTCTCTCCTGAGTTCTTGCAGTCAGCTCCCTGATCACATGCCATGGCACACACCCTGTAGATTACTCAGAAGCCTCCTAAATGTGCAACGTAAGTATCCCAGGAGGCTGCCGGTGTTGTGTCAAGAGGTGCCCGCTATCGAGAAGTGCCCGGGACGAACAGAACAGCACAAAAGCTGATTTTACGATCAGCTGTTGTGATGGCGAGACGGCGCTTGCGCACAATAGCCAACAGAAGAATTTTTTCTGTTAGATTGAACCCTGTGCACTCATGGCGAGTTCATGTCGGCAAGGGGCAGACTTCTACATGTTGTGGGCGGATTTATAAATGATGGGCAGTTGGAGCAGCATTTTTTAAAGATGGGCAGTGCTGCAAAACAAAACTTTTTATGCTAAATACGCCCTGCATCCAGAAAGAATAGCATAAAAAGTTTTGTTTTGCAGCACTGCCCATCATTTATAAATCTGCCCACAACATGTAGAAATCCACCCCTCGCTGACATGAACTCGCTACGGGAGCGCGGGGCACAATCTGTCAGAAAAAATTCTTCTGTTGGCTATTGTGCGCAGGCGCCGTTTTGCCATCACAACAGCTGTTCTGTACGGTGTATGCCTCATTCGTCCCGGGCACTTCTCAATAGTGGACACTTCTCGACACAACACCAGCAACTGGGAGATGCCATTCTCACCTAGGCAAGAAAACCAGAAATGCAGGGTAGCATAATTTAAAAAATAAATTTACCAAAGAAAAAATAATTCTGTGTCTGCGTAAAAGGCAGAAGGAAGGAGTTAATGTATGCAAAAATCTAAAACAGATTTAACATGGTATTTTTTGTAAAGACACAACACAAACTCAGTGGCGAAACTACCAGGGTCGCAACAGTCGCACTTGCGACTGGGCCCATGTGTTCTGCCACTGTGGAGGGGCCCCCAGACAAACATGAAAGACTTCCGGTCCGGCGCCTGATGTAATGACCGCAAGGATGGTGAGCTCTATCACCGCCAGTAATGACTTCTGGTACTTGTTCCAGTGACTGGCTCCCGGCGTGTGTGAGAAGTTTCAGGTCTCCCATGCTACGATTACCCTGTATAGCAGTATTTCTCCCTCTTCCTGCCTCACATACAGACTAAAACCCCCTTCCCCCTCCGCCTCGGCTTGGCTGTCACAGACAGAAGGAGGGGGAGGGGGGGGGAGAAAGCACACAGCACTCAACGGGACGGGACATGCTGATAAGGTTCGTACTGACTCTGAATGCTCGGTACTTGCAGGGAAGGAAGGAGGGGGGAGAGCTAGTTGTGAAAGGAGGATGCTTGCTGGGTGCATTGTGAAGTTTGCACTAGATGGTTACAGTGCAATGTGCAGTATGCAATGGATGGGTACTGCTGTGCAACAAGCAGCATGCACTGGATGTGTGCTGTGTGACAGGCAGTGCACTTTGGATCAGTGCAGTGTGCAGTGAGTGGTATATTGCAATATGTAGTGAGCACTGAATGTGCGATGTGCACTGTGCACTCGATGGGTGCCATGTAATGTGCAGTGCACACTGGATTTGTGCAGTGGATATGCCATGTGCACTGAATGGGTGCACTGCGCACTAGTGGGGCAATGTGCAGTGGATTTGGATTTGTTCAAGTTGTGAGAAGCATACTTGCAGTGATTTGGGGGGATAAGATGATGCTGTATGTGCAAGAGGGCACTTTTGGAGCAGACAGAACTTGTGCTAGAAGGGGGGGTTCAATAAATAATATGACCCCCCCCCCCAGCACCAGTTCTCTCTGCTCCTAAAACGCCCCCTTGCACATACAGCATTCTCTTATCCCCCCCCCAAATCACTGCAAGTATCCTTTTCTGACAACTTTTTCCCTCCCCCCATCAAAGAGAGGCTGTCTGCTATTGAGATGATCATAGTTTCTGGGATTCCGGGCACCTCGCTAGAGATTTGGGGTAATCACTCCAGGACTCAAGGCCAGTTCACACCACGAATCACAAAGGAACGCACTCTGCATTTTTAAGCGATACACATGCCTTCCAGGTGCTGTGTGCGATTTCAGCCTTTTCATTTGAATAGGCTAAAATTGTGTTGGTCTGCACCAAGAGCTGTGCATGTGCTACTTTACAAAACGCACTGCAACTGGATTGCATGGTACTGCTGGTCATACAATCTGGTGCAGGCAAACACTGCATTTGCAACCGGCATTTGGGGAGTCATTAAGTTGACAACCACTGCAGATCGCTTTGGCAGTGCATTTTGAAGTGTGGGAAACGCACCCAAAACGCATGTTTCCCTCAAGGCATTCTGGTGTGAATAGACCCTTAGTCCAGACACACAGGATTTCATTTGTATCTCAGGAAGGTCACACCAAAACCGGGACAGTTTAGAAGTATGGATTTGTATTAGAAGTAGAGAGGATTTGTGTTTTGGGGGGTTTGTACTGGAAAGGGGGATTTGAGTAGTAGGATTTGTGACAGAACTGAGGAGAATACTTATGCTGGCATGGAGGGAAAGAATTTTAATGCTGGGGGAGTTTGACCCAGGATGGTGGGAAAGGGTTGTACTGGAAGGGAGGACCTGGGGGACATGATCTGTGCTAGAAATTGCGAGAGGATTTTTGCAGAGAGGGTGATTGGGTGGGGGTGGATTTGTAGAGACGTCCTACACGTTGCACCCCATCACAAATACAGGTGTAATGTGAAAGAGGTTAGAATGTGAAGTGAGGGTGGGTTGCATTGTGGAGGGAAGAGGGGTGGCAGGGCTTTAAAAATCAAAATGCACCTTCGCCTGTGTAGCCAAAAATTCTTGCATTGGCTCAGCTGGTACTGATAACCGCTGCCCAACTTGCACTTGCGACCCTGGTGTTCTGCCACAGTGGGGGTGGGCCCAAGATGGCAGGAAAGGGGCCACTGTGGGACCGTAATAAAGGGCCCCGGGACGAGAGGTGGGGGGGGCCCTTCACGATTTCTTGCATCGGGGCCCTGAAGGTTGTAGTTACGCCTCTGCACAAACTTATAGCTAAAATTGTAACATTTATTGTACATTAACAAAATTACTTATATAAAATCATAGATAAAAATTTCTGGTTCTTTTTTGAATACGTGTATGTTTATAATCCAACATTATACATAATATCAACATATCCAGTTATTTCTTTCTGCAGGCTTGACGTGTTTCCTGCAAGTAATGAGTGTATACCATAGGAAGTCACTGCTATAGATATATATGGATATGCATAATGATTGGCATATATATATGTTGTAATTCCATGTATTTTTATATCTAGAAAATAGTTATATATCCCACTATTAAGCTCCTGATAAAGTGAAATAATTCCAGGAAACGTGTCGAGCTTGCAGAAAGAAATAACTGGATGTGTTGATCTGATTATGCATAATGAAGGCCTCTTGAGCCCCTTAGGGAAAGAGAGCCTTGACTGACGGGGGCATGACCATGGAGGGACATGGTGGGTGAGGGGTCACCAAGGATTGGTTGTTAGTGGGACGGGCTGGGCCTGAGCTCTGTAAAAGTTGTGCCCCAGGGGATTCAGGGTCTTTCGGAAACGTGGTTGGAAGAGCTGCCCACCCTCCTGCCCCTTTTTTCTATGGTATGTCACAGCTTGCTGTGGTTTCTTGATCTAACCAGCATAAAATGGCTGTAATGGAATATGCCTTTGATGGAAATGGGAAGTAGGTGGCCTGTCCAGCACTTATGGTAAGGACAAGCCCCCTTCACCTCCCCCTGTTGGAATTGTGTGCTCACAGTACAACTGTGATTGGCACTGGTTGAAAAGTGTTCACATGTTATGTTTTGGATTCAATAAAGCTGTGGCCTTGCCCTTTCCAACCTAATGGTTGTGTTTTATTTAATGGGATGAGGGGGCAAGGGGGAAGGTTTGTCTTTACATCTATGTTACAGTTAATTGTACCTGGGCTCATTGCACCTCAGCAGTCATGTCCAATTATAAACATATATACCAATTAGATTCAAACAGGTTTAATTTTCATGTAATTTTCATGTAAAACCAGGATTTTTTGGAATCTAATATGAAACTTTTTTTATGTGTAATTGTTTTAATGTACAATAACTTTTACAATTTTTAACAGAAAATTTGTGTTATGCCTTTAAAATCCCTGCATGTTCTATATTTTTTTTCATTTTCTGAATCCAAATAGCGGGTTGAACAAAACAAAATGACAGCTCCGGTCAGAGCCACTGTGCCAACCATCCAACGTCAGTGCAGGGATCTCCCCCACTGAGGTGAAACCCTCCGCCACAACATCCTGATCAGTGCTCTAAGCCATTGGCAGACATACACAAAGGCCGAATGTCGGATGTTTTTTATTGAACCAGCTGATGTCTCCCAACATTTGTGTACGGGGGGGCTTTAGGCCAATCCGATAATTTTCTTAGAGTATGCAAAGTAGGTGAAGGTCCACTGATTTTGTTGATGTCCACCCAGCACCACCCATGTAATCACTGCACATACTTTCTGCATATGAGCGCATACTAACAATGCATGCAACTATTTTATTAATATAAATGTTAAAATATTTCATTCATATTTATTTCTCATCAGGGATGATCTTGGCTGGACCCCTCTACATTGTGCAGCTTCAAATGGTCACTCAGCCACAGTAAAACTTTTGATTCAACGGGGAGCTTCTCTTCATATCCAAGATGCCTCAGGCTGTACCCCTCTCCACCATGCCGCATGGAGTGGCCATACCAACCTGACTGAAGTACTTCTTAACCGTGGGGCCCATGCCACAGCCCTTACAAAGGGAGGCCTCACAGCTCTGCACTTATCTGCTGCCAATGGGCACACACTCATCACCCAGCTATTGCTAAAACAAAACCTGGACCCGTGTGTAGGTGATAACAACCAATGGAGTCCTTTGCACTGGGCCACAGTGAGTAATCATGTCCATATCATGGAGCTGCTCAGTGCCTATGGGGTCCCTCTAGCACTAGAAGCTGCTGGGAATCTGACCCCACTACATATCGCTGCAGAGACGGGAAAACTAGACGCTTTGGACTACCTGCTGGAAAAGGGAATTGATGTAAATATTCAAGACCAGCTAGGCCGGACTGCTCTGGCTGTGGCAGCCAATAATGGTAACTTGGAGGTGAGTAAACTAAGCAATAGAGCTAGACAGATTATGGCAAAGAACTCTCATTTCTGTAACTAGGACGACTGAATTTCCCTACACAAAGGACAAGAGGTACTTAATTACAGTACACAAGGAAAGAAAGACAGGCAATTAGTCCTGGCAGACACTGGTCTCTTGTAAAGAAGCCTTTGATCTGGACAAAGGAGAATAAATGCACATGCAGGAACATATACTGGCATGTTGTTAGACAACATAGAAGGTTAGAGAGGCCTGTGAAATACAGTTTATCCTCTTCATTTATTTGTATTTTTGAATAGGGAAAGGAAGATTGAAATGTAGTCAGTATTATTGCTGTCTCTCTCCCTTTTGGGAAGACTTCCCCTCAGTTCTAGTTCTACATTTGGGTTACTCTGGGAAATAGTCAAAGCAACAATTTTTTTTATATACAGTGTGTGTGTGTGTGTGTGTGTGTTATATATACACACACACACGCCGGTGTATGTGTATATATATATATATATATATATAGATAGATAGATAGATAGATAGATAGATAGATAGATAGATAGATAGATAGATAGATAGATATAGATATATAGATATAGATAGATATATAGATATATATATATATAGATAGAGTTCAATAGTTTGATATATAGTTCAATAGTTCAATATTGAGTTGGCCCACCCTTTGCAGCTATAACAGCTTCAACATTTCTAGGAAGGCTGTCCACAAGGTTTAAAGGGGTTGTAAAGTGAATTTTTTATTTTATTTAAAATAACAAATATGTTATACTTACCTCCACTGTGCAGCTCGTTTTGCACAGAGTGGCCCCGAACCTGCTCTTCTGGGGTCCCTCGGCGGCTGTCTTGGCTTCCTCCCACAGGTGCTTCTCACGTTCATGCGAGCTCCCTCGCATGGTGAGAAGCATTTGCGGGCGCGCTCCCGTGATACAGCCGGCGGCTATAGCCGCTCACTGTACCACACGCCCCCGCAACCCGACACTCCGCGTCAGTGGATGTGATTGACAGCAGTGCGAGCCAATGGCTGCGCTGCTTTCCATCCATCCACTCCTGCCAATCAGCGGCCAGGCTGAACGGTGGAAAGGACGTCGGGGGAAGAGTGCGGGACTTTCGAGGGGTGAGGTAAGTAACTGGGGGCGCAGGCACTGTCAGATGTTTTTTCACCTTAATGCATAGAATGCATTAAGGTGATAAAAACATTTACCTTTACAACCCCTTTAAAAGTGTGTCTATGGGGATGTTTGACCATTCTTCCAGAAGTGCATTTGTGAGGTCAGACACTGATGTTGAATGAGAAGGCCTGGCTCGCAGTCTCTGCTCTAATTCATCCCAAAGGTGTTCTATCCGGTTGAGGCAAGCCAGTCAAGTTCCTCCACCCCAAACTTGCTGATCCATACTATATTGAAAAAAAATTTTTTGAGCCACCCCTCCAAATCATTTAGTGGATGAGGGATTATGCTGTGGGTTTTTTTTTTCAGGGGTTGTGCTTGGCCCCCTTAGTTCCAGTGAAGGGAACTCTTAAGGCATCAGCGTGCTGAGACATTTTGGGCAATTTCATGCTCCCAACTTTGCAGGAATAGTTTGGGGATGGCCCCTTCCTGTTCCAACATGACTGAGCACCAGTGCACAAAGCAAGGTCCATAAAGATATGGAAGAGTGAGTTTGGGGTGGAGGAACTTGGCTGGACTGGACTTTACCTCAATCTGATAGAACCCTTTTTGATGAATTAAAGCAGAGACTGCGATCCAGGCCTGCTCGTCAACATCAGTGCCTGACCCCACAAATACTCTTCTGGAAGAATGGTCAATCATTCACATAGACACACTCCTAAACCTTGTGTAGAGTCTTAAACGCTACAGACTAGGTCTAGGATGCCATTAAAGTTCATGTTCGTGTAAAGGCACGTGTCCCAATACTTTTAGCGATATAGGGTGTATACACACTACAGACACACATATATATATATATATATATATATATATATATATATGTGTCTGTAGTGTGTATACACCCTATATCGCTAAAAGTATTGGGACACTTGCCTTTACACGAACATGAACATATATATATATATATATATATATTTATGGTGTGGAGCCCTCTGACCGATACGGTTAAGGATGACAAACAAGGTTAACATAAACTCGCTTACTTGAAATGGACCTGAAAGTGTGCCCTGGTCTAACGTACGGTATACCAAAATAAGGGGGCATACCTTAGATAGAAAGTGGGTGATAAATGAAATGAATATGAATGGAGTGAAATGAGTACTCTCATGAGGAGTATGATGCTTGAGAAATGCCCTGAAAAAGGGGATGGGTGGGTGGGTATCGCGCACCGGAACCGACGAGGAAGACAGGCGAACGGGCTGGTTATATACTCCACCGGGCTCCTCCCATAATTTCAGGCCACCATACTGGCCTTTCTATTTATGGTGTGGAGCCCTCTGACCGATACGGTTAAGGATGACAAACAAGGTTAACATAAACTCGCTTACTTGAAATGGACCTGAAAGTGTGCCCTGGTCTAACGTACGGTATACCAAAATAAGGGGGCAAAAACATTCAGGTAGGGGTTGCATTTTATTGATCCAAGTTTGTTACTGGGTGAGCTCGACAAAGGCCTGGGTCATCTCCGCTTGCGGATTGGGTATGTAGCGGGCGAAACAGGTGGACCTCCATCTGCCCAACTTCTTGATAATGTGAGTAGGACAGAGGTGAAGGATACCCGGGAGTATCCTGACACGTTCCACCGGGCAGCGTTCAGAGGTTTAGTGAGAAATGGCAGAAGAGGACTAACTCCTGGTTGATCAGCCAAAAAGGGCCGACAGGCGCGTGAGAATGGCGACCGGGTACCAGCGGTTGTTGGACTTATAGAGGTGTATGTCCGAACCCGAGCCAAGCTGCTGCGTCTTGGAGACTGCTAAGTGTAAGACGAAATGGTCTTCGTATCGGACCAGGTGGTGCTCGCACAGCATGCGTGCTGTGAGGCTACAACAAATAAAACTCGCTTGGCCGTAAGAAGCCGTAGAAGGCCAGGTGTATGGCTGCTTGTAAATGACACTAATGTGGAGACCGAAAAGGTGAAGTGGCCAGGAAATCTGACATATTTCTAAACGTCTCCTGTGACAGGCAGTCGTTTTGGTGCCGGCCATCGGCTGGCGCTTTCTGGATACCGCGCATAACAGCCCGAACGGCGTGGTAAAATAGGAAGGGTACGGTAGGGTCCTGGAGGGACGTGAAATGTTGTACACCGGTCAGGTATAGCCGGATCGTATTAAAGGATAACGCCAACTGCGAGTGGCAGTAGGCAATGAAGGCTATGACTTGCTTGACACGGGACGTCTCTGTACTGTGATACGTGATGAAGTTGGTTAAAGGCCCTCCAGGCTGATTGATAGGCTTTGAGGGTATTGCGGGAAAGGGAGTGATCAAATGAGTTGGGTAGCCGCTAGGAGGTGAGGGGCTAATCCAGGGTCAGTTGAGACCAGTCCGGGATAGCTGCTGATGTTAGTCCGGCTCCGGGTACCTGAACGAAAACGAGACAAGGTTAAAAGCGGGAGAGGGCGTCCGCTGCCTGATTGACTTTACCGGGGATAAAGGAAGAATGGATGTTGAACTGAAACAACAACAAGAGCTGGACCAGTCGACGTAGGAAGGACATAACCAACAGAGAGGGCGCCTTGGCGCAGCCAGGAATTGCCAGTAACTGGGGAGGCCAGGGAGCTGCGAGCCAGAGGTGGCCAAAAAACAGCCGCAAGCCCGTGGAGGCCGCTGCGTCGGTCATCACCTGGGGCGAAAGGGAAGACACGGAGGGAATGAACAGGGAGACGCCATTCCCAGACGATAGGAATTCCTCCCGCATAGCAAGGACTGCTATTGCCGCGGGATCCAGGCTGAGGACTTGCTCTGGATCCTGTGAGAGGGACAGTAAAACCAATAAGTGTGACACAAGGCGCGACCCTGAGGGATGATGCGCATAGCGAACTCAACATGCCGTGTAGGGACTGTAGGTGTCTTTGGACGACTAGACTGGAGAATATGCGAGGATATAATATGCCCCTAAAGATGGCAGTTGTGATGGCGAGCGTTTGCCGTTGGCTATGGGCTGATGCCTCTGGATGCCCCGAGGTGGGGATCTTGCTGTATGGGCCGTAACGACAGATGGCTCTCCGTGCACTGTAAGGATAAGAAATGTTGAACGCTGGCTAGAAATAGCCTGGGCGTGCTACAGGAAGAAGCCAGTTGCGTGTGACAACATGATCCTGGTGCGGGACGGAAGCTGAACTCAACTGTCCTAAGGAAGAGACGGATAGACAGACAACAGTGAATGGTTTGTAAGAAAGCCACGGGAGACGAGAGGCCAATTAAGTGCTGCTGAAAATGACGTGTAGCCAGTTTGTGTGCCACTGAGAACGTGCTTGCCAATGAATGATTGCAAGAAGTTATGCTAAGTCATGAGCCTTGGCGTGACTAAGTTGTGTTTAAACATGTGCTTGCGACAATTGCCCGGGAGTTTGTCACTGGAGATGTATACGTAGTGACTGTGAGCCATTCGTGTTACCGCATGTGCACTGCGAAGACTACAGGAGTTGTGCTTGAACGCATGTTTGGATGCGTGCTTGCGATGATTGCAAGATGTTACCCAGGATGCGTGCTTGCCATGACTGCAAGATGTTATGCTAGGATGCGTGCCTGCAACTAATGCAAGGAGTTGTGCCAGGACTTGTGCCTGCAACGACTGCAAGGAATTATGGTAGGCTTCATGGGTAGCCAGGCCGGAAAAGACAGAAGTCCATCCGGTCCAACCAAATCAAAATAAATAAGGTATCACACAACCTGACACCCAATTCTACGCCCGCAGCTGATCCAGAGGAAGGCAAAAAACCCCCAACAGAGCATAGGCCAATTTGCTACAGCCGGGGAAAATTCCTTCCTGACCCCTCGAGAGGCAATCGGATTTTTCCCTGGATCAACTACACCTATAAATATAAGTACCCCGTAATACAACGTACATTTAGGAAGGTATCCAGGTCTTCCCTAAAGCAATCTATTGAGCAAGCCAGAAGTGCCTGCCAGCAATGACTGCAACAAGTTGTGCCTGGACACCTGCTTGCAACGATTGCAAGAGGTCTATGCTCAAATGCGTGCTTGCCATGATTGCAAGAGAACTATGCTCGAATGCGTGCTTGTAATGAGTGCAAGAGGTCTATGCTCGAATGCGTGCTTGCAATGATCGCCAGAGGTCTATGCTCGAATGCCTGCATGCAACGATTGCAAGAGGTCTATGCTAGAATGCGTGCTTGTAATGAGTGTAAGAGGTCTAAGCTCGAATGCGTAATTGTAATGACCGCGAGAGGTCTATGCTCGAATGCGTGCTTGCAGCGATTGCAAGAGGTCTATGCCCGAATGCGTGCTTGTAATGAATGCAAAAAGGTCTGTGCTCGAATGCGTGCTTGCAACGATTGCAAGAGGTCTATGCTCGAATGCGTGCTTGTAATGACCGCGATAGGTCTATGCTCGAATGCGTGCTTGCAGCGATTGCAAGAGGTCTATGCCCGAATGCGTGCTTGTAATGAATGCAAAAGGTCTATGCTCGACTGCGTGCTTGCAACGATAGCAAGAGGTCTATGCTCGAATGCGTGCTTGTAATGACCGCGAGAGGTCTATGCTCGAATGCGTGCTTGCAGCGATTGCAAGAGGTCTATGCCCGAATGCGTGCTTGCAACGATTGCAAGAGGTCTATGCTCGAATGCGTGCTAGTAAAAAGTGCGAGAGATCTATGCACGAATGCGTGCTTGTAACGATTGCGAGAAGTCTATGTCTGGATGCGTGCTTGCAACGATTGCAAGAAGTCTACGCTTGGATGTGTGTTTGCAACGATTTGCACGAAGTCTGCGCTTGTATGTGGAGAAAACAGCGAGACACGCCTAAACGAAGCTGTGTTTCCCTTTTTGAAGGCAATCTATAATGAAATGAGGCCGAGGAGCAAGGCCCCCCGGCAGGCATCCAAACATTGAAGAATCAACTGGACCCAAGCCGGGAAGCGGTATGTGACAGTGAAATGAGAGAACCTGCCATGACAGAGATCCGGATCGCCATGCCACAACTTGCGACCGAGCACGAAACGGATTCTGGAGCATGTACTGAAATGAGGCCATTCCTGGGGCACGCCGAGACGAATTTGGTACACCGATGTGACTATTCGTACCGGAACGTGATAGGTGAAATGAAATGAAAAACCCATGACAAAGACAAGAATCAGAGGACGAGCCTTTGAACCAAACAGATGAATCCTGTCTTTGGAGCATGTACTGAAATGAGGCGTAGCAGCTGGGCACACCAGAACGAATCGGTGCATAAGGAATGCGACAGGATTCGAATTGGCGCGTAATAAGTGACAGAAATGATATGCCATGACAGAGACAAGATTCAACGACTGGACTGATGGTTACAACAAAGAATCCGTCTCTGGAGCATGTACTGAAATGAGGCGTAGCAGCTGGGCACACCGGGACGAATCGGAGCATAAATAAACGCAACAGGATTCGAATCGGAGCGTAATAAGTGACAGAAATGATATCCCATGACAGAGACAAGATTCAACGACTGGACTGATGGTAGCAATAAAGAACCCGTCTCTGGAGCATGTACTGAAATGAGGCGTAGCAGCTGGGCACACCAGAACGAATCGGTGCATAAAAAATGCGACAGGATTTGAATTGGAGTGTAATAAGTGACAGAAATGATGTCCCATGACAGAGACAGGATTCAACGACTGGACTGTAGGTTACAAAGAATCCGTCTCTGGAGCATGTACCGAAATGAGGCGTAGCCGCTGGGCACACCAGGACGAATCGGTGCATAGAAGAATGCGACAGGATTCGAATTTGGAGCGTAATAAGTGACAGAAATGGTATGCCATGACAGAGACGAGAATCAGTGCGTGAACCTGCGAGTGATTCAGTCTCTGGAGCATGTACAGAAATGAGGCCGAACCCTGGGGCACTTCAAAGCGAATCGGTGCACCAGAGGTGCGACAAGATTCGCGCCGGAGCGCGACTAGTGACAGAAATGATTTGAAACGGTAGAAATGACTGGGAGTGAAATGATTTGACATGAGATAAAATAAGATACATAACATAACTGCATGAATGAAGAGACATATATTCGAACTGGAGCAGACAAAGCAAAACGTGCGGACTGCTTGCTTTGTCGTAACAAGCAGTCGGCTGTGAGTCGAACGATTCGACCGATACTAATAGAAATGCTCGGGCAGACGAATGGTTTCGAATGCCGTACCTGCGAATGAATCGCCTGACGTGGCGTAATCGAACGTGTCGAAAAGTGATAACGACTACATCGAAAATAGAAAATAGTGACATGCGTACGAGGGCCACAGTAAAACATTCGATTTAAAAGAAGCGAGCGGGTCGAGAGTACAGGGAATGTTGATGGTACATCGAAATACATAATTGAAAAGGGGATGCCGAAGCCAAACCTGCGACAGCCGGCCCAACGTGAAACGACAAATTCGATGGGTACGACGACACTCCGACGGCGAAACCCACGGACGCTGATGTACGGGAAGACGAGTTGTCAAGACGGAACGAATAACGCGGGAACTCACGAACAGGCTCACTGCATCTGGTCTGGATAGTCGGCCCTTGATGTCTGACGTATAAGATATCGCGCACCGGAACCGACGAGGAAGACAGGCGAACGGGCTGGTTATATACTCCACCGGGCTCCTCCCATAATTTCAGGCCACCATACTGGCCTTTCTATATATATATATATATATATATATATATATATATATATATATATATATATATATATATATATATATATATATATATATATATATATATATAGTATATATGTGTGTGTGTAAAGGCTGGCCTGTATTTGTGGGAGGAGCCTGAGAGGGCTATTTAACCCGCCTCCTCTGTCAGGGCCAGTGTTGCTGACATTTTCTGGGTAGATGGTCATCACTTCCAGCCACCTTTCTGAGCGGCGGTCGGCCGCAGCATGGTGTCGGTTCCTCGTCCGTCCTCCATCATCCCTGGGTTCTACTGGGGCCGCCCTGCCCGTCCTTCCTTGCGGCCCATGTTCCAGCTTCGTGGGGGGGTGTGCCGGGGGAGCATCCTCCTCCTCACACTCTCCCCTCAGCTCCATCTGGCCAGCATGCAGCCCACCAGCTTCTTGCGGCGCTCATGCCAGGGGGAGCAGGGGGGGTGGCATCCACCCATCCATCCGCCATTTCACACTCTCCCCTCAGCTCCGTGTGTCCAGCATGCAGCCCGCCCGCTTTTCCCGGTGCTCATGCCGAGGGGAGCGGGGGGGGGGGGGGGGGCGTTTTGTCCAGCCATCCATCACACTCTCCCCACAGCTCCGTGTACCCGGCATGCAGCCTGCTGTTTTTTTCCAGCGCTCAGGCCAGGGGGGAGCGGGGACGTTCGTCAGGCCATCCATCCTCCATCCATCCACAAATCTCCCCACAGATCCATGGGGTCAGCAGGCAGCCCGTCCTCTTTTCCCGGTGCTCATGCCGTGGGGAAGCGGGGGGGAGCTGTCCGTTCGTCGATCAGTCCATCCATCTCACAATCTTCCCAGCTCTACCTGGCCAGCGTGCACGCCTGGTGGGGGGGGGTTTGTTGGCCGCCCGCCTGCTCCTCTCCTCATGTATGTCTGGCTCATGAGGGGGGTAGGCCGTCGGTTTTTCTCCCGATGCTCACGGGCAGTCTCCCATCAGTGGCTGCTTTCTTCCCCACAACTGACATCTCTGTAGCTGTGTGAGTGGTTATCAGACCACCTACAGCAGCCATGGCAATGGCCGGACGCGAGGCCAGGTTTGCTGCCTGTACTTGTTGTTGTTCCACCCAACAAAATTGGGGCCAAAGTTCCTCACTCTATTGCCCCTGAAAGAAAAATGTCCCCCAAACCTGTTTACCCTGCCATGTTCGTGATCACTTTTCCCATCAACCTTACTCACCGGGCTGGCATCCACACCTATCGTCCATTGTATGCGGCCAAGAACTCATACCAAACCTTCTAACCCTCCCTATGTTCCGCATTCAACCGTTTAAATCCAGAAACCCCCACTGTAGCAGATGGCAGACGTCGGCCAAAACCCACTCATCGGATTAACCGGCAGACGAAATTGAACTTACCCAGCAATGAATGCAAAGTCCTCAACTGTACCTCGAGCCATCCCTGGGCCTCCGAAATCCCCTTCTATAGTACCTCCAACTTGGTCACCAGCAGACGACCCTCCGTAACCCCTGAAACAATCACAATGCCAAAACAAAATAGTACAATATCCTTCACATAATGAGAAGATCTCCACACACTTGCCTTTTCAAACCGTATCCCAGACCTCCTATTTAATTGTGTTCCCAGGGGACCCTCAAAGCACCCGTACATCTCACATTTTTTATTTTTTTGCGTCTGCAATCCCTACCATCTCCATCCTACCATTACCTGACAACCCCGCTGCTGCGCCAATATCCCCGAACTGGCTGGCGCACCGCCCGCTACTTGTGGGCCAGCATCCACCACCACTGTTCCCCGCGGAGCAACCGCCGCCGACATTGCACCCCCCTTTCCAACCCCCAACAAATCCCACAATGCAGCTTAAACGATAAACATTTAGACATTGTTTGACTTACCGGGCTGACTCCATCGCTGGCTTGCATCCCTGCGGCTCCTC
This sequence comes from Lithobates pipiens, assembly GCF_037356315.1. Classification (NCBI taxonomy): domain Eukaryota; kingdom Metazoa; phylum Chordata; class Amphibia; order Anura; family Ranidae; genus Lithobates; species Lithobates pipiens. The sequence continues at coordinate 140,421,761 of NW_027507788.1, read as the reverse complement.
CTCCTCACACACCGACAGCTCACTTTCCAACCTGTCGTCCTAGACCAGGACCGGTGGTGTCATCAGCCCCCCAGGCAAAGAGGTCCTGGGGCCGTGGAGTCCCTCCATTGTAGTACCCGTCTCACTCCCAAAGCTCTGCCTCCTGCCACGGTTCCACACATGCTCTCACATACTGTGACCTTGATGGTCAACCCCATCCTTCCACCGCCATCTTGTGCCATCTTGCGCCGCCCATGTAGGCCACTCACACCTGTGGAGCTCCGCTGCTTTTTAATTGATTTTTTTTTTCATTTTTTTGTATAAGCGGCCTGACAGCCGTACTAATAAGCCTCCCTTGCCGAGCCTTCCTCCCCGTACAGCGATGCAGGCAGAGGAGGTAGTAGTCCTGCAATGACATTAATGGATGGGAGAGTTTGCTTTGAATAATTAAAACAAATTAAATGTTTTTGGTTTGTGGTTCTCAGATGCAGTGAAGATCCGCTTTAACTTTCCAACCTTATTCTACTCTCACAGGTGGTTCGGCTGCTGTTGAAGAGAAAAGCTCAGTTGGACATCCCAGATAAACATGGACGGACAGCACTTCACCGAGCAGCGGGTGCAGGACACCTCAGTGTCATAGAGTTGCTGGTTCAGGATGGAGCCTCTCTAAATAGAAAAGACAGCCTTGGCCTCAATGCAATGCATAGGGCAGTCCTGCTGGGACATCTCCAAGTGTCCACTTACCTTCAAGAACAAGTGACATTAACTGAGGATGGACATCTAGAATGAAGCCACAAACCAAATAAAAAAGACATTGTCAAATCTGGAAATTCTCAACTCTAAATTTCTAAAGGTCAAAGCCGAATCAAGGGTACTCTAATCTATGAGAAAACTACAGCAAAGGTGTTGGACAGAATGGACACATTTGACTAAATCTGGACCCCTTTTGTTAGGTGTCTCCTTCATTTACTTTTGATAGACTTGACAGCATGTCACGATCTTTCTAACAAGTGCAGAGTTCTCTCAACTGGAAAAAGAAAACCAAGCAGCCTGACAAGTTTTATTACAATATGCGAATAAGTAGAAACAAAGTATCTTTTCGTTCTTTTGTCAAAGGGCAGAACTCCAGCGTGTAGATCAGTGGTCATCAACCCTGTTCTCAGGGCCCACTAACAGGCCAGGTTTGCAGGATAACTGAAATACATCACAGGTGATATAGTTTCATAGTTTCATAGTTCGTAAGGTTGAATAAAGACACCAGTCCATCCAGTTCAACCTGAGTGAGTGTCCACAATTGTCCCTATCCCTGTACATTGCATACTCATATTGGTCCCCACAATCCAAGTTCCCCATTCATATACTATGGCCAATTTTGGACAGAAGCCAATTAACCTACCTGCATGTCTTTGGATTGTGGGAGGAAACCGGAGTACCCGGAGGAAACCCACGCAGGCACAGGGAGAACATGCAAACTCCAGGCAGGTAGTGTCATGGTTGGGATTTGAACCAGTGACCCTTCTTACTGCTAGGTGAGAGTGCTTCCCCAAGGTAATACATAAAACCCGGCCTGTTATGCCCTGTACACATGGTCGGACATTCCGACCACAAAATCCATCAGATTTTTTCCAAAGGATTTTGTCCGAAACTTGTGTTAGATTCACACTGTCGCACAAATTTGTCAGAAAATCTGATCGTTCCGAAAGAGGTGACATACAAAATGTACGACGGGACTATGTAGAGGCCAGTAGCCAATAGCTTTCGTCCCCAAATTTATTCTGAGCATGTGTGACACTTTGTACGTCCGAATTCTATTCACGTGATCGGAAAAAGTCTGATCAGATTTTGTTGTCGGCAAATTTTAGGTTCTGCTATCAAATTTTTTCCGTCAGAAATTCCCGGCGGAAAAAGCCCGCTAGAGCCCACACACGATCAGATTTTCCGACAACATAATCCGATCGGACTTTTCCCGTCGGAATTTCCAACCGTGTGTACAAGGCATTAGTGGGCCCTGAGGACAGGGTTGATGACCACTGGTGTAGATGAGGGACGTTTAACCATTTAAAGACCAAATCTTTTCTGACATTTGTTGCTTACAAGTAAAAATCATTCTTTTCTGCTAGAAAATTACTTGGATCATCAAACGTGATATATTTTTGTTTTTAGCAGAGACCCTAGAGAATACAATGGTGGCTTTTGCAATATTTTATGTCACACCATATTTGTGCAGCAGTTTTTCAAACCCATTTTTTTTTTAAATTCACTTTAATTAATAAAAAAAAATAAAAAATAAACCGTATAGTTAGCCCAATTTTTTTTGTATACTGTGAAAGATGTTACACCGTGAGAATCTTGAGAGAATCGTGATCTTTATTCTAAGCAAAAAAATCGTGATTCTCATTTTAGCCAGAATCGTGCAGCTCTACTTCCCACTTTCCTTTTTTTCATTTTTCTTTCTTCTATTTTCTATCCTCTTACAGACTTGAGTCAAGGACATTTGTTGCTTACAAGAAAAAAATCATTATTTTCTGCTAGAAAATTACTTGGCACACCCAAACATGATATTTTTTTTTTTAACAAAGACACTTGAGAATAAAATGGTTGCTGTTGCAATATTTTGCGTCACATCGTATTTGCGCAGGGATTTTTCAAACCCAATTTTAAAAATTAAAAATATACTTTAAATAATGAATTAATTAATAAATAAATAAAAACTAAACCGTAAAGTTAGCCCAGTTTTTTTTTTTTTTGTATAATGTGAAAGGAGATGTTACACCGCGAGAATCTTGAGAAAATCGTGATCTTTATTCTAAGCAAAAAAATTTAGATTTTTAGCCAGAATCGTGCAGCTCTACTTCCCACTTTCCTATTTTTCTTTTTTTTTTTTTCTATTTTCTATCCTCTTACAGGCTTGAGTCAAGTACAATGAGGTCTATATCTTGGAACAGTGTTTTCTTAGGACCTTTTCACAGCACCCCAATCAGCTTCAGCTCACGTACTGAGATGACTGTCACTTTGCTTGGTGCATGGGACATCTGCTGGCCTCACATTCCATACCATTTCTGAACAGTCATGTATGTACAACCTGACTTGAAACGTATGTTTTGTAACATTGTAAAATCCAATAAACATTTTTTAATAAAAAGAATGAAGCCACAAGGCTTATCCAAGTCTAAAAAAAAAATTTTTTCGGTGATTAAAAGGAACACACAATCTACAAAACTGTTCTTTTACAATCCAAAAATCAGACAAAGATCCATAAATTAGACATGTTGTCCATTTAACGGCTTCCAGACCTCCCGCCCACAGTGTACTGCGGACAGGCGGCCCGTGCAGGCAAAGCCCTGTACTGGTAGGATACTGCCTGCTCGCAGGTTTAGGGGGCATGCATGCGTGCCCCCCTGCCAGCACCTACTACAGTCTGTCAGCAAGTTCCTGTCAATGATTCAAGGCTGGGACCTGCTGACTGGCTGTGTCCAATCACAGAGCCTAGAGAGACTGTTACCTCTGTACAGTGCCCTGTGTTGATTGTCAACACAGGGCTCTGTACAGAGGGAAAGATCTCTCTGTTTCCTATCCCTGCAAAGCAGGGATAAGAAACAAATAAATATTTACTAATAAACAGCACATTATACACAGATTACCCAAAGTTAGGCCCACATTTAACCCCTTGATCGCGCTAGATGTTAACCCCTTCCCAGCCAGTGTCAGTATAGTAACAGTGTATATTATTAGCACTGATTACTGTATTAGGCCTCATGTACACTGCTGCTGCTAAACGGACGTTTAGGAGCAGTTGGGCATTTTTTTCTACTGCCCCTGAACTCTCCTCTGTGTTATATTATCAGTATATGTACGCAGGGTCGTTTATAGTCGTTTCTAGGCAGTTGCGTTTAGAGGCTTTTTTTGGAACGCAAAAAAACTGGGTTCAGGAGCTGAGTTTAGAGACATTTCAAGCGGCAACCGCTTTTAAATGCTTTTAACCACTTGCTGACTGCCGGCCTTCAAATGAGGCGGCGCACCTATTGTGGCGGGAGGGCATCTTATGACGTCCTCCCATTTAAACAGGGAATGCGCGCGATCCTGCGCACGCTTCCCTGTTCCTTCGGTGGCGGCATGTCACGTAGACACCTCTCGCCACCGAAGAGGGTGAACAGCCATTGGGTATGGCTGTTTACCACGTGATCGGCCGTGATGAAGTCACGGGCGATCGCAGATGGTTACATCCCCACTGTGCATGGCGCGTGCGCACGATTGTGAGCGCACTGCGCATGCACGTTGGTGGCGGCGTGTTCCCGGGAACACTGCTCGTCACCGACACTTGTAAACAGCCATTGGCCGGCTGTTTACCCACGTGATTGACTGTGATTGTTTCACAACCGATCACTAAATGTAAAGAAATGTGAAAAACAGTGCAGCGCTTACTATGAATAAATGTAACATGTGACTGAATACAATAAAGCAATTGATCAAAAAAACTTCAGAACTGGTGATTCCAAAATTGAACATCAATAGTAAAAAAAATATATATATATATATATTGTGCAATAAACAAAAAATTAAAAATTAATTGGTTGTTAAACCAAAAAAGATGTTACTCAAAATTGGTGTGAAAGCAAAAAATTGTTTGAACCACAACTTGTTGCTGAAAAACACAAAAGTGAAAAAGTAAAAAATGTGAGACACAAAAATATGATTATGTGAAGCGAATCAAAAAAATCAAAAAACAAATCAAAACAAGTCCCATGCCTTGAATAAATGAAGTGATTTACAAGGCCCCAGACACGTGGAGATAAATGTTCATTAAGTGAAACATAAGTGAATAAAACGTTAAAGTTGATCACAGGTGTCTCTGGTGCAGGTGCTTGACCACGTAAATTCTTTCACTACAGCAACTTAAGTGAGTAATAAAGGCTTACCAGAGCAACCATTAGTGTGCGCGGATACGAACTCCCAAACGATTAGGATCGGACAAGATCGCTCCTCCGACACTCCTCATACAAACGGATGATTCGAATCGCCTTTGGGGGGCGGGAAGGTAAAACCTAACCCACACCTTCGGATGTTCCTTGAACGTCGTCCGTTCCGGTCAGTTCGGAAATTTCAAATTGGCATGTCACCGAATGGATGAAAAAGGGAAAAAAACGCCCAATCGTGTGATAAAGTCTAAAACACGTGGATTTTATTTTTCAACCAGATAAGCGTTGGAAGCTACAAATGACTCGATCGAGTCGCATAAAATTGATCGTAAAAAAGAAATGCTAGCAAAAGTATATAAGTAAATAAAAATAGCACGAGGTGTAGACGTATCTACCCGACGATCGTTTCGTCACAAATTGACGTCATCAGGGGTACGCCCACACCCTCGTGCTAAAGCTTTAAATAGCCTATGGGTAAGGTAGGGAGCCCTGCCATAGGTGCAGACAAAAACGTCCGTTCATGATCAGTTTAACCAACAAATGACCAGTCTCTTCGGACTGGTTACCATATAATAGAAAGGATAATAAAGTACAAAACGGTCTACGACCAGTTTGTTCGAGTAAAGTTGGAGTTCCCTCATAGTATAATGATGAAGCTCATATAAAAATGACTGATAAAAAAATACAAACATTCAATCCTGTAACAAATCACCCCTTTTTTTGGCCACATGCATTAATGGTGGCTATCTGGCTACATATATGTCCCAGAAATGGGTGGCTTGGTTCAAAAAACAAAAGATAATGCATACGTGTGGATTGAAAATAACCATCCACAAAAGGAAAAGAAATGTGACCGTAATATTGAGGGCCTACACAGCATTGATTACCCACCATTACCCATAGTCCAATCACAAAACTTCATGGGTGAAACATATATACCGGGTTTAGAAAGAACATTACATTCATTCTATTCTCATGAAATATATATAAGTTACATAACAAAAAATTATATACCGTATTTTTCGGACTATAAGGCGCACCGGATTATAAGGCACACTAGCAACGACCGGCTGATAAAATGGATATTTCCATATATAAGGCGCATCGGACTATAAGGCGCACCGGATTATAAGGCGCACTAGCAACGACCGGCTGATAAAATGGATATTTCCATATATATAAGGCGCATCGGACTATAAGGCGCACGGTCGATTTTGTGAGAAAATTTAGGCTTTTACGTGCGCCTTATAGTCCGAAGGTTAACGTCAAGAGACTTGATCTGTGACTCCATGCGCGCCCATCTGACAGATACTGTTAACAAAGAACTCCAGCGATGTCAACAGGTCATATATAAGGCGCACCGGATTATAAGGCGCACGGTCGTTTTTGGGAGAAAATTTAGGCTTTTACGTGCGCCTTATAGTCCAAAAAATACGGTAAGTTCCATAACAAAAAATACTGCAAAAATAAAGACAATGGTGATATAATTAATCATCACGGTATATACAGCCTAAACTGAATACAAAATCCGTGTACTGAAAGGGGAAAGAGGAATGGTAAATCAACCGTTGTTGATAAAACAATTGATGTCCCATTCGATATTAAGTCCCCCAGGAATGTGTGTCCCTAATTTATGGATCCAATTTGTTTCTGCCCTAGAGATAGTGCGCTTGGCATTACTGCCGCGCCAGTGCGGGATGTATTTCTCTAAGGCCAGAAAGGTGGTGCCTCTTGGGTCACGGTTATGTTTTAGACTGCTGCAGTTGCAGTTGACTACTGCTTTGGCAGTACGTCACTTTCTAGCCCAGGATGGTAGTATTTCGGTGACTCAGCGTAACTATATTTTAGAATTACTTTTTTTCGCCATGACGCATAACCACTTCTGGCATGACGGGACCCATTTTTTGCAAGTGAAGGGGGTGGCCATGGGAGCTAAATTTGCTCCCAGTATGGCCAACCTCTTCATGGCAAAGTGGGAGGAGGATATTGTCTTTAGTGACAAACCCCCTGAATTGGTGACCTGGAAAAGGTTTATCGATGACATTTTGTTTATCTGGGATGGTGACGGTTCATCAGCAGAACTCTTTCTGTCCCATTTAAACAATAACAACCGTGGGATAGTTCTCAGCCATGTTTTAAGCCCCACCAACATCCAATTCTTGGATTTGAACATTTCCATTAGGGATAATATCATAATCACCACAACGTTTTTTAAGAAAACTGACAGGAATAGCTATATTCCACTTGATTCCTGCCATCATAAGTCATGGCTCTCAGCGGTCCCTAAGGGCCAGTTTCTTCGCTTGAAACGCAATTGCACTTTCAATGATGATTTTCTCAGGGAGGCACTAATCTTAAAGGAGAGATTCTTAGCTAAGGGCTACAACAGTGAATCTCTTGATTCCACCATAATGGAGGTTAACAGTAGGGATCGTCAAGCATTGTTAGCTGAGAGACCACCTAGGACTGACAACATGGACAATTATGGGGTCTCTTTAATCACAACTTTTTCGAGTCAACATTGGGCTGTGAAAAGAATCTTACAGAAACATTGGTCGGTTATTAAAAATGATCGAATCTTGGGCCCCGAGCTTCCCGACAGACCAAATGTGATTTTCAGGGGTGCAACCAGCTTGCGAAACATGATTGCTCCAAATGTCCCTGACTCCCCGACAAGACCCACATTTTTTGGGGATTTGAAGGGCTTTTTCCCCTGTGGGAAATGCAGAGCTTGTAAACTGAATGCATTACGGGGTAGGAGATTCACTGAGTTCACCTCGGTTGGTACTGGACTCACTTACCCTATACGAACATTTATCACTTGCACCACCAAGTGCGTTGTGTACTTGCTTAGGTGTCCATGTGGTTTGGAATATGTGGGACGCACGGTACGCATGTTACATGTGCGCCTGGGGGAGCATATAACTAACATTTGCAAAGGTTTCGATAAACACAATGTTAGTAAACACTACGATCTAAAACATAACCGTGACCCAAGAGGCACCACCTTTCTGGCCTTAGAGAAATACATCCCGCACTGGCGCGGCAGTAATGCCAAGCGCACTATCTCTAGGGCAGAAACAAATTGGATCCATAAATTAGGGACACACATTCCTGGGGGACTTAATATCGAATGGGACATCAATTGTTTTATCAACAACGGTTGATTTACCATTCCTCTTTCCCCTTTCAGTACACGGATTTTGTATTCAGTTTAGGCTGTATATACCGTGATGATTAATTATATCACCATTGTCTTTATTTTTGCAGTATTTTTTGTTATGGAACTTATATAATTTTTTGTTATGTAACTTATATATATTTCATGAGAATAGAATGAATGTAATGTTCTTTCTAAACCCGGTATATATGTTTCACCCATGAAGTTTTGTGATTGGACTATGGGTAATGGTGGGTAGTCAATGCTGTGTAGGCCCTCAATATTACGGTCACATTTCTTTTCCTTTTGTGGATGGTTATTTTCAATCCACACGTATGCATTATCTTTTGTTTTTTGAACCAAGCCACCCATTTCTGGGACATATATGTAGCCAGATAGCCACCATTAATGCATGTGGCCATATGTTAAAAAGGGGTGATTTGTTACAGGATTGAATGTTTGTATTTTTTTATCAGTCATTTTTATATGAGCTTCATCATTATACTATGAGGGAACTCCAACTTTACTCGAACAAACTGGTCGTAGACCATTTTGTACTTTATTATCCTTTCTATTATATGGTAACCAGTCCGAAGAGACTGGTCATTTGTTGGTTAAACTGATCATGAACGGACGTTTTTGTCTGCACCTATGGCAGGGCTCCCTACCTTACCCATAGGCTATTTAAAGCTTTAGCACGAGGGTGTGGGCGTACCCCTGATGACGTCAATTTGTGACGAAACGATCGTCGGGTAGATACGTCTACACCTCGTGCTATTTTTATTTACTTATATACTTTTGCTAGCATTTCTTTTTTACGATCAATTTTATGCGACTCGATCGAGTCATTTGTAGCTTCCAACGCTTATCTGGTTGAAAAATAAAATCCACGTGTTTTAGACTTTATCACACGATTGGGCGTTTTTTTCCCTTTTTCATCCATTCGGTGACACGCCAATTTGAAATTTCCGAACTGACCGGAACGGACGACGTTCAAGGAACATCTGAAGGTGTGGGTTAGGTTTTACCTTCCCGCCCCCAAAGGCGATTCGAATCATCCGTTTGTATGAGGAGTGTCGGAGGAGCGATCTTGTCCGATCCTAATCGTTTGGGAGTTCGTATCCGCGCACACTAATGGTTGCTCTGGTAAGCCTTTATTACTCACTTAAGTTGCTGTAGTGAAAGAATTTACGTGGTCAAGCACCTGCACCAGAGACACCTGTGATCAACTTTAACGTTTTATTCACTTATGTTTCACTTAATGAACATTTATCTCCACGTGTCTGGGGCCTTGTAAATCACTTCATTTATTCAAGGCATGGGACTTGTTTTGATTTGTTTTTTGATTTTTTTGATTCGCTTCACATAATCATATTTTTGTGTCTCACATTTTTAACTTTTTCACTTTTGAGTTTTTCAGTAACAAGTTGTGGTTCAAACTATTTTTTGCTTTCACACCAATTTTGAGTAACATCTTTTTTGGTTTAACAACCAATTAATTTTAAATTTTTTGTTTATTGCACAATATATATATATATATATATATTTTACTATTGATGTTCAATTTTGGAATCACCAGTTCTGAAGTTTTTTTGATCAATTGCTTTATTGTATTCAGTCACATGTTACATTTATTCATAGTAAGCGCTGCACTGTTTTTCACATTTCTGTTACTTAGACCTAGTATCTGTTTTTTTGTGTTCAGCCGCTGTTTATCTTAAATTTTTTCTATATCAACTAATTTATCACCAAGCGCAAGTTTTACATTTTGTTTAACTAAATGTAAAGAAACTGCGGTAACGAGATGTTACTGGGTTTTCCTCCTCACACACTGATCGTGTGTGAGGAGGAGATTGCGGTAACATCTCGTTACCGCTTACAGTACACACCAATCACACTGATTGCCCCCCCCAATAAAGAGGACCTGTTACCACCCAGGACCTGTCACCACCTATCATAGTACCTGTTACAGCCCATCAAAGTACCCGAGCACCTGTCACAGTCCATCCGAGTACCCGAGCACCTGTCACAGTCCATCAGAGTACCCAGTACCTGTTACAGCCCATCAAAGTACCTGAGCACCTGTCACAGTCCATCCGAGTACCCGAGTACCTGTCACAAAATGCCACGCATGCTCAGAAAAAACTTGGAGACAAAAGCTATTGGCTACTGGCCTCTACGTAGTCCCGTCGTACGTTTTGTACGTTACCTCGTTCTGAACAATCACATTTTACAACAACTTTGTGCGACCGTGTGTATGCAACACAAGTTTTGGCCAAAGTCCGTCTGAAAAAATCTGAGGGATTTTGTGGTAGGAATGTCCGATCATGTGTATGGGGCATTAGTGTCACTGGTGATGTGAGTCTAAGTTTATCAGTGCCCCCCAGCATCAGTTAGTGTCAGATAGCCAGTCGCACTCTCGCAGTCCCGTGATAAGTCCCTGATCACTTTCATTAGTAGTGTAGTAAAAAAAATCCAATATTTATACCATAGTTTGTAAACGCTATGACTTTCACGCAAATCAATCAATGTGTACTTTTTTTTTGTTGTTAAAGACGTGTAGTAGAGTACATTTTGGCTTCAAATTATAAAAAAAATGATGTTTTTAATTTTTTTATTGGATATGTTTTATAGCAAAAAGTAAAAAATATTGTTTTTTCTTTCAAACTTTTCAGTACTTTTTCATTTATATCACGAAAAAAAAAAACAGCGGTGATCAAATAACACCAAAAGAAAGCTCTGTGTGTGTGTGTGTGTGTGTGTGTGTGTGTGTGTGTGTGTGTGTGTGTGTGTGTGTGTGTGTGTGTGTGTGTGTGTGTGTGTGTGTGTGATGTAAATTTCCTATGTGTACAGCGTTGCATGACCGCACAATTATCAATTAAAGCAGCTCAGTGCCAAACAGCAAAAAATGGCTGGCCTGGTCATGGAGGGGGCAAAATCTTCCAGAGCTGAAGTAATGAAAAAAGAAAATCACAGAGCTATTTAGGCCTCATGCACACGAGACGCAGGTGAAAACTCTGCTCAAAAAAAGCTGAAACGCGTGCTTAGAAACGCGCGTTATCTGGTGAAACTGCAAACACATTTATTCTGTGCAAATGTGCACAACATTTTATATTATTGAGATATTTTCTTTTTTAGTTCGAATGGTCTTCATAGGCGGAATCAGAAAAAAATATTGCATTATGATTAATGCAAACATTAGTGGAGCCATGTTAGCTATATTTGTGACATCGTCCAATTGCATAGCAGTGCCAGGAACTCCTAATGCCCTGTACACACGATCCAAAAATCGTACAAAAAATGCGATTGTACGATAATTGTATAGTTTAGTACAGAGCTTTTGAGAACCACTCAGGACAGTTCATCCGATATTATCATGCATGGAAAAAAATTTCAGACGATTTTCGTTTAACCACTTGCTTACTGGGCACTTAAACCCCCCTCAGTCCCAGACCAATTTTCAGCTTTCAGCGCTGATGCACTTTGAGTGACAATTGCGCGGGCATACAACACTGTACCCAAATGAAATTTTTATCATTTTTTTCCCACAAATAGAGCTTTCTTTTGGTGGTATTTAGTTACAGCTCGGAGTTTTATTTTTTGCTAAACAAACAAAAAAAGATGCAAAAAAAAAAAAAAAAAAATCATGTTTTAATAGTTTGTTATAAAATTTTGCAAACGGGTCATTTTTCTCCTTCATTGAAGTGCGCTGATTAGGCGGCACTGATAGGCTGCATTGGTGGGCACTGATGGGCTGCATTGGTGGGCACTGATGGGCTGCATTGGTGGGCACTGATGGGCTGCACTGGTGGGCACTGATAGGCATAGTTAAGGCGGCACTAATAGGCACAGATAAGGCGGCACCGATGGGCACAGATAAGGCGGCACTGATGGGCAAAGATGGGCACAGATAAGATGGCACGGATGGGTGGCACGGATAAGTGGCACGGATGGGTGGCACGGATGGGCACTGATAGGTACCACAGATAGATGGGACTGATGGGCACTGATAGGTGGCACTGATAGGTGGCTCTGATAGGTGGCACTGCTGGGCACTGATGGGCGGCACTGCTGGGCACTGATGGGCGGCACTGCTGGGCACTGATGGGCGGCACTGGGGTGCAGCACCTTTGAGGCAGATTGGGTGGCACTGTGGGTGGCACTGTGGGGTGGCACTGTGGGTGGCACTGTGGGTGGCACTGTGGGTGGCACTGTGGGCACTATGGGCACTGACAGGGGGCACTGACGGGGGGCACTTACTTTTTCTTTTATTTTACTTCAGGATGGCACTGCGGGAGGCAGGTGGGCACAGGCAGGTGGCAGGTGGTCCCTTGTATTGATGGCCGTGATCGGGACTGATGTCCCGATCACGGCCGCGGGTGATCGGCTTTTTTTTTCTCTCCTCGCGCTGTCAGCGCGAGGAGGAATAATAGCCGATTACCGGCTCCGTTCTATCACATGATCAGCTGTCATTGGCTGACAGCTGATCACGTGATAAGGGGTCGGGATCCACCCCTTACACGGATCGGTGATCAGGCGAGTCTCACGGACTCGCCGATCACAGAGCGCGCCGCGCGCGCCCCTCAGGGGGCGCGCAGGCCGCTCGTAACCAGGACGACGTCAATAGACGTAGTCCTGAAAATGTAGGTCCGCGCTAATGCCGTCATTTGGCAATAGCGCGGATCTGAAGTGGTTAATCAATACAGCTGTCATTCGAAAATGCATTACAAAAGTATTATATCACTTCCCAATTTTTATTCTGTCGTACGAGAATTTTCGTGACTCATCAGATTCGATGTGAGATTAGCATGCAAAGAAAAAAAACGGACGATGATTCGTCCGATAATCTCGCCATGTTTACGGGGCATAAGACCATGCATCAGATGTTTGAAATGGTCCTGCGCCTATCCCTTTTAGGGCATAGCAATATGGTCACTTACCTTAGCTCCTGCCTAGAAGCATTTACCTTTTCCTTCACTGCCAGGAACAAAGAGAAATACCTAGAAAGTTTTGATGGTAGGGCTATACAAAAGGTGGGTATATGCTATTCAATGGGAGGGGAGGAGTTAAATTACTATGTTGGTTTTCCCGTCATGAGCAAAGAAAGAGGTGACTTTAAAGAAACCATGCAGGACAACAAGTTTCCTTGAACTCCCTTGCACCAATAGCATATTTACCGCTCCTTCTCTCCCCTCTTTATTCCATGTAGGTGCAGGGAGGGGATACCCTAAACCTATACAGGGTATACAAGAGCATCTCACTCACATTTTTCCACTTGGCCCAACGCTGTCACATGGCAGAAAGTCCTCAGCCCTGAAGCTGCCCCATTGGAAGCAACAAGTTAACTCTAGAGCCACTTCCATTCCATTACATTCACCAGTGGGAAGATTAGATTCTCATGCCCCGTACACACGATCGGAAATTCCCCCAGCAAAAGACCGATGAGAGCTTTTGGTTGGAAATTTGTGTATGCTCCATCGGACTTTTGCTAGCAGAATTCCAGCCAGCAAAAGATTGAGAGCAGGTTCTCTATATTTTGGTCGGAAAAAGGTCCCATCGGAAAATTCCTACGCATGCTCGGAAACAATTTGACGCATGCTTAGAACCATTGAACTTCATTTTCTCGGCTCGTCGCAGTGTTGCACGTCACCGCGTTCTTTCCAGTTGAAAGTTCAAAGAACTTTTGTGTGACCGTGTATATGCAAGCCAAACTTCAGCAGAATTCTGTCGGAAAAACCAAGTTTTTTCCAAGGGAAAATCCGCACGTGTGTACGGGGCATTAGTTGAAGCTTACATAGCGCTAAAGAAACTACCTGACCCCATGTTACAATTGTTACAGGACTGCTGCCTAAATGGCCAATCACCAATCATGAGCCCTTGGGAGGAAACAGAGTCACATGTTACCCCATAATGGGAAGTACTAGGCATGCAACCTTTACTTAGGGCAGCTATTCTCATCCAGGGTTCCTCTGAACCCCACGGTTCCTCCAGAGGTTGCTAAATGTTCCTTGAGCTGTGGCTATATGACCTCCCATCTGATGGTTTTGGGGGGTACCCTAAAGTACCCTCCCAATGTTGAGAGCATGTGGCTTAGTATGGTTCAGGAGGGGGGCGCTCTCTTGCACCCCCTTTTCCTGCGGCCTGCCAGGTTGTGTGCTTGGATAAGGGTCTGGTATGGAATTTGGGGGGACCCTTACGGCATTTTTTTTACATTTTACTGCAGGGTTCCCCTTAATAATTGTACCAGACCCAACGGGCCTGGTAATGGACCAGGGGGCATGCCATTTTTTCAATGACTTTTTATCTATATTGCCGGGATCCAACAATTCATTACAGCTGTGATCAGTTTTAAATGACAATTTTTCCTTTAGAAATGCCATTTTGGTATGAAATTTAAAGCAAAATTTCACTTTTATTGTTTCACTTTAAGCATTATTATAATCACTGCTCCTGAAAAAATTTCAGTTTTTAAAACTTTTTTTTGCATTGATACATGCTCCCTCATAACCTAACTCCAATCAAACGTGCATCAGATGGAGCTTGCGGCACCACAGTGACATCATGTCCGATGCTCGTTTGATTGGAGTTAGGTTGTCAGAGAACCTATTGATCAAAAGACTGTCAATTGATGTTCAAAAAATACGCCAGAGCGCATCTAAACACCAAAATGCCCCAGAATGCATCTAAGCCCATCAACAATAAACAAGAGCGCATCATAAATGCAGAAAAAAATACAACAGAGCGCATTTAAACTCATCAAAATTACACCAGAATGGATCTAAACTCATCAAAATTACACTAGAACGGATCGAAACACATAACTACAGCAGAGAGCATCTAAATGCATAAAAAATGCACCAGAATGCATCAAAACGCATCTCAAATACATCAGAATACATTGATTGTTATTGATTAAAGTTTTCATGTTCGATTAATCATTTTTTCTTTAAAACGATGAATCGACTAATTTCGATTAACTATAACACACATACAGATCCAACTACTTTTAGCTGATCTCCTTGCATTGAAACTCTGCATTAGTCAGTGGTAAATGTGGTATACACTATATACAATAACCCGACACTAGTTAGTTTCCACAATCCATGACTTAACTTCACAGTTCACACAAATATGTTTTAAATTCAAATTGTAGCACTGACGTGAGTCTTTTTTTTTTCCCACAGTAGCGTGACAATCTCTCCACTTCCAGTCTAACTAATCACTCTCACCTTATGGCATGGACCCCTGTGCAAACAGGTGGTCATGCAAACGGGTATCAAAAGGGTTAACACGGACCATAAACTTCTCTCACATATCTTTAGATCTCAGCAAGGACTCCAGGACATGGGTAGAAAGAAAAGATCTAAGTGCTCACCGCTTAAGTAAAAGATTTAATTTTTGTGTTCAAACACAAACTACTCACATAAAGATGATAAAAACACAGCATGTAAAGCCGACAATCGCGTTAGTTCCGTAGGGCAGCAGCAGGTGACGTCATGAGAAGCTCCTCCCCCCTTCCCTTTGTTAGCAGACGGAGGCACTTGGGGAAGGGGGAGGAGTCCACTGACATCGATGTCCATGACATCACCGGATCTCCGACGGAACTCCCTGAAGACCCGGAAGCCAGTGGAAAGGTGAGTACCGATCAAAAGTATTTTGATCGATCAAAAAAATTAATCAATTAATCTAGGAATTCATCTTTAATTTCCACAGCCCTAATATAAACGCATTCAAAATACACAAGAGCGCATCATAAACACATAAAAAAAATACACCAGAGCGAATCTAAACACATAAAAAAAATACACCAGAGCGAATCTAAACACATCAGAAATACACCAGAGAGCATCTAAACTCATCAAAAATACACCAGAGCACATGTATATGCATAAAAAATACACCAGAGCGCATCTAAAAGCGCATCAAAAGAACACAAGAGTACATCTAAACGCATTAAAAATACACTAGAGAGCATCTAAACGCATCAAAATTACAGCAGAGCGCATCTAAGCGCATTAAAAAATGCACCAGAACACATCAAATGCAAAACAATGCACCAGAGTGCATCTAAATGTATCAAAAGTACACAAGAGCGCGTCCAAATGCATAAAAAAATCACCAGTGAGCATCTAAATGCATAAAATATGCACCAGAGCACATCTAAACGCATCAAAATTACACCAGAATGCATCAAAAATACATCAGAACACATCTAAACACATAAAATAAAACACCAGATCGCATCTGAGCACATAAAAATCACCAGAGCACATCTAAACACAAATTTTATTTATATTTTATGCAAATTTAAACATTAATCAAATTTTTTATAATAAATAACATTTGATTTGCAATTTATTTTTTATTTTTAATAATTAAATATTAATTGATTAATATATTTATTGGATTTTTTTTCCAGCTGTATATGGTATTATTTTTGTTTTTTAATTACTTTTTTTTAGAAATAATATTTTGTCTATTTTATGCAAATTTAAACATTAATCTATTTTTTTTATAATAAATAACATTTTTATTTGCATTTTTTTTTAAATATTTTTAATAATTAAATATTAATTTGATTAATTTATTTATTGGATTTTTTTTCAGCTGTATATGGTTATTTTTGTTTTTTAATTACTTTTTTTAAAAAATATATATATTTTGTCTATTTCATGCAAATTTAAACATTAATTACATTTTTTTATAATATATAACATTTTTTTGGCAATTTATTTTTGTATTTTTAATAATTAAATATTAATTGGTTAATATATTTATTGGATTTGTTTATTATTTTTGTTTTTTAATTACTATTTAATAACAAATATTTTGTCTATTTTATGCAAATTTAAACATTAATCTATTTTTTATAATAAATAACATTTTTTTATTACTTTTTTTAACAAAAATTGTCTATTTTATGCAAATTTAAACATTAATTAAATTTTTTTATAATATATAAAAAATGTATTTGCAACTTTTTTTTTTACATTTTTAATAATTAAATATGTATTGATTAAAACATTTTTGGGATTTTTTTTTTAAAGCTGTAAATGTAATTTCTTATTTTTTTATTTATTTATGAATCATCACAAGTAATTAAAACGATTTTTTTTAATGTTTTTTCATTGTTTTCCATCATATTTCAATCTCCGCTTTTTCCAATCAGTGAATGCTTTGCATTAATTGAGAAAAATGCAAGGCATTCTGTGAATGGTGCCTGTACCCATCAAGCGACCCCCTGTGTTCACTATGCAGCAGGGCAGTTTCTGGGCACAGGACCCTGAAGACTGCGGTATCAGTGTAGTAACGGTGGCCACTGCAACACTTGTCCGTCCCAAGCTGGTCCAAGCTGGACCAATGCAACCTATGCAAAAAAAATCCATACCTGGAATTCAGCTTTAATAAACTTTGGGAAACGCTGGATCAAAGAGCAAAGCGAAGAATCCTATTGGCTCCGATTTGCATCACATAAACTTTCCTTTAGAGGCTCTCTCCAGAACTGGCTTGTTGTTTCTTTACATTTCTCCCATATATTGATGCCCACAATATTCACACAACATACAGAGCACTTTGCTCGTCTAGTCCTCCTCCAAAAACTGATTTTCTTAAGCAGAAAGCACAGGACATTTTCAGAGAGTATACAGTATATTTTGGGTTTATTATTTCAGTGTATACCCTAAAGTTATTTTGTGCATTTGCCTTTCCTATATTTACAGGGTTGGTCCTTTTATATTAGAAAAATTTGGATCAAATTGGTGTTTTTTTTAAATGGAAAAGGAATCTGTAATAATTGAAAGTGCCCAGCAGGTGTCAGCAGCGTACCATTTATATCTAATATGGAAATAACACAAATCACTTTTTCCAGCAATGTAAGGACTTGTATACATAACTTATGAGATGTATTTGGCATGCTTACCATGCACTTACATTGACAGGTATAGAAAACCAGCAAGAATTGATATAAAACACCCGTGTACAATACCCCTAAAAAATGAAGCTGAAATCTAACAGAACATCTATTTAACAATAAAAACTAGTTTGAGTCCTTATGCGGCTAGCATTAGTAAATAGATATAAAAGTATATTCTATTTCTTCAGTTGCTTCCTGATTTCTGGACTAGGCACAGATGATGCCATACATCCAATGAGTCTTCATGGCCATTTTTTAAGCACACCCTTCTGCCTGTATACCTGAGCTAAAGGCTGATGGATTCCAGAAAATAAATGTTACACGAATCATCTGCCCTCAAGATGACATAGGCTATACATGCTGGTGGTGGTGATTTTAACCCTTTCATGACTAAGCCTATTTTTGACATTTGGTGTTTACAAGTTAAAATCCGTATTTTTTGCTAGAAAATTACTTAGAACCCCCAAACATTATATTTATATTTTTTAGCAGAGAATCTAGAGAATAAAATGGCGATTGTTGCAATATTTTATGTCACACGGTTTTTGTGCATCAGTGTTTTAAACGCAACTTTTTAGGAAAAGGGACAAATTCAAGAATAAAAAAAAAAAACGAAACAGTAAAGTTAGCCCAATTTTTTTATATAATGTGAAAGATAATGTTACGCCGAGTAAATAGATACCAAACATGTCACGCTTTATAATCGCACGCACTCGTGGAATGACGACAAACTACGTTACCTAAAAATCTCCATAGGCAACACTTTCAATTTTTTTTAAGGTTAGAAGGTTAGAGTTATAGAGGAGGTCTAGTGCTAGAATTATTGCTCTCGCTCTGACGATCGTGGCAATACCTCACATGTGTGATTTGAACACCGTTTACATATGCGGGCACGACTTCCGTATGCGTTTTCTTCGCAGCGACAGGGGTGCTTTAAAAAAAATTCTTATTTATATTATTTATTTTAAAATTAATAATTTTTTTTTTTTTTTATTTGATCACTTTTATTGCTGTCACAAGGAATGTAAACATCCCTTGTGACAGTAATAGGTGGTGACAGGTACTCTTTATGGAGGGATTTTACTCCTTTACACTTCAAAGTATTCAGATCGCTGTTTTCGGTGATTCTGAATACTATATGTTTTTTTTAAACGGGCGCCATTGTCACCCGAGTAAACGGGAAGTGACGTCATGACGTCGCTTCCACGTTTACAATTAAGAGACTTTAATGACGGCTTCATTCCAGTCTGTCCCTAGCCACCAGAAGCTGCGGTTTGTTGACCGGTAAGAGTGGTGGGAGGCGGCGGGAGGGGGACACATCTACACTGACCACCAACATAAGCGACACATCTACACTGACCACCAATGTAAGGGGACACTTCTACACTGACCACCAACGTAAGCGACACATCTACACTGACCACCAATGTAAGGGGACACTTCTACACTGACCACCAACGTAAGGGGACACTTCTACACTGACCACCAATGTAAGAGGACACTTCTACACTGACCACCAATGTAAGGGGACACTTCTACACTGACCACCAATGTAAGGGGACACTTCTACACTGACCACCAACATAAGGGGACACTTCTACACTGACCACCAATGTAAGAGGACACTTCTACACTGACCACCAATGTAAGGGGACACTTCTACACTGACCACCAACGTAGGGGGACACTTCTACACTGACCACCAATGTAAGAGGACACTTCTACACTGACCACCAATGTAAGGGGACACTTCTACACTGACCACCAACGTAGGGGGACACTTCTACACTGACCACCAATGTAAGGGGACACTTCTACACTGACCACCAATGTAAGGGGACACTTCTACACTGACCACCAACGTAGGGGGACACTTCTACACTGACCACCAACGTAAGGGGACACTTCTACACTGACCACTAACGTAGGGGGACACTTCTACACTGACCACCAACGTAAGGGGACACTTCTACACTGACCACCAATGTAAGGGAACACTTCTACACTGACCACCAACATAGGGGGACACTTCTACACTGACCACCAACGTAAGGGGACACTTCTACACTGACCACCAACGTAAGGGGACACTTCTACACTGACCACCAATGTAAGGGGACACTTCTACACTGACCACCAACGTAAGGGGACACTTCTACACTGACCAGCAACGTAAGGGGACACTTCTACACTGACCACCAATGTAAGGGGACACTTCTACACTGACCACCAACGTAAGGGGACACTTCTACACTGACCACTAATGTAAGGGGACACTTCTACACTGACCACCAACGTAAGGGGACACTTCTACACTGACCACCAACGTAAGGGGACACTTCTACACTGACTACCAACGTAAGGGGACACTTCTACACTGACCAGCAACGTAAGGGGGCATTTCTACACTGACCACCAACGTAAGGGGACACTTCTACACTGACCACCAACGTAAGGGGACACTTCTACACTGACCACCAACGTAAGGGGACACTTCTACACTGACCACCAACGTAAGGGGACACTTCTACACTGACCACCAACGTAAGGGGACACTTCTACACTGACCACTAATGTAAGGGGACACTTCTACACTGACCACTAATGTAAGGGGACACTTCTACACTGACCACCAACGTAAGGGGACACTTCTACACTGACCACCAATGTAAGGGGGCACTTCTACACTGACCAGCAACGTAAGGGGACACTTCTACACTGACCACTAATGTAAGGGGACACTTCTACACTGACCACCAATGTAAGGGGACACTTCTACACTGACCACCAACGTAAGGGGACACTTCTACACTGACCACCAATGTAAGGGGACACTTCTACACTGACCACCAATGTAAGGGGACACTAGTTGTGTGAATGGCGGAGGGACAGGAAATGATAAATGAATGGGGGGACACAAGTCATTCCCACTCACAGCCACTGTTATTAACCCCTGCATCACTGGGAGATCCCCCCTCCAGGCCGTATCCAGCTGGATTAATAGAGGATGTTTAGATGAAGCAGCAGCCTGCAGGTAATGGGTTACACATCATTGGGGTGTGGCTCCACTTTGTAATATTCGGCATACAGGACCATTTGTTCAAAAAAATCGAAGTTTTAATGTGTTCTCTTCTGCTTGCAGCTCTCCCCTTATAAGCATCATCATCGCACATCTGCAATAACCCCAGCCCCCAGTAGGGGGAGCCAGCATGTGACTGTCTTTGACCCCGTCGTCCTTCTCGCAGGCAGCTCTGTGGTTTTCAGCACTGCAGCAAGCTCAAACTCCGCCCAATCCCCTTGCGTCGCCTTGGACACGCGGAACGTGTCACCTGTGTGCGGGCGTGTCCTCTCCCCCACCTTCCCCCTGAGCTGCGAGCTTCCTACTTCCGGTGTGCAGGAAGGAAGGTGCGGGGGAGCTGGTCTGCGGCTCTGTGTTCAGGTAACTGATTGTATGCAGTGGTAGATTTATCTGTATGTGCGGACACGTTCTCACTCTGTGACATATAGACAGCGGTATGTGTGTATATGTAGATATACATATACACTCTCTCCTGTCATCACCGGCACACCAGTGTCATTCCTAGACCCCTCTGCTGTCTGTAGACGTGGTGGACCGTCCCATACATACCAGTCTGAAGTCTGCACCTGCCTCTGCTCTATACATTCATGGGACTGCAGTCATCACAACTCATTTCTACACCCTCTTCCCATCCTACTGTAAATATGCATGGGGACTCTGTTATCACTTACACACCACACCCCCTCCGGTGTTCTGCACCACACACACCCTCCACCATCTCATGTGACCTACCACAATGTATACATCGCTCCACACTGTCCCTGATTTCTAAGGACTGTCCCTCTTTCTTCCTCATTTGTCCCTCATGTTGGTCTCATCTATATAGTTGTATATAAAATGCACTTTTTATCTATTAAAGGGTGTTTTCCAGCACTAAAACTTTCATCGGATTTCTAAATTGCTGCATTGATAAAATTCCAAAAAACAATATAAAGGAATATTAGTGGTAAAAAAGCACTTGTGGGTTTAACCAATCCGTCTTCCTTTTTTTATTTTTTACTTTATTTTTAAATTTTAATACAATTCTCCTTTAAGGGGGTGTGGCGGGGTGTGTCCTATGCCTGCATACTTTTGCTGATAGGTGTCCCTCATTCCCATCTCAAAAAGTTGGGAGGTATGATGTATCTGAACTAGGGATGCACCAATGCCTTTTTTTTTTTTTTTTTTTGTACTCGCCGATACCGATTACCAATACCTACTGGTTTTCACTTCAGCTGTCAGCAATGGTACAAAGCATTGAAAAGTTATTTACAAATGAAATAAATAGATTTTTGATTTTGCGCTTTTTCAATGTGAAATGGTGTAAGTGTGTGTGTGTGTGTGTGTGTGTGTGTATGTATGTATGTATGTATGTATGTATGTATGTATATGTGTATGTATGTGTTTTTTATTTATATATATATATATATATATATATATATATATATCAAAACTAGTCACTAACAAAGCAAACAAAAAAAAGTTTTAATTGTTTTATCATTTATAAAATAGACGTGAACAAAAAAAAAAGCAGGAAAATAATAAAGGGAGGAGAATAGGGAGTTGAGGCTGATTAAATTAAGGAGTTAAATAGAGGAACATTCATTCATCCCTTTGCTCTGCAGATGAAGAGACAGATTCAAAAATATACAATGTTTCTTTTTATTTTAGTGTTTCAGTGGCTGAGCAATGAATTTGTTTTTTTTTTCAGCTCCAATTACCTCTTTAACACTTTACCTGTCAACAGGGGAGACCCACTGACAGCTCAAAGAACCGAGCTTGGAAGTATCGGTTTCAGGTATCAGTGTATTTGCATGAGTACCGATACTTGCACAAATACTCAGTATCGGTGCAGCCCTAATCTGAACCTATATTCGGTATTTTTCACATTTTCTCCAGCACACTGTAGAGGCCACTTATAACACACAATTCTAGCTTGCTTCCCCTTTCCTCCCCATGTTGGACAGGCCAGTGGCAGGCAATCCTCTACAGGCTGCACTGTGACAGAACTCTGAATTCTTTCAGATTTGGGGCTTTTTTTTTTTTATGTTTTTTTTTTTTTTTTTTTCTCTTATTGAGTGGATCAGAACCTTGCTTTCTCATTTAAATGTGGCCCTCCTGATCACTAGAGGGTTACTGATCGAAAAAATCTCTGGGAGATTCAGGTACTGCTACTTTCTTGTGTATTAAATAGAAAATGTATACTTCGCTGTGGTAACAGTATAAGTTAACCAGGATAACGCAGCTGCAGCATACCACGTGATATAAACATAGTGTGATAAGAAAATTAAAAGTGCTGCACTATTGTCTCCCATCACATAAACGCCACAAAAATGCAATAACACTGTGATTCAGTGTAATGAACAAATAGAAAAAGTCCAAGTGGCGATCAATCGTGTATCAGAAATGGGACACCAATCTCTGACTACCGGCTTAGGTGATACAATATCATCTGTCTCCTATTGTATAGAACAGGGATATGCAATTAGTGGACCTCCAGCTGTTGCAGAACTACAAGTCCCGTCATGCCTCTGCCTCTGGCTGTCATGCTTGTGGCTGTCAGTCTTACTGTGCCTCATGGGACTTGTAGTTCTGCAACAGCTGGAGGTCAGTTAATTGCATGTCCCTGCCATAGCAGATCATCCCTGGCAGCTGTAGTATGCTTTCACCGGAATGCTCCTCCACATGCCGATATGTTGGGCATAAAGCAAAGAGAACCACTAATGGTGTACTCTTTATAGGCCTGGTGGACAAGGTAGAAGAGTTGCTCTGCTTGCTTTTTCAGTTCATTATCCCTGTGCTGGTCAGGGTGGTATGGCATGAACAGTTTGCGGTATGATGCCTTCAATTCCTCCTGAGTAGCACACCTGGCGTTTAGCAGCACATAGTTAATTTACTGCTGCTTTCCTACCATACTAGCAAAGTGAACAGTGAGTATCACAATGGTGACATCCCCATATTTTTTTGGGTCAGTGTTTCAACTCCAGTCCTCAAGTTGCCCCAACTGGTCATGTTTTCAGGCTTTCCATTATTTGCACAGGTCATGTGATCAGTTTCATCTGAGGGAAATCCTGAAAACATGACCTGTTGAGGTGCCTTGAGAAATGTGGTTTTCACCATTCTGCCGTTAATATAGCTGAAAACGCATGCAATGGCAGGTGGCACTTGTTGGTGTTAGCAGGTGGCACTGATTGGCGGTGGCACTGGTTGTCACTGACAGGTGGCACTCGGCACTGGTTGGTGGTGATTCTGGATGGCACTGGCAGGTGGCACTGATTGGCGGTGGCACTGATTGGCGGTGGCACAGGTTGGTGGTTGCAGGTGGCATTTATTGGCGATGGCACTGGTTGGCACTGATTGGTAGGTGGCACTGATTGGCAGTGGCAGGTGGCACTGGTTGGTGGTGGCATTGATTGGCGGTGGCACTGGCAGGTGGCACTGGTTGGCGGTGGCACTGGTTGGCACTGGCAGGTGGCACTGGTTGGCAGTGGCAGGTGGCACTGGTTGGCGTGGCACTGTCACTGGCAGGTGGCACTGGTTGGTGGTGGCAATTGTTGGCGGTGGCAATGGCAGGGGGCGCTAATTTGGCGGTGGCACTAATTGGTAGTGCCTGGTGGCACTGATTGGCGGTGGCACTGGTTGGCGGTTGCAGGTGGCGGCGGCACTGGTTGGCGGTTGCAGGTGGCGGCAGCACTGGTAGGCGGTTGCAGGTGGCGGCGGCACTGGTTGGCGGTTGCAGGTGGCGGCGGCACTGGTTCACGGTTGCAGGTGGCGGCGGCACTGGTTGGCGGTTGCAGGTGGCGGCGGCACTGGTTGGCGGTTGCAGGTGGCGGCGGCACTGGTTGGCGGTTGCAGGTGGCGGCGGCACTGGTTGGCGGTTGCAGGTGGCGGCGGCACTGGTTGGCGGTTGCAGGTGGCGGCGGCACTGGTTGGCGGTTGCAGGTGGCGGCGGCACTGGTTGGCGGTTGCAGGTGGCACTGGTTGGTGGTGGCACTGGTTGGTGGTTGCAGCTGGCATTGACTGGCGGTGGCACTGGTTAGCATTGGCAGGTGGCACTGGTTGGTGGTTGCAACTGGCATTGACTGGCGGTGGCACTGGTTGGCGGTGGCACTGGTTGGTGGCAGGTGGCACTGATTGGTGGTGACACGTGGCATTGGTTGGCAGGTGGCACTGGTTGGCGGTGGCACTGGCAGGTGGCACATTGAGCACTCTGTTACTGAAAAGTAACAGAGGAGCTGTCAGAATTGAGCTTTAATGTCGGGAGTGGGCGGGATCCAGCCGGGGAGTGAAACTGACAAGTAACAGAGAGGCAGATCTGTCAGATTTGAGCTTTATGTCGGGGTGGGCGGGACTCAGCAGCTATCAAACATCAGCCAACGATTGGGCTGCATAAGAAAAGGGGCAAGGCCACATACAAGTAGCGACCTGCCCAGATCCCATTGGCTGGTGTTTGATAGCTGCTGGATCCCGCCCACCCCGACATCAAGCTCAAATCTGACAGAGCCTCCTCTCCTCTCTGTTGCGTCTCAGTTTCACACACTTAGCGCGGTGCTTGATGCTTGCCAGAGCCGCTGAGTGTGGAGGAGGGAGAAGGACGGCAGTCGGTGTTAATGCGCTGCATGTCTGGGGCATCAATAGTGAGTGGGGCTGGTGGCAGCTTAGGCGGCAGGTTGCGATTTCTGGTCGCATTGGTTATCTGGCGCCTGGGGTTTGTCGAGCCGTGGCTTATGGTGTGTTTTTCATAGGTCATGTGACCCAAAAACTGCATTAAAAACGTAACGCAGGTGCATTATTGATGTATTTTTGCTGCTTTTTCAATGCATTTCAAGGGGGAGGTGCATTTTTGGTGTGCTTTTTTTTTTTTATTTTTTTTTTTTTTTGACCAAAAATGCACCAAGCAAGATTAACACAACGGAAGCACACCGGACCAGTGTGAAGGAACACAAAGAAATTTAAAGGGACGCATTTTTCATAAGCTTTTTTTGCTCTAAAGGCACCAATAAATTCATATTTATATAAACACTAACCGTCGTATAGTAAAATGACAGTGGGCAGGATGCGCTCTCGTTCTGGGAGGAAGTCATAAGATGACTCCTCAGAACGGCCACTCTCGCGGGCCCGCGGGGTCGCGCAGCGATCACGGCCGCGCTGTGTTCCTAGGATACGGCGATAAACTGATCTTAGTAAAAAGCTGATGCTGCTTTCATCACAATTGAAACCAACAATTCAAATTTCTTTGGAAATAATTACTTCTGCGCTCTCTGTGGTGCTTCATCTCCACAATTAGGTTTGTCGTAATTTCCACGCTCTCGCTTGGAGCCCCTCCATTTTTTTCTGTCCAGGTGGGGAGAAGTATTCCCACGGGCTCCCAGGCCTCACCTGTCCCACTGAGCCGGCGTTCTCCATTTGCGATCTTTTTTTTTAATTCACACAACGTTTACATCCGTGCTATCCTCAAGACCCTGACAAAGGGGAGGCACCCGCGAAACGCGTAGGGAATTTTATGTATAAACTGCTGGGAACTTGCACATTCCTGAACTCAAATTGAATCATTAAGACTGTAATGTATCTTTAAATTTAGTTTTTTAGAAAATAATACATTTTTGTATAATTGTATTGTCTTTCAATTTATTCTAGTCCCACTTTATTCTATTATTTATTTTAAAATATATTTACATCTACTCTCTGGGATGGTTCCTCTGTAGGAATATTGGTGTTCCACGCCCACCCCACCCCTACACAATCACTTTTGGAAGAATGTGCTGCTCTAACGTTGTCCTGTTTTGTTGAGATTCCTGTTGCCCGCTTCCGTTTTGCCCTTTCTACAATTTAGCAGTTGGATAACCTGAACAACAAGAGCTCAGTTAGGGAAAAAAATCAATTATTCTCTATGGAGATGGTTCACATCTCCACTCCAAAATGCACCAAGTTCTGGACTTTTTATTTTTTTTGGCAGTTTTCTGCTTTTTACATTGGTGACCTCTTGACCTGCACAAAATTGCGCAACTTTCTGCCTGAAAACTCCACGCTCCGATGTGAATAGAGCCTAAAACTGGAGAGTGCAAAATCTGGTGAAACTGCGTGCAGCTTTCAGGTTTTATTGTGAAAACTTAACTGAACAAGCCAAAGTTAGAAGCTGATTGGCTACAATGCAGAGCTATACCAGATTCTGAGTGCTCCAGTTTTGGTGAATCTACACTTTTAAGTCTACATTCATCCTGGTGATGGTCCAAATAGTAGTGCCAGGAATTGGTTTCCTGCTGCGGCTCTCAGCGACTGGGTGCAGCTATTTTGTGTGCATCCAGCAGCAAACACCACAGGTAATAGCTGGCCCTGCAGAACGCTGCAAAAAGCTGTAGCCGGCTGTGACCTGTCATTATAGCGAACAGGGCCGGCCGCTGCACCTAGTCGCTGAGAGCAGCATCAGGAACTGTTGCTACAATTCGCACTGGCCTTAAAGAGGAAGTAAACCCTGATGGGTTTACTTCCTCTTTTTATCCCTGCAAAGGTAAAGCATAATGGACTACTATGCATCGCATAGTAGCTCATTATGTGTCACTTACCTGACACAGGAGCCAGCGAAGTCGCCGCTGTCCCCTGTAGTCCGCCGCATCCATCTTGCTGGTGGCGTCTCGCAGCTCCGACGAATCACAGCGGCGAAGCTGCGATGACGTCACTCCCGCGCATGCGCACGGGAGTCGCGTCTCGCAGCTCCGCCGCTGCCATTCGGCGAAGCCGCGATGACGTCACTCCCGCGCATGCGCACGGGAGTCGACAAATTAGGCAAATCCATTCTTGGACTTGCCGCATTTAGTGCGCCTGCGCGCCGCTGTCTACGGCGCATGCGCCGTAGACAGCGGTGGACATTTTCGGGCAAATATCTCCTAAACCATGTAGGTTTAGGAGATATTGCTTGGACCTACAGGTAAGCCTTAATCTAGGCTTACCTGTAGGTCAAAGTGGTTTGAAAGGGTTTACTTCCTCTTTAATTGGCGATGTGATTGTAGCCTTAGCCTTTACTGCCCACTGAAAGTCTGATAAGGCAGCCAATAGGGGTCATACTCATGTTGCTATATAAACCTTTCCCCTGGCTTCCCTGCCTAGGAGAGAGGATGTAAGATCCCAGGAAGTGCTGAGTACTCCGGGTCACACTCCTCCAGCACACTTCAGAAACATCTTCTAGTGAGATTTGTGGTACTAAACATTCCCCAAGATCTTACCAGAATGGTGACCTCTGTAGTGCAGAACCCCCGAGCTATGATGCCTAAATGTACAAGTGTTTGAGATATATATATATAAAACAAAAACAAATTTTTTTCCGAAGCATTTTGACATCTGAATTTCTAAGCAGACCTTATTCTACCATGATGGTCCTTGTTTAGAAACTTCTTGTCATAGGGTAACAACATTGTGCCCATCTCCCTGCTGTTCTACACTATCACCCTGTCTTCTGATAGACTACAAGAGTCTGTTCGTTGCATGGTCCACGGTTACCATCAGGAACCCACCTTGAGAAATGGCATGCAGCCATCACTAGAGTATGTGCGTGTAGATGGAAAGTGTCTGCAGAGGGTGCAGGAAATCGGTTATAATTAAAAAAGAGAAACCTCTTTAACAGCTATGAATCATCAAACTGCAGCGTAATGAAAGCCTGCTGTCAGTGCCAGGTTGGCACTTTTAGCCTGTGGCTCTGTATATTGTTTTCTCCGTCAGGGATTACTGAGATGTAGTCCTTCTAAAATTCCTGCAGTGTCCTTGACGTTTTCTTGCTGTGTTATGAAGTCTTATTTGTATCCTGCATCTGCCCAGAGCTTTTCTGATTGCAGTGCTCCCTGACAGGAGCTTTCTGTAAGCTCTTCCTCTTGTAGATGTTTTATTAATTTTGTACAAAGTACATGTTACTGCAGATTTCTGTTATAGACAAGTATATACACCCACCGGCCACTTTATTAGCTACACCTTGCTAGGACTGGGTTGGACCCCCCTTTTGCCTTCAGAACTGCCTTAATTCTTTATGCCATAGATTCAACAAAGGTGTTGGAAACATTCCTCAGATTTTGGTCCATATTGACATGAGAGCATCACATAATTGCTGCAGATTTGTCCGCTGCACATCCATGATGCAAATCTCCCATTCCACCACATCCCAAAGGTGCTCTATTGGAATGACATCTGGTGACTGTGGAGGCCATTGGAGTACAGTGATCTCATTGTAATGTTCAAGAATCCAGCGGTGAGATGATTTGAGCTTTGTGACATGGTGCATTATCCTGCTGGAAGGAGCCATCAGAAGATGGGTACACTGTAGTCATAAAGGGATGGACATGGTCAGTAACAATACTCGGGTAGGATGTGGCATGTAAACGATGCTCAATTGGTGCTAAGAGGCCCAAAGTGTGCCAAGAAAATATCCCCCACAGCATTACACCACCATCAGCTTGAATTGTTGATACAAGGCAGGATGGATCCATGCTTTCATGTTGTATATGCCAAATTCTGACCCCACGATCTGAAAATCGAGACTCCTCAGACTAGGCAATGTCTTTCCAATCTTCTATTGTTCAATTTTGGTGAGCCTGTATGAATTGTAGCCTCAGTTTCCTGTTCTTAGCTGATGGGAGTGGCACCCGGTGTGGTCTTCTGCTGCTGTACCCCATCTGCTTAAAGGTTTGTAACAAATGGTTATTTGAGTTACTGTTGCCTTTTTATCATCTCAAACTATTCTCCTCTGACATCAACAAGGCATTTTCTGCCACACAACTGCCGCTCACTGGATATTTTCTCTTTTTTGGTCCATTCTCCGTAAACACTAGAGCTGGCTGTACGTGAAAATCCTGGTGCATCAGCAGTTTTTGAAATACTCAGACCAGCCCGTCTGGCACAGACAACCATGCCACGTTCAAAATCCCCTTTCTTGCCCATTCTGATGCTCTGCTTGAACTTCAGCAAGTCGTCTTCACCACGTATAGATGCCTAAATGCACGACGTTGCTGCCATGCGATTGGCTGATTAGCAATTTGTGTTACCAAGCAATT
Organism: Lithobates pipiens; assembly: GCF_037356315.1. NCBI lineage: Eukaryota > Metazoa > Chordata > Amphibia > Anura > Ranidae > Lithobates > Lithobates pipiens. The sequence goes on along the minus strand of NW_027507788.1, from coordinate 140,391,700 downwards.
GAACAGGTATACCTAATAAAGTGACCGGTGAGTGTTTACTTGCTGCAGATTATTTGCATCAACAAGAGCAGTAAATGGAGAGGATTGCGTGTAAAATAAAAAATAAAAATCCTAAAGATTTTAATAGCCTTTTGTTTACCTTGATTTATTTTTGTCTGCAGCTGGTCATTGGTTTTGGTATTCTCTGTGTAATGTGATTGTAGAGACTCTGTTGCCAGACTATTAATTTCAACAACCGTTGTCCCTCTGTGTGTCTTTTCCATATACAGCGCATTCTATTTACCTGCACAAACCTCCCTTGTGTAGATGCCCAAAAGCCTTGAGACTGCTGTTTGCCACCATCTCAGATATGATGTCAGCAGATTTATAGCTGTCATTCCAGCGACACTATAGTATTCCCCCTTCACTCTTCCTCCAGCTACATCAGTTTATGTAGGGCAGTGATGGCGAACCTTGGCACCCCAGATGTTTTAAAACTACATTTCCCAGGATGCTTAACTACACTGCAGAGTGCCAGAGCATCATGGGAAATGTAGTTCCAAAACATCAAGGTTTGCCATCACTGATGTAGGCAATGGATGTAAAAGCTGGGCCAGCACAGAGTAATGTGTTACTTCGGTAGGAGGAGGAGAGGGCTGTGACTTGCAAGGAGGCAAAGCTGTGCTCTGAAAATGACTTTTAGGCCTCATGCACACGGACGTTTTTACAGCCGCTTTTTTGAGTGTTTTCTGCAGCTTAAAAGCGCCTGTCCATGTTAGTCTATGGCTTCATGCCCACCTAGGCGTTTTTGAGCTGCAAATGGCATAGGCGTTTTTAAGCTGTAAAAAAACCCCAGGACCAGTGCGTTCCGTGGCGCAGAGCTAGAGCTCTAAAAACGCGAATCGTGGAAAAACGCGCATAAACGCGTAACATATTTTCTTTGTTTTCTGAGTGCTATAGCCAAGAGATGTTTCTTTAAAAAACGCGCAAAAACGCCAATGCAAAACGCGGTAAAAATCGCGTTTTTAACAACGATTTTTCCAGGCGTCGGAGCTAGCTTTGCAGCCAGTTTTTTAAAACGTCCGTGTGCATGAGCACTTACTAGAAGAATACGATTTTCTGTCCATTTTCAAAGCAAGTAATCCTGCAAGGAAGCATTTGAAATGTTTGAATTTTGTGCTTTGTGTGTATTTATTATTTTTTATCTTTTTTATTTTTTTAGGTTGATGATGGTCTTTTTACGTAAACCAGTTACAGGACTGGGCAATTTAAAGTGAGAACGATGGAGGGAAAAACAAAAACTCATGGCAGACTAATCTGTAGATAGAGATGTAGGCAATTGTATAATATTGACCCTTGCTGCGAAATTAAACTTGGACCCACCCTCTACCGCCTCTAAAGTTTTCCATTGGTCAGGGGAAGCTATAATCGTGCTCAGGAAGTGGAGTCTCCTAGATGGTTTGCCCTATAGCGGAGTTCTACCCAAAAAAGGAACTTCTGCTTTAAGGGAAGGTGACCCCCTGACATGCCACGTTTGTCATGCCATTTTTTTTGGGGGGGGGCAAAAAACCTATTTTTCGTGGGTTCCCGCTCCCGGGGCACCGCGGCGCCGGAAGGAAGTTCACCTCTTCCCCCCCCCTCCCTCCTGGAAGGACACATCACAGGTCCCAGATGATTGCTCGGCCAGTCACAGCGTGGCTGGCGCATGCGCAGTGCGTGCCCGGCTGTGAAGCCACAACCTGTGACAATTCTGGCGCCGCAGAGAGGAGGGGTAGATGAGCGGAGCTTCGTTCCCCCGCATCTCTGGACCCTGGGACAGGTAAGAGTCCGATTTATTAAAAGTCAGCAACTGTATTTGTAGCTGCTGATTTTAATTATTTATTTTTTATTGGAACTCCGCTTTAAAGTATGACTAAAGGCAAAACCTTTTTAGTTTTGGACAGAGTGGGATGGACTAGAACACCTATCATCAGGTTTTTATTGCAGTCTGTGCCCTGTTTACCATTATCATCAAAAGTGAAAGTAAAGAAAACCCCAGATTTTGGGTTGTTTCTAAAAATTTAATATTTGGAAAATCACCCAATGGGGCCACGAGTTCTGGTGATCTGGGGGTCCCCACGGAATTACCTTAATTTGCAGGATTATCCGTAACTTCCTGTTTTGGCTTTGGGGACAGGAAGTAAAGGTAAATCTCACCAATTGTACACACAGGGCATGTCTGTGCGGTTGATACGTTTGGTGTACTTTTTCAGTGCGTTTTTGATGCATTTGCAAGCTTCATGCGTTTTTTTTTAATTATTTTTTTTGTAGGAGGAATTGTTAGACACAAAACCCTACAAAAAATGCACCAATAACACGTCCATAATGCACATTCAACGAGGTAGAAGTTATGGACGCTTCTGGAAGAGTGGTGTGCCAGTGGTAAAAAATCCCTGGAATCATTAAAGGCCCTGGCAGGGTATATAGTCACAAGCGCTAGTGACCTCCTGTAGTGGTGAGGTCCATGTGAGTTTTTCAGCCTTTGGTGGTATTGATGCACCGATCACGTGTCAAGGTGGTGGATGGTGGAGACATACAGCAAGAATAATTATAACATCACATCACTTGTGGATATTTTTTCTCTTTTTTTTTTTTTCTTATTAGTGCACTCTCTGTAAAGCTATAGAGATCTGGGAGAGCCGCTACTCTCGTGCACATCGCTGGATCAAGGTAAGTAGGGGGGCACATGCAGCACAGAAGGTTTTATTTATTTATTTTTTATCCTTGATGCATAGAATGTATTAAGGCAGCCTTTCTCGACCTTTTCAACACAGAGGAACCCTTGAAATAGTTCTCTGGTCTTGGGGAACCCCTACTAAAAATGAGAAATCTACAATTCATGATACATTAGTGTGATGGTCAGTGGGACCTTTTTCACCATGAAAATGATTGCAAATAGTGTGTGCGTGTTATACGCCAATACTTCAATTTTAGCTGCCTTGGAGGGGACAGGGAGCGGGGCAGGATGAGCACCGTTAGATACAGTGAGAATCTCCTGTTTACTCGGCGGCCTCTGTAATAGGAATTCCCGTATCCTGGGCCGCCATTGGACCACTGTTCTGTCTATAACGGGAGATTCTCACTGTATGTAATCTGTTGGAGCTTGTCCCACCCCCTCTCTGCCCCCTCTGGGCCGCACCGATGGCACTGATGAGGCTGCATTGATGGCAATGGTGAGGCTGTAGATGGGCACTGACCCAAAGTTTTTTTTTTTTTTTTTTCTCTTTTTTTTTTTTTTTCCCTGAAACTTCCCTTTTAAAATGAATGTGCGTGTTATACGCCAATAAATGCGGTACCTCCTTACAGATAGCTAAAAAGATCAATGGGATCTTGGTAACAGTGGGAACTTATCTTAGAGGCAGACATTGCCAAATGCTGAAGGAACCCCTAGCAACCTCTGGAGGAACCCTGGTTCAGAATCGCTGTATTAAGGTAAAACAAAAAATAAAAACCCCTAAGGCTTTACAACCACTTTAACCTTCAGTCTAGTGTCACCTGTCCTTGTTTTTTTTTCTTTATGCTCCCTCCAGCCTGTACATTGTGGTAACGGTAAAATGTGTATTGCCTCAATGCGCGATGGTGCAATACACTGTGTGCAGCACCATTCATGTTCCTCTGTCCTGTTTGTTAAAACTTCTGTTTGGTGAGCTGTAAATATGAGTCAAGTATTCGTTATCTGCTATCCCCCCCCCCTTCTACAAAACTCTCTTGTCTTCTTTTGTGGTATTTGGGTGTCATGAAAACTTTACTCGAGCCATCTGTCATTATCCTCCAAAACCCCTCATGTTCTGTTTAAAGCTTAGTCAGGTGTCACACCCTGTTATTGAGTCATTAGTCGTTTTGAGCTATTACAGTTTTATTAATCGGTGGTCATTTAAAGCGGAGTTCCACCCATTTCTGTGTAGCTACTGACTTTTAATAAACAGACCCTCACCTGTCCCACGGTCCAGCGATGCGGCCACCTGAAGCCTTGCTTCGCTCCTTCTCCTTCTCTCCGCAGCACCAGCATTGCAAGTTTGGGCACCCGGTCGTGACAGCTTGTAGCTTCACAGCCAGATGCGCACTGTGCATGTGTGAGTCACGCTGCATGTTCTGAATGGCTGGGCAACCTTCTGGAACCTGTGACATGTCCCAGAAGAGGACAGGGAAGGAGGGGGGAGAGGAGAATTTCTGCTCTGTGCCATGAGTGAAAGTGGGAGCTGCGTACCTGTCAAAACTAGGTACCCGCTAATTGTAGCACGTCAGGGGGGTCAGGAGTCCTTAAAGTGGACGTTCCACTTTAGGGTGGAACTCCACTTTAATCCTCCATTTGTCCTGCTCGTTGCTTATTACCACACTTGTCCTTGAAATCAGTGGTCATCAACCCTGTCCTCGGGGCCCACTAACAGGCCAGGTTTTATGTATTACTGTATTTATCGGAGTATAACACGCACCCCAAGTTTAGGAGGGAAGTTTAAGGAAAAAAATTCAGTGTCAATTGCAGCCTTGTCAGTCATTTGCAGCCTTCCATTGCAGTCTTGCCAGTCATTTGCAGCCTTGCCAGTCATTTGCAGCCTTGCCAGTCATTTGCAGCCTTGTCAGTGTGTTTGTGGTTTAAAAATGGTGCTACCGAGATACAGAGCAGATGTCCTGTGTATCTCGGCGGCGCTCGGTAGTTCTCGGCGACCTTCGGCTATTTTCGGCCGTTCTCTGCCGCTTTTCTGCTTTTTGCGGCCAAAAATACCCGAAGGTTGTCGAGAACTACCGAGGAAAAAAGAGCATGTTATTATACACCAATAAATAAGGTACCTTGGGGGAGATGCAGACTAGAATACTGAAATCACTGAGCAGCAAATGATATCGCCTGTATTTGTTATCTTGCAAATCTGGCCTGTTATTGGGCCCTGAGGACAGGTTTGATGACCACTGCTTTAAATGCCTTGTGTGTCAGAAATAATTTTCTCTTTTGTCACAAACAGCAGACGTTCCTCAGCTTTACAAACTGATACACTGCCGCTGTGCTACATTCATACCGGTGATTATAGCCAGTGCTAATTGTAGTGGCCGTTCCTTCTGCAGCTCACAGCGACTCTCAGCAACTAGGTGTAGCCACCACCCCCTGCACTACAATGACAGGTGGCTGTTCGCTGGATGCACAGGGAACAGTGATTACCTGCATCGTTCCCTGCTGGACAACGTTACTATTCGCACCGGCTCTAATCCCTGGTGTGAATATAGCCTTAGGCAGAGCCGACAGACCATCCACTTCACATCACATTCACCACAGTGCCTGGCTTGATACATTTCAGATGACATAGGTAGGTCCGCATGGTCCCTGCCACATGTTTTACCTCCTTTAATGAAATGTACATATGTGTGGGTACACACTAAACGGAGTAACGCAGTGTGAACGGGGCCAAAATCTGTTGGGTTTTTTATATATAAGGCTAACATAAACAGGTATTACATTGTCATTGCATTAAAGCAAAACTAAATTGCACATTGTATGGTTGAGCCAGAATGTCTGTTTGCACAGCATCCCAGGTGTTCTTCATATTGAATTGGAGGGGTTGTAAAGGTTTGTGTTTTCACCTTAATGCATCCTATGCATTAAGGTGAAAAAACACCTGTCAGTGACCGGCCCCCAGCTCCCCCATTTTACTTACCCCTCAAACTTGTCCCATGGGGATGCACCGTCTGTCTGGGTTTCTCAGCTCTTGATTGGATAGATTGGTAGCAGCCCAGCCATTGACTCCCGCTGCTGTCAATCAAATCCAATGACTGGGGGGCGGGGCCGAGTCCTGCATTCGGAAATGCTGGACTCGGGAGCTGCAAGGTAACCCCCACGGAGGGTGCTTCTCCCAGGTAGTTATCTGAAGTAGGAGGGAGCCGAGAGAGCTGCTGAGGGACCCCAGAAGACCAGGATCGGGGGGCCACACTGTGCAGAACAAGCTGCACAGTGGAGGTAAGTATGATATGTTTGTTTTAAAAAATTAACTTTAGTGTCACTTTAAAGCTGAAGTTGGATCTGTATATATGTTTTGCCTTCTCTGGTGCCTTCCTATCCCTATCATCAATGTACTGATCTTTTTAACCACTTCAATACTGGGCATTTTTACCACCTTCCTGCCCAGGCCATTTTTCGGCTTTCTGTGCTGTCGCAGTTTCAGTGACAATTGCACAGTCATGCAGCGCTGTACCCAAACTACATTTTTAGCCTTTTTTTTTTTATTTTTTTTTTTTTTTGGAGACAGAGCTTTCTCTTGGTTTTATTTCCTCTCACACTGTGACATTGTGTGAGGAGAGGAATGATGATAACTGGCAAGTTTATTTACATGTATTCAGCTGTGATTGTCCCCTTACAGCAATCACAGCACACCTGATGTGTGCCCCGGGGGGGGCGGGGTTCTGGGAGGATGTTTATAGACGTCCTCCCAGAACGAGAGAGCCGCGCTGTAACGGTCTATCAGCTATAGTGTGGGTCTGAAGTGGTTCAATCCATTTTGTCTTCATTACATGCCTGTAGTCACTGAGTCTCTGTTCTTTTCTTTGCAACTCTGGTGGGAGAGGCTGGCAGGATGCTGTATATGGCTTCCTAAAAAACCTCACAGCACCCTTTTGGAGGAGTTATGCAAATATCAAAATGCCTTGATGGGTGGATGTTAGTCTGGAGGCGAGGAAGTCCTAGGCAGGCTGTAGACCTTTCTAAATAAAAATAAAAAAACACATGGGATGCTGAGTCTCTGATTAAAGAACTGAAATCCAATGAATGAATGGGGCGGGCCAGGGACAGTCAGTGTTAGGAGGAAAGGGCTAGATGATGCTGGATGTTCTCCAGCCAGTGAGCGAGATGTGCTCTATCTGACTTGCTGCAACTTTTAATGAACACTACAAGAATCTCAGTGTGCTATGAAATGAGGGAAAGCGTTTTCATTACAGGACAGGAGCATGTACAGCTGTGCAAGACTAAGAAAAGGTGAACTACATACTGACCCCCCCCCCCCCCCTCTGTGGTTGATGAACCAGTGCAGCAGTCCAAGGATTTGAAATCCTGCCCTTCTCCACCTCATTTCTGCCCGGGATGTATAAGAATGATTCAAACTGGTTATCACCGGTACAGAGAATTACTCTGATCCATCCCAAAAGGCCCCACAGAAAGAAAAGGGAAAAGGAGCAGGGATTTTAATTCCTTGTGCCACTGCACCAGCTATGTTGGCACTGACTGTTCATCGCCCAGGGAGGTAAGTACAGCGAGGAGGTGTGTAGAGTGCGGTTTACATTTTTATTTTTTCTCAAAAGGTGAACTAACCCTGGAAAGGTTTGTGTTTTATGTAAGAATTTTCTGTTCTTATTTGTTTTGCAGGTAAAAATCTCCACATTGCCAGGAATGATGGTATCTAAGCAGGCCTTTATGTTCAGCTTGGGCTCCCTCTATCTGTCCCTTCTATTTGTGTTTCTTCTCATGGACGTCTACGCCAGACCTGCAAACAATTCGTCCATAAAGGAGAAACCCCTGGAAAGCAAAAACGAGAATGAGATACTGCCTCCCGACCATCTGAACGGGGTGAAGATGGAAATGGATGGTCATTTGAACAAGGATTTCCATCAAGAGGTATTCTTGGGCACAGACGACTTCAACGAAGACTCCGAGCCAAGCAGGAATAGGAGGAAACTAGCAGTTATCTTTTCTAAGTAAGTAACTGATTACAACACAAGTCAGGCAAAGCGCTCACAGATCAGTCGTATTGTATATTTATAGGAAATGTAATGCTTGCAGTGCAATGTCTGTAAAAGCCGAAAGGTGGCACAATTCCCCTAACTTAGGAACAGTACAAGTTTGCATTCAGTTTAATGTGACTGGTAGATGTTCTATGCATTAGTCACTACTGCAAACTACTGAAGTTCCTTATATCCGTGGTGATGCCAGGTGCAAAAGCCCAGGAGTCCGCTGCTGCATGTGAATACAAAGAATCGGGCCGCACACTTAGATATGCAATTCCTAGTGTTCTGAAGAATTATGTACATACTTTAACCATTTGCTTACTCTGCACTTAAACCCCTCACCTATCCAGACCAATTTTTAGCTTTCAGCGCTGATGCACTTTGACAATTGCACAGTCATACAACACTGTACCCAAATTAAATTTTTATCCCCCCAAATAAGCTTTCTTTTGGTGGTATTTAATCACCTGTGAAATTTTTATTTTTTAAAAAAATGTAAAAAGACCGACTTTTTTTAATTTAAATTTTTTTAATTTTTATTTTGTTATAAAATTTTAAAACTGGTAATTTTTGTCCATCGTTGATGTATGCTGATGAGGCGGCAGTGATGGGCACTGGTGGGTGGCAGTGATGGGCACTGGTGGGTGGCAGTGATGGACACCAATGGGTGGCAGTGATGGGCACTGATCGGTGGCACTGATCGGTTACACTGATAGGCAGCACTTCTATGTGGCACTTGTGGGCATTTTCAGGTTGCAATTATGAGGCATAATTGCCTCTTCCGTTTCGGGACCGATGTCCCTTTAAGGTCCACTGTTAGCGTGAGGAGAGAAAAAAAGCAATCACCAAGCTTTTGTTTTGATCATGTGATCAGCTGTCATTGGCTGACAGCTGATCATATGGAAAGGGCTCGGGACTGACCCCTTACTCAGATCGGTGATCAACCGAGTCTCAGTGACTCGGTGATCACAGGTACACGTGCAGGTAGCGTGCACAGGGGAGCTCATTATATGACGGCCTCCCGGGAATTCACATCCGCGCTGTGGCAGTCATTCGGCCATAGTGCGGATGTCAGGTGGTTAAAGGTAAATCTATGAAAAACATTGGCCCTAAAGGAAGATTTTACCCCCTTCATGACCAGGGCATTTTTTTTTGCTTTTCCACCCTGCAAAAATTAGTCATGCAACACTGTACCCAAATTAAATGTGTATATTTTCTTTCTATACAAATGAAGCCTTCTTTTGATGGTATTTGATCATCACTGGGTTTTTTTTTTTGTTTTTGTTTTTTAAACGAAACGAGAAAAGACCAAAAATTGTGGGAAAAAGCTATAGTTTTTACATTCTGCTGTAAAACATTTCCAATAAAAAAAAATGCAAAAATCAAGTTTCTTCATAATGGATTTTGCAGGCCAAAATATATTCTGCCACATGTCTTTTGTAAGAAAAATGCTAATATGTGTATATTGGTGTGCATGAAAGCTATGGCATCTACAGATGATTGTGTAAATATACTGAACTTATTTTTATTTTATATATATATTAGTAATGGCGGTGATTAGTGACTTATAGTGGGACTGTGATGGGCAATCTGACACTGGGAACTGGCTTACGCTGGCTGGAGAGGGGTTAACAATGTGTAATGACTGCGGCTTTAACCAGTCAATATGACAGATTTTTCTCCCTGCTGTGCAGGCAGAAAAAAAAAAAAAACGCCACATCACTGCGCCATGTACTGAGCCCTGTGTTGTTAATAAATGAATGGCTTTGTACTCTGATTCACTAAGCCAATCAGCAGGTCCACGCCATAAATCATTGGCATTGGGGCACTCTGAAGGCAGGAGGAGCCAGAAGTGCCAGTGGGGGACCCCTAAAGAGGAGAATCAGGGCTACTCTGTGCAAAATCATTGTTTTTTTTATTTTTTAAAAATAAAATGGAACCTTTATCATCACTTTTAGTGCCGTAGGAAACGCAGATAGCAGCAGAAGAGTTCTGTTTCAGTTCATGATGCAGATTTTATCCTTCCCAGGCCACTCCCCCCCCCCCCCCCCTTATTAGAATGACTGACTAGGACTTTGCTTCACAGTTGCAAAAGAAGAAAAGTTCAAGCCACTTGTATATATTTATTGCTGGGTCTTCTGTTCCCTCGCTATAGTTGAATGATTATTGCTATATATCAGGCTATGGGAATTGTAGATGTACTACGCAATCAAAGTATACTTGAGAGATCTATCCTCTTCCATTGCTGACCTCCTTTTGAAGATGCGCTGATCCTCCTGGCTTCAAAACTTTGAGTTTTTGATTTAAAAAGTGGATGTAAACCCGATTTATGAAATATGAGCCGGACACATATATCTGCAGTATTTTCTTATCTCTCTCCAAAGTCCCCTGACTTTCTCCTGCTCCTTTCTTCCGTTATCAGCATGATAATGTCTGACAAGTTCTCCATCACAGGAGATAAAACCAACCTGAAATTTGTGTTGGGGAGGTTCATATAAATTAGCAGACAGCTAAACTATTCACAAGACAGCTCTGAAAATCGCTACCTATGAGGGGGGGGGGGGGTGCCTTTCCTCCAATCAGCTGTCTTGCCTGTATGCCCTGACTTCACTTCCTGTGCTGAACAGGAAGAGAATGTCATCTGAACTTTCTAAAGAATATATAAAGCTGAAGACAGCAGATATAGATGTAAAACTTATGTAGGGAGATTTGTTTAATCTCTGTGTATCATCTGAGGCTGTTCACTTCACTGGGTATATGTGAGGGTTTAAATCCACTTTAAATTAAGCTTGCGGCAAGTGAAGTCGGAACCTCATTTGTTCCAGGTCAATGACCTTTAGAAGCATGAAGATCAGCATGGCAGTCAGGTGATTAAAGCTGGATACACACTATATCATTTTGTTTAGATTTATTCCTTTAGATTTACCAAAAACCATATAATATGAGGTAAATTCTAAACACTTTCAATTTGTATGCAATCAGGCAGACCCTTGTACTACACAGTTGAAGGTAAATCCAAAGGAAATCGAACAACAAAAGTTGTATAGTTTGTATCCAGCTTTACACTTTAGCAGGGTGGATTCAATTTAAATCGAGTCAATTTAAAGCGGGAGTCTGCCGGGAGTGCGCGTTTTTTTTTTTTTTTTTTTAAAGCCAGCAGCTACAAATACTGCAGCTGCTGACTTTTAAAATAGTGACACTTAACTGTCCAGCGCGCCCGCGATGTCGGCACCCGAAGCCGATCTCTCGATCGTCTCTCGGGTGCTGCCGCCACCATCTTGGGTATGGGAATCAGGAAGTGGAGCCTTTTGGCTTCATTTCCCGGTTCTCTACTGCGCATGCGCGAGTCACGCTGTGCAATGAGGATGGACCCGCTGCCTCTGGGATGTGTGTGTTTCCCAGCAGGCAGCGGGGGACTTTCGGAAAGGGGCGTAATCTACGCCCCTTTCCGCAGAGAGCTATCCCGGAAGTGGGTGCAGATACCTGTACTGTACAGGTACCTGCACCCCCCTCCCCCCTGAAAGGTGCCAATTGTGGTGCCGGAAGGGGGGAGGATTCCAATGAGCGGAAGGTCCACTTTTAGGGTGGACCTCTGCTTTAAATCATAATTTCTAAAGAACTGTCATCTCTGTCCCGCAGCAGCTCCTCCTCTGACCCGCTGTTGACTCACCAACAGTCCCATTCACTTTAATGGGACGGCTGGTGACGTGGCAGTGACCCAGCAAGCTGAGGGACATGGCGGCAGCAGGTGAGTGGATGGATGCCCGCTAACAGGCACTGCCATTATGGATCTGAAATGACAGGTGCTCTTTAAATGTAAGGGCTTATTCTTACTGGTAGTTAGAATCTTTAATATTTGCAAACAAAACGAAGGGTTTCCTATTTAGAATAATAAGATGTCAGGTTAGTAAAACAGAAATATCAGAACCGATTTTAGGTTAGTCATACATGGTTGAACTACTTAAATTCTTTTGTTTAATTAAAACAATATTATTGCCAGTGCATGTTATCTCAGCTTGCAGAGCTTGGATTCCTTGAATGAGTTTACAAAAAATGTAAAATATTGCACAATGCTACATAAATAAGCTCAAGTTCATGCTGAATAAATGTAATTATTATTGTCTTAAAGTGGGGTGCCCCCCCAAAAAAAAAGTCAGCAGCTACAAATACCGCAGCTGCTGACTTTTAATAATCGGACACTTACCTGTCCCAGGGTCCAGCGATGCGGGAGAACGAAGCCCCCCCCCCCCTCGTTCCCCGCTCTGCCCGCGGCGCCGTCATTCGTACTGTGGGCACCCGGCTGTGGCTTCACAGCCGGGCACCCACTGCGCATGCGCGAGCGGCGCAGGGCGCCGTGATACGCCGCACAGTCACCTGGGACACGTGACAGGTCCCAGATGACTGTGTGGCGCGAGGGGAAGCGATGTCACCAGCCCGGGCAAGGAAGAAGGCAGACTGAGGGACCCCCTAGCAACAGGTATTTAGAGGTGAGTAAAAGAATGTATTTTTTTCCAATTTTTTTTTTTTTTTTTTTTTTTTAAGATTTTTATTCCCTTTTTTTTATTTTATGGTGGCAACACCACTTTAAATAGAAAACTATCTCTATATAGATTTTTGCGCCAAAAATTTATTACAATTTGTTAAAAGTAAAAAAAAAAAAAAAAAGTGTGTGTGTGCATATATATATATATATATATATATATATATATATATATATATATATATATATATATATATATAATATAATATAATTTTTTTTATTTTTTTTTATCCACCTTGCACTTCAGTAGACAGTCATAGGAGCCCACATAGACCTCCCTCTGAATGTAAATAAAGGAGCTATTGACAGTTTTACTGAAGCATCTCGGCCCCCGACATAGACGCGTGTGTGACTGTATACAGAGGAGGAACAAAACTAAGATAGAAATAGCAGTTTTTGTGGGTTTTTTATGGCACGCCTCTCTAGTGAAGTCTTCTCTGGAAACTTCTGCAGTTTTGTGGTCAGGGGATCCATCCTTGAAATTTATATGTTGTAACCATAGTAAAATGTATGATGGATTTTAAGGGAAGTTAGTCATTATAAGTACTGACTAATATGACTAATCTATATGACTACTATATCACTTCTTAAAAGTGCTAGACATTTGACTTCGGTGACATGAGTCTGAATCACATGTTTTTGTGTTTTGTATGGGTTCAGTAAAGTAACAGGCCATTCAGAATCAATATTTCAGATTTGAAAAGATGCCAGCAAGATGAATTGTATAACAGATTTGGATGTTTCTGCTGAAGACTAAGTATCCAGCTCCACCCAGTTGTGATGGCCCCTACAAAGGCATTTTCACTCTGTTTCAAAAATAATGCAAGCTAGGGGGCCTAGAACTAGTCACCAGTGTTAGCTGTATAGCAGTGGTAGTCAATGTATTTGCTATAGGGAGCCTGAAGTGGGGCCCCCTGACATGCACATAATAATCAATATATACAATATTTTAGAAAGCTGTCAGACCACAGATATACTATAGGAGATGGTCAGAGCCTACTACCATGCTACAAGATAAGGTAACGTTATAGGAGTTTTTGAACACAGTCATAGACCAAAGACACAATAGTCAAGACTCTCCTTCTTTACAAATTAATTCTTCCATATATGTGCTCTCTACAGCCCAGTTAAAAATTACTTTTATCACATTAACCACTTCGGACCCAGGCCAATTCTGACATTTCTCTCCTACATGTAAAATTCCTAATTTTTTTGCTAGAAAATTACATAGAACCCCCAAACATCATATATGTTTTTTTAGCAAAGACCCTAGAGAATACAATGGCGGTCATTGCAACTTTTTATCTCGTACGGTATTTGCGCAGCAATTTTTCGAACGCGTTTTTTTCAGAAAAAAAACAGTTTCATGCTTAAAAAAAAAACAGTAAAGTTAGCCCAATTTTTTTGCATAATGTGAAAGAGGAGGATACGCCGAGTAAATAGATACCCAACATCTCATGCTTCAAGATTGCCCGTGCTCGTGGAATGGCGCCAAACTTTGGTATTTAAAAATCCCCATAGGCGACGCTTTAAATTTTTTTACTGGTTACATATTTTGGGTTACAGAGGAGGTCTAGGGCTAGAATTATTGCTCTCGCTCTAACGTTCGCGGCGATACCTCACATGTGTGGTTTGAACAACGTTTTCATATGTGGGCGGGACTTACGTATGCGTTCGCTTCTGTGTGCGAGCTCACTCAATAAGACCCCATATCTCACCTCTAGGCTGGGAAGAATAAAAAAAAAACGATCATGGCTTCCTAGCCAGATCGGCGCCAATAATTTGAATACCGAGACGGCGTGACGTCATAACATCGCGCCCGGCCTCCGAACGATCATAGAGACTCCGGGGACAATCTAGCCCGCCGGAAATCTCTATGATCACTTGCTGGGGGATCCTGTGACCGACTCACTGATGGAAACAGTGAGTCGGTAGAAGCACCGGAGGGCGGCGGGAGGGGGGGGCGTCCCCTCCCGCCGCCCGTAAGAACGATCAAGAGGCGGAACAGCCGCTATGATCGTTCTTATGGTGTAGGGAATCGCTGGCTGAAAACGGCAATATCTGAATGATGTCTGTGGCCTCAGGCATCATTTAGATATAACCAGCGAAACCCCATGACGTCAATAGACGTAGTGCGGGTCTCAAGTGGTTAAAGGGGTTGTAAAGGCAGAAGGTTTTTTCTCAATGCATTAAGATAAAAAGCCTTCCGTGTGAAGCAGCTCCCCCTAATACTTACCTGATGTCCCTCTGTCCAGCGATGTCCAAGAGTGTCTCAGCCATTCGACATTCTCCTTCCTGATTGGCTGAGACACAGCAGTGGTGCCATTGGCTCCCGTTAATAATGGGAGAGAGTGGCCCGGGCCAGGGCTCCGTGTTTGAATGAACACAGGGAAGTGTGACCCATAGCAAGCTGCTTGCTGTGGGGGCACTAAACAGGAAGGAGGGACCAGGATCACAGAAGAGGGACCTGAGAAGAGGAGAATCTGGCTGCTCTGTGCAAATCCACTGCAACAGAGCAGGTAAGTATAACAGGTTTGTTATTTTTATAGCAAAAAAAGAGACTTTACAATCACTTTAACTAAAAGCTGCAGGAGCCAATGGCTCCCATAGCTGGTGGCTTCATGGGTCAATCGGAGAACATAAGGCAGGAAGAGGTGGGCCACATCTCCCCTGTGGAAGTTTTCCTTTTAATGTTTGTAAAAAATAAAAAAATAAAAATGCCCATGCTATGGAAATCCACGAACTTGACCGTGCTAAATTCCATAATGTGTGGCCAACCCAAATATAATTTCTGAATTTAAATTGACTAAGTGGACACAGCCTACCTGCTGTAGTGGTCTTTTTTTTTTTATTGAATCACAAAACTGGTTGAGCAGAATTAGAAATATTTGGTAACCTTTGTGTAGTCAGCAGTTTGGCTGCAGCTTTGCTTTATACTATATATGCATGGCAGGATGATGATGTGTAAAGGGTATGGGGTAAATCCCCTATCTCTGCAAAATAAGTGATTACATTTGGCTGCTCACTATTGCTGTAGAGCAGATACCCGCTTCTGAGAAATCTGGGCCCACGTCTTCGGTAAGAGTGTGCTCATTGGCTCTTCCTGTTGGAAGCAATGCCTCTTCACGTACTTTTACAAGAAACTAAACCTGTCTGATTGAAACAGCTTGATAACCTGAAACCTGACTGAACGTTGTGGTTCTGAGAGGTGCAGAATATATGCCCACGCACGTAAAGATCTCTGTTAGTGTTTGCAGACTTTGCTGAGCTAGGTGATTTTTGCTGAACTGAATTGCAGAGGTTTGTATTTAGTGTGAAAAAGGGAAGATATGGGAAATGATCACCCCCCCCCCCCCCCCCGACCAATATATTTTCAAAACAGGTTTTATTAAAAAAAATTGCATTTATAAAAAAAAGGTTAGACACAGACAATGTAAACATGGTAAAAATTTACAATCGTAGCACACCAAAAAAACAATCTGGAGAACATTAACAAGACAAAAGGAAAGGCCTCAACAAAGGCCAATAATATGGGGATCATAGAACAAGCATTAACAACTTCTAATGAGCAGTGTGCAAGCATTTAAATATCAAGGAACAGCTCAATGCTATGACTTCATTGCCTCTTGGCCAATATAAAGGGTCTCCTAAATTGAGAAATCCATGCATTTTTTTATTTTGTTTTGATCACTTTAATTGCTGTCATAAGGAATGTAACCATCCTTGTGGCATGTACTCTTTATGGACGGATCTGGGGTCCATAAGATTAGCAGTTTTGAATACTTTCAATTTTAAAAAAATTGCGTTATGATGCCGGTAACCCAGAATCAATGACCTGTCGTGTCATTGCTTCTGGGTTACCATAGCGACTGCCTGATCAGAGCCAATTCCGGCTTTGTTCGGGTCTTGCGGTGGGGCAGGAGAGCCCAAGCGAACCACAGAAAGCGGAGGGACGGGTGGGTATGGCGGGGGGTGGGAACTTGATAACAGAGTGGCTGGTTATCCACTCTGTTTGTTATTACAAGAAAGCTGACTGTCTGCTCTAAAAAAAAACGGTACTGGGGCATCACCCTGGCACAACCACTTGAAGTCAAATGACATACCAGGTACGTGACTTGGCGGCCAGTGGTTATCACAAATATGACAGAATCAAAAGAATTTGATGGGGGAATCCCTCCCGATGAGCTATTGTGTTCTCCTGGTGGGGGAAACTGTTCCTGCCAGGAGAAGATTGATTATTGCTAGTGGCTATAACAGCTGCTAGCCCTGTAAAATCCAGCGGGCTGGTTATACCCAAGTTGATTAATCAACTTGGGTACATTTAGCCTGCCCATACATGGATGCAATCTCAGCCGGATCAGTAGCTTCAAATTAGGGCTGGGGAAAAAATTGATTAAAAAAGTTAGGCAAATTGACAATTTTTTTTTTCA
The DNA here is from genome assembly GCF_037356315.1 of Lithobates pipiens. Classification (NCBI taxonomy): domain Eukaryota; kingdom Metazoa; phylum Chordata; class Amphibia; order Anura; family Ranidae; genus Lithobates; species Lithobates pipiens. The sequence continues at coordinate 140,375,011 of NW_027507788.1, read as the reverse complement.
CCACCGTGCTGGTCCTGAGGTGCTGTGGGCAGGAGATTTTAGGCGAGGCTGCGGCTTCGGCCTAGTCCACTAGGCCAACACCGTGGCCTCACCTAAAAACTCCTGCCTGCAGCTCCGCAGGACCGGCACGGTGTCCATCAAAAAAAAAAAAAAAAAAAATCGCTTCGAATCTAGTGTTTGTGTTTTTTTTTTTTGTTTTTTTGAAAATCGCCCAGCTCTAATTCAAACGGTCTATGGCCAACATAAGCCTCTGGATACAAAGGTCTGACAGGAGTGAGTTAATATGGTGATTATGCCTGTCTTCACAGCTAATTTATATGGCCATACTAAATAGTAAGGCTGGGCTCAGGTGTGTTCGCCATCAAAATGCTATAGCCTACAGCACTAGTCAAGCGGGGAAAATCATACAGGGCGGTTGTACAGAAGTCAGTCAGTAGCTCCACTTCTGCACAGCCTCTGTGTCCATACATGGATTGAAATCCACAAAGTTCTTGCTGAATTGGTTGAATTTTATCCATGTATGGCCGGCTTTAGATTTCCCTTGTTGGAAGAAATCTATACATGTATGACTAGCCTTTAGGCTCATTTACATGGGTAGCCGGGGGAAGTAAAAGCATGCCGCCGTTCAGGGATGTACACGTTACAGCAGACAATTAAACCCCCTGTCATGTTTGGCAGCCTGCACCGCCACTGAACTTGACCCAATCAAAGTAATAGGGTTGCAGTGCAACCACCATACAGCTGCATGCAATGCACATGGTTTTGGCATGGTGGTTCATGGTTCATGTTAGAGAGTTTAAACAGGTGACATATTTCCTCTCAGCTGCCTGTCAACCACCCTCTAGAAAGTGACTCACTGCAGATTGCTTTTCAGAGGGATAGCAAGGGCTGCTTCACATCTGAAGCAGCCTTTTCCTTTTTGCTCGTTGTTTGCTTCATTTGGCCAGCTTGTTGGTGGACAATAGAGGAGGGAAGAGAGTGTCTGTCTGGTTTGTAAACACAAAGTGTGCTCAAAAGCAGAAACCTCAGCCATCTTAGGTGGGTGTCATCTTCACTTTCTCATATTGGGTTTCCTCGCCGTGTCTGTGGGGGCTGCTATGTGTAAGAAAAGAGGGGGCATGCGTGCTAGGTGTGGTTTCCAGTTATCACATTGTTTTCACACTCAATTGTGGTTTTTACACTCCAATGTTTATTTGTGTTTTTTAGTTTGTGTATTTTATCTGCATTTCAAGTGTGATTTCACAAAGAGATTATGTTTGTTTACTTTGTGGTTTTTACTTCCTAGAATTTTTAGTTTGTTTTTGCTTTTAGTTTGCTTTAAAGTGATGGAATGTTTACAAACATCAGCCATCATTCATTGTAGAGTGATTGCAGTTTGACAATTGAGAACAGATGCTTATCACAGATCCCTTTTCAGCGTTCCTGGCCATTTTTTTTTTTTTTTATGCTGGCCATACACAGATTGAATTTCAGCTGGTTTAGCAGGGACCAATCAAATTTCGATACATGTATGGGCCGGGAGGTTGATCAATAGATTGACTTATGTCCTACCGCCCTGTTGGATTTTTGCTGCTTGATCAGCACTGCAGCTATAGCCGGCAGCACCCGATCCGTGTATTCTGGTGGCACAAATGTCTCTCCGCTGCCAGAATACAAAGGCATAGTGGCAGGATTCCCCCATCGAGTGTTCATGGGGGGAATCAAGTCATTTATTTTTATTTTTTTCCATTCATCCCTCTATGTGCTGCCTTAGGCTGGCCATAAGCGGTTCGAATCTTGGCTTGTTCAGCAGGAACTGGCCGAGATTCGAACCATGTATGGGCAGGCTTAATGTACCCATGTTGATCGAATAACTTGGGTTCAACCAGCCTTTCATATTTTAAATCCAATTATTAATGACTATTATAGCTGCTAGCAGTAATCACTATTTTCTCCCAGCGGGGATGGCTCCACGGGAGGGATTACCCCATTAACACTGTCTTTGTTGTTAAGGGCAGTGTTTCTCAACTCCAGTCCTCAAGGCACTCCAACAGGTCATGTTTTCAGGATTTCTCCTACATGAAACAGCTGTGGTAATTACTAAGGCAGTGAAACTGATCAAATCGCCTGTGCAAAATAATGAAAAGCATGAAAACATGACCTGTTAGGGCACCTTGAGAACTGGAGTTGAGAAACGCTGGATTAGGGAATCAAGTGATTTTCTTTCCTGCAATCTGTGGTTGCAGGAAAGAGAATGCTCCATCTATGGCCATACACACGGGCTGAATATCAGGCAGCATTGGCCTTGTTCAGCAGAAACTGGACGACATTCGGCCCATGTGTATGGCAGCTGGTCTGACAGAAGCCGGCCGAACGTCCGGTTTTTGTCGAAGGGACACGACCAAAAAAGGTCTGTCAGTACAGGCAGCCAATGGCTGAGAAAGCTGACCAGTGTGTTCTAGCAGGATGGCCCTCCCACTGTCGGAACACAATAGCTCAGTGGGGAGATCGCTGTACTAACATTGGATTGTCAGTACAGCAGCTCCTCAGTGGTTCAGTCCACTGGGTTGAGCGGGAAAAAAAAAAAAAACAGCATTTGCTGGGCTTCAAAGAGAAGTATGGGATTATTTTTTATTTGAGAAAATCATACTTGCCTAGGTGGCTGCATCTGTGCCCTGATGGCTCTAAGGCTGAGAACTGAGTGATAAAACACCGCCAATTGCTCGGTTCTCGCTCCCTGAGCAGAGAGCTGGTGACTGTCATTGGCTCTCTGCTGCTCTGTCCCTCCCTTGCTCACTGGAGCCCTGGGCTGAGAGGCTGAGCCGGGTGCCAGTTCAGGCACGTGGGCGGATCCTGACATGGTCATGATCTTTCCTGATCCTGGACCGGCTCTGACATCAGTCGACAGTAGTCTTGAACCGGCTGTCTGCTGAAAATGGGTGACGGGAGGGTAGAATGAACTGCATTCCTGTGATCCACAGAAGTACAGCCAATCGAGCTTTGGCTGTACTTCTCCTTTAAGGAAACATGTGGAAGTGCATACTATTTAGAGATGAGCACTGCAAAAACATCTTAACATGTGCTCACTGAAAATACACCGTACTTTTCTTTTATTTCTTTGAGATGTGGAATCGGATTTCCCCAAAGTGTGCCCACGGTTTTCTGGTTACTGGCCTCTGAGCTGACTTCACATGTGTCAGATGGTCACTGATATCCGCTCACTTTTTTTAGTGTAAACAACTTGTGTTTTTTTTTTTTTTTTTTTTTTTTTTTTTACTTCTTCTTCTGAAAATGCTTGTTTTTCTTTTATTCTGAAGATATAGAAAAAAATCCCAACAGCTTCGTCACCTGTTGCTGTTTGTCATCCTGCCAAGCGAATATCTGATTTGGGGAAATAAAGCCTTGCTCAAAGAGTGCCCACACAACCACATCATCTATTTTTCTAATTGGGCTTTGTGCGGATGTAGGAAGTTCCGCTTCTCTTCAAATGTCACCACATATTACTTTTTACAGCAGAAATGTTCTGCAGATCCTTTCAGGTGAGCTACTGTGCAGTTGCACTCTGTTGTACTGGCACAGTGTTGAGGCATTTAGGTCCCCCATCACCCACCTCCCTCACCCCCCCATATGTTACATTTAAAACGAGTCCTCTCCGCTCCTCCCAGGACCTCCTGCTCTCTAGCTCCCTTGCCACCACTTCTCATGCTCACCTCCAGGACTTCCCCAGAGCTTCTTCCATCCTCTGGAACTCCCTGCCCCAGTATGTCTTGTCAGCTCCTACCCTCTCCGCCGATCCCTGAAAACGTAATTTATTCAAGAAAGCCTACCCCACCTCCACCTAAGAACTCTACCCGGGTCACCTCCATCAGATACTCCCCTGCAGCTATTACCTTTTGATCTTCAACTTGTTACATTCCAGTCACCTGGTATCAACCAGAAAGAGAAACTCCAGAAATATGATATTAAACCATGTTGCCTTCCAGCAGTCTATCACATAAAATCCCAATAAAATACATTTTGTGTTTTTGGTTGTAACATGACAAAATATGGAAAACGTCAAGGGGTATGAATACCTTTTCAAGGCACTGTAAATCCTGTATAATGCCCGTTTTTATGCATTTTTTTTTTTTTTTAGGTCTGGTGACCTACCAGAAAAGTCATTTTTTTTCTTGTGTCAAACAGCTAATTACCCAGTTGAAATACAAATCGGTGAGATGTCTTATCTGCCAAAGAATTTGTGGTTAAATCCATTCACTTTTTGTGATTCACGCTCTTCTTGCAGTCAGAACTACCAAGCATGACACCACATTCTGTGTTAGGCTACTTTCACACTAGGGTGGCGGATCTGTAGTTTTAGTGGCAATTTTTGGCCGCTAGCGGGGTACTTTTAAATCCCCCGCTAGTGTCTGAATAAAAGGTTAAAACCTCCCGTGTTGTGGCACTTTCGATTCGCTTTATATTCATTCCAATGGGCAGGGGTGGTGTAGGAGCGCTGTGTACAGAGCTCCCAAACCGCCCCAAAGATGCTGCTTGCAGGACTTTTTTTTTCCAGCCCGGCAAACGCACCACCTCAATGTGAAAGCACTCAGACTTTCACACTGAGGAGGCATGAGAGGCAGATTTCAGGTGCTTTACAAGTGATCTTTTTAGCGCTAAAACGCCTGAAAACTGTGAAAGGGGTCTTACAGTTAAATTGCATGTGAACCTTAACTGAAAGAGCTTTAGCAAACTATGTCAATTTGTCATTATGTGGTGAACATCAACACTGCTGATCTCCTGCCACTCTGTGATTACATGTATTCCAGCAAAGGCTGTATAGTATTTTTAAGGGTGAATTTCCTGATGGTGACAATAGTAGTAGACCATCTCTGTGCAATATGCATCCACACAACCGCTTTTAATCTCCATTGGGCGCATGTGAAAATGCAGGAGTACATTTAGCATATAACCGTGTCTGAACAGCATGGCATGACCACCAGGTATTTTAAAGAAGCCACAGATTTAAAAATATTGAATATGAAAGCCTATATGAGATTTTAGTATTTGGTTTAAAACAACACCTAACTGTCACATAAAAACATCATAAATCATTCGTGTGTGATGCGGCGTGCTTTATTTTCTCTCTCCTTCTTCTTTTCAAGGGTGGACGTGAACAAAGATAACCAAATTAGTGCACAGGAGATGCAGCAATGGATCATGGATAAGACCGAAGAGCATTTTAAGGAGGCCGTGAAGGAGAATAAGCTTCACTTCCAGGCTGTGGATCCAGATGGGGATGGTAGGAAATGGTTCACTTAATCCCTGTACACACTAATAGTCTATTTTTCGTTCAACCCAGCGGGTTAAAGGAAAAAAAAAACTGAAAGTTCTGGTTGGAGCCTCTGTACTAACGGTCCAACGTTAGTACAGCAAACTCCCCCCGCTGATCGGTTGTTTTTTTTGACAGGAGGGCAGCCCCCGCCAGAACATTCCGATCAACGCTCTCTACCATTGGCTGAGAGTGCTGATCGGGAGCCAGTCAGCTGCTGGTTTTCCAGTATGCTTGCCCGACAGAAGCTGGCCAAATGGCGGGCTTCTGTTGGTCTGGCTGACATACACACAGGCCGAGTGTTGGACAGATTTTATTGAACCGGCCATTGTCTCCCGACCAGGGCTGGTGCAAGGATTTTTGACACCCTAGGCCAGTGATGGGGAACCTTGGCACCCCAGATGTTTTGGAACTACATTTCCCATGATGCTCCACTACACTGCAGAGTGCATGAGCATCATGGGAAACGTAGTTCCAAAACATCTGGGGTACCAAGGTTTGCCACCACTGCCCTAGGCGAAAGTGAGAGCGTGAGGGAGCAGTTCTGGACAGTGTGGACACATGTGACGTGATGTCACTGATGTGTCAGTGTGGAGACGGAGACGGGGGCGGGGGGGGGGTGAGGTGCGCTGCTTCACGCATGTCGGAGGCTCAGCGCTGGTGTATAGTGCAAGCTCTGTGGACAGTGCTGGAGTAGGACAATCAGCGGTCAGGCGCCCTAGGCGGCAGTGCGCCCTAGGCGGCTGCCTAATCCGCCTAGTGGTAGCACCGGCCCTGCTCCCGACATTCTGCCCATGTGTACTAGGCAATCAATTCGGTAACGGACTACCAAAGGACTTGACTTGCAAGCCAAGTTGTATAGCTGGGGTGTGGAAATGTACAAATTCAGTGTTGGTGATCAGTCTGTGTTGCAGGTCAATAAATCAACACCAGTATGCAAGTAAAAAAAGATATAAAAAGAGTTCATATGCAGCGCCTGATTAAATAAGCCTGGAGGAAATGGAATCCAGGGAGACGGTGTGTAAAAAAGACAGTACCCTCACACCAGCTTTGGTGTATGCAATGACACATCATACCACAGTGCACCTATAAAATACTCCTACCAGAGGGTAGATGGACAGAAGCGTATCAGCACAGGTGCCATGGATGTCTCCAGGCTCCAGCATGTACGGCTCTCTCACACTGCAGGCACTACAACTGGTTTCCCTCTCCAAAGATTAGTGATAGGTAAGGATGAGCTCAGGTGTGTTTGCAGCTGCCTGTTGCCTGCGCCCACCAGGAAGCCTTCACTCCGCAGAGCTATTCTCAGGCAGTAAGACATTTCCCGATCTGTGCAGCCGCGGATCGGAAAATGTCTCGCTGCCTGTGATTAGCAATGCGGAGTGTTGGCTTCCTGGCAGGTGCGGGCACGTGGAGCTGCAAACAGGTCTCTGCTCAGAATCCAGCCCTGCTCCACTCGGTTATCCAATAATGGAAATGCACCCAACAATAGATATAAGGAAGCGCATAGTGAAGCTTGTTTGGGTAAATGAATTTATAAAAAACTCACAGAACAAATTTTAAAAAACAAGCATTAAAAAGATAGCGTCCTTTGTGTCCTCATGGCATCACCTAATGCATTTTAACCAATCGGTCGTCCTCAGAAGGGTGGTTAGTGGACACATGCATGCAGTATATATACACAACCGGTTTTTATACCCCCGGGTGAGAAACACCAACACATCCATTAAAGAATCGGTGCATACTAATTGAAAACAACATAAGCATATCTATACAACTTTCAATTAAGAGAGTGAGTATACAATAGAGTATATAAAATAAACAATTCACAAAGCATAAAAGAATCTAGTGCTCTCCATATAACAGGTTTAATGTCAGCATAAATTAAAATCTTACTTACAAACTTGGCACTTCAGCCGAGTGCAGGCACATGAGCCTTGTATAACTGTTGGTTTCTAATCAGGAAGATGGCTGCGGGGGGAGGAGTCACATCTGACGTCACCCGCGGCCATCTTCCTGGTTACAAACCAGCAATTAAGTTTGTAAGTAAGATTTTCATTTATGCTGACATCAAACCCGTTATATGGAGAGCACTGGCTTATTTTATTCTTTGTCCATATGTCTGGGGAGATGATCGGCTCTATCAATTGCCAGTGGCTCGTTGAGATGAGTACCCCAGGTGTGGGTCAAAAGCTGAGTGACCTTTACAGGTCAAGTCTGTGGTGGATGGGCTGCAATCACAGCTTTATCGTCTTGTCTGTCATTCAGTATTGCACGTAAGGAGGCTCTCTTTGTTCTCATACTGGATGTCTCATCACTGAACCATTATACATGGGCTATTAATATATTGCACTGTACAATTAAAAAATCATGCTTACTTGCTCTGCATCAGGAATCCTGAGTGTGCAGTGATTGTTTCCTGAAGCTATGTACAGCCCCTCCCACCCACTATGATCTGTCTGACTTGCATACAGAAGCACATAGACCCAATGATGACATCACTGAGTCCAAGATAAAGAATGCAATGCAATATTTTTTTTTTGAGAGGGAGGAACCAGGGAGGGTAAAATAGCTTTAAATCTCAAATATAAGACTGAATACAGTCAGTGGGAGTGAAAGCATGCCAAGTATGTGGTATTAAAATGAACTTATTTTATTTACCCAGCTTGAGCAAACCAATGGGGTAAATTCAAAGTTAAACTCCAGGCACAAAAACACTAACTTAAATATCACTCAAACCCCGCAAAGGATATGAATCAATTTTGTGAGCCTTTGCACACCCAGATATTAAATTGTAAAAGTAGCAGTGGCATAATTACTGCACTGTGCAGAGAGTAGAGCTGTGAGAGACCCAGGAGGCTCCACACATTACAGAATGCAGAAAACTACAAGAGGGGGGTGGAGACAAGACCGGCCACCCTGCACAAGTCGAGAGCAGCAGTGACCGGTCTTAGTACAGGAAGCTCCTGCACAGAGGTAAATTCTGACACTAAATTACTGCACAGATCTGGAAGAAATACACAGAGCACACCACGGTTAAAGGAAGAATACAATCTTTACTTATCGTGGAGTTTGGCTGTAGACTACATTTACACTAATGCATTTCATGAATGCACACAAAATTGTGCATGTGTTTATGAAACGCACAAAAAACAGACCACGCTTGTGCTGCGTGTTAATTTGTACCCAAAATGATGCAAGCAGACACATGGTTTTTATTTTCACTCATTTTTATTGGTGTAAGACGCACATTTTTTTTGCAGGAAAAATGCAACAAACATGTACATAAAACCACTCGGTAAAACAAAATGCGCAAAGCTTGATGCTTGGAAAAAGGTCTCTGAGCTACTTTGCTGAACATAGGGCGGTCCATTGCTTGTGCCTGATGTGTGTTATAGTGTGAATGGGAACTTAAAGTTGCTATAAACCCTACATATACCCAGTGAAGTGATACGTATGCAGAGATTAAACAATCCTCCTACATAAGTTAAAATGGCTGTCCTCTACAGCCATTTAAAGTGCACAGTTTTCACAACATTTCTGAGCTGTGGGCATCTGATGTCGCACATGGCAAAGCAGGGAGTTGGGTGTAATCTAAGATCTGAGTGGAGGAAATACACACACTCTCTTAGGGAAACATGCACAGCTGAGGCTGTCAATCACCTGTGTGCTTGGAGGGTTTGAGCGAGGCTGTCTCCTTGGATTGCTTGGTGTCCAGATAATTTATCAGAAGTAGATATCTAAAAAGAGATACCAAGCTTGTCCAGCCATGTGAATGGAGACCGGTTAACCAGCATGTGTTTCCCGTACCGCGTGCGCTCCAAGCCTCACTCTCATGCGTAAGGCATTCGCGTCCCAGCAGCCTCTATGCGTTTTGCAAGGTATGATTGCGTCATCAGAAAGATGCTGGGATAGTGCTCTCCATTGTATTTATAATGCTGTCTATTCAATCGTTACATCCCAATTTAAAAGATCGCCTATTTCGCTCCCCCCAAAGTAGTGGATCCGCCATCTTGGTTACTGGCCAGCGTCAACCCATTCCCATCTGGTATTTAGCACCGCCCGTTTCTATCCCCCGGAAGTGGTGAATCCGCCATTTTGGGTACTGGCCGGTGTTCGCCCCTTTCCCAGCTACTGGATCTAATCCAATTAATCCATTAATATAATAATACACACACACACACGGTACAACAATCCAATTTTTATATATATATTATTATTGTTAGGTATAAACACAACAGCTTGCTACCTAATGTTCCCCTTACTCCGGTTTACGATGTGGAATGCTTTAACACTTTCTTTTCCACCTGCCTATCCGCCCGTTTACTGTGGTGTCCCCAGTGGACAAAGTCACACTTCCTCTGGTGAAATAACCCATAGTTGCTGTATGTGATAAGTAAGTAAGTGAGGAGGTGTGACCCTTTTGTTCACTGGGGACACCACAGTAGACGGGTGGAAAAGAAAGTGTTAAAGCATTCCACATCGTAAACCGGAGTAAGGGGAACATTAGGTAGCAAGCTGTTGAGTTTATACCTAACAATAATAAAATATAAAATTATATATATCTCTATCTCTCACGCTCTCTCTCTCTCTCTCTCTAGATATAGAGAGAGAGAGAGAGAGAAAAAAAAATCTCTGAAAATTGGTTTAGATCCAGTAGATGGGATGAGATGAGGGCGAACGCCGGCCATGATTGAATGAATAGACAGCATTATAAATACAATGGAGAGCACTATCCCAGCAGCTTCCTGATGACGCAATCAAACCTTGTGAAACGCGTAGAGGCTGCTGGGACTGTGTGAAGGGAATGCCTTCCGCGCGGGAGTGAAGCTTGGAGCGCACGCAGTACGGGAAACTAAAGGGGAACACACGCCGGTTAACCGGACCCCATTCACACGGCTGGACAAGCTTGGTGTCGGCATACTGGCACCTTAACATGTGAGTGCAATAATCTTTTAGCTTTTTTAAATAAAATAATTGGGAATTACTACACCATGATGGCTATTTATTTTCTATGAGGATTAGCTAAGCACTATAACCACTAGCATATTGCCTGAAGAGTATACAGACTGACCCGTTGTGAGGAGTGGTTATCCGTTTTAATGAACCAAAAATTGTCCACTCGCCTGTATCTGGTGAGTGGCCAATCTACAAGGTGGTGGCACACAAGGGTGAAGTTTTGTTGCATGATTACGATATGAAGAAACAGGAGTTGGTGATCACTCACTGAGGCTACACACTTGGGACTATACTTTTTAAGGAAATTTCTTGTTGGATTGATATTATTTGATCACACACTTTTTATTTATTGGCTTAGTCTTCTGTTTATAAATTGTGTTTCTCACAAAGAGGGATTTATTTTCACGAACTTTTGTATTTGTGTTTGCAATTTTACTGTTGGAATTTAGCACGTAAAAGTAAAGTTTTCAGAGCATATAAATAAATATATATATATATATATTATACCTTTTTTTGGTTTTTGAATATAACTTATATTTTGGTTTTGATCATATAATATTTGCCACAATGGATATGGTTTAAATGTTTATTTCAATCAGTGCAATCTGGCTGGCTTGATTTAGATTTGGTGTTAAGGTACTCTTTATATTTAATCTGGAGGACATTAGAAATGCACTGATTTCACTTGGTGTGTCTGGAAATATTTTGCTGCATGACTTTTATTTTAAGTAATACACATCATTGTGGGATCGCACTTTTTTCTCAATGGTTGACTGCCCTTTATTAAACCTTTACATTATTTTGTTTGCAGGACATGTGTCTTGGGATGAGTACAAGATTAAGTTTCTCGCCAGCAAGGGTTTCAATGAAGAGGAGGTTGCAGAAAAGGTGAAGAACAATGAGGAATTGAAGATTGATGAAGAGAGTATGTTTCCTCGCTCCTTTTTGTTATCTATTCATTTATTGCAATTCCATTTCTCCCATCTTTCAATTTTTTTTGTATTTACTTTTCTGGTGTAGGAATCATTTTTGGGGGGGGGAAAAAACAAAAACAAAAAAGTTAATGCAGCAATAACAGATGTTTTTGTCATAGAATAGAATGTCAGTAATGGGAATAGAATATTTCCATTATTGCTTGTCCCAGCTCAGCATATTTTTCACTATCATACTAGAACCTGTTTTGGGTAAAAGCAGATAGGGCTGCTGGTAGGTTTTTAATTTTCGGAAAGAAACTGGGTAACCAGTTTCATTCCACAGAAGATTGGGAAGATGGAAGATTAGCATGCAGACATAGACAAACCATTTGGGCATTTTTTTTTTTTTTTCAGTGGCACCTGACTCTCCTTAATGGGTACATGTACACATTTATAGCAGTTTAGAAGCAGTTGAGGTTAAAAGCCTTATTTTTTTTAAAGCAAAAATTTTGCGTTCAGGATGGTAGTTCAGGGGCACTTGAAACACCAAATTCTTGTAAGGCTTCATCTAGATGGGACATTTTTACAACCTCTCCTGAACGATTTAACTTGACAGATAGTAACCCACGTTTGAAATGCCCATTTTGCCATGTTTACCTGCCACTTAGAAGCGTTCCAAGATAGCTAAAAATGAAAAATGCCTGTAAATGAAATGCATCTAGAAGCGTTTGGTACTTGAATTGCCTCTAAACTCAGCATCTGAACTTTTTTTGCTTTCCAAAAAAGTCTCTAAACTCAACTGCCTATAAATGACTATAAGGCTGCTTTCACACTGAGGCACTATAGCGCCTGTGAAAAGCCTCTCCTCTCACTCTGTACACTGGCAGGACGCCAACAAAAGGTCTTTGCAGCGCTGTAGGAGTGTATACATCGCTCCTAAAGCACCCCTGCCCATTGAAATCAATGGGCAGAACCGCTGCGGCGCTTCACGGTCAGTTTTAACCCTTTTTCAGCCACTAGCGGGAGTTAAAAGCACCCCGCTAGCTGCCGAAAACCTCCACAAAAACAACGGTAAAGCGCTGCTGTAGCGTCACTTTACAGTCAGTGCCTGGTGCTAAAGTATCCTAAACTACCCTGTGTACATGTACTGATAAGATAACATTGAGGAGAGTTCAGGAGCAGTTGGAAAAAAATGCCCAAGTGCTTCGAAACGCCCGTTTAGCAGCAGTATACATGAGGCCTAACAGTGCGCAAACGCATCTAAACACGGTAACTCACGTTTATAAGCGTTTTCGTTTACAGGCGTTCTAAATGGGGAAATATATAATTTTTTATATATATTATAATTTTTTTTTTTATCTTTTATTTTAGTTTAAAAAAAAAAGAAAACATGAAAAAAAATGTTTGCCCCCTTCCTGACCATGCGATACAGCACTGCGCCGCTTTAACTGACAATTGCGCTGTCGTGCGACGTTGTATCCAAAAAAAATGTATGTCCATTTTTTTCCCCCACAAATAGCTTTATTTTGGAGGTATTTGATCACCTCTGCCCCACCACTATACTTCCCTGCTCATCTGCCCCACCACTGTACCCCCCTGCTCATCTGCCCCACCACTGTACCCCCCGCTCATCTGCCCCGCCACTGTAATCTATGCATTAAGATAAAAATCTGCCTGTGTGCAGCAGCTCACCTAAGCCCCATCTCTATTAAGTGAAGTGCCTCTGCCGTCTGGTCGGCTGAGACAGCAGCGGCGCCATTGGCTCACGCTGCTGTTAGCCAAACATGGGGGGGGGGGGGGTTGGCCACTGCCCCCTGCCCCCTCTCTCCTGATTGCATCTCTCTGCTGTCAAAGTCAATTAGCCAATGGTGCTGTTGTGCCTCTGCCTATCGGGAGGGAGAGTCCAGGATGGCAGAGGCACTCGTGGATTGAGATGGGGCTCAGGTAAGTATTAGTGGGGCTGAAGGGGGCTGCTGCACACTGATTTTTTTTTTTATCTTAATGTATAGAATGTGTTAAGATAAAAAATCCTTCTGCCTTTAGCATCACTTCAACTAACTTTTTTTTTTTTTTGTTCTAATTGCTTCTCTCTTCCTGCTAACCTTCCCACTACTTGATTGAGTGATGTACTCCAAAGTCTGCCCATAGCCTTCTGGGATATCACATCACACATCCCAGAAGCCTGCAGTACCAGAAATGCAGAAGTATCGTGTGATGCTTTGCCACTTACACCTTGCAGCCTTCCAGAACATGCGACAGGATGTCCCAGAATCCTTTGCGTATGAAGGCTACTGGCCAAACCTCACCCCCAGTCCCTGGAGGATGGTAGTAAAGTGACAAAAGTAGAGCGTTGTGCTAAATTGTGGGTATAGTCAAATTGCGTTGCCAGTGGGAGAGCCCAAAGGGGCATGGTTTTAATATATCCTGAGCCTATTTACTGTATACACAGCAGGGGAACTGTTGTTTTTCCAGCAGGGGTACTTTTATCTGTCATGTAGGTCCCAGTAATTGTCAGTTTTGCCGTTTGAAAGTTTACTGGGGGCAGTTATAACTTCAGCAGACTGCCCCCTCTTTCTGTGCCTCCTCCTGTGGGACCATACCTAGAGAACAGCTCAGTACCTGGGAACTTCACAAGTAAGAACTGCAGCATAACAGGCAGCTACACAGTGTGCCTATAGAGCATGGGTCTTCAAACTACGGTCCTCCAGTTGTTCAGGAACTACGATTCCCATCATGCCTAGTCAAGACTGTGAATGGCAGAGTTTTACAATGCCTCATGGGTTGTGTAGTTTCGCAACAGCTGGAGGGCTGTAGTTTGAGGATCCCTGCTATAGAGGATGTCTGCAAGAGAATTAATCTGAGCTGGGGCAGCAGCAGACAGCACAGAGCCGACATCAGTCAAACAAAGGAGGGAGGAGGTGGATCCTGACAAGATTGTCGGCATAAGAATCCAGAGAAGACTGTAGCCTCTCCCACAGGTATTTACCTTGATTTTAACAGAAATGGCGCACTTCCCATAGGGCTGGAAAGATTTTGATGTATTGGCTCACAGGGAGTAGGATGTAGCTAAAAATAGAAACCCATACTTCTCCTTTAATTTGTAAAAATTTAAATTCTCCCATTGCATGTGGTTTTTAACCTACTTTAGAACTTCCTAAAATAATCAGTGAGTGCTTAACAACCAGCAGCTTTTGAGATGCAAAACAATTTGGACGGAAGTATGTTATGTAAGTGTATAAAGTGCAGAGTTCAGTAGTGGGTAGTGTGCAGTGCTCAGGATTGTGTGTCGCACAGGGTGTATGAGTAAGTAATACACAAACCAGTGTACAAATAAAATTGTCCAGTCTATACATATGGAATCACTCCATGCATCTATCCCCTTTCCTTATTACACACAGCGTGCAGGATGCTAAAACTCTTACAGAGATGGTTCGTTCTAATTTCATGCTGCCCCTAATAGTCTCCTGAAAGCTCAGCTTCTTCCTTGGGTTCCTTTAAAACCTTCTCGTCCTTTTGCATGCGTTTCCTGCACATGCATTACTAGAAAAGCTTATTTTTGCTGAATGGGATCACCCAGATAAACATTTTCTCCCTCCTAAGAGATTTTCTATTCTCTGGAGGAGAAATTTTCCAAAAAATGGAAAGTACCAGCAATTGACGCAGTGATTTCCAATGTGAATAATAATCTAACTTGTCCTGTAGACAATGCAGAGATGCTTAAGGATCCAACAGATAAAAAGTTGTAATCCCTGCTAAAGTCTGCCTTTTTCTTGGCAGGTGCCGTTGCTCAGCCTGCAGTTGTTGCGTCTGCAAATCCCTAAAGGAACAATTTAAACAGGCCCTTGGAGAGCTTCCTGCACAACAAGCTTTGGATTTTAGTCAAAATGTCTAAACGCCCTTCATTTAAATGGGCTCTTTCCCCTGCATCAGGGGCTTCTGCCTCTAGGCAGTGGCGACGGCCTCCACTCTCAGACTCTAGAGGAAAACCTCAGGGTCAGACCCAGGCTCAAAAGAAGTCCTGGGGTCGTAAACCTGCAAAGCAGAATCCTAAAGCCTCATCATGAAGAGGCAACCCTCCTCACCAAGGTGGGGGAAGACTCCTGCAGTTTTCAGAAGTCTGGAAAAAGATTCAGGACAGATGGGTCATCTCCACGGTAATGCTGGGGTACAAGCTGGAATTTTGGGACTTTGCAACGTCTCACTTCCTGAGGTCAGGCGTTCCCAAAGATCTAGAGAAGAGATAATCTCTGTTTCAGGCACAAGACCGATCAAATATCTCAAAGGGTGATCATATAGATCCCTACAAAAGAGCAAGGTCTGGGGTTCTATATATATCTTTTCCTGCTACCAAAACCAAATGGACGTCAGACCCATTCTAGCTCTAAGACGGGTCTCAAACTGGCGGCCCTCCAGCTGTTGCAAAACTACAAATCCCATGAGGCATTGCAAGACTGACAGTTAAAGCATGACTCCAACAGGCAGAGGCATGATGGGCCTTGTAGTTTTGCAACAGCTGGAGGGCCGCCAGTTTGAGACCCCTGCTCTAAGAGATCGAAATCAGTTCCTGAAGATCCACTCCTTTCACATGGAGACGATCAGGACAGTAGTTTCTATCCTCCTAGGAGGAGAACTTCTGGCATCAATCGACATCAGGGATGCATATCTGCATGTCCCTATATTTCCCGCTCAACAAAAGTTTCTGTGGTTCGGTTGGAACAGCAGCATTTTCAATTTGTAGCCCTTCGGGTTAGCCACAGCACCCCGGGTGTTCACAAAAGTGCTGGCCCCACCTCTAGCCAGGTTAAGGGCACAGGACATAACAGTCGTAGCGTACCTAGACAACCTATTGCTAATAGTTCTGTCTGTGGCTCGTTTGGAGCAAAGCATATGCACCACGACCAACTATCTGAAAAGTTTGGGTTGGATTCTCAACCTAGAAAAATCTTCCTTTAATACCGTTAAAGAGATTGGAGTACTTGGGTCTGATCATAGACACAGCCCAGGAAAGGGTGTTCTTACCTCAGGCGAAGATCAACTCCATAAAGGACCTGGTACAGATGGTCAGGTCAAATGGCGACCCCCTCCATTCACCTTTTGAGGTTACTAGGAACAATGGTGGCTTCATTCAAAGCAGTTCCCTATGCCCAGTTTCATTCAAGACTGTTGCAAAACAGTATTCTGTCCGCTTGGAACAAATCAATTCAAGCTTTAGACTTGCCAATACAGCTTTCCCCAAGTGTGTCCCAAAGCCTCACTTGGTTACTATCCCAGAATCTACTGAAAGGAAAATCCTTTAGATCAGTCATCTGGAAAGTTGTAACGATGGATGCCAGCCTTTCAGGCTGGGAGCAGTACTAGAAAAGACAACTGTCCAGGGACAGTGGTCAAGAACCAAAAGAACTTTGCCCATCAATAGCCTAGAGATTCGGGCAGTACCTCTGGCTCTAAAGGCCTGAACTTTCAGTTTACGGGATTGTCTTGTCAGGATTCAATCTGACAATGCCACAGCTGTGGCCTATATCAATCACCAAGGGGGCATCAAAAGTCTTGCAGTGCAGAGAGAGGTGAACCATATTCTAAATTGGGCATAAAGGAATGTTACGTGCCTTTCGGCAGCCTTCATCCAGGGAGTAGAGAATTGGCAGGCGTTATTCCCAGGGGAATGGTCTCTTCACCCCGACCATATATTTCGGGCTTTTTGCCAAAGATGGAGGACTCGGACGTAGATCTAGCGTCCAGGTTCAACACGAAGTTAGTCAACTTTGTGGTCAGAACAAGGGATCCACTCGCATGCGGAACGGATGCATTGGTGACCCCATGGGATCAGTTCTCACTGATCTATGCATTCCCCCCCCTAATCAGTTGCTGCTTGGACTTCTTTGCAGGATCAAGCTGGAAAGAAAGCCAGTAATTCTGGTGGCACCAGCAAGGCCCAGAATTTCATGGTATGCAGAAATCGTAAAGATGGCAGTGGAGGGCCCATGGTCCCTCCCACTATGGCCAAATCTGCTCTCTCAGGGACCGATATTACATCCTTCCTTACGGTCTCTAAATTTAATGGCTTGGCTATTGAAACCCACGTTCTGAAGAAACATGGGCTTTCCGGGTCAGTTCTCTCTACCCTGATTAATGCAAGGAAGCCAGCTATACATTATAGAGTCTGGAGGGCTTATGTTTCCTGGTGTGAATCCAAGGGTTGGCACCCTCGGAGATATATCATAGGCAAAATTCTTGCCTTTCTACAATTAGGGGTAGAAATTAAATTGACCTTGAGTACTATTAAAGGCCAAGTCTCAGCTTTATCAGTCTTATTTCAAAGACCACTTACTCTACGCTACTCATTCTTTAGTCCGGGGTTTTATACAAGAGGTAACGTGGCTCGATCCGCCCGTCAAACCTCCCTTGAACCCTTGGGACTTAAACTTAGTTTTGTATGTGTTACAAAAACAGCCATTTGAACAGATACAACATATTCCCTTAGTCCTTTTGACAAGGAAGTTGGTTTTTTGGTTGCTATATCTTCAGCAAGGAGGGGTTCAGAATTGGCTGCTCTTTCTTGTAAAGGGCTATATTTGATTTTTTCATGAGGACAGCGTGGTGTTACACCCTCGTCCAGGCTTTTTGCTAAAAGTGGTCTTAGGTTTTTACCTGAACCAAGATATTGTCCTTCCGTCGTTCTTTCCAAAACCATGTTCCAGGGAAGGAAAGTCACTACATTGTCTTGATGTGGTGAGAGCAGTGAAAATCTATTTAAAGACAACTGCTCAGATTCTTAAGACTGATGTCTTATTTATTCTGCCAGAGGGTCCTAATAGAGGTCAGGCAGCGTTGAAATCCACTGTCGCTAAGTGGATTCGGCAAGTGATAATTCAAACCTCTGATTCCCCCAAGTTAAGGTGCACTCTGCCAGGGCGGTTAGTGCTTCTTGGGCAGTGCATCACCAGGCCTCCATGGCTCAGATCTGCAAGGCCCCAACTTGGTCTTCAGTGCATACATTTACAAAGTTTTATCAGGTGGATGTAAGGAGGTATGAGGATATCGTAGTCATATTGCTATGGGACGTCCCATTAAGTAATTAAGACTCTGTGTCCCATGATGTATGATAAAGAAAATAGGATTTTTATAACAGCTTACCTGTAAAATCCTTTTCTTGGAGTACATCATGGAACACAGAGGTCCCTCCCCTCTTTTTGGGGATTTAAGTATATTGCTTTGCTACAAAAACTGATGTACTCCTGAAAGGAGGAGGGGTTATATAGGGAGTAAACTTCCTTGGTTAAGTATACCAGTGTCAACACCTGAAGGTAGCCTATAACCCATTAATTAAGGCTCGGTGTCCCATGATGTACTCTAAGAAAAGGATTTTACAGGTAAGCTGTTACAAAAATCCTATTTTTCCACCACTGACATGTTGAAGATCTTTTGAATAAACATTACAAAATATATAGCCATGAATTTCATTATCCACCTCCACATGTGTCGTTCTCTCCCTCCTGCTATCGCTATCCCTCTCCTCACCTCTCTCGAGGTCTCTCTCTTCCCCCCTCACCTCCAAGATGGTGGTTGTGCAGAGAGCAATGATACAGATTTGTATGATAAACATGGGCCAACAGCGAGTAAAGAGATGCGTAGCGGTCAGCACTGTAAGCAGTGGAATGGTGTATTTTCTTGCCTTTTAACAAGGGGAAGGGCTGTATAATAAATGCAAATGTTATTTTTTACATAAAACAGGACCACCTGCCCAGGGGATCTTAGTTTTCCAGCTGTTGGTACTGTGTGAACTTTTTCCTGTGCGCTAATATTATACTTTTTTTTTTTTTATCTGACCCTCGTGGATTCCCTGAAATCCATGGATCACAGGTGAAGACCCCTTGCTCTAATACCTTGTAGTACATGCTGATTTTGCAGCATGCCTGTTATATTAATGTTTGCTGTAGTTGGCAGGCACTTTGACTTACATTTACCCATTCTCTCGCAGCACAAGAAGTTCTGGAAAACCTCAAGGACCGTTGGTTCCAAGCAGATAACCCACCAGCTGATCAAGTCTTGAACGAACAGGAATTTCTGGCCTTCTTGCACCCCGAGCATAGCCGAGGAATGCTCAAATTCATGGTGAAAGAAATCGTCAGGGACCTAGGTAAGTACGTTGTCTTACAAAAGAAAACAATTCCAAGAAACATTGAGGTTGATTTGCTAAAACTGAAATGTGTAAAATCTGGTTCAGCTCTGTACAGAGTTTTTGTCAAAGCTTAATTGAACAAGCTGACGTTAGACGCTGATTGGCTACCATGCAGAGCTGCACCAGATTTTGCACTCTCCAGTTTTAGTAAATCAACCCCAATGTATTGCACAATTTTTTTTGTGGGGCACACTGAAGCTTATTAAAAAAAAAAAGTGAAGGCAAGAAATTGGCAGTGAGCCTTACTGAAGCCGACTAGTGTAAGTTGAGAGTACACTAGTGTCAGAGGAAGCAGCTAAATTGTTGGATTGGCAAAAAAAATTTGCACCCCCCCCCCCCCCCCCTCTTTTTTTTCTTCTTTAACATCATGCACTAATCCCTAACACTCTCTTGTAACAATGTAACAAAGTACCTTCATTTGCTTCAAAACCCTTTCCAACAGCAAAAGTACTTGCTGTACTTGCTGTGATAAGTATGTTATTATTGCTTTTCTGTTTGGCAGGTTTCAGGCTTGGGAACGTCAGTGTCACGTTTCACAATCGCTCTATTTTACAAAGCAGTGCACAGATGAGCATTATTTGCTGCTCTGTTTTTAAAATTGTGTGTTGTTTTCACAGCTTTTTACCAACTTTTCTGCCTGCCATGTCTTAAAGTCATCTCTATTTTTCAACCATTGAAAGATGCAGGAAGCCTTTAATTGTTGGGTTATACTGCAACCTACAGGAGTATTGGACACTAGCAAAAAAAAAGCAAACTTTAGGCCACCCTAGGATACCTCTCCCTACTACCAACATACCACAGTTTTTCTTTAGTGTCCTAGGATGATGTATGTGTTTTTCTGCAGCTCTTTTGTGTTATTTTGCTAGCACTTTTTTTTTCCCTTCAATTTTGCTTTTTTTTTTTTGCCCTCAACAAATACGCTTTCCTGCATTCCTACTGGAGCTTTTGTCTTTTTGATTGTAGCTTTTTGGTGCAGTCATCATTGACCTGACTTTTGGAGTAGTGTGTCTACACACTGCTATATTGGAGGTTGCAGATATTTTTTTTTTTATATATTGTATTCACATCAGTCCTTGCCCTCAAGGAGCTTACAATCTAAGGTCCCTAACTCGCATTCATACATTACGTTCTAGGGCCATTTAACCTACCAGCATGTCTTTGGTGTGTGGGAGGAAACTGGAGTATCCGGAGGAAACCCACGCAGGCACAGGGAGAACATTAAAACTCTAGTACAGGGGTGCTTAACCTGTGGCTCTCCAGCTGTTGCAGAACTACAAGTTCCATGAGGCATTGCAAGGCTGACAGTTGCGCAAGCATGACTCTCGAAAGGAGAAGCATGCTGGGACTTGTAGTTCTGCAACAGCTGGAGAGCCACAGGTTGAGCACCCCTGCTCTAGTACATAGCCTGAAAATAACTCCTCGGGTGCTTTCCAGACTAGTCTGGGTAACGCTTGCTCTGTCTCTGAATACTCAGTGAGTAGGCTGGCCAGTCTAAGCACTGGGAGTTTCCTCATTTCCTCTGTCCCTGTATGCCATTACTTCCTGTTCCTACTGGTTATGCCATGGAATGGTATTGAGCGCTGACGTCATCCGCTGGGTGGATTTTCTTGCACTCTTCTTTCTTACCTGCTATACAGTGTGGAGAAAGTATTTCCCTGCTGCTGCTGCTTCTTGTAAAGAGCCACATGGAGTTTTGATCTTTACCCGTTTCCTGTCTACAGTTACTTTGAGCTTTGGCCATATGACCCTCATCTGCTATTTGCTGTTCATATCAGAGTACCTGTGGCCTTCTCTTATCATGACCCTATATATTGCCTTACTGCGACGCAGTTGCAATGCATATGATTCTATGGGTGAGACAGGCCAAGTACCCCTAGCTAATGGTTTTGGGGCCGCTTGTTACATGTCTACTGACTGTGCTGATGTCTGGAGTTGTTATCCTCTGGTTAATCCACTCCTTCCTCTTGAGACCTTGTTTAGCTCTGTTGAGTGTAGTTAGACCCTTTTTGGCCGAAGTTATTACCCTGGTCATGCAAGACTTTGACTCAAATCACCCAGTTATTTGCTAACTCTGATTGCAGAGGGAACGGGCATACTCCTGTACCCTGTCCTGCAGGTTCTAGATCTGATTTAGCCTTACTGGCTTCCGAGCCAGTGGATGCAGAGAGTCCTGTTTTGATTCTGGATTGCTCCAGTCCTTGACTGATGAGCTTACCCCTGAGGAGTGCTTAACCCTTTAGCAGCAGTAAGGAGCATTTTTTTTTTTTTTCTGCCTGCAAATTGCTCCCAAAAACACAAAAAAATGTTGTTGTTTTTTCTGCTCCTAGAAGCTGAAGCTTCAAAAATGCTTCTAGACTAAAATAGTACGCATGGACACAGGATAACACTGTTTACTTCTAGAAGCAGATAAAAATATGCTGAAAAGCTGCTGCTAGGAGCGTTTTTTTAAGCTAGTGTGCATGGACGCTGCTATTACTCAAAGGGGACTGATAAAAGTAGTTTCCAGTAAAGGACATGCCTTGCTTTAAGGACTCAACTGATGAGTGGGTTGGAAGCCCTTTCTAAAGCTCTGTTTTTTTTTTTTTCGCTAGCGATTCTTGCTATTTGTCTTGTTCTGGCTACATTATCAGACCTTGTCCAAAATCGATTAAAAGATATTTAACCACTGCTGCGGTTGATCTATTGCTTATAGAATCTGTGGAGCAGATGGCTGTAGTGTTAGGTATCAGCTACGAAAGTTTGCTGGAAGCCCCCTGGATGTGTGCAGCAGCATGATCTTTGACCGCAGTGTCCACTGGATAAGTTCTGGGCCTCTGTCCCTGGTACCATGTAACACTGTGTCCCATCACAGCGATCACGTGTCCAGTGGTAAACAATGGCTTTCATTCATGATGCCATTGCTTACTACTGTGATTGGTCACATTTATCACATGATATAGGACCAATCACAATGACCTTGTACCATGTGATAGCGGTGGCCAATCACAATAATAAACAATGCCATCATGAATGGATGCCAAACACAGAAATAATTCCTTATCACGGTGGTTCTCATCCTGGGAGTAGGGTCCCCCTCAGGGGTCGATTGATGATTTGCCAGAGTTCACGAATCCTGGGCTGTTCCTGAAGCCCGCACTGCTCTCCCAGCCTTTTTTGCAGCCACCCAGCAGGACTGTGCCTGGAGCCTTTAGCCACCCAGCTGAGCTGTACCTGGAACCCGCGGCTGCCCACTCAGCCTCTTCGCAGCTACCCATTCAGTTCACGGCATGGCTGGGGGGGGAAGGAGAATAGAGTTGAGCTGATTGGTGAGGAATGTAAAGTGAGAGGGGCTGGGGGAGACCCTATCTCCTGATTTCGGCTTAGGTGTCACTACTACGAGACACCACAAAGTCGGAGACGCAGTGAAACTGGAGACACAGTGTGTAACACTACCTGTGATTATTGTTGCAGTTAAAAGTCCCAACTACAGTTCTCAGATCAAAAGATGACCTCGATCAACAGCACCTAAGTTGGCTCAACTCCCCGCCAGCGTTGCCACTCATCCCAACTCCCCGATCGTACTGCCACTAATCCCATTCCCCCCACCAAGGAGTAAGAAAAGGAATAAAAATAGAGAATACATGGGAGGGAAAGAGGGGAAGGAACAAAGAAAAGGGGAGAGAAAGAATAAGAACAAGAAAGACAGCTAGAGAGAGGGATGGTAAAAAAAAAATAGGATGGAGATAAAAGGGAAAGAAAAAGAGAGTGGTACATCCTAAAATGTTTTAATACTGTACGAGGGGAAGGGACTCCAAATATCCATGGATTAGGGGCGCAAATTACATGTCTTGCCTTGGGTGCTGGCAACTTGGCAAATTTACAAGGGGTCATGGCACTAGAAAGGTTGAGTACCACTGGCTTATCAAGTGATCATCACTGCACTCATGCAGCCCCAGAACATGACACTACCACCACCATGCTTGACTGTAGGCAAGACACACTTGTTTGTTATCACCTGGTTGCCGCCACACACACTTAACACCATCTGAACCAAATACGTTTCTATCTTGGTCTCATCAGACCATAGGACATAGTTCCAGTAATCCATGCCCGTAGTCTGCTTGTCTTCAGCAAACTGCGGGCTTTCTCGTGCATCATCTTTAGAAGAGGCTTCCTTCTGGAAGACAGCCATGCACACCAATTTGATGCAGTGTATGGTCTGAGCACTGTCAGGCTGACCCCCCCCCCCCCCCTCAACCTCTGCACCAATGCTGGCAGCACTCATACGTCTATTTCCCAAAGACAACCTCTGTATTTGATGCTAAGCACGTGCACTTAACTTCTTCGGTTGTCCATGGTGAGGCCTGTTCTGAGTGGAACCTGTCCTGTTAAACCGCTGTATGGTCTTGACCACCATGCTGCAGCTCAGTTTCAGGGTCTTGGCAATCTTCTTATAGCCTAGGCCATCTTTATGTAGAGCAACAATTCTTTTTTTTCAGATCCTCAGAGTGTTCTTTGCCATGGGGTGCTATGTTGAACTTGGTGACCAGTATGAGGGGGATGACACCAAATTTAACACACCTGCTCCCCATTCACACCTAAGACCTTGTAACACTGAGTCATATGACACCGGGGAGGTAAAATGGCTAATTGGGCCCAATTTGGACATTGTCACTTAGGGGTGTACTCACTTTTGTTGCCAGTGTATCCAAGCAAAGTTAATGTTCTCATCTGTGCCTATTCAGTTTCACACTGTTATTCCCATGTTTCTATGTGCTTTTATACTTCCTGTATGCAATTTCTACAAGTGCATTTCATTTTGGTGTTGTGGAAAATGTTTAGTAAAACTTTTTATTCTTCCAATTCTACCTGCCTTTTTTCCTGCAGTGTTCTTGCTTGTTCTCATTTTGACATGTGATATCCAGGAACTGTGAGCCCCAGCTAAGTGCAATGGGCAGCACAGTGGTGTAGTGGTTGGCACTTTTGCCTAGCTGCAGAAGGGTCACGGTTTCTCCCTGTGCCTGCGTGGGTTTCCTCCCGCACTCCAATGACATGATGGTAGTTTATGTGGCTCCTGTCTAAATTGGCCCTATTATATGTATGTATGTGAATATGAGATAGGGACCTTAGATTGTACGCTCCTTGAGGGCAGGGACTGATGTGATTTGTAAAATATAAATGTAAAGCGCTACGTAAATTGAAATAAGTAACAATCCCGCCAGGGTCATGCACATTACAAATCTTGCTCCATTGTGTTAACGTGGAAGCAAATGTTCATGTCTCATTGGTCGTTCTACATATTACAGTGACTGGAAAGTGTGGCTCACCACATACACCCACCTACCCTGAGAGCCAGATGCAGCTTAGTCAGATAATGTACCACATAGCTCCTTCTGCTAGAATGGGTAGGAGGAAGTATTATTGTCTTTAGAAGTACAGAAGCCTTGTATAGTAAGGTCATGTGATCTAGCGGGAGGTAGTATGTGTGAACGGATCTAGAGCTGAAGTGTTTTTCTTTTTTGTTTTTTTATTTCTTTTTTTTCTTATCTTTATCTTTTACTGTTAGAAAATTGTACAAATGGATACTGATATTGTAAGCATACAAAAAATGTGTGCCCAGTTTTATATATGCGTCAGTGTCCCAATAGAAAGTTTTTCCATTAAAGTGGAAATCTGAAATCTTAACAAAGCACATTCTTCTATACGGTGTACCTTTTTTCTATCCAAAGCACTGAGTGTGATTTCTCTCTGTTGCCTCCTTCCTTTGTTATCCGCCTGAGTCACTTCTGACGGCTTTACCCAACATAAGAGATAAAAAGGTGGTGGGGGACGAGAACTCCAGCACTATGCATGTTCTGCATGTTTTCTGTGCGATGTGTGAAGAGGGATATGTCGCTTCCCGCCAATCATGACTCGGAGCTATCTTCACTAGGATCTGTAGAGTGTAACTTCAGTTCTGTGCCCCCTGCTTTTCAAAGCTGAGGGATCCTGTGCAAATTCTGCTCTTTGAATGGATGTAGAGGACCGATAGCTGCAGATAATCAGGTACAACTTATGTAGGTGGAATTGTTTCATATCTGTGTATCATATCTGAGGCTAGTCCCTTCATTGGGTATATCTGAGGGTTTTCAGCCACTTTAAATTCTAAACTCATTAATACAATTTTTATCTTTATGAGATGCAAATTTAAACAGTTGAACATGACATCCCTTCCCAGATGTAATCTCCTTGCTCTGCATGTCCCCGGGTCTACCAGGAAGGGCAGGAAGCCACCAGCATGGCTGCCGTTGTTGCACCTTGGGATTTACACTCAGCTGGACTAGTCCAGAGCCGCTCAGCAGATTACATTGTTTGGCAAGCGCATTTCTCGCTCTACGTTTTGTGAGTTGCCCTTTTTAGTAATAATACAATATGTATTGCTACACTTAGAAGGTGCTGTTCCCTTCTTTCCATAGCTCATTTGAACCAGCTTAATCCAAACAAACTAATATAAACTGACAGAAAGCTGGAGTTAACTATGTCTGATTTCCGTAGGGGTCTCAAACTGGCGGCTCTCCAGCTGTTGCGAAACTACAAGTCCCATGAGGCATTGCAAGGCTGACCGTTACATGCATGACTCCCACAGGCAGAGGCATGATGGAACTTTGTTTCACAACAGCTAGAGGGCCACCTGTTTGAGACCCCTGTAGGATGCATTTGCAGCCCATTCATTTTAATGAGCTGCTTTAACACATTACACATTATAAGTTAACACACTGCAAATGTAAATATAAATGGGCCTGTAATGAAACGTCCCACACTCCGCTTGAGTGCTTTGGTCATATACCCTTCCTCCCAGTCTCAATATAGATATCAGATATTCCAACTGCTCACAAGCACAAAACAGTACGATACTTGTTTAGTTGCTGAACATTGACTCCTTATTAGAACCAGAAAATAAGTCTTATATTCAGGAAAAGAGGAGGCCCCCCCCCACCGCTGATATTACTCTAACAATAAACCTGTTACCAGAAACATAAATTAACAAGAGCTAATTAACTAATCCCTTAAAGCAGCCGATGTGAATCCCTAACTTCACTACACATTATCATGCATCTCAACACAGAACTCCTTCATATAAGTGCAGGGTTTAATTATCACCAACAACAATGGGTGAAAGATTCTTAGAAGCTGTGGCAAATCAGACTAGACTTATTTACATTATAGAAGACAACAGACAGGTGGCTGGAGTTGTTGACAGCATCCAACAGTGATTATCAATCATTATTTCTAATATGGCATATACAGTGTTTCCACAGTATGTGTGTCTTGGGGGGGATATGGACCTGAATCCAAAGTAACACCACCTCACAACCTCACAAAGAGCACCGTTCCCCCAAATGCCAGGGCCCATGATCGGTAAACAAGAGGCTAGCATTCAGTCCCCTCCAAAAGCCTCTGTCCTGGGTAGGTCTGTCACAGGGCCCTACTGACTTATATGCTATATATTTTAAAATGCACAGAATTTTTTTTTTTATCACGAAAATGCAGCAGTAAATGTGAGATTCTGGCACATAGGTTCCCTTTCTTCCATCCTTACTCTCTCGATCTCTCTCCTTTTTTGTGACAACTTTTTTCCCCTGTCATTATCGGCCCCATATTTCAGCTTGCTATAACACATTTAGCACACCTGAATCCTTGCCTCTGTTTTGGAGTGTTCTATGCAGCAGGACTGATACCTAGAGGTGCACCGACATTTTGGCCGCCGAAAATTATCATCCAAAAATTATGTTTTTGGTATCGGCCGATAGCAAAAATCAGCCCACACCGAAAGGGGCGGGGTCAGTCTCAGGTGCCACAGTCCTCTACTACCTCCTCCTCCCCTCCTCGTCGCAATCTCTCTACCCCTCAGCTGCTTTATCTAGGGATATTGGTGATTGCTTGTAACTGCCCCACCACACCGATCACGGCTGACTGTTCCCTTATCCTCCAACCAGTCCCCCTCCGCCCCCTCTCCTCGATCTCTCAGGTTGGAGAGTGGAGGTAGGAGTTGGTAAACCCAGCTCCTTTCTTTTACGAATGAACAGAATCAGTGATTACTGACTTTGTTTATTCACATAACTGAAACATTATAACTTGTGATTACGATGTCTGTTTATGAATGGAGAGGAGCCCCTGTCTCACCTGCATTCATTTTCAGTGCAGCTGAGGCTGCAGAGAAAGGGACTGGAGAATTCTTATCCTCAATCCCTTTCTCTGTCTCAAAGGGGAGATGTTAGGGGTCTCAAGACCCCTGATTTCTCACCAAAGCCCCTCAACAGGGCTAAAAAAAATTTTTTTTAAAAAGACTGAAAAATAATTGAAAAAGAAAAAGAGTTGTAAAATATAATAAAAATTAAAATAAAAAACACACTGACCCCATCCACCCCCCCCCCCCCCCCTCCCAAAAAAAAGAGCATTGTAAAAACATAAAAAATATGTAGCACTTACCCCCGAAGGAGCTGCTGGTTTTAATTGGGCCTGCACTCTACCTAGAAACCCCACTATCTTGGCTCAATCCCCTTGGCACAGCTGTGGTGCAGTGTAACACAGTACAATATACAACAATGCATAGTACCTGTATTGTACCTTCAGGATTCACTGGCTCCGCCTGGTGGGGAAAAGCAATACACCACACAACTGGATACTTGACCAAAAATATTGTTTACTGTAAATGTTTCAACAGGTGGTTACAGTAATCCCAACATAGGACAGCAGCACAATATATTTCAATATGACAGAATATATAGAGATAGAGATTCTATTGATATGAACCTGGGAGCTCCCCTTGCTTTTAAAGGATATACATGAGGCCTCACTTAAAGTACTTCAATCCAGGGGTTTTCTTCCCTAGCTCAAGTCACTCCTTTGTATTTGTAATCCAAAGTAATGTGGAAGATTAAGCTGAAATGCTCCTGGTGTAATTCTAGTAACTTGGTTACATGCGCTGAGGTGCCAAAGTAAATAGGCCCCAAGCCTGCTCAGTGCCAGTGGCTCTGCTACACCTCCGTTCAGCTGCAGATTCCAGTGAGGCTTGTATGTGAGTCTAACTGCGTGCAAAGATTACGGTGGGTCGTAACGTGCTCGCCAACTGGATCAGAGTTTCCTATGATCACTTTGGTCCGGTGATTGTCGCTTGTCGTTGGGCCAGATGCTCTGTATCGCTCCGCCGAATCGATCCGATTCTCCACTGAATGTCTTTGGTCTTCTCAATCTGGCTACCGTCTCTCAGGCTCTGTCAGGTCACCTCACAAGAACAAACAGGCTGGCGCTCTGCGATGGCTGTCGGCCGCTGCCTCTCGGGACACCCCTCCACAGATCCGTACAGGCAGGTAGCGTGGTCCCAAGAGACCTAAAATTGCCGCTGTTCTCCCTTAAATCCCCTACCCAACATGCACTGCGTAAGAGAGTGTTCATGGGTAGGTCACACACGGACTCCTGGGTAATGAGGTCAACCTTCAGAATCCAAACAAACGGTCACTTCCTGTACAAGTAATGAGGTTGTTCTGAGGTAAATGATAAATAGGTGCATTACCCATATTTGGTCACTAGGGGCTCTAGTGCGAAACTACAGTAATGTCCATATACCTCACATTAAAGCATGCATAATCACATCAATAAACAAGGATGTCAACGCTACAAATATATGAAAACAAAAAACTCACACGTGCCACTTTCGCATGACATGAAAGGTATCCGCGAGTACTTGGGGAAAAAAAGTATCGGTACTTGGTCTTAAAAAAGTGATACGTTTTATTTAAAATATAAAAATACATTTTTATTTTATATAAAAAAATTTTTTTTAAAAGTCATTTTTGGTTTTCTGTATCTGTTTCGGAACCAAAAAACCCGTTCGTTGCATCCCTACTAATGCCCTATATCAGCACAACACACTTTATGTGCCACTATTGCCTTTTTGTAGCATCCAATTGCAGACTTGCTAACTTCTAAAAGTTTCCTGGTATGATAACCTGTGCCACAATGATAAGGTAAAATTAGAGCCTGTAGCATGGACCAAATTTAACGTCAAATTAGTGAAAGATGCCATGTTGGATCCAACACTTTACCCCCTTGATTTTTTTGTTTCCAACCACAATTTCCACCCAACGCACCCATTTAGATATCTACAACTGTCCCATGATTTCAGAAGTCCGTTCCCGTCAGGGGAGGCCCAGATGGTGACCTCTGACTTGGGGAAAAAATGTACTAGTTATGAATGCTCAGAAACAGCCCACCTCCATTCTTTATGCCTAGTGTCCTCTCCGGAGCTATCTGCATTTCATCAGTGCTGGTTTAACCAGTTGCCGACCGCCGCACGCCGATGTACGTCGGCAGAATGGCACGGGCAGGCATAAGGGCTTACATGTACGTCCCTTGCCTCCCGCGGGTCGGGGGCCCGATCGCATTCATTCATGGCCACCCCCTCGCGATCGCTCCCGACGAATAGAAATCCCCCGTGACATCACTTCCTCTCCTGTAATGTAAACACAGGAGAGGAAGTGATGTATTCTCTCCTCCGTGTCGGTATTTTTTCCGTTCCGACACGAAGGAGAGCGGATCGGTGAGTTGCACCAACACTCTACACACACAGTAGAACATGCCAGGCACACTCACACCCCCCCTTTACCCCCCGATCACCCCCCCAATTACCCCTGCCCCCCAGTCACAGTGCCACCAATGTCATTTTTTTTTTTTTCTTTTTTTTTTTCTTTTTTTTTTGCATTGGTGTCATTTGTGACTGTAATAACTGTTAGGGCAGTTAGAGTTAGCCCCCTTTAGTTCTAATGTACCCCCCTAACCCCCCCAATAAAGGTTTAACCCCGTGATCACCCCCCGTCGCCAGTGTCACTAAGGCTGGGTTCACATTGCAGCGGTTTATGAGAACGAATGTGATTCGCACCGCACTGCAGTGCAAATCACATCCGATCTCTGTGCGATTCGAGTTCAGCCATTCGCCGCACCCGCCGCAAATTCGCACGGGACCCTTTTTTTGGCCCGCAGCAGAATCGGATCGCATGGGTGTTTTTTTTTGTCATTATTCAATCGCTTGAGGCAAAAAAATAAAATATTCAATGGGCTCAACATGCCTCTTATCAATTTCCTTAGGGGGTCTACTTTCCAAAATGGGGTCATTTGGGGGGGTTTTGTACTGCCCTGCCATTTTAGCACCTCAAGAAATGAGATAGGCAGTCGTAAACTAAAAGCTGCGTAAATTCCAGAAAACGTACCTTAGTTTGTAGATGTGACAACTTTTGCGCAAACCAATAAATATACAATTATTGACTTTTTTTTTACCAAAGACATGTGGCTGAATACATTTTGGCCTAAATGTATGACTAAAATTGAGTTTATTGGATTTTTCTAATAACAAAAATTAGAAAATATCATTTTTTTTCAAAATTTGCGGTCTTTTTACGTTTATATCGCAAAAAATAAAAATCGCAGAGGCAATCAAATACCATCAAAAGAAAGCTCTATTTGTGGGAAGAAAAGGACGCAAATTTTGTTTGGGTACAACATTGCATGACCGCGCAATTACCAGTTAAAGCAGCGCAGTGCCAAAGTGTAAAAAGACCTCTGGTCATTTACCAGCAAAATGGTCCGGTCTGAAAGTGGTTAATAATGTTCCTGAGTTGGACCATGGGGACTGGAAGGACGTATGGGGCTTTCCTTTTAAAATGTTGTTCTCCCTACGGGACCATCTCATTCAATTTTAAAATTGTTCACAGGGCGGCTCGCCTTACACCATATAGACTGCATAAAATAGGACCTATTCATTCTCCAGCCTATTGGCGATGTACCCACCCTCAAGGGGACTTTTTGCACATATTCTGCGCCTGTCCTCACATAGTTCAGTTTTGGACACAAGTACTATCAGAAATAAACTCGCTGGCTACTACCCCCATTGCCCTTTTCCCAAAGATATGCCTGCTAGGCCTCATAGAGGATATATTTCCTAGAAATATTTCCGGTCTCCTGCTCTTTTATGCAGGCAAAGCTATTGTGCTCTGCTGGAAACGAAGATTCCCTCCTTCCATTCCCTACTGGGAATCACAAGTTAATAATGCCCAACCATATTACAATGATACATATACTCATAGGGGTTGCCCCAAAAAGTACGACAAAGTTTGGGCTAAATGGCTGGCTGAGCCCTTGACAGCAGTGGATGGTTGATTACTTCATATATTATTATTATTATTAAGAGCGGCTTAATGTGTCCATAGGGCTCTTTTCTGTTCCTGGAAATATTTACCAGCATGGTCTGTCACATACCGGTTCCTGTTAACTTATGTTCTGGTGGTACAGTCTTCAAGGCCACATTATTACTGTCTAATATCATTGCTTTGTGTGCCTGAGACTAAGTTATGGTTGTTATGTGCATTGTTTTGTATTGTACTAAAAAACGAATCTAAAAAGTAAAAAAAAAAGAAAAGGCAGACTACACATCATTTCTTCAAAAGTTGGTGTAAAGCACCTAGTTAACCTTTTAGTCATGCTCAACCTTTATTATGATGCCTGTTTGACTTTTTAACTATAAGGCCCCTTTCACACTGTCGGACCGTTCAGATCCGCCTGTCAGTTTTGACAGCAGACCCGAACAGGCGCTCCATGTTGGTCTATGGAGCGACGGATGTCAGCGGTGACGTCCACTGACATCCGACCCGGTCCGATCTACGTTTGCCTCTGCTATCTGTTTTCATCCGATCTCTCCATAGAATCCAGCGGCGCTCGACAAGCCCCTCCCCGCTCAGTGAGCAGAGAGGGACCTGTCATCCGCCGGCTCAGCGGAGATCAACGGAGAGTTCTCCCGCTGAGCTGGCGGACTCTGTGCAAGCAGATCCTCCTCATCTGAATGAGGCCTAAGGCTCCATGCACACCGGAGCTCATAAACGGCTGTTTTTTTGGAGTTTTGGGCTTTTTTTTTTTTTTTTTTTTTTAAACAGCCCATAAATTCCCCTTTTTGTTATCCTATGTGTCCATGCACATTTTTGATCCATTAAAAAATAAATTGAAAAAAGAAACACTAACACGGAAAAACGCTATTGCAAAAAACTTTAAATGTTGAAAGACTCACTGCAAAGCTACTGGTCTTTTTTAACTTTAAGAAAGTTTTATTGTTTTTTCATAGTTAAACAGAATAGCAATGGCTCAATTATAATAAAGAATCATATAACAGAAAGTCAGCCGGTACACATGTACCTCTAAACAAATGAAATACGTGTAATTTAAACATACAGAATACCATGAGACAGCCACACACTCAGCAAAACATAACGTATCCATGAACACCCTCAAAATGGTCTGAACTGTCAGGGGAGACCCTTCCAATACAGGTCAATCCGGTCCAGGAAACCAGAAGTATAATAAAAACTAAAAAAACGGGGGATCCGGCTTAAGGCCCCAGAGCGACCCCTGAGAGTCCAGGCCCCCCCCCCACCCCAATGGGAGCTAACTGTGTGAGAGCCTAGAACTCCCAGAGAGCGCCCCGAAACCCCCCACCAAACCCACCCCCCACTGGTAGAGTTTGTCCACATAACGGGCTTCCTGGGCCACCAAGTCAAAGGTAGATAAACTGTTTTATAAGTACAGATAGGCAGGAGGTCAGACTGTAATCCCCCAACCCCCTAACCCACCTCTGACCCTCTAATGTGTGTGGGTGTCATAACAAGTTTTGTAGAACAAATAGAGAGGGAGGTAAAAATACCCCCCAAGAGAGGAAAGAAGAAAACGTGGGAAAAAGAGCGAAAAGGAGAATAGAAACAGAGAGGGTAGTACTTGTGTATCTACAATCAACATGACAAGCCAGGTCTAAGGGGAAAGTGGCAATAAGCAGCCCAGGGATCCCAGGTGGCATAAAAGCTCTCAACCTTATCGTTCAATTTAGCCACTAGGTGTTCCTGCGACATAATCCAAGAGATTTTCCTTCTACAACACTGGAAAGAGACCGTAGGCTTCTTCCAGGCCTTCGCTATCGTAGTTTTAGCTCCCAACAATATGAAGAAGGCAAGTTTCTGTTTATATGGATAGGTTGGGGATGTATTGATTAAGAAGAGCTACATTTGGGTTAGGATGTACAGTGGTATCGGATACTATGTTGATGGTACGGAAAATTTTCTGCCAAAATGAACGGATATGTGGGCAGGTCCACCATATATGTATCATAGTACCCTCCAACTCGCAGCCTCTAAAGCATAGGGATGAAGTACCTGGGTACATCCGTACCAATCTAGCGGGGACATAATACCAACGGAATAAAATTTTAAAGCTGGCTTCTATTAATGAAATATTATAAATACCTTTTAAAAGAACGTGTAGCTGCCTGGAACCACTCAGTCAGGGACCATGAGCTTCCCGCGTCCTCCTCCCAGGCCCGAGCGTACGTTGGCTTTCCCATCCTTGTCAGGAGCGCTGTGTAAATCAGAGAGATGCTGCCTTTCTGGTCCGAAGTATTAACACACCAGTTTTCGTAAGGTGTGATGGAGGGGGGTGTCTGTTGATCAGACCAAATTGATTTTAAAAAATGAGATATTTGGGAAAATCTGAATAATTCCGTATCTGGCATTTCCAGTTTCTTTCTACAGTGAGAAAGGGTCAGGGGACCCACAGGAGAAAGAAAGTGGCCTGTGCGATATAGCCCTTTGTCAGTCCACCATTTGAAAGCCTGAATGTTCAACCCAGGCGGGAAATTGGAATTGTTAAATAGGTGGGCCAGCGGTTTCAGTGGAGAGGTCAGAGTATTACGTTTGAATAGCTTTGAACAAAGGGCTACAGAGTGGGATAGTGTAGGTGACATGATGGCTGGTCGCGCCTTCGGATCACACCAAAGAAGGAAGTCTATCGTGTGAAGGGGGACTGCTTTCCTCTCCATAGAAAGCCAATCCGGTTTTGGGCCCTTGGAGAAGACCAGAGAAATTTGCGACAACTGTGCTGCTAGATAATAGTTCCAAAGATCAGGGAGACCCAACCCTCCTTGAGATTTCAAGCGAAGCAAAATTCTAGATGGGCATCGGTAACCCTTATTCCCCCAGACAAAGCGAATGATCTCAGATTGTAATTTGTTAAAGAACTGTTTTCGGACCGCTATGGGAAGAGACCGAAACAAGTACAGAGTACGGGGAAGGAGCGTCATTTTGACAGCATGCACCCTACCTAGCCAAGACAGACCACACCTCGACCACTGATCCAGATCTCTTCTGCAGTTGGCTAACATAGGGGGATAATTTGCATTAAACAGATCTTTGATGTTAGGAGTCAGTTTGATCCCCAGATAAGAGATTTCTTTGGGAGCCCACACAAAATCAAAGTTTCTAACAAGCTGCAGAAGGCGGTCCGGCGGAATGTTAACATTCAATGCCATCGATTTATGCATGTTAACTCTAAGTCCAGAAATCTCACTAAACTTACCTAACACTTTGTAGATCATTGGTAAAGAAATTAGGGGAGAGGTAATATACAGAAGGAGATCATCTGCATATAATGCACATTTATGAATCTGGTCCCCACAAACCACCCCCCGAATGTCAGGGTTCGTCCGGATAGCTATCACTAGGGTTTCTATGGCAATTGCAAACAGCAGGGGGGAGAGTGGACAGCCATGTCTAGTACCTCTTCTAATGTGGCACGGGGCAGAATATCTACCCATCAAGCGTATTTGGGCGGAAGGGGTGGAGTAAAGTGAATTGATCAGATTAAGAAAAGAAGGGCCAAAGCCCCATCTGTGCAGGATATCCGATAAATAATCCCAGTCGATCGAGTCGAACGCTTTGTGTAGATCGATCGAAAGGAGGAACCCTTCCTGAGGGGGACCTCCATCCCATTGGGAATTGAGGAGAGATATGACATCGATGGACCGTCTTATCTGGTCCGGGCCCTGTCTCCCGGGAATAAAACCCACCTGGTCTCTATGTATGTATGAGGGAATAAAGCTCGCTAACCTATTGGCCAATATCTTAGTCATAATTTTAATGTCATTATTCATGAGAGATATAGGACGGTAGTTTCCCACTTCACTGATGTCCTTGCCTGGTTTGGGTATTACCGAAATATAGGCCGAATTAAGGTCTAAACTCAGAGGTGACCCCTTCCCAAGGGAGTTGAATAGGGAGACCAGGTGAGGTGCTAAGGTGGAGCTAAACTTCTTATAGTAACCCGTAGAAAAACCATCTGGACCGGGGGAAGAGCCTATTTTCAAAGAGTTGATTGTATGTAACACTTCTTCCTGGGTAAACGGGTTTTCCAAGAGGTCTTTGTGATCAGTAGTCAGGGAGGGCAGTGGGAGGGAATCTAGGAAGGTCTTCCGAGTCGATCCCGAGAGATCGGGTGACTTTTCATAAAGTTTAGCATAAAACTGAAGAAAGGCCTCCATGATTTTCTCTGGATTCTGTGATAACTCTCCCGATGGCAGTTTAATTTTAGGAAAAGCTAAGATGCGGTGTTTGGGGCTTAGTTTAACAGCAAGTTTGGAACCGATCCTATCTCGTTGACTATAAAATCTAGCACCTGTCCATCTAAGATGTCTTTCCGCTGCTGTCGTTAAGTGCAAATTCAATAAGGTCCTAGCCTTATCCAGTTGAGCGAGGGAGGCCGGAGTAGGGTGACGCTTGTGAAGCCTAGCCAACGATCGGAAATCATCAGTCAGCTTTATCGTGTCAGCTTTATGTTCCGCTCTAAGTTTTGCAGATAATTTGATGATTTCTCCCCTAACAACTGTCTGTCTTATGAGCCGCCCAGATCGTCATAGGGGAAACGTCATCAGTCGTATTGTTACGGAAATAGTCTTGAATAAAGCCCTCAATAACCGAACAATGGGCAGGATCGCTTAAAAGGGATTCCTGTAGCTGCCAGCGAGGAGGGGACCCCGCCCCCATTGGCCTGTTTATACACAGAGTGACCATTGAGTGATCGGATAATGGAGTATCCACAATCTTAGAGCAAATGACAAGGGGGATCGATGTGGGGCGGACAAAGATGTGGTCTATCCTGGCCAGAGTATTATGGGGCACCGAAAAGTGCGTGTAATCTTTTGTACGGGGGTTGACCTCCCTCCAAATATCAATCAGGCCCGCCGAGTGAAGTAATTGGGCGATCTTAACGCTCTGTCTAGGCGGATGTCTGGGTTTTTGATAGCCATTACCCGATTTGTCCAAGGAAGAATCAAAAGCAATGTTCGAGTCTCCCCCAAGGATAATAGTACCCCTAAGATGAGGTTTAATCTTATAAAGTAAGGAGTCAAAGAAAGCCCTCTGCCCTTTGTTGGGGGCATAGTAAGATATAAAAGTATACATTTCTCCAGCAATCTTCCCTGATACCACAATGTATCTTCCCAGCGGGTCCGCTATAGTCTCATGGTGTGAGAGATTAATATGCTTGGCCAGGCATATGGCCACCCCCTTTGTTTTGTTTGCTGCGGAGGATAGAAAAAATTGGGGGAAGTGTTGGTGGAGAAAGGTAGGATTATATGAAGCTGGGAAGTGAGTCTCTTGTAATAAGAGAACATCTGCATGCATAGACCGATAACTTTGAAACATTTTCCTACGTTTGACAGGGGAGTTGAGTCCCTGAGTGTTATGTGAAAAGATTTTGAGAGTGGGAGCAGAATTGGTGGGACTAGTCATGAAAAATGTGTGTAGAGGCTAGCTTGTAGGCAGCATTCTTACCCGTGTAGCGAAACCGTGCTACTTGGAGGAGTAGGAGCAAAGTGGGAGCCAACTCGCTGGGGCCTGGGAAGGAAGACCACGGTCCGTCAGGGATCCAGGTACTGCAAAATTGAGCAAAAGAGAGGAGCCATAGAAAAGAGGTGAAAAGAGAAAAGGAAGAAAGAGAAAGGGAAGAAAGAGACAATGTTAATAACACCTGTGTGACATCAAATGTATTCATATACCTTACCGAAAACGTTACCCAATGAAATCTGGGGTCCCCAAACCCCTTCCCACCCCTCGGGCGGAATGTATGGGTCATTCCGTCCCTGTAATCTAAGAGGACCGGTTAGTCCTAATTATAGGACCACCAGTAGAGTTCCCAAGGGCACTAGAGGTGCTCTGGAAACCTGTCGGAGGTGCACTGGGTCCACCACAGCCCCAGTAACCGGAGAACTAAAACAAGAAAATGAGGGCTGTAACTAAAGCCCATAAGAACACTTATATGCAGAACGTCCCTGAGATGA
This sequence comes from Lithobates pipiens, assembly GCF_037356315.1. NCBI lineage: Eukaryota > Metazoa > Chordata > Amphibia > Anura > Ranidae > Lithobates > Lithobates pipiens. The sequence goes on along the minus strand of NW_027507788.1, from coordinate 140,337,512 downwards.
AGAACAAATCTAAAATAGTACTAACCACCAGTAAAGAAGCAAAAAAAAAAAAAGAAAAGTACAAATAACAGAACCCTGTTACTGGTCACTGAGATTTCAATCAAGATAGCTACTCAGTAGGTCCAACCGCTCCCATGTCCCCACTTCCCCAGAGTCAGCCCACTCCAGCCGGGCATAGGGCTGGGGCAGGCTGCCCGCTACAACATCAGGGACCCCGTCTGCCAAAAACCTCCCCCAGGAGTCGCCAGCAGAAAAAGGTGTGCCAGCCTGGCCCGAAAGCCGAGGTTCCTGACAGGGAAAACCCAGAGTAACAAATGTAAAGTAGAGAGAGGTAAAGTGAACCCCAGGTCAGGATAAATACGATCTTCTAGAGTCTTGTAAAACCTTAGATGAACAAAACTTTCACAGCCCACCCTCCCAACCTCCCCCCAAGAGCTAAGACCCCTCAATCCCTCCAATACACCCCCCCCTCCTGAGTCCACCAGTCAAATAGCAACGAAAAAAAAAGGGATAAAAATTGATTAGATCAGGTAAAGGGACCAGAGCCAAAGGAGGGAGACTCAGTGGGGGTCACTGGACCGTTCCGGAGGTGGCCGAAGACCGAAAGAAAAAAGGGGAGTTTTTGACAAAAATCAGGAGCATAGATCCATTCTTCTGTAGACGATTCCACATCAGGGCGGGAGATTTTCTTTGGAACGTTTGGAATGCTGTTGTAGCCAATTTGGTTGAAGAGGACTGGCTGGAGGAGGCCTCTTGGAGGAAGCCGGAGTCCCTCTGAAGGTTTGCCTGGAGGATGGGTCTTGAGGAATCAAACCCAGCTGTAACAAAAGTCTCTCACCGTCAGCAAACGAGGAGAATCCATGACTCTTATTCATATAAGAGAAGTTAAGGCGAAGAGGAAAAGACCACCTGTAAGGGATCTGCTTATCCGCCAGGATTTGAAGTAGGGGCTTGAGGGCGCATCTTTTCTGTACCGTATATGGTGACAAATCAGTAAAAATTTGAATCTTATGTCCCAGCAGTTTGAGGTTGTCTGAGAACCTAGCCTTTTTCATAACCTCTTCCTTTACAGAATAAAAGTGTGGTTTAACAATAATGTCTCTAGGGAGGCCATCTGAACGGGGAGGCTGTAGGGCCCTGTGCGCCCTGTCGAGTTCCAGACGTTGCTCAGTAATGTCAGGTATTAAGTCCTTAATCAGCCGCTTCACAGCAGCAGGGACATTTTTCTCGGTTTCTGGAAGTCCCCTGATCCTAAAGTTGTAATGTCTCGATCTATTCTCGAGGTCGTCGATCTTTGCGCATGCGGTTTCAAGCTGATCCTGCAGATCCTGTAATCTGGCTGTATTCTGATTAATTCGCACTACTGCCTGATCTGCTTTCTTTTCAATAGTATCCATTCTCACTCCTATGTGCTGCAAATCAGAATGTATGGATGCAGTAATCTGTGCCGCATTTTCTGCCAGGCTTTTGGCTAGAAGTTGAGAAAAAGCTTCCATCATAGAGGGAAAGTCATTGGGAGTGGGGGCTGCAGTATCTGTTTCAGCATGAGAGAGAAGCATGCCTGTGTGAGGATCCAGCATGGGGGTGGAAGGAAGTTCCCTGTCCAGTCTGCCTAGCAGGGATTCTGTGGAAGCAGGAGAGACTGCCTGGGGGAGAGGAGGAAAGTCTGTACCTGGGGAGCATGGAGGGGCCAGGTCCTGGTCAGCTATGGACTCCTCAGCGAGATCCGCGCTGTGTGTTGTCCTAGGTCCCGCCGCCGCCATCTTGGCATAGCTGACAGGAACGTTTGACGCTGACATCTGCCCCAGGAGATTCCGCCGCGGGTGCGAGACCGACATCCGTGGGTTCCGGGCGGTATCGCCTATCTGACAGGCCCGGTGGTGATCGCCGCGGGACGTTCCGAGGGCTCCGGTTCTCAATTTGGGGCCGTGGTGGAGCGGAGCTCTAGCAGCCAGCGGCCATCTTGTGAGCTGCCGCGCATACGCCACTACTGGTCTTTTTTATAACGTTATTTTAATGTCCAGTGTGCATGGAGCCTAAAGCAAGGCCCTTTATGTGTTGTGGTTATTTGATTTAGTGTGCATACTGTTTAAATATTGTTTTCATTTGCAAATGTGAGTCAGTAAAATGAGACAGGCACGGCAGCCAGCCTATGTGCAGTGATTGTGATATAATAGGCCCAGGCCAACTCCTGCAGTGCTGCTTAAAATGATTGTAAACACTGAACTTGTCAAACAACCCATTCAATTTAAAATAGAAATGAAAGGCAAAACATTTTTGTAAAGCTATAAAAATAGTTTATACCCTTTTCCCCTTCTTTTTTTATACGTGATCACATTCCCTCTGTTCTCAGCTGCGTAAGAGCTGGGGGGGGGGGGAGCAGCACACTGAGCTTCCCAGTGAATGGCTGTGCAGCGGAGGCGTGTCAGGACAAATCTGATCATTGGATTAGAGCACTCTAAATTCCCAGCATAGCTAGAGAACTGACCATTGTGTGCTCTCCTGCTTAGTGTGGTCAGTTTTTTTTATTATGAAAGCAACGAGACTTGCAGGAACACCAGGGATTTCACACAAAGGAAGCCATACAAAGAGAACAGGATACTGTCTCACGTGGTACAGCAGGCACAAATTGGGAATATGATGTTTTGTGGTTACAAAGTCCTGCCCGTCTCACTCTATTTTTGTCCGCTGGATCAGATGAGAAATTTTAGGGCACCATTTTGTGTGTCTCTTGCAATTTGAGTGATCTGCACCCCCACCCCCAGGAGGGCCTGGGCTGGGCTGGTGGTGGATGTGGGGTTGGACATCTGCAGTCACACTCTTGAACGTGCATCTCTTGTCATGCCTGTGATGGGATGAATCTTTCAATAACCTCTGCTGTACATGGGGTTTCTAACAAAGTGGAAGACTCAAACTAGCGTTCTCTGCCATTGGCTGGCTGAAAGCGCCGACTGGTTCGGTCCGCCATTTATTTATTTTTTGGCCCGTGTGTATGGGGCTTAATACCGTCTATAGCGCACAGAAATAATCCACCATGTTTCAGAAAATGTGTAGTATCGATAACCCCCCTTTTTGTAGATGAAAATAACAAGCTGCTCACCATCTGTCTGGCAGAAAAGCAAAGAAAGTTCAGAGAAACAGTGCAAGTAGATAGATTGTCTTGTTGCCTGTAGTAAGACCTCTGCTAAGGCCTTAAGCCTAGTACACAAAGGCTGAATGTCGGGCGGCAGCGGCCGGTTCAATAAGAAAAAGGCCAACATTTGGCCCCGTGTGTACAGCAGCCGGTCCAACAGAAACCGGTTGTTCGAAAAAGGTCTGCCAACCGGTCATGATCAGACCGGAGCACAGAAGGGGAGATTGCTGTACCTGCATCAGATTGTTAGTACAGCAGCTCCAGCCTGATCTGTCATTTGTTTTTGTTTTTTTCAGCTAGTAGTGTGTACAAGGCTTTTGTCATTCTTTAGTGATTGGACAATAGTAAGAAATATACAGTAGCATGATACTTATTACTGTGCAGTTTTAAATAATTTTTTAACTAGTGACCCCCCCCCCACTTTACATTCTGTGCAGATCTGATGAGTCATCTTTCTGAAATCTTCAACCACATTGTGCACAGCTGTACTAACGTGTTATGTAAATATCTGTCATTTCTCTCTCTTTCTTAATTAGTAGACCTATACCATTTTTCTAGGTTTCATTGCATATTGTTGAAACAGAATGTAGTAAAGGTTACAAGAAAACCAAATGTGTGGCTTCCGCCTGCTGACTACAACATTTGCAGTTCCCACATGCTTCCTTTCACCCCATAGTAAAAGAATCTCTGCTGCTGGCCTCCCTTCTTGAAAAGGCTTGTGTCTTTGGCTGTCATGCTGACCCCTTGACTTCAAAAGTGGATGTAAACCCCCTCTCATCCTTTCTAAACTACTGCCATAGTGCTGATCTCTAAGGTCTTTTTGACCTCAGAAGAGGTCCTGTCATGCTTTTTTTTTTTTCTATTACAATGGATGTTTACATTCCTTGTAATAGGATTTTTTTATTTTTTTTTTAACAGTGTAAAAATAAAAAGTAAAATAACTAAGAAAAAAAAAACTTAACGCGCCCCGTCCTGCCAGCTTGCATGCAGAAGCTAATGCATACGTGAGTAGCGCCCACAAATGAAACCGGTGTTCAAACCACACATGTGAGGTATCGCCACCCTCATTAGAGAGCAACAATTCTAGCCCTAGACCTCCTCTAACTGAAAACATGCAACCTGTAAAAAATAAAATAAAATTTAACAGTCCCCTATGGAGATTTTTAAGGGCAAAAGTTTGTCGCCATTTCACGTGTGGGTGCAATTTTGAAGCGTGACATGTTGGATATCAATTTACTCGGTGTAACGTTATCTTTCACAATATAAAAAAAAATTGGGCTAACTTTACTGTTTTATTTTTTTTTAATGCAAAAAAGTGTATTTTTCCCCAAAAAAGTGTGCAAATACAATGTGACAGAAAGTATTGCAACGACTTCCATTTTATTCTCTAGGGGGTTAGGAAAAATCTATAATGTTTGGGGTTCTAAGTAAATTTTCTACAAGTTAAAAAAAAATTTTTTTTTGCTAAACACCAAATTTTAGAGGCTTGGTTCTTAACTGGTTAAAACGTGCTTGGATGTTAAAGTGGTAGTAATGGCTTTTTTGTAATTTATACCTACAGGTAAGCCTATCATAAGGCTTTCCTGTAGGTACAGTAAATATCTCTTTAAACATGCATCGTCCACCGCGCTGTCCATAGAGAGGGCTGTGCCACGTAGAAGTGACATCATTGCTGCTCAGCCAATCAAAGGGCAGTTGCCCTCAAAACCCAGAAGGAAAACCAGGTGAAGATGACAGCCTTGTCAGCCGTAATAGCGTGCTGCTGGAGGGCTTAGTTTTTAGGTAAGTATTTCATAATGTGCTTGTATGCGATGCATACTAGCACATTGTGTACTTTATTTGCAGGGAGAAGTTGGTTGTTTTTATTTTAACTACTGCTTTAATCGTGGGTGAAGACTGACCCAGCTCTCCCTATCTTCAGGTAATCGCTGGCTGTGTGGTTACATGCAAACAGCAACAGACCGCTGTGGCTCCTGTCAGCCTGCAATTGCTTTGTACAGGTTCAACCACCTGTAATTTCTGCTGCTAGAATCCGTGGATTCTGCCACTGGACCAAACTATCCCTTGTGAATGAGGCCTAAGACTTTGCACACATTTTTTGTTTTACTGTACCTGGAAAGAAATGAACTGATTAAAACTGAAAGTTTAGCACAGTTCCTTTAAAGCTGCTTTAGCTTTGGTTGCTTGCTGAGATTAATAAATAAAATGGCACTTCATTGATTTTGAGTAATAACGCAAACAAAAAAAATCTAAACCTTTTGAAGAAATGGACAAGTGAATAAAATCATGTTTCCTATTCATATTCATGACGTTATGGTCTAGAATTGTTCATATTGGTTTGTAATGTATTATGTAGTTTGATGTACTTGTTGGCACTATTTAACGTACAATTCTTATTTATCTTTCATTCAGATCAGGATGGCGATAAGAAGCTGACCCTCTCAGAGTTCATTTCTCTACCTGTGGGCACAGTTGAGAACCAGCAGGCCCAAGATATCGATGACGATTGGGTGCGGGACAGAAAGAAGGAGTTTGAAGACGTGATTGATACCAACCATGATCACATTGTCACCATAGAGGAACTGGAGGTCAGTGATTACAGCTGTGCTAGTAAATGATTGTCCTTGTTACTATAGCTGTGGCCAGTTGTGTATCTTCGTCACATTTCTTATTACCTGTGCTGCATATATACCTACGTAGCTCTCGCCCTACACTAACTGTTACTTTTAGGCCTTGTACATTTCAGTTTCAGAATTTGTAACAGCAGAGTGTGCAGTTTGAAAATCCTTCAAGCTTTAAGCAGTCACTTTAAGCAAGCTTGCCAGAAGACCATATAAGCTTTAGCACTACTTGAAGCTTGTTAACTGTTTGTTTTTGTCTAGGGGGTGAGGAGAGCGGAGATATACTTGCCTAATCCACTGATCCTCTGACCGCAAAACATGTTGCTCCTGCAACCCCCCATGCTAGCTGTCTTGTGCATGGACTGTTCCTGATGTGATCATGCCCATGGCTCTAGACTTGAGGACAACCAGAACAGTCCACCACTGGACATGAGGGATTGCTGCTTTTTTTTTTTTTTTTTTTTTTTTTTTTTTGCGCCACTGGAAAAAAAAGACAAGTTAGCCTATAAAGTGTGGGCACAGCCCCTCTGCATGTGAAAATAAGAATTTTGTCTGGAATTCTTATTTATCATGGGAGGGTGAATGAATGAAGGCAGACCCTCCCATTCAGAGACCAATCAGAGAGAGGTCAGAGCAAAGAGAAGAGAAAAAAAAGGAAATGAGGAGTAACTGAACACTAACCGGACCAGCTTTATACAGCGGCACAGGGGCTTACACTGTGGAGGCGAGTTAACCCCTGTAGGGGCAGGGAGTGCGGTAATTTGTTCTACACACGGAAAACGCACCGGTGGTGATTCAGAATACACCAGGCACTGAGCACAAGTCACTTTTATTGAACTTTTGTGGAATTCTTCTGAAAAAACTTTCTGAGAAAAAAAAATTTCCTGAGGGTTTTTGTTTTGTTTACTTGTTTTTCTGTTTTTTTTTTCTTCAAAAAAATTTCAAACGGATTTTTATTTCATGTTTTTTTAAATGTTTTTGGAAATGTTTTCTTGTGTGAAGATTAAATAAGCTCAATAGGCTCCATATGCACGTATTTTGCACTATAGCACGTAAGCACTTTTGATTGTACACAGTCGCTAATTTCATTTAATTTTATTTTCATATGGTTTCTTCTACATTTTTTAGTAATTTGTAGATATTTTTTGCAATGTGATTTAACACATAAGAACATATGCAACATTAGCACTATTGAGAAGGCTGGATTAATTTTTAACTCATAAGTAGTATGCGATTTTTGCACTGTCCTAGGAGAAGGCCATAACTACCACCTTGATATTTATAATTTTATTTCTTATGCCTTGCAGTGGCCTTTTGGCCTATCCTCTGCTTCTAAAGTGCTCACAAGGATTTTGGCACCTTTGGTCATCCTTCTCAAAACTCGGGGTACCCAGGAGATGATCTGAGCAGCCCCTCCTCCCAATCATACTTCACAATGACAAGGGGGTGTTATGCCCCAGAGTCCAGTGGTGGCAAACCTTTGCACTCCAGATGTTTTGGAACTATATTTCCCATGATGCTCTGCCACATTTCAGAGTGCATGAGCATCATAAGAAATGTAGTGCCAAGGTTCGTTTTCACTGTGCCTAGACCATCCTTCCTTCTAAAGGTAGTTTCAGCATTCCATCTTAATGAGGACATTGTTCTGCATTTTTGTGCCCTACTCCTAAGCATCCAAAGGAGGTCTTGCTACATTGCCTGGATGTTGTCAGAGACAATAGATTATATCTATTAATTAAGGAATATAATCGCTAGAGCTTATACGCTTAAACAAGCACCCCCCTTGTACTCTTGCACGCACAATCCACCAGATTTGTTGGAGCATTCTAGGCCTTTAGGCCCCAAGCCTCTATTGCCCAACTGAATAAGACCACCTCTTGTTCTTCTGTTAATATTTTTTTCAAAGTTTTATCAGGTGCACGATCAATCTTCTGCCGATGCAGCTTTTTGCTGCAAGGTTCTTGCAGTGGCGCTCTGAACCCCATTTTTTGGCCTGTTGGCACAATTCTATTCCCTGGTTGTGCGCCACACTTGTATTCATTGCTTTGAGATGTCTCTGATTTATGAATAAATTCACAATGCACTGTACAATTAAGAAAAGAAGAATTTTTACTTGATTGCAAATTCCATATCTTAGAGTACACTACATGACACATGCCACCCACCCTAACTCTCCTTGCTACTCAGAATTTCTCGCTACAAAATTGAGTGGTATGGGGTAGCATTATTGGGTAGGTGCCCAGGGGTCATGTCAAACTTGCCAGTGTCCAATCCTCTTGAGGTATGAAGCTATAACCATGCTATGTGAATGGGTTGCAAAGGTCTTGTACTGTATTCCATGATGTGGAATTTACAGGTAATTCAAAAAATTCCTCTTAACACAAGCAGAGTAAACTCTCTTGATTCAGATCTGGTGTCGGCCTTTTGCAGCTCTGACAGTGTGGGGAGTTGTGTAGCAACACAAGGACCCAGTCAGGTTTGATACAGTGTAAGCAACATGCTGATAGGAGGGGAGAGCAGAATGATACAGATGAGCTCATCAGTCTGTTGCTGCTCCTTTGGCAAAGAGGGTCCTATAGGTCTCTGGCCCATTTTCATAATGCCAGGACTGTCCTTTGTGGCAAAGCTTGGTAATCTTAGGGCTGGATGGGGGGAAAAAAATACTAAGCCTTTGGCGAATCAACTGTCCCCTTAACTGGTTCCTGACCAGCTCATGCAGCTAAACTATTGCAGAATGGCTCTCTTGGGCGAAATCCCATATGGGTACTTCCTTCCCTTTTTCGGCCACCGTGTGGCTGCAGGTGGGACCCGATGCGTGTGGTCACGATTGCGTGCATGAGTGTCAGCACTGGAATTTGTGTGTATACACAAATCCCTGTGCTGTCAGAGGAGAGGACACGTGTCGTTTGTTCCTAGTAAGTAGGAACAATGATATGTCTCCCCTCCTACTCAGTCCTATCCCCATACCGTTAGAACACTCTGAGGGAACACACATTTAACCCCTTGATTGGCCCCTAGTGTTAACCTCTTCCCTGCTAGTGACATTTACACAGTAATCAGTGCATTTTTATAGCACTGATCGCTGTATAGATGTCAATAGTCCAAAAAATGTGTCAAGTGTCCGTCACAATGTCTCAATACCACTAAAAATCTCCGCCATTACTAATAAAATAATAGAAATGCCATATATCTTTCCCATAGTTTGTAGATGCTATAAGTTTTGCGCAAACCAATCGATATGCGCTTATTGCGTTTTTTTGGGGTTGTTTTTTTTTTGTTTTTTTTGTTTTTTTTTTTAATACCAAAAATATGTAGAAGAATATATGTCGATCTAAACTGATCAAGAAATTAGTGGTTTAATTTGGGGGATAATTATAGCAAAAAAAAAATTTTTTTTTTTTCAAAATTGTCGTTCTTTTTTCTTTTTTTTTGTTTATAGCGCAAAATATAAAAACCGCAGAGGTGATCAAATACCATCAAAAAAAGTTTTATTTGTGGGGAAAAAAGGGTGCAACTTTTGTTTGGGTATAGCATTGCATGACTGCGCAATTGCCAGTTAAAGCGACGCGGTAAAGGGGGTAAAATCTTCTGGGGCTGAAGTGGTTAAATAGTAAGTCTGTCAAATGTGCATTTAGATGTTTGCCTGAAATTCAGCTTTAATATTTCATTACTAACACCAAAACGAGGAGTCAGAACCAAATAACTGCTGCAGCCCTATTTCACAAGCAATTAGGAAAGGAGGAAGAAAGTCTAGTTTCTGCTAAAATGTTGGAACTGTTTGATTGTATAGAGTTTGCTTACTTTTTGATTATTACAAATGGTTTATCTTATTGGCACACTTGGCCTAATGTGTGTGTGGTCACTCTCCAACAAGTGTAGACTCATTTGGATAGATTGTTACATAGTAAGTTAACTTGAAAAGAACACATTCATCAAGTTCAGCCAATAGAAAATAATATGGATGAAACAACTGCATCCAGAGAAACCTAAACCCCCCAGTTGATTCAGAGAAAGTAACAAAAAAAAATGATGAAAGCGTGGTCCAAATTTCTCTGTCAGAATAAACATTTCTTCCTGATATCCCACAAGGCTTGTCCGTTTTTTATTTCCTTCCCTTCTCAAAAGTAATTTGTATTCTTCGCTTTGACCCCCGATCATGCAGAGTGCATCTCAGCTCTTGTTGTTGTGTTTTTTCTTTTTTTTTATTATTATTATTTTTTTTTTATCTAAAACCAAATACATTTTTTTCATTTGCATTTTGCAGGAGTACATGGATCCAATGAATGAATACAACGCTTTGAATGAAGCCAAACAGATGATCGCTGTAGCAGATGAAAATCAAGACCACCACTTGGCTCTAGAGGAAATCCTAAAGTACAGCGAGTATTTTACAGGCAGTAAACTGATGGACTATGCAAGGAACGTTCATGAGGAGTTCTAAACTGTTCCCGCTGTTCACCCAGATGAACCACCCAACCCTTTTAGCTGAAGAAGCTTTAGTCACAGGGACATCTCTCACAGTCTGATGAGAGAATATACACCAGTCTTGCTGCTACTCTACCTGTGTATTTCTAGTGTGCAGTATTGAGTGGGGAAATCGCCTCCCCTGCCAACTCACAACCTTCATGGCAGAATTTGCACATATGTCATGGCTTTGATTTTGCTTCTGTGATGTGCTTCATTCCATTAATGTAATTATAAGAAATGCTTGCAGAGTCCACTCTCTCTCTTCTCTGCCGCTGATCATCCTGGATAACGCTAAAAGAAAAAAAGACTAACCTGGATATGGCATATGCCAAGCCGTCCGTGTTAAATGTAATATATCAGAAGTCTTCGCTGTTAATAAGAACATTTATTTATGTGTAATGTTATGTTAAATACATATGTAAGACAAAAAATCTGTAATTAGCATAACATGCCCAGAAATATATTTTTTTTGTGTTGTATAAAGAGTATCTGTACTTTGCTTAATGTTAGTGCAGCTTTTTTGTGAGCTAACGTCTATGAGAAAGCAAAAAATTTGTGACAAATGCGTCTTTGTGTTTTGTTTTTTTTGTTCTCCTTCGGCTCTGATGGCTTCTAAGCTTTGTGGTGAGGGAGGTTCTTAGACATGGCAAAGAATTCAAATGAACTTGTACTAACAGTTTGAACCAATGTAATGGAGTAATAGAAGAACATTACAGTCACTGTAAATATTAGTTTCTTTCATATGCTGTCCTGTGCTCCCTAGAGTTCTGCCCCTCCTCACCAATCTTAGGATGCAGTGTGGCCAATTCCACAACCTGCTGAGAGGTGACTGCATTGCGAACTGTGAAACTAGGGGTTTCCAACAAGTCTAGCACAGACTTGTTTAAGATTCAGTATTTTCATACAACAACTTGGGTTCTTAAGGTATGTAGGGACTGTATAGTAATCTCTTATGCTTTTTACTTCTAATCTTTAGGGCATGATTTGGGAGGCAGAGACATTAATGTAGGACAGTAAAGAGATCCCGTCCATCTTAAAAAAAATAAAATAGTAAAATAAGTTTCCTGCAAAATAGGTATATACTCTCCTCTCCAGTAGCCACTGTTTGCTACCTTCCCTCCGGTCCAGCACTGCAACCTCAGTAAAACTCTATACCATTTGACACTTACAGTGGTGTTGAATGCTAGTGAACCATGCTGCATGCCTTGATTCCATTATCAGACCCCTATGCCTCAGCTGTGTTGTGTAGTGACTTTGAGATGAGAGTAGGCAAGAGACGGGTATCCGATACTCCCAGAAATGTCGACCGGAAAAAAGTCTTCTGGGGTTGCGTTGCTAGATTTGAGGGAAGGTAAGAGATGAGGGCTGCCAGAAAAGTGGCGGGAACTTGTGTTATGAATTATTTATTTTTTACATTATCAGGGTGCCTTTTAAAGAAACAATAACTTAAAGGGGAAACGAATAGGAACTGACCCCTAAAATGGCTTTACATTTTTTTTAAAGCTCTTTTTAGAGTAAATCTTTGCATTTCAAGCTAGGGTTCCCTCTTCATTCCCCAACAGTACATATTCAACTGTCCCTTTTCCTTTTGTCATTCTGGCTACCAGGAGCAAAGGGAAATACCCACTTCCCTTCCTCTCATGTGATGACAATAGTGATCAGTTCAGCACATGCCGCTTGACCTTTTACAGGAAAACAAGGGGATGGTGAATGTCACCGGTTTGATGTGTAATCATTGGTAAATGGGATTTATAATCTATTTAAATAATTTTAAGATTTGTTCTTCTATCAATGGCTACAAAGCATGTCTTTGTGGTAGTATGGGTTTCTTTTATATTTATGAGTTTCTTAAATTATGCAACTTGGGCATTTCCCCCATTTATAACATATTAACCTAATTTTCCAGAAGGAGTTTACAGTTAAGTGCGTTTTCAACTTTTTTCCTCAACTTCCTTCCTCAACTTCCTTCAACACTTTAAGTAGAGAACTCTGTATAGGGTAAACCATGTAGGGGAAGTTTCAGTGTAGAACTTACACAAATTGAAAACTTTGTCCTGGCTCCTGAAAGGACTGCTGTTACCTGTCATCATATATCCTGGGACTTTGCTCACGTGACCTTGGTTTCTTACTCCTATTACAAAGTAATAAACAAGAAATGCATAATAGAGAGTGAATATCTCTCGTTCTGGCGAGAGTTGAGACCACAAAAGTCCAAGTTCACCACTACAGCCCCTAGAACATCCAAGAAGACATTCGGTGATTGAACACTCTGGTGTCTACTAAACTGTAAAACACGTTTTGGGTAAGATTACTCCAGTGGGTTTTTGTAGCAAAAAAATAAAATAAAAATCCTGCAAGAAAATTAGTTTTGGCTCAACACATCGTCATGAGACTTTCCTTTGGCATTTTATGTCAGAACACCAGTTGGGGAAAGTAAAGGGAGAAAGAATGGGCTATAAATGGTACTGGTATTAAATATGTAATTTGTTCATAATTGTTGCTTGCCTCCTTTAGGCCTATCTGTGTCATTTATGTCTTTTTGAGTTTATTTTTGTAAGACTAAGACTGATATCAAAACTTTTATCATGCTATAAATAAAAGATTATTCTGGTCTTATTTCTTTGTGCAGTGTGTGTTTAACCACTACAATACAGGGCACTTTCACCCCCTTCCTTCCCAGCCCAATTTTCAGCTTTCAGCGCTCTAGCGCTTTCAGTGACAATTGCGCGGTCATGCTACACTGTACCCAAATGAAATTGTTATCATTTTGTTCGCACAAATAGAGCTTTATTTTGGTGTTATTTATTCACGACTCCGTTTTTTTTTTTTTTTTTGCGATATAAGCGCAAAAATAGCGGAAATTTGGAAAAAAAACAATATTTTCTTTTTTCTATTTGAAAAGAAATCCAATAAAATCAAATTTTGTCATAAATTTAAGCCAAAATGTATTCTGCTACATGTTTTTGGTAAAAAAAATTCCGTTAAGTGTATAATAATTGGTTTGTGTGATCACGGGCATATGTACGCAAATGATCATGTACATATGTGTGCAGGTGATCACGTACATATGTGTGCAGATAATCATTGGGACATGTGATTTTAGTGGGACATATGTGGGGGACATGTTTTTATTATTAGGGACATGTGTTTTTATTATTTGGGGACATGTATGTTTTGGGGACATGTGTGTTTTGGGGACTGTGTTTGTACTGTGTGGTGTGTTGTGTGTTTACACTACACTGATGATCAGTGAGTAAAAAGCTGTAAAAAGCAGCCCATACTCACTGATCATCAGCCGGCTGCAGCGTTCTGCTCTCCTCTCCTCAGCGGTGACTTCCGTGTGAGGAGAGGAGAGCCGATTGCCTAGCAACCGGCTGTTTGTTTACATCACATGACGGCCGTGATTGGACACGGCCGTCATGTGATCAGGAGGGCCAATCACAGAGCCCTCCTGCCGATCTGAGATGTGCCGTGTCCGGGTGACACGAGCACATTGGGATCGCGCCGCTGCGCGAGCGCGATCCCGCTACTCCTGAAGGACGTTCCTGAACGGCCTGTCAGGAGTAGACGGCTCCCACCCGGCCGTATATATGCATTGGCCGGGTGGGAAGTGGTTAAGGACCATCTCCTGGCAAGTCTACATTTTTGATGAACTTCCTACCCATGTGCAGCTCCCCGAGGTTTATTTTATTGCCTCTTTCTGTAGAAATTTGTCATTTAAGTCCAGGTGTCCTATCCATGCGCTTTGATCTTTAGCTACCAGCCCTGTAGACCGGAAGAGTCATGATGATACGGGTCTGCAGAATTGGGAGGGGGGGGGGAGGGAGGGAGTGGTGGGCAGTCCGATCACCTTGCTTGGGTGTCTGGTCTGCTCAACTGGAAACGCTGTTTAGCAGGCAACATTTGCCAATCTGCTATGCCTAAAAGGGGCTGGTGGTTGCATGATGAAGCACTGCCCAAACAGTAAAGTTGAGACACTGTTTTTTGGTTTGCCCAGCAGCATTCAAGAATTGTTACATTTTAACTTAAGTTTGCGAATTAAAGGGAAAAAAAAATGACGATTACAACTCCATAAATTCATGTGTGCCAACTTTATTTACTCGGTGAAGAATAATAATAATGTCCCTGAGGACATTTAGCAAGGCCCTGATTTAGGAGTATATTCCATCCAAGATAATATATCAAAACCTAAACACAAACTAGTGGAGCAAGAGCGCGTGAGGGAAGCATAGAAGCTTCTGTTGGGTTTTTATTGACGTCTGTTCTCTCACTTCCTCTTCCAGTGACTATAGACAGAATGTAAGGAGGAAATCTCTCCAAGAAAACAGTGTTCTGATGTATTTGAAATTGGTCACCAGGTGTGTAGTATCTAATGTGTGAGAGTAAAATGTTCTGTTTTGCAATGTTGTTCCCTAGCAGCAGAAGGACAATGGCAAACAACTGACATGGACATATGGCAGTTGCACATTTTACCACTACATTTTTGTGTTTTTCTGCCTTTCAGTAACTAAAACTCTGCATAAATAAATTTCTGACATGTCACAATATACAGCAAATATATAAGTTTTTTTTTTTTTTTTTTTTTTGTTTTTTGTTTTTTTGCGTGAGCTAAGGGTAGATGTATTCCAGGAAATAAAACTCAGTTTCATTGTGGGCCGCATGATTGTCCTCAAAGGGCCGGTTGTATCTGTAAGACTGTATCAATTTATCCAGGACTTTTTTTTCTCATTGAATAAGTACAGGAACTCAACCATGCCCCCTACCAAACTGCATCGAACAATGGGTGTGGGAGAATCGTAAAGGGGCAATAAATACTAGGAGCGCATTGTGTATAGAGGTCAGGGATGCACTACATATGGAGTGCAGGGATTAGGGGTTTGCTATGCATAGTGTGCAGTAATCGGCTGTTCACATCTCACTTCCACCCCTCCTGCTGGGTGTGAGGGCCAAATGAAATGGCCTGGAGGGCTGGATTTGGCCCGTGGGCCTTGTGTTTGACAGGTGTACTACATGAATCCTCTGCTCTTACTCAAGACGGCTGCTGCTAAACATGCTAGGGGGTGTTCTTAAAAGTGATTTCTTAATAAAATAAAGCATAGAAAACGAATGGATGGGGGAGTTTGCTTTGAATATTAAAAATGAAGTAAATAGCGTTTTTGGTTTGTGGTGCTGAGGTGCAGTATATTTCGCTTTTAAAGGATAAGTTCACGTTTTGGAACATGTTACATGTTTCACCCATATTTAGAACGGGTTACATGTTCCAGCAGCTGCTGCCTCTCTCCCCCTCCCCAGTGACAGTGGGCGGGCATGTTCTCCGGGCACCCGCTGTCACTTTATGAAAATAAACGTGGCCATGGGAGGCTCCGCCTACTCGGCCATGTCATTCATTCACAGTCCTCTGTGAATGGGAAGCTACATGTTTCCAGGCGCCAAGTAAAAAAAAATGCACATTCTTTTACCTGCAAAAAAAAAATGTGCATTTTATTTTTATTTTTTTAAAGTTGAACTTCTTTCTAGTGCCGTTGTCTTGGCTAAGATGTCTACAGTCTCCTTTCACCCATATTGTAACTTTGAAGTAAGTCACAAGGTAAGAGGCTTTGGCAGGGGCTGATCTGTGTCAGATTTTTGTGATCAACAAGGATTTGTGTGATTGTGTTCTCTGAGCCGGAATCTCAGTCTAGGAAACAGGCGCTGACCCTGGATGATGCCTGGATGTCACCCTGAATCGAAAAGCACATAACTACATTATCACTGATTTAGTACTGGTAAGTGTTTTATCTTTAATCCGTATTTGTGATGGCTTTTTATCAGTTTATAATCTCTGGGCAAAGCTTCAGTGAATTAATGCACACATCTGTGTAGAGTGTTGAAGATCTTCAGCATTTATATTTGGCTGCAATCCTTTTTTTTTTTTTTTTAACGCGTTATCAATACAAATAATGCAAATATTTTAACTACAACAATGGTTTAGGGTTGAGGGCTGGATTTACATTGATTGTGCATTGGCAGACTGGATACTCTCAGGCAGATGAACTTTGTAGTCTAAAATCCTGATTTGGAGTGTGGTGAATGCGTTCAGCATGAGTGAGCATAGCAGCATAAAATGACCAAGCTACAGCAAAAAGTTAAACCAAAAGCATATGGTAAAATTAAAGATTTTGCCTGCCTGGTAAGTAGCAACTCTAATGTCTGTCTTTAGAAGCTTTGCACGCCAACAGCGGCGTTTCCTATTGCAGTCTCTTGCTGATACATGCCTGTTTTTTACTCTGCATTTTGTAAGTATTCATTTTACTTGCGCAATAAAGATATTGCCAAACGGTACTTCACTATAGTTCCCTCCTTTTTATCCCATTTTGGGTACTATTTTCCTTGGATGATTATTATGAGCATGGGAGATTTGCTTTGTGAATCAATGTAAATCTGCCATTTTCTGGCCACCATTTCAAGCCTGAAATGACCCCTAGACTGAAAAGCTAGGGGTCCATTCCATACGATGGGTGGGGACATTGGAGGGGGTATTGCGCACCTCAAATTTTGGAGCACTTCGCACTTTATGAATTGAAGCACATAGTTCACTAATATATGGACGTTCACCTTTTAATTGTTATGTGATTATTTAGGTTATTGTTTTGTAGTGTGTGTGTGTATGTATATGTATATATATATATATATATATAATATAATTTTTTTTTTTTTTTATATTGGTATCCAACTCATCTGCTTGTTTCCAATGCTGCATCCCCCCATTGCTTGCTGTTGTTCCTCGAGGAGCTGCTATGGCACCATTGTGTTTTATGTGTTCCAATTGAAGAATTCTTCTGTCTAGACCAGGGGTCTCCAAACAAAGGACCACTTTACTGTCCTTCAAACATTTTTAGGGGGCCAGATGGTGGCCAGTGGGATTAGAAAATGCCCCATCAATGGGAGTAAACAAATGCCCTATCATTTGCATTAGTGGGAGAATAGTGGCCCATTGTTTGTATCAGTGGGGGGGTGGAATAGTGGCCCCTTGTTTGTATCAGTGGGGGGGGGAAATGGTGCCCCCTTGTTTGTATCAGTGGGGGGGGGCAAATGGTGCCCCCTTGTTTGTATCAGTGGGGGGGGGGGAAATAGTGCCCCCTTGTTTGTATCAGTGGGGGGGGGGAAATAGTGCCCCCTCTTTGGCCCATTGCGAGTCTGCGGGAACACCTGTTTAAAGGCCCTTGAGTAATCGGCCAAAAGTGTTACTAGCCTTTTGTAAAAAAGAGGTCCAGTACTACTGGTAAGCATGCATTTGTTTTATCTAAGGTGGCAGTGTCTCTGGTGGTCAGCTGCACATGGGAATTTAAGAAAGACAAAAACAGAACATTCCATAGCTTAACCACTTGCTTACTGGGCACTTAAACACCCTTCCTGACCAGACCAATTTTCAGCTTTTGGTGCTCTCACACTTTGAATGACAATTACTCAGTCATGCAACACTGTACCCAAATGATTTTTTTGTCCTTTTTTTCCCACAAATAGAGCTTTCTTTTGGTGGTATTTGATCACCTCTGGGGTTTTTATTTTTTGCGCTATAAATGAAAAAAGACCGAAAATGTTGAAAAAAAAAACGCATATTTCTTTGTTTCTGTGATAAAATTTTGCAAATTATAATTTTTTTTCCATAAATTTTGGCCACAATTTATACTGCTACATATCTTTGGTAAAAATAACCCAAATTAGTGGATATTATTTGGTCTTTGTGAAAGTTAGAGAGTCTACAAGCTGTGGTGCGAATCGCACAAAATTGATCACACCTGATGTACTGGTGGCCTATCTCATTTCTTGCGACCCGAACAAGTCAGGAAAGTACAAATACCCCCCAACTGACCCCTTTTTTGAAAGTAGACATTCCAAGGTATTTAGTAAGATGCATGGTGAGGTTTTTGATGTTGTCATCTTTTTCCCACAATTCTTTGCAAAATGAAGATTTTTTTTTTTTTCTCACAAAATTTTCAATGTAATAGGTTATTTCTCTCACATGGCATGTGTATACCACAAATAACACCCCAAAATGCGTTCTGCTACTCCTTCTGAGTATTACGATACCAAATGTGTGAGACTTTTACACAGCCTGGCCACATACAGAGACCCAATATTGAAATAGCACCATCAGGCGTTCTAGGAGCATAAATTACACATCTTATTTCTCAACCACCTATTACAGTTTTGAAGGCCCTGGAGCACCAGGACAATGGAAATGCCCACAAAGTGACCCCACGTGGCACTGACAGATGGCACTGGAGGCAGATGGGGCTGGCAGATGGCGCTGGCAGATGGGGCTGGCAGATGGCGCTGGCAGATGGGGCTGGCAGATGTCGCTGGCAGATGGTGCTGGCTAATTGCTCTGGCAAATGGGGCTGGCAGGTGGCACTGGCGCTGGCAGGTGGCACTGGCAGGCGGCACTGGTGGTGGCACTGGCGGCACTGGGGCTGACGGATGGCACTGGCGGCACTGACGGCACTGGGGCTGACGGCACTGGGGCTAGTAGGTGGCGCTGGCAGGTGGCACTGGCGCTGGCAGGTGGCACTGGTGCTGGCAGGTGGCACTGGCGCTGGCAGGTGGCACTGGGGCTGACAGCACTGGCGGCACTGGGGCTGACGGATGGCACTGGGGCTGACGGATGGCACTGGCGCTGGCAGGTGGCACTGGTGCTGGCAGGTGGCACTGGGGCTGACGGCAGGCGCTGGCAGGTGGCACTGGCGGCACTGGCCCTGGGCTGACAGATGGCACTGGGGCTGACAGATGGCACTGGGGCTGACAGATGGCACTGGGGCTGACAGTTGGCACTGGGGCTGACAGTGTAACAATTTATCACTTACAGATCGCTCTCCCTCCTCACACGCTGTCTCTGTGTGAGGAGGGAGAGACACGGCAATGGGAGATGATCTCATATGTTTACATATGAGATCATCTCCCATTGGCAGCTGCGATTGCGCTGTGAACAGCCGCTTTATTTGCCTGTCTCCGGGAGACACGGCGAATACAAAACTTCCCCCGGCGGTGCGCATTGCGGAAGTAAACACGAGGCCGTCCAGGGACAGCCAGGCGAAGGAACCCGCCTGCTCTAAGGCCGTCATTCGGCCATAGGGCGGGCGGGAAGTGGTTAACTCACCAACCAGTCTGCTAACCGACCAAATTAACCTGTCCAACAGTCTGTGTTAAAAACAGGGGTTTAGTTAGCACGCATTTGAAAATGTATGCGTAAGCTGTAAGGCCTCTTCACGGCACCCTGTGTATGCTTGCAGGCCTAACCGCTAATGAATTTATGAGCGTCTCCACAATGGAACCACATACGTTAAATGGATAGATGAGGAGCAGGTGGGCCTGGAGGCAGCCCAATCCCCCTTAAAGGAACAGGAGCACACTGGACTCCCAGCACGTAGCACAGTGGCAGCGAACATGCCCAGTGTGTCCCCGGACCATATTTACACCAGCAACTAACAAATGGCTCCTGCCCCCACCTATAACTGGCCTTCACAGCAAGAACACATGGAAGGGCAAACGCATAAAAGACAAAAACCGAACATTCCATAGCTCAACTCGCCAACCGACCAAGTTAACCTGTCCAACAGTCTGCATTAAAAACATTGTATTACCCACCTAATACTGTGTAGGTACCCTATTTGCAGCCCTGACCCATGGTTGCCACTAGATCGCTGCAGGTATACTTGGGGTATTTGGCATCAAGTTATCAGGCTTTATCATTTAAGTCTATGAGGTGGGACCTGCATGGGTCAGACTTGTTTTTCCAGCACATCACTCAGATGGTTTGTTGTCTTAAGATCTGGAGAATTAGGCCAAGGCAACACCTTGAACTAATTGGTATGCTCCTCAAACCATTCTTGAAACTTTTTTGTAGTGTGGCAGGGCACGATATCCTGCTGAAAGAAATGCCACTGCTGTCAGGGAACACAGTTTCCATGAAGGGGTGTACTTCAACAAACACATAAATGGCAGGTTTCCCAGCAAAACATTGCCAAAAGCATAATACTGCCTCTGCTACCTTCCCTTTTTTGTGTCCTGTTGCCACCTCTTCCCTAGGTAAGCACCACACAAACCTGATCATCCACATGATGTAAAAGAAAATGTGATTCATCAGATCAGGCCATTTTCTTCTATTGCTCCATGGTCAAGTTCTGATGCTCACTTGCCCATTGTAGGCATTTTGGCTGTGGATTCAGATCATAATGGGCAGCACCTTGTCAGTCTACAGCTACACAGCCCCATACACAACAATCTGCAATGTCCATATTTCTCTTTTGTTCATTGATGGGCACAGTATCTTCATCTTGACCTTAGGGTTATATTGTCGACTAGGCAGAAAGTGTTAAAAACAGCAACACTTGCACAGTACCATCCAGGGGGTGGTCCTACTGGCTATAACCCCTCACACTGCATCCATCAGCTCAGTTTTTTTTCTGCCTAGTGTAGGAGAAAGACCTGGCTCCCAGTGGGACCATTGGTACTGGTATTTTTTTCTTTTTTTCTGCATTTTTGATTCCTGTGATCTACAATCAACCGTCGGGCTGGGTGACAGGTTGGATAATATAGATCCCGTTAGTCTCACCATCCTGGTCATTGAACGTGAGCAGGCCCTAGCTACGTGCTGGGTCAGCCACAACATGCCCCGTCTGATCCAGGGGCAGCCTGTGATCTATATGCTCTGGGGCACACATATGACCGGGCTACTGCTGTCTGTGTCACAGTGTGCCATGGCCGACAGTCCCGCCATACTGCTTGGGTGATGGGTCTGTCCGTCGAATGCGTCCAGCAGTCCCTGCAGGAGGGGTAAGTATGATTCCACCTGTCTTGGCAGGATGGAGCACCTGGGCATTCCCTGGGAAGTCGACGAGGGGACCTCTCACTCTCCCTTTGTTCTCTCCCTGTCCCTTCCCTCTTCTCTATGCTATGGGTCGCTGTGTGACTGGGTGCATGGGGGTGTGGTGCACGTACCTGGCAGGGGGTCCTCCGGTGGGGCTCTGGGTGTTGGGGATCCGCTCGTCATCTTCCCTGTTTTTGGGCCATTTTTCTGTAGCCACAGCCAGTTTTGTCCTTCAGCCATTTTATGGAAGTTCGGCGAACAGTTTCTCGGCGCCCTCGGACGTTTTTGTGGAGGCTGCCATTTTGTATTAGCCTCAGATAGTTTTGCCTCTAGCGGTGGGTGCTTGTTTCCTATTAGAACAGTGCGTTTTTCACACAGACACCTCATGGATGACACAGGGGAGAGCGGACAGCAGCAGCACAGTGCAGTACTTGGGTCAGGGTGGTGAGTCCTGTTGGGGGCCCCTCAGTCTGTGGCAGCTAGGAGGGTGGGCATTTTGTGTGACTTGCCTTAGGTCCCTAAGTGGTGACAGGCAGGTGTGGGCCAGCATGGCGTCAGAAGCTGGCGCTTCTTCCCCAGGCATCCCTGTTATTGCAACTGGTTCCCCTGCCTATGGATGCTCTGTCGGCGGTCCTGGAGGCCTTTGTTGTTGGGGTGGAAGCGGCATGCGGGCGCAAGGGGGATAAAAATGCCCCCTCCCTCCACCGTCTTCTAGGGAAAGCTCTGATTCAGACTCAAGCCCCACTGTGACAGGCGGCCCCTGTTTTGACGTGTCACAGGATACAGACCAGGACTGTTCGGACAGTGAGGATGACTCCTTGTCCGGGTCAGCTCAGGAAAAGGGCGCTTGTAGGAGCACTTATTACAGTGGTGCGGGATACCCTAAAGATGGAGGATACGGCGGGGACATCTACAGAGCTGTCAGTCCCTTTCGGGTCCCACAAGCCAGCCTGCATGGCTAAAGTGTTTCCTCACCTTAGCTGGCGGATCAGTTGGTGCAGGGCCTTAAGTATGTCTGTGATGCGGCCTTAGATACCGACCCCTTGCTTTCTAGAGCCTCAGTATCAGCAGTGGTGCTACATCGCCTGATTTGGCTGAAGTGCTGGTCTGCAGACCAGGCATCTAAGAAAGCACTGGCGGCCTTGCCCTTCCAGGGAGAGAGGCTATTTGGAGCCTCACCGGATGACATTATTAAGAATGTTACTGGGGGTAAGAGTACATTGCTCCCACAGTCCAGAAAAGGTAAGGAGCCAATGCCGTAGGCAAGGGCCCTCCTTTTCCGCTCAGAAGCTGATTTTTCGTCAACCGGGTCGGCAGGTAAGCGTTCCCAGTCCGAGAAGGTGCCTGCTGAGGGACAAAAGCGTCCCTGGTTTCGCAAGCCAAACAAGCCTGCGAGCAAATCTGTTACCGCATGAAGGTTTGCCCTGCCCGCCTCTCCGGTGGGGGGGTCGTCTTCAGGAGTTTGCAGCCCAGTGGACCTCCCTGCTTTCTGACCAATGGGTCTGCGAACTGGTTTAATCAGGATACAAGATAGTTTCTTTCTTGTCTACCAAACAGATTTTTTTACCTTCATCTTCTTCCGGCTCATCGGGAAGTCCTGTTCGGGGCAGTACAGGATCTGCTGGTGCGGGGGGTGATAGTGCCTGTACCGGCACCGGAAAGGTTTCAGGGATTCTACTCCAATCTGTAGTCCCAAAGAAGGAAGGGGTCCGTCCGGTCCTGAACTTCAAGGCCCTCAACAGCCTTGTGGAAGTACAAAGGATCAGGATGGAATCAGTTCACTCAGTGGTCGCTGCACTCCATCAGGGGGATTTTCTGGCATCCCTGGACATCAAGGACTCATACTTTCATCTCCCCATAGGCATCAAGCATCAGACGTTTCTGCGATTTGCAGTCGGGGGGAGGACTACCACTTTGTAGCTCTCCCTTTTGGCCTGGCGTCGGCACCGAGGGTCTTCACCAAGGTGCTAGCCCCAATTTTGGCTTTGCTAAGGCAACAAGGGATCGCAATCATGGGTTACCGGGACAACCTCCTTCTGAGGGCAGCTTCCACCTCAGAATTAAGGGAGGACGTGGCAATCACCATGCAAACTCTTCAGGTGTTTGGTTGGGTACTGAACCTACAGAAGACTGTGTTGGTGCCGACTCAACGCCTGGAGTACCTGGGCCTGCTTCTGGACTCCTCAGAGGCGAGAGTCTTTCTCCTTCGGACAAGCTGCAGACTCTTCAAGGTGCGGGGGAAGTTTTTGGTGTCCCACAGGTGGTTGTCGCTGTGTTTTTGCATGAGAGTCCTGGGTCTCATGGTAGCCACTTTCGAGGCGGTACCGTATGCTCAATTGCACACTTGAGTCTTGCAAAAAGAGATCCTGTCCAAATGGACGTGGTCTGGGCTCTGCGGGTGTATCTGTCTGCTACGGCTCCTTTTCGGAGGTCGGACTCGCTGGTCCAAAGAAGGGACTGGCGGTCTCGGCCACCATTTCTCGGTGGATCAGACAAATTATGGTTCAGGCTTATGCCATAAGGGGGAGGGCGACTCCCTTTCCTGTCATGGCACATTCTACCAGGGCAATTGGTGCCTCTTGTGCTTTCTGACATCAAGTGTCCGTTTCTCAGGTGTGTAAGGCGGCGACCTGGTCGTCCGTTCACATTTTCACTAAATTTTACAAGGTTGATGTGAGCGCATCTTCAGATGCTTGCTTCGGCCGCAAGGTTTTGCACGTGGCTGTTGAAAGGTTGCAACTTTTCCATTGAGAAGCTCTGGTTGTTATGGGTGGAGTTATTTCTTGATGTTCCTACCCCTCGTTTTTTGACACTGCTTGGAGACGTCCCTAAGGTCAAAATGAAGATGCTGTGTCCATCAATGAACGAAAGAGAAAATAGGATTTTTGTACTCACCATAAAATCCTTTTCTCTGAAGTTCATTGATGGACACAGCCCCCCACCCCTCCTATTTATGTTTGTACTGGTTTTGATGAACTGAGCTGCTAGATGCAATGTGAGGGGTTATATCCAGTATACCTGGGCGGTACTGTGCAAGTGTTGCTGTTTTTAACACTTTCTGCCTAGTCCTCTCCTAAAGGGGCGATATAACCCTAAGGTCAAGATGAAGATGCTGTGTCCATAAATGAACTTCAGAGAAAAGGATTTTATGGTGAGTACAAAAATCCTATTTTTCCTGCTTTCAACACCTCAATTTTAGGGACTATGTGTTTACTTGCTGTCTAATATATGCCACGACTTTCAGATGCCATTATAATGAGATAATCAATGTCATTCAGTTAACCTGTCTGTAGTCATAAAATTATGGCTGATCGATGTAGATCAATTCCCTGCTGCAGCATCTCACCTTGTGACTTGCTATTATTTTGCTTGATCACTAGGGGAAAGGAGACTGAGAAAATGCTTTTCACAGCCTGCAGCAGACCGATATCATCTTGGCCTAGACAAAGTCACTGACTGGAGCTCAAGGGTGGCTTTTTACCCATCCCCATCCTGGCCTGTTGTAAAATGGCACCTGGACGGGAGCAATATTATCCGGGAGGACATCATATGATGTCCTCCCACTCACACACCTGGTGCATACCATAGGGGGTGCGCAGCGACATAATCTGTCACCTGCTGTGTCCACTGAAAAGACCAATTATTGTACTGGGTCTGCCCTAGTACCATGTGATCACTGTGAATAGTGCACAATGGCTTTCAGTCATAGCCATTCATTGTGTACTATTGTGAACAGTCCCAGTGACCGCATGGTACAAGGACCAGTCCCAGCGTACCTGTACTACGTGAGAGCTGTGGCCAATCACCGCTATCACAATAGTACACAATGGCACATGAATGCATGCCACTCACAAAAATTACTACTTATAACAGTGATCAGATTATAACTGTAATAAACAATTATTAAAAAAATCCTAATCACCTCCCCAGAACAGTTTAGTATCATTGGACTGATCTGGTCAAAGCATGTAGAAAATGTCACCAGTCCGTGTCCCTAACCACTGCCAAACCAGTCATACAATGATGCTCTACTGCTTTGGTGATAGTATGTAAAAAAAAAAAAAAAATTGAGAAAAATGTTAATTTCTTAGCTTTCCAAAAAATATATCTTCAAAAAACTCACCATGCATCTTACTAAATGCCTTGGGCTGTCTACTTTCTAAAAATGGGCCATTTGGGAGGTATTTGTACTGACCTACCTTCATAGAAAGGAAATAGGCCATCAGTATCAATCAATTTTCAAATATATATATATATATATATATATATATATATATATACCAGAGTATGTAAACTATAACTTTCACACAAATAGTGATGGCCGAACGGTTCGCCCGGCGGTCGTTTCGCGGCGAATTTCCGACTTTCGCCGTCCGCGGGTTCGAACGCCTTTTTCCGTCGTTCGCCCCGGCGGACTTACGTGTTTAATGTATACAAGAACTTTAACCTTTCGTGACACGTTTATCATGTGTTACAGGACAACCAATTGAGACATGACAGCTCATGGACACTTGGACATTCCCCCTAACCTATAAATACACCCGATCCGGTGGCCATTTTACATTCTTTCTTCTGTCACTGTAGGGAAAGGATCCTGTGTGGAGTAGGGACAGAGAAAACGCTAGCTATTTGGTACACAAAAGTTCTTTTCAGGACTGGTATAGGTGTTAGGTCAGCAGCCTGAGTTTCTTTTGTCAGTTTAGATAAAGGGACAGAGCGCTGTATGCTGCTATTTTAGGGACAGCTCAGCCAGATTAGTCTTTCTTCATCATCATCATCATCATCATCATTAGCTGTTACTATCAGGTCCACAAAAGAGCTGTTCCAGCTAATCGTTCCAGCCTACTCTTTTTTGCCAATTTGTATAGGGACAGGCAGGAAGCAGTGTGTCAGGCAGTGAGGATAATTTTAAAGACTTGCTGTTACTATTAGTTCCACAAAGGTTCTTTTCAGGACTGGTATCAGTGGTACGGTAATAGGCTTGTACACGTATAATATTCTTTCTTCCAAATATAGAAAGAATATTATACTTGACTGCTGCCCTTCTGCTGCAGTCTGCTAATCATTCACAACTCACTTGTTCCACAAAGCTCTTTATCAGGACTGGTAACTTGGTCTGTCTAGGGTGCTACGGTACATAGGCTTGGGTGCGGTACAGTCTGCTGTTCTGTAAGGACCGCTATCGGTCCACAATACATAGGGTTGCCGTGCACTACTGCTGACCGCTGCCCTATACTGCAGCAGTCCTTCATTGGTATAGGGACTGACGTACAGTCTGCTAATCACTAACACACAACCTGCTTGGTCCACAAAAGTTCTTATAAGGACTGGTAACTTGGTATAGGGTGCTACGGTACATAGGCCTGAGTGCGTTACAGTCTGCTGTTCTGTAAGGACCGCTATCGGTCCACAATACATAGGGTTGCCGTGCACTACTGCTGACCGCTGCCCTATACTGCAGCAGTCCTTCAGCGGTATAGGGACTGACGCACAGTCTGCTAAACACTAACACACAACCTGCTTGGTCCACAAAAGTTTTTATAAGGACTGGTAACTTGGTATAGGGTGCTACGGTACATAGGCCTGAGTGCAGTACAGTCTGCTGTTCTGTAAGGACCGCTATCGGTCCACAATACATAGGGTTGCCGTGCACTACTGCTGACCGCTGCCCTATACTGCAGCAGTCCTTCATTGGTATAGGGACTGACGTACAGTCTGCTAATCACTAACACACAACCTGCTTGGTCCACAAAAGTTCTTATAAGGACTGGTAACTTGGTATAGGGTGCTACGGTACATAGGCCTGAGTGCGTTACAGTCTGCTGTTCTGTAAGGACCGCTATCGGTCCACAATACATAGGGTTGACGTGCACCACTGCTGACCGCTGCCCTATACTGCAGCAGTCCTTCAGCGGTATAGGGACTGACGTACAGTCTGCTAAACACTAATACACAACCTGCTTGGTCCACAAAAGTTCTTATAAGGACTGGTAACTTGGTATAGGGTGCTACGGTACATAGGCTTGAGTGCGGTACAGTCTGCTGTTCTGTAAGGACCGCTATCGGTCCACAATAGATAGGGTTGACGTGCACCACTGCTGACCGCTGCCCTATACTGCAGCAGTCCTTCAGCGGTATAGGGACTGACGCACAGTCTGCTAAACACTAACACACAACCTGCTTGGTCCACAAAAGTTTTTATAAGGACTGGTAACTTGGTATAGGGTGCTACGGTACATAGGCCTGAGTGCGTTACAGTCTGCTGTTCTGTAAGGACCGCTATCGGTCCACAATACATAGGGTTGCCGTGCACTACTGCTGACCGCTGCCCTATACTGCAGCAGTCCTTCATTGGTATAGGGACTGACGTACAGTCTGCTAATCACTAACACACAACCTGCTTGGTCCACAAAAGTTCTTATAAGGACTGGTAACTTGGTATAGGGTGCTACGGTACATAGGCCTGAGTGCGTTACAGTCTGCTGTTCTGTAAGGACCGCTATCGGTCCACAATACATAGGGTTGACGTGCACCACTGCTGACCGCTGCCCTATACTGCAGCAGTCCTTCAGCGGTATAGGGACTGACGTACAGTCTGCTAAACACTAATACACAACCTGCTTGGTCCACAAAAGTTCTTATAAGGACTGGTAACTTGGTATAGGGTGCTACGGTACATAGGCTTGAGTGCGGTACAGTCTGCTGTTCTGTAAGGACCGCTATCGGTCCACAATAGATAGGGTTGACGTGCACCACTGCTGACCGCTGCCCTATACTGCAGCAGTCCTTCAGCGGTATAGGGACTGACGTACAGTCTGCTAAACACTAATACACAACCTGCTTGGTCCACAAAAGTTCTTATAAGGACTGGTAACTTGGTATAGGGTGCTACGGTACATAGGCCTGAGTGCGTTACAGTCTGCTGTTCTGTAAGGACCGCTATCGGTCCACAATACATAGGGTTGCCGTGCACTACTGCTGACCGCTGCCCTATACTGCAGCAGTCCTTCATTGGTATAGGGACTGACGTACAGTCTGCTAAACACTAATACACAACCTGCTTGGTCCACAAAAGTTCTTATAAGGACTGGTAACTTGGTATAGGGTGCTACGGTACATAGGCTTGAGTGCGGTACAGTCTGCTGTTCTGTAAGGACCGCTATCGGTCCACAATACATAGGGTTGCCGTGCACTACTGCTGACCGCTGCCCTATACTGCAGCAGTCCTTCATTGGTATAGGGACTGACGTACAGTCTGCTAAACACTAATACACAACCTGCTTGGTCCACAAAAGTTCTTATAAGGACTGGTAACTTGGTATAGGGTGCTACGGTACATAGGCTTGAGTGCGGTACAGTCTGCTGTTCTGTAAGGACCGCTATCGGTCCACAATAGATAGGGTTGACGTGCACCACTGCTGACCGCTGCCCTATACTGCAGCAGTCCTTCAGCGGTATAGGGACTGACGTACAGTCTGCTAAACACTAATACACAACCTGCTTGGTCCACAAAAGTTCTTATAAGGACTGGTAACTTGGTATAGGGTGCTACGGTACATAGGCTTGAGTGCGGTACAGTCTGCTGTTCTGTAAGGACCGCTATCGGTCCACAATACATAGGGTTGCCGTGCACTACTGCTGACCGCTGCCCTATACTGCAGCAGTCCTTCATTGGTATAGGGACTGACGTACAGTCTGCTAATCACTAACACACAACCTGCTTGTTCCACAAAAGTTCTTATAAGGACTGGTAACTTGGTATAGGGTGCTACGGTACATAGGCTTGAGTGCGGTACAGTCTGCTGTTCTGTAAGGACCGCTATCGGTCCACAATAGATAGGGTTGACGTGCACCACTGCTGACCGCTGCCCTATACTGCAGCAGTCCTTCAGCGGTATAGGGACTGACGTACAGTCTGCTAAACACTAATACACAACCTGCTTGGTCCACAAAAGTTCTTATAAGGACTGGTAACTTGGTATAGGGTGCTACGGTACATAGGCTTGAGTGCGGTACAGTCTGCTGTTCTGTAAGGACCGCTATCGGTCCACAATAGATAGGGTTGACGTGCACCACTGCTGACCGCTGCCCTATACTGCAGCAGTCCTTCAGCGGTATAGGGACTGACGTACAGTCTGCTAAACACTAATACACAACCTGCTTGGTCCACAAAAGTTCTTATAAGGACTGGTAACTTGGTATAGGGTGCTACGGTACATAGGCTTGAGTGCGGTACAGTCTGCTGTTCTGTAAGGACCGCTATAGGTCCACAATAGATAGGGTTGACGTGCACCACTGCTGACCGCTCACCTATACTGCAGCAGTCCTTCAGCGGTATAGGGACTAAGAGTTTTGTCACAGGGTCATTTAAAAAATGACATGCAGAGGAAGAGGCAGGCCCTTCCGCAGGGGTGGTAGGGGTAGGGCAGGAGCAACAGGCTTGAGCCAAAGTGGGAAGTTGCAGAAGGTGCGTTCAATTACTTTAAAGGATGCACCAGACTTGGTTGAGTGGCTCGCTCAGCCTTACTCTTCTGCACCCTCCTCATCCTCTCGATCTGCACCCTCTTCTTCACTCTCTGCTATGTGCACCCCCAAAGACACTACCACCAACAACACGACCACCACCACCACCACCACATACCTTCCGCTTGAGTCACTGGAATTATTTTCCGATCCATATCAAGAGGACATTTCTGATGCGCAGCCACTCTTGGTATTGGATCAGGAAGAGGAGGTAGCAACAAGCGCTACTCAGCAGTCTGACGCCAGTACCCAGATCAGCCCAAGGAGGAGGTTGGTCCCCGGTGTTGCTGCCTACTCTACTTATAGCGGTGGGGAAGGTGACGTTGATGATGACGTGTCTAGTGATGTCACGTGGGTGCCCACAAGAGAGGAAGAGGAGGGGAGTTCAGAGGGAGATATGGACCAGCAGATAGGGAGGAGAAGCAGCAATGACTTACATTGCACAGCAGGGACAAAGCAGACTGCAAATGTATCAGGAGCGAGTCATCGACCATGTACGGTCACATCTGGCGCTCCCAGGACACCGGCACATGGCTCCGCAGTGTGGGCTTTTTTTAACGTGTCCGCTGCTGACAATAGCGTTGCCATCTGCAATCTTTGCAGTCAACGCGTTAGTCGCGGTAAGCCCAATACTCACCTAGGGACGACCGCCTTAAGAAGGCACATGAGCAGCCATCACCGAGCCCAGTGGGAGCAACGGAACACACAAAGCCACACTGCAGGCTCTCACCGTCCAGCCTCGTCTTCTACTTCTCCTTCTCCTCTCTCCTCACAATTGTCCTCCACTCCACCTTCCATCACGCCAAGCTCACATTTTTCTGCAAAAAGGCAGGCTTCCGTGGGCCTAATGTTTGAGCGTAAAAAAATGATGACGCCGGATAACCCTCTTGCCCAACGGTTGGCGGCTGGCTTGTCAGAACTCATAGCCCGCCAACTACTGCCATATAAACTGGTGGACTCGGAGGCCTTTCGCAAATTTGTGGCCATTGGAACACCACAATGGAAGGTCCCAGGAAGGAAGTATTTCTCAGAGAAGGGCATCCCAGAGCTATATGGCCATGTTCAGCGGCAAGTGAATGTATCTCTGGCACACAGTGTCGGTGCCAAGATACATCTGACCACAGACACGTGGTCTAGCAAACACGGGCAGGGAAGGTATATCAGTTTTACTGCCCACTGGGTGAACCTTCTGACGGCCGTCAAGCATGTAACCCGTGGCACCCGTGTAGATTTGGTTTTACCGCCACGGATTGCATGCAGGCCTGACTCTTCTTCTCCTCCTCCTACTCCATCCTCCTCCCTCTCCTCCTCAGCTGCCTCCTCCTTTTCCGCTGCTAGCGTCTCTTCCACTGCACCGCCCAAGCTCCCCAGAACCTATTCCACATGCCAGGTGAGACGTTGCCATGCCGTGCTGCGTCTGTTGTGCCTGGAAGCAAAGAGCCACACTGGCCCGGCACTCCTTT
The DNA here is from genome assembly GCF_037356315.1 of Lithobates pipiens. NCBI lineage: Eukaryota > Metazoa > Chordata > Amphibia > Anura > Ranidae > Lithobates > Lithobates pipiens. The sequence goes on along the minus strand of NW_027507788.1, from coordinate 140,306,459 downwards.
CAGCTTTGCGTTCACAGGCAGATGAGTGGCTAACACCGCTCAATTTGACAGTTGGTAAAGTGGTGTGTGACAACGGTGCCAATCTGCTTAGCGCATTGAAACAGGGCAAAATCACGCACGTGCCGTGCATGGCACACGTCTTAAACTTGGTCGTGCAGCGATTCCTTGTCAAATACCCTGGGGTCCAGGACATCTTGCGGCAGGCAAGGAAAATCTCGGCCCATTTCAGAAGATCTTACACGGCCATGGCTCGCCTTGCTGACATTCAGCGGCGACACCATCTGCCGGTCAGACGTCTTATTTGCGATTGCCCGACGCGATGGAACTCAACCTTCTATATGCTTGATAGGCTGCTCCAGCAGAAACGTGCAGTTAACGTCTACCTGTATGAACTCTGCGAAAGAAACGGTTCTGGGGAGCTGGGTTTTTTTTCACCGCGCCAGTGGCTGCTCATGCGCGACACATGCAGACTTCTGCGGCCATTTGAGGAGATCACCAAACTGGTCAGTCGCAGCCATGGCGCCATCAGTGACATGGTACCTTATGCCTTCTTTCTGGAGCGTGCATTGCGTCGTGTCATTGATCAGGCTGTGGAGGAGCAGGAGCGGGAAGATGAGGAAGTCGCAATGCTGGATGAATTCCCAGGGGGGGCTACTCTATCTGAGACAAGTCAACAACAGGAGTCTGATGAGGAGTCAGAGGAGGATGGTGCCGGGGCGGATGAGCAGGAGCAAGAAGAGCATGCTTTAAACCTTTCTGGGATCCCTGTTGTGCGAGGATGGGGAGAGGAGAATGAAGAGGACGACATTATCCTGGATGATGAGCAGGAGCCAGGCCACCACACCGCTTCCACTTTAGTGCAAATGGGGGCCTTCATGCTCCAGTGTTTTAATAGGGACCCCCGTATAAAAAGCATGAGGGTCAAGGACCAGTACTGGGTGGCAACGTACTTAGACCCCCGGTACAAACACAAAATGGCGGAAATGTTACCGCCGTCGCAGAGGGCTGTCAGAATGCAGCACTTCCAGGCCTTGCTTCGAGAAATGCTGCATTCTGCTTTTGCGTGCGCTGGCAGAGGAGCAATTCCCACTCCCAGAGAAGGATTTGCGGGTACCAATCCAACAGCGCCTGCAAGAAGAGGCCGGTTTGAAGATGTGTTGGTGACTTCGGATATGAGGTCATTCTTTCAGCCGACCCATCGACAGGTGTCATCCGGATCCAGCATCAGGGAACGCCTAGACCGTCAGGTGTCCGACTACATTGGGTTAACGGCCGATGTGGACGCTCTGAGGAGTGATGAACCCCTAGACTACTGGGTGGGCAGGCTTGACCTCTGGCCAGAGCTTGCCCAATTTGCAATCGAACTGTTGGCTTGCCCCTCATCCAGTGTCCTGTCCGAAAGGACGTTCAGCGCAGCAGGGGGGATTGTGACCGATAAGCGTACTCGCCTAGCTCACCACAGTGTTAACTACCTCACATTTCTAAAAATGAATGAGGCATGGATCTCGGAGGAATTCAACACATGTGATCAGTAGACCATGTATATGTCTATAAACAATTTTTGGAATCAAGCACACAGACCTTCTTAATTCATTTGGCTCACTTCCCTGACCCAAAAAAGCACACCGTACTATATGCCCCTACCCTCCTCTTTGAAGAGGTTGAGCGGTGTCATATTTCTACTGGGGCTGCTTATTATGAGGGGTTCCCACCATCCCTGTGCTGTGCTGACTTCCTCCTGGGTGTTCTTATTATGAGGGGCTCCCACCATCCCTGTGCTGTGCTGACTTCCTCCTGGGGGTTCTTATTATGAGGGGATCACACCATCCCTGTGCTGTGCTGACTTCCTCCTGGGGCTGCTTACGGTGCTGCTGTCAGCGCTGTATGTCACGGAGCTGCTGTCAGCGCTGTATGTCACGGAGCTGCTGTCAGCGCTGTATGTCACGGAGCTGCTGTCAGCGCTGTATGTCACGGAGCTGCTGTCAGCGCTGTATGTCACGGTGCTGCTGTCAGCGCTGTATGTCACGGAGCTGCTGTCAGCGCTGTATGTCACGGAGCTGCTGTCAGCGCTGTATGTCACGGAGCTGCTGTCAGCGCTGTATGTCACGGAGCTGCTGTCAGCGCTGTATGTCACGGAGCTGCTGTCAGCGCTGTATGTCACGGAGCTGCTGTCAGCGCTGTATGTCACGGAGCTGCTGTCAGCGCTGTATGTCACGGTGCTGCTGTCAGCGCTGTATGTCACGGAGCTGCTGTCAGCGCTGTATGTCACGGAGCTGCTGTCAGCGCTGTATGTCACGGAGCTGCTGTCAGCGCTGTATGTCACGGAGCTGCTGTCAGCGCTGTATGTCACGGAGCTGCTGTCAGCGCTGTATGTCACGGTGCTGCTGTCAGCGCTGTATGTCACGGAGCTGCTGTCAGCGCTGTATGTCACGGAGCTGCTGTCAGCGCTGTATGTCACGGAGCTGCTGTCAGCGCTGTATGTCACGGAGCTGCTGTCAGCGCTGTATGTCACGGAGCTGCTGTCAGTGCTCTGTATCTCCTGCACCCTCTTGTTTGCCTACCCTGGTCCCTGACCTTCCCTCTCCTCCATTGCCTTCATTAGCTCCATAGTCCTGAATTGTCAGAACAATTTCCCAAATAAAAAAAAAATGCTTGTAGTTATCGATCCCAAATTCACCTCATACATGTATTATGCTATTGTCCAGGTGGTGGGACTACGTGCTACCCCCTAATAATTACCCCGTGGCCGCAAATTCGACCTAAAGGTTTGCGAAATTCGCCTCCCATTGAAGTCAATGGAGCCCGCGGCGAACGGTCGTTTTCGCGAACGTTTGTGTCCGTTCGCGTTTCGCGTTCGCGAAACGTCCCGTCGGAAGTTCGTCCATCACTACACACAAACTAAATAATATACACAGATATGGCTATTTTTTTACAAAAGAAATGTAGCAGAATACATTTTTTGAAAAAAAATATCTAAAAAGGTTATTTAATTCTTTAACAGAAACAAAGAAAAATGCAGTTTTTTTTTTTTTTTCTAAGTTTTCAGTTATATAGCAAAACACTGAAAACTCCATGGTGAATAAATACCACCAAAAGAAAGCTCTATCTGTCTCCAAAAAAATTTGAAATGTCGTTTGGATACAGTGTTGCATGACAAAGTAATTGTCATTCAAAGTGTAATAACGCTAAAAGCTGAAAATTGGCCTGGGCAGGAAGAGGGTGAAATTGTCCGATATTGAAGTGGCTAACAAATTATGAAGCTTTCCTGAAAAATTATACTTTTGTTGTATAAACAGGAGTGTCAAACTCTTTCATCATGGGCCCGCATCAGCATTATTTTGCCCTCAAATGACCAGTTGTATCTGTATAAATGTATTTACTCTTTATCATATTAATTAATTGCTTCATTCAATTACTGGTTTTAATAATGACTTAAAGCAGCCGTCACTAAATGGCGGCCCGCGGTCCGAGTCCGGACCGAGCAGCGCTTCTGCCCGGACCGCCATGCCGCCAGTGTAGCAAGCGACAGCAATCACTGGTTTGCTGGGACCGCGGGTTTCCCCAGCAACCAGTGACGCTGCGCGCATGCGCCCGCCCCCTGCTCCTGGCCGCGTCTCTCGGAGCTGAAGAGACACGGGCAGTAGGCAGTGTGACGTCACGTGCGCGCCCCGCCCCCCTGCTGCCCGCGGTTCCCGGGTCCTGGATCTCAGCGCGAGGCAGCTTCAGTTGTGCCCACACTCCTGCAGTTAAGGTATGTGGGCACATTAGTTATCTATTAGTGATCAGTGTTGTGCACACTGTTGGGCATATTTTAAGGGGCTTTTTTTTGTAAAGGGCACGCTGATGGGAAAATTTTATGTTAAAGGGCACTCTGATGGGCACATTTTATTTTAAGGGACACGCTGATGGATATATTTTTTATGTGCACACTGATGGGCATGTTTTGTTAAGGTGCCCCTTAACAAAATATGCCCATTGATGTGCACATTAAAAATATACCCATCAGCGTGTCCCTTAAAATAAAATATGCCCATCAGAGTGCCCTTTAACATAAAATTTTCCCATCAACGTGCCCCTTAACATAAAATAAGGGTCACGCTGATGGGCACCTTTTATGTTAAGGGGTAATCCGATGGACAAATTTTATTTTACGGGACACGCTGATGGTTATATTTTTAATGTGCACATCGATGGGCATATTTTGTTAAGGGGCACGCTGATGGGTACAACAAAATGTGCCCTACAAAATATGCCCATCGATGTGCACATTAAAAATATACTCATCAGCATGCCCCTTAAAATAAAAATTGTCCATCAGAATGCCTCCTAACATAATAGGTGCCCATCAGTGTGACCCTTATTTAATGTTAAGGGGCACGCTGATGGGCAGATTTTATTTTAAGAGCAACACTGATAGGTACATTTTATATTAAAAGGGGCACTTTGATGGGCAAATTTTAAGTTAAGGGGCGTGTTTTGTTGTGTCCATCAGAGTGCCCCTTAATATAAAATGTGCCCATCAGCATGACACTTATTTTATGTTAAGGGAAATCCTGATGTGCACATTTTATGTTAAGGGGCACTGTGATGGGGACACCTGATGTAAAGGGGCACTGTGATGGGGACACCTGATGTAAAGGGGCACTGTGATGGGGACACCTGATGTAAAGGGGCACTGTGATGGGGACACCTGATGTAAAGGGGCACTGTGATGGGGACACCTGATGTAAAGGGGCACTGTGATGGGGACACCTGATGTAAAGGGGCACTGTGATGGGGACACCTGATGTAAAGGGGCACTGTGATGGGGACACCTGATGTAAAGGGGCACTGTGATGGGGACACCTGATTTAAAGGGGCACTGTGATGGGGACACCTGATTTAAAGGGGCACTGTGATGGGGACACCTGATGTAAAGGGGCACTGTGATGGGGACACCTGATGTAAAGGGGCACTGTGATGGGGACACCTGATGTAAAGGGGCACTGTGATGGGGACACCTGATGTAAAGGGGCACTGTGATGGGGACACCTGATGTAAAGGGGCACTGTGATGGGGACACCTGATGTAAAGGGGCACTGTGATGGGGACACCTGATGTAAAGGGGCACTGTGATGGGGACACCTGATGTAAAGGGGCACTGTGATGGGGACACCTGATGTAAAGGGGCACTGTGATGGGGACACCTGATGTAAAGGGGCACTGTGATGGGGACACCTGATTTAAAGGGGCACTGCGATGGGGACACCTGATTTAAAGAAGCACTGCGATGGGGACACCTGATGTAAAGGGGCACTGTGATGGGGACACCTGATGTAAAGGGGCACTGTGATGGGGACACCTGATGTAAAGGGGCACTGTGATGGGGACACCAGATTTAACTTGATCTGGGATCACCAGATGTAACTTGACAATAAATATTGTTGAAATGCTAAGGAAATTGTACATTTCTCATGTTTTTGATAGATATACAGTTACTACAATATTTCTGAGTCGTAGCACAGACTTGAGATTCGGACCTCGGCCCAAAGAAAATTTTGGCGACCGGACCTCCTTTAATTTTAATTCATTACCCCTGACTTAAAGACTTAAGCTGCGAATGGCAACTGCAGACCGGCAGCTGCAGACCGGTTGAAAAGGAGGGTCGCACATGCTGGTACCGTATATACTCGAGTATAGGTCGATCCGAATATAAGCCGAGGCCCCTAATTTACCACACAAAAACTGGGAAAACTTATTGACTCGTGTATAAGCCGAGGGTGAGACATCCCTGTGTCCATCGCTGTGTCCTGTCCATCGCTGTGTCCCGTCCATCGCTGTGTCCCGTCCATCGCTGTGTCCCGTCCATCCCTGTGTCCATCCCTGCCTACCTGTGCCAATCTGCAGCCTCTGTGTGCCATGCCGCACCTCTCCTCCTCGTCTGACAGACGGCGGCCATTCCACTGTTCAAAAGCCGCGCCTCTCTGTCTGTGATAGGCGAACACTCAATTTCCCAGCAGTCAGTGTTCTGCCTATCACGGACATCCTCTCATCCTCGTCCGTAGTATGAGAATGAGCGGATGTCCGTGATAGGCGGAACACTGACTGCTGGGAAATTGAGTGTTCCGCCTATCACAGACAGAGAGGCGCGGCTTTTGAATAGTGGAATGGCCGCCGTCTGTCTACCTGATCTCCGTGACTCGAGTATAAGCCGAGGGGGGCACTTTCAGCCTAAAAAAAGGGGCTGAAAATCTCAGCTTATACTCGAGTATATACGGTATCTTCCACAAGAAACTTTATTGGCAACTGCTCAGACAATATGGTTCTGCCATGGTGTTCTGTCTGAAGTCGTTTCTAGTAAAGTTTCTTTTGGATACCAGCGTGTACCAGCTCCCTTTCAACTGGCATAGAATTGTATTGTTCTCATAATAATTCTAAGCAGCACGGCCACAGTTTTCTTTTCACAGGTTATCACAATTTGGGATATAATTTTGCACTATTCGCATACTGGTATATATAGAAAATTCACCTTACGTTGTTCTTAGAAAAATAGGGGGAATAAGCTTTCCTCCTTGATATATAATTTTTGGGTTGAGGTTCACATAGAAACCACTCATTTGTGGATTGATTATTAAGGGATTGATTAAATTAATCCACACTAGTTGATAGGGGTTGTGTTATGTACACATAGATATGGTCACTGGAATGTATAGAATAACTATATGATGTCTTTTTTGGAAATCAGCTAGTTCACACTAGACATGTGCATTCGTTTTCGTCCGAATGCATTTTCGTCCGAATTTCAGCTATTTTCGTTTTCGTTTTGACAAACGATAACGAAAGCACAAAATCCGAAAAACGAAAGATCCGACATAAATAAATGCTTTATTTTCGTTTTCATTGTTACAACAGTTCGATATAGAATAGGAGATTCGACATGACTCTGACAACAATCTGTGTCTATAGAACCTGTGGTCGAATGTGCCTAACCTTACCTCTATTAGTCCAAGATTATATAGAGAAAATATTCGACAGAGAAAAAAGATTTGACAGAGAGAAAAGATTCTGCAAGATACTGTCCTAAAAAGTGTTTGGGGACCCGGGTCCTGCCCCAGGGGACATGTATCAATGCAAAAAAAAGTTTTAAAAACGGCCGTTTTTTCGGGAGCAGTGATTTTAATAATGATTAAAGTGAAACAATAAAAGTGTAATATTCCTTTAAATTTCGTAGGGGGGGGTTGTCTATAGTATGCCTGTGAAGGGGCGCATGTTTCCCGTGCTTAGAATTGTCCCTGCACAAAGTGTAATTTATGCAGGAAAAAAAGTCCTTTAAAATCACTCGCAGCTATTATGAATTGTCGGCTCCCGTAATACAGAGAACACTCATTGAAAGTCATTGATAAAAAAAAAAAAAAAAAAATAAATAAAAAAAGCGTGGGGGTCCCCCAAATTCAATTACCAGGCCCTTCAGGTCTGGTATGGATATTAAGGGGAACCCTGCCTCAAATTTAAGAAAAAATTTGACGTGGGGTTCCCCCTAAATATCCATAACCAGACCCTTTATCCGAGCACGCAACCTGGCAGGCCGCAGGAACAAAACCCCCAAAGCATCCTCCCAATGTTGAGGGCATGTGGCCTGGTACGGTTCAGGAGGGAGGGGGGGGCGCTCTCTCTTCCCCCCCTCTTTTCCTGCGGCCTGCCAGGTTGCGTGCTCGGATAAAGGGTCTGGTATGGATTTTTAGGGGGAACCCCACGTCAATTTTTTTCTTAAATTTGAGGCAGAGTTCCCCTTAATATCCATACCAGACCTGAAGGGCCTGGTAATTGAATTTGGGGGACCCCCACGCTTTTTTTATTTATTTATTTATTTATTTTTTTATCAATGACTTTCAATGAGTGTTCTCTGTATTACGGGAGCCGACAATTCATAATAGCTGCGAGTGATTTTAAAGGACTTTTTTTCCTGCATAAATGACACTTTGTGCAGGGACAATTCTAAGCACGGGAAACATGCGCCCCTTCACAGGCATACTATAGATAACCCCCCCTTACGAAATTTAAAGGAATATTACACTTTTATTGTTTCACTTTAATCATTATTAAAATCACTGCTCCCGAAAAAACGGCCGTTTTTAAAACTTTTTTTTGCATTGATCCATGTCCCCTGGGGCAGGACCCAGGTCCCCAAACACTTTTTAGGACAATAACTTGCAAATTAGCCTTTAAAATGAGCACTTTAGATTTTGAACGTTGGAGTCCCATAGACTTTAATAGGGTTCTAAAGTATGCTATATACTAGCTCCGTCGAATCTTCTTTATACATTCGACAGACACCATAAGCCTTCAAAGACAGATTCGACCGTGATTCATGTGGATTTTCGTAAGGGAATGCAATTTTTGAACGAAAAACGAAATAAATAAAAACGAATTTCGGGAGTAACTAAATAAATTAAGTTTTCAGACGAAAACGAAATTCCGAAACGAAATATTTTACTCTGCACATGTCTAGTTCATACTTGTGAGGGGAAATTTGCACAACTGAGTGGAATCAAACATATTTAGTGTATTTACAGATTTCGTTAAAATTTATTATTGTTCCCTCTTATATCCAATTTTTGACTCAAAGTCCCTGATAGAATATATCACCCATTAATAGAGGCTACTACCTATGTGGATGGATATATATCAGTGAAGCCATCAATCTATGCATATAGGCAGTAGGGAAAGGGATACATCACTAATATAGATATACTTTAAGCCTGGGAAACGGTGAGGTTCACTAACGGTATTTTTCTTAATAGTTTGAACATATATATTGGAGGTAGCGCCAATAGCCCATATTAATCATTTAGCATGTCCACAGTACCCCCATCCTCCTTTTACTTTAGATGCCAATAGCCCGCCCCCCCCCCCCCCCCCACCATTAGAAGTCAAGAGTCCCCCCACCCTCCCTTACATCACAAGGCTCCTCCTTACCTTGTGCTGCAGCCGAGAAGAAGGTGGGGCAGAGAGTGCACCGTCCAGAAGAGGACCAGAGGAAGGCTGAAGTCTGGTGAATGCTGAGACCGGGGGAGGCGGAAATGAGGGGGTGGTGAGGCTGCACAGAGAGCTGCAGGATCTGTAGGGGGAGTTCTTTCATCCTCTCTGCTGCCAACTACTGAGATGGAGGTCAAGGGAGCAGAGACGGGAGAAGCGCAGGATCTGGCAGAGGAATTCCATCCTCCTCCCTGCTGCTAACTGCTGAGACAAGGTGGGGTCAGTGATGAGGGGGGTGCTGCAAAGGCCACATGAAATGGCCTTGAAGGCTGGATTCTGCCCCCGGTCCTTGTGTTTGACAAATGTGCTGTATAATGAAGTCAAGAATATATTCCAGCAGATTTATAAAATATTCAAAAATACAACTTTATAACTCTCTATTTTTTTTATTTTTTTAAATTACATTTAAAGGCCACAAATAACATGCATATAGACAAAGGGAAAGCAAATCTTTCCTATGGGCCATGCAGACGAGGATGTAATTTGGGAAAACCCATTAGGGGGATACATAATGTAGTATTTCCCAAAATGTACGGAAACAGATTTGTTTGCATTATATCACGTGTTGCGTTAGTAATGTCTCTGAATCACCAGTCCAGTTTACAAGAAATAAAATCTTATAATACACTTAATCTAGTCCAACTTTGTGTTTCTACAGTGGGCTTTGGTTTATAAAAGCGCTATTTTACTGGTGAGACCTAAAATGCCACATTTACTATAGTGTGGCATGAACCTGTGTTTCCTTCTCGCATCCAGAAACATGAAGGGGAAGCTCTTTTTTTCCCCCCATGACAATTAGACTGCATACCACAGGTTCACTTCTCTTTTCCGTTAAGGTTTCTCATAAATAAGTTGTATTACTTTGAAGTGTTGTCCTGAAAAATGATAATAAAAAAACCCTGTAAGCATTGCATGGCACGTTTTTTTTGTCCAATTGGTGGACAGTTCAGTGGGGTTGCACACAACAGCAACAAATGCTGAAACCGATGGAGGAGATGGCAAACCGATACCTGATTGCTATGCTTTCAGCAACGTTAGGGGATCTCTTTTAGCCCCCATATTTATTAAAGTCCAACTCTAGACACAAGAAAAAAAAATACTCTTCTTGACTCCCCCCCGCCCAGCTGTAGAAGTTAAATGCTCATTTCTGTCTAGGGGTAGACGAATAAAGGGTTCTGACAGGTTTCTGACATTTGTTCTACTGGTCCAGTCCCCCCCCCCCCCTGAGCTTTCTCTTTAACGTGCTCCCAGCCATGGTTGCATGCTTACCTCCTCACATACAGTACAATGCAGGGTTATTAGTCCTGCATTGTGCATGATGAAATGAAGGGATCACTTTTACTGCCCCCCAGCTGCCCACCTAAAGTGTGAAATACAGCTGGAGGAGGCTATTCACATGCTACGGCTTGTTACTTTGGCTGTCTGGTGTTTTTACTTTGAAATCAAACCACAGAAAAATCCCTGGCATTTAATTAGTTGCTGTGGTTAACACCACTCCATTTTTTTATATTATAAATAAAAAGGTAAAGATTCAGCAGATGATTGCATTGCCAGACTGTGAAGTTAATACAAACACTGTCAAACCAACATAAGTGTTATGAGGGCTTTTTTTTTTTAAATTAATGTCTCATTTCCTCTGCTGGAAGGCTCAAGTAAGGCATGCCACAGGTTCATTGACTTTGAGTTGTATTCTATGTCATTCACGTTCTAGGATTTCCTTGTACTGTGAACAGGTCAGTCTACATGTGTTACACGGTCATACTGACTGAACCTACAATAAGACACAAGGGGCTGGAGGACCCTTATGAGGAACAGTTACAAAGATTAGACTTATTCTTCCTGGAGAAAATGGCGCTTAAGAAGGGATATGATCACAATTTACAAAACTTTAACCACTTGCTTACTGGGCGCCTAATCCCCCCGCCCAGACCAATTTTCAGATTTCGATGCTGTCACTCTTTGAGCGACAATTACGCTGTCTTACAACATGGTAACCAAATAAAATATTTAGCATTTTCCTCCCACAAATTGAGCTTTCTTTTGGTGGTATTTGATCACCTCTGGGTTTTTAAAATATAAAAAAAAAAAAAATGGAAATTTTATAAAAAAAAAAAATACTAAACCATTTTATATTTTGTTAATAAATTTTATAGACAGGTAATTTTTCTCCATTGATGTACGCTGATGAAGCTACACTGGCTACACTGGCTACACTAAACTGCCCTCGGGAACTTCTTAAAATAGTCGCGCAATCGATTAACCTGGTATGCTTAGAGTCCCCAGCTAACAAAACCCAAGATTTCTGCAATGAGTTATCAGATTTTTTTCATCAATAAAATCAACAACATCCGGAAAACAATTAATCAGAAAAAAACAGCCAACCTCAGTCAACTAAAGCAAAAAGAAGATATCGACACCAACATCCCACAACCACCGAAGTTTTCTCTGACCCCAATTACCACGGACACCACTAAAAACATCATCAAAAACCTTTGCAACAGTACATCACCAATTTACATCATCCCCACAAAACTCCTGAAAGAATGTTCCGACATCGTGGCTCCCACTATAACTCACCTCATAAATCAGTCGTTTAAAGAAGGGATTGTTCCGGGCGTCCTCAAACAACGCATCGTCAAACCCCTGCTCAAGAAACCCAACCTTGACCCTCAGGACCCTAACAACCGCAGGCCGATAACAAGCCTTAACACCATCTCCAAGATTATGGAGAAAGCGGTAGTACAACAGATACAACACCACCTGGACACACACAAACTCCTGAACCCGCTGCAATCAGGCTTCCACCCGGGCCATGGAACAGAAACAGCACTCCTCAAGATATGGGACGACGCCCTCGAAGCAGCAGATGACAGAGAATCATTTTTCCTGGTACTGTTGGACCTCAGTGCAGCGTTTGATACAGTGGACCACAATACTCATCCGCCTCACTGAAGTAGCAGGAGTCTCAGACTCAGATCTACAATGGTTCGCATCCTTCTTAGGAAATCATTCTCAGAGAGTGAAACTAGGAGCATTCTCCTCTGAAACTCGGGCAGTCTCTTGCGGAGTCCCTCAAGGATCACCCTTGTCACCAGTACTCTTCAACATATACATCTGTCCACTCCTCAAAATCATCAGAATATCAGACCTCTGCTTCCACTTATATGCTGACGACACACAACTCTACTTTTATCACCGGACAAAAAGACCATCATCAGCAACTAGAAAATTGCCTCACTTTGATAGACGACTGGATGACCACTAACTCCCTCAAACTCAACAAATCGAAAACAGAGCTTCTTATCCTGCACGCAAACCAAAATTCCCAAACCAAGATCCCTTGGACACCACCCACCATCTTCGGACAGACCATCTTCCCAAAGACCAAGACCAAGAGTCTCGGGGTCACTTTTGACTCAGAAATGTCAATGGATGCTCAAATAGGAGCTGTAGTCAGTGGTTCTCATCATCTGCTCCACCTGCTATGCAGACTCATCCCCTTCATTCCAAAGGAGGACAAAGCAGTGGTAGTTGGAACAGTCATTAATTCACGACTTGACTACGCAAACTCCTTTTACATAGGATTACCCCAATATCAACTTGTGCGCTTACAACTTATCCAAAACATGGCGACAAAGCTGATAACAGGAAAAAAAAACCCTGGGAGTCCATCTCCCCTTGGTGAAATAATAAAAAAGGTGCAGCGCTTAGATTATGACAATATCTATATAATCTTTTACCAGTGTAAATAATATAATCAACTTTAATAGTGAAAAAAACTCTGCATAAATTAACACTATTAATGATTCTATGTTTTAGACAACACTATATCCAAATATACAAAAAAAATTGATATACGTATATCCACCAAGGTGAACGTGTTAAGAGTCCATAAGTGAAACAATATGGTGACAAAGTGCAATATCTTGAGAAGTTATAGTGACTTCAGTGAATACTTTTCAGAAATCCACCACCACTTGAGAGGAGGCTTACCAGATGTAATGGACCCAGTTAGGTATATACCTAGTGAGTCACACGAGTTTATTGATGTAAATCCACACGAAAAAACAGCTGGCAAAACTTGTAACTTCTCATGGGTACCAGAGTAGACAGAGAGATGACCCAAAAATAGATGAAATGGCTATCCACCTTTTGGGGTGACTGAGGACAGAGATTCTTCCACGTATATTATAGGCCAAAAAGAAGAAAATACAGCCTCATAGTGAAATACCGTTTAAAACTTTTATTGACATTAAAAGCGTAAATGAGTACTCACATATTACAGGCAAATACAAGCATGGAAATAAAATCTGGCAACGCAGTGGCATCAACGAGCCCTTCCCGACGCGTTTCTCCTAAACAGGCACCATCTCCCCTTCCCTAAGGAGCCTACATTGGCTAACCGTAAAGAATCGGATCACATTCAAGACCCTCTGCCTCACCCACAAATGCACACATGGAGATGCTCCTTAATATCTATTCGAGAAAATAAAACACTACACACCCAACTGCAATCTTTGATCTTCTAACCAAAACCTCCTCCTCATTCCCAAATCCCGATACAAATCAAAGGGGGACGGAGATTCGCTGTCTAAGGACCACGGCTCTGGAACGCTCTACTGACCTACATCCGCATGGAATAAAACCATCAAGTCTTCAGGAAAAAATTCAAGACCTACCTTTTCTAAGAAGGCTGACCTTAGTATAAGAAAAGGAGGGGAAAGGGGAAGAAGGGAGGGGGGGGAGGAGGGAGGGAGAGAGGAGGGGAAGGGGAGGGGGTAGGAAGGGTCTGCTATACATTAATGCTGGGCTCCTCTTCTTCCCCCACCCCCCCCCCCCCCTCGGGGTCCTTTCTCTTTTATTTTTCTCTTCCTTTTTCCTTCTTTTTCTTGTAGTAGAATAAAGAAGGTAGTGGGGAACTCAGCAAAGAGTCTGGAAAGAGGGGGGAGGAAGGAAGGAAGGAAGGAAAGGAAGAGAAGAGAGACTCAATAAGAAATAGAAATAAGCGAAGTGAAGCCAGGAGGGAGTGGGGGAAGGTTAGGGTCAGTTCTCAGACTCACTACTTAAGTTTTATTCTTTTCTTTTTTTTTTTTGTTTCCAATTAGGTGGGTCCCGTTGAAAGGGACTGATTAATCTGCGATATGCAGGAGGGGGGCTCGGGAGGGGCAAGGAGCAACCAAGCGGGCTCACCCTACTGATAGTTGGTACATTTTACTAAGTGTTAGGTTGTGGTTGGTATGGTATTTCTCTGTTGTCTTTTTGTAGGTGCACATGGAGGTGGGGAAGACGAGACATGCAGCAACAGGTTAAGAATGGTATATATTCATCTAGAATAAAGTAATGGCTAAAGTATTAAAAATAATGACTTATAATGTAAGGGGAATGTGCTCAGCCCAAAAAAGGGGTCGTTTATGGCAGGAATTAAGCCATCAAGCTGTAGACATTGTTTTTTTGCAGGAAACATATTTTACGTCAGGATCAGTACCAAGGTTACCGTTATTCCCATATAACCAGTGGTTCCATGCAGTATCACCCATTGCGAGAGCTAGAGGAGTATCGATAGCCTTTGGGAACACGTGCCCCCTGACATCTATAGTGGTGAATATAGATCCAGAGGGGAGGTTCCTCTTTATTAAGGGAATACTGCATAGACAAGGGTACACATTTGCTTCGATATATGCTCCAAATACTTACACAGTTGACTTTTTGGAAAAGACACTGAGAGCGTTAGAAAAATTTAGGGAAGGGTTTTTGATTCTTGGAGGGGATTTTAACATTATTGTTGATACTAAACTCGATACAACAACAGGGAAAACACAATTATCACTTAGAGCACTTAAATATGTAAAAAAATTATTCCGAGCCTTACATCTGGTAGATAGTTGGAGGGCATTAAATGGAGAAAGAAGAAACTATAGTTACTATTTAAAGAGCCATAATGCCTATATTCCAGGCTGGATTGGATCTTGGTAGACCAATATTATCTAGAGTATGTAAGAACGGTAACCATTGAACCAATAACGATCTCAGATCATGCTCCGGTAGTGGCAGTGATTTCACCTGCATACGTGGGCCATAGGGAACGGACGTGGAGATTAAATGAATCACTATTGGACGATAAAAAAATATTAGAGGACCTACAACACAAATTGGTGGAGTATTTTGACTTAAATACATCAGAGGAAGTATCGGAGCAAACTGTGTGGGATGCTCACAAGGCGGTAGTTAGAGGAGAATTAATAGCGCATGGTACACGAGTTGAAAGGGAAAAAAGAAAAGAGATAGAAGATCAGCTGGAAAAAATAAATGAGTTGGAGATCAAACATAAGATTACTTGTGAACCAGGAGATGCCAGGCGGCTGGGGATTTTAAGGGAGGAGCTCTCCAGGTGCCTGGACAGAAGGGCCAGGGATAAATACAGATTCTTAGCACACAGGTTCTATGAACATGGGAATAAATGTGGTTGATTATTGGCTAGACAATAAAAAAAAAAAAAAAGAAAGAACTCTCCCATGTTCACGAGATCAGAGTGAATAATAAACAAGTAAGGGATACGAAACTAATAGCCACGCAATTTCAACAATTTTATAAGGGGTTATATGACATTCAACCCATCTTGAGTCAGGCGGAAGACAGGGGGAGGGTAGAAGAGATAAGAGAATATATTGGTAGTTCCACAATACCAACGTTCCCCCCTAGGATAATAGATAAACTAGAAGCACCAATAACTAAAGAGGAAATAAGAAAAGCAATAGAGAACCTGCCGATGGGGAAAATCCCAGGTCCCGATGGGTTGACAAACGCATATTATAAGAAGTTCGCCCAAATTTTAGAAACACCCTTATGTAGATACTTCAATCAAATTACAGCATCTAATCCAATGTCTCCAGAAGCACTGCTAGCATATATAACAGTTCTACCAAAACCTGGGAAGGACCCACAAGAATGTGCTAATTATAGACCCATATCCCTGCTTAATTTAGATACTAAATTAATGGCAAAAATCATAGCCACTAGAATACAGGAAGAGGTAACACAATTGGTTCATCGTGAATAAACGGGTTTTATGAAAGGCAGAGAAACCAAGGATAATACCATACGAGCCTTACACATACTCTACTGGATGCAAAATGGTCCAGATAGGCTACCCAGAACAATGCTATCAATGGATGCTGAAAAGGCATTCGATAGAGTGGATTGGGACTTTATGATGGAAGTGCTGAAAGTAATAGGTATGGGAGAGCGAATGATGGGATGGATAGCAGCCTTGTATGCAAAACCTAGAGCAAGAGTCAAGGTAAACGGTACTCTATCAGGTTGCTTTGACATACGAAATGGCACAAGACAAGGGTGTCCTCTATCCCCAATACTGTTTGCCTTGACTCTGTAACCATTTCTGTGTAGGGTGAGAGAAAATAAGGGAATAAAAGGGATTAGAATAGGATCTGAAGAGCACAAGGTATCAGCATATGCTGATGATCTACTATTCTATCTTTCTGAACCACAGGGATCAATAATGGCACTAATGGAGGAGGTCCAGAGATATGGAAAACTGTCCAACTTTAAAATAAACATGGAAAAATTTATAATATTACCTTGTCATGTACCACCATTAATGTCAATGTTAATGAAGAATAACTTTCCATTTATGTGGGAAAAGAAATCATTATATTATTTAGGAGTACATATCACGGCAGAGGCCAAATCTCTATATGAACTTAATTATGGATCTCTAATAACAGAAATAACTAAAGATTTGAATAGGTGGAAAGGTCATCCATTGACATGGTTCGGAAGGATAAATACTTTGAAAAGGAATATAATACCTAGAATAATATACATCTCATATACCGTACCTATATCAGTGCCCCAGGTCTTTTTTAAGAGAATACGTAAAATATTCATATCTTTTATATGGAATGATAAAAACCCCAGGACAGCATATGATATCCTGCGCAGAAATAAGAAGGAGGGTGGAATAGGGCTTCCAGATATCTTCATGTACTACAAAGCAATGTCTATGGTACGTATACTAAACTGGGTCCATGACTCCTTAAATAAGGCATTGGTCTCGGTAGAAGAAAGAATGGCGGGTAGAAATCTAGCAGGGGCCCCATGGATACAAGCCACAAGTAGAGCATTATCAAAGTGGACATCACCATTAGCACGGAACACGTTAGCAGTATGGGATAGAATGAACAAAAATGGAAAATACGCCCCACGCACATCACCGCTAGCCCCATTAGGTGGATACCCATGGTTCCCACCGGGGGAAGAAAAGGGAGCATTAGGTTCCTGGGGCTCAGGGGGGAATACAAGGTGTTCAAGATATGCCCCATTAGGAAGTTTATTCCCTTTATCAGAGTTGGCAACATCACAAGGAGATATACATATGTCAAGATGGAGATATTATCAAATGAGAGACTTCTTTAACAAACTAGAACCTCAAATAAGACCTCTGAGCTCCCTCACGACATATGAGAAGATGTGCATGAAAATGGAAAGACCAAATAACTTACTATCTCAGATGTATAAATTGGTTCTTAGCGAACAAAGTAGCACAACCCCTTATTTTGTAACACCCCTTTCACACCAGGGCGTTTTGCAGGCGCTATAGCGTTAGAAATAGCGCCTGTAATCCGCCCTAAAGAAGCTGCACCATAGTTTGATCCCCCGAGGGCTTTCCCACTACAGCGGTGCGCTGGCAGGACGTCAGGGAAAAGTCCTGCCAGCAGCTTCTTTGGAGCGGTGAAGGAGCGGTGTGTTTACCACTCCTCCACCGCTGCTCCCCATTGAAATCAATGGGGCAGCGCTGTAATACCGCCGGCATTGCGTATTGCCGGCGGTTTTAACCCTTTCTCGGCCGCTAGCGGGGGGTAAAAGCTCCCCGCTAGCAGCCAAAATGCGCCGCAAATCCGCCGCGAATCAGGCGGTAAAACACCACTAAAAATAGCGGCGTTTTACCGCCCATGCTATCGGCGGTGTGGTGTGAAAGGGGTCTAAGAGAGTGGGAGAAGGAATTAAGATGCACATTCGGACCAACACAAATAAAAAAACTTATGGAACTGATGCACTCGACATCAATAAGTGCAGCAATACAAGAAATGTCATATAAGTTTATAGTCAGATGGTACCGAACTCCAGCTAGAATAGCAGAGATATACCCAACAGCTGATGGGCATTGCTGGAGAGGATGTAAAGGTAAGGGTACATACCTCCATATATGGTGGAATTGCCCAAAAATTAGGATATTCTGGGAGGAAGTGGCATTATGGATAGGGAAGATAACAGCAAAACCCATAGAAATTAAACCTTTACAATATTTGTTTCATGGGACAGAGGGATCCATTAAATCATACAAAAAAGAAGTCATACCACATCTGCTAAATGCAGCAAAAGTATTAATACCCAGGTACTGGAAGCAGATTGCATGTCCCACCTTACTGGAATGAAAGAGAGAGGTAGATAAAATAATGGAGGCTGAAAAATGGATATATGATATAAAAAATCAACAAGAGAAATATAAAAACATATGGGCAGGCTGGAAGCACTATTCCCGAGAGATAGAGAAAGATTAAGAGATACTAGATGAAGAATTCTGATAACCCCCCCCCCCCCCCGAACCCCCCCAGATGTCCTCAAGGGGAGAGGGGAGGAAGGAATCGAAAGAAAAATGGAGAAGTTGCTGCGTGAGCTTGTGTCCTCCAAAGGTGCATCAGAGAAGGGGTAAATGTGTATATGTGAAGTGAATAAGTGATGGAAACGTTATTGGAGGGAAGGCTTGGGGGAAGGGGGAGGAGGAGAGATAACTTTTGGTGGAGACACATAAGTAAATAACACAATTTTTAGAAATCATAAAGGAAGGGGAAGGACCCAAAGGATCCTCTTAAGCACAAATATATAAATAACACACTAAGGACACATATGGAATAAAATCACGTACCGTATTTATCGGCGTATAACACGCACTTTTTTCCCCTTAAAAGCAGGGGAAAATCGTGGGTGCGTGTTATACGCCGATCCCCCGAAATTCTGAGCCTCTGGGCGGCTTTCAGCCGCCTTCGGCTCTTCAAGGTGACTTTTGGCCGCCTTCGGCCGTTCTCAGAAGCTTTCGGCTGTTCTCGGAAGCTTTCGGCCGCCGAGAAGAGCCGAAGGCGGCCGAAAGCTTCAAGAACGGCCGAAGGCAGCCGAAAGCTTCCGAGAAGAGCCGAAGGCGGCTGGAGGCCCGCCCAGAACTAACGCACGCCGCGGAGATACACATCCGGCTCTGTATCTCGGCGGCGGCATTTAAAAAAAATAAAATAGACACGGCTGCAATGGGGGACAAGACTGAATAAGGCTGCAATGGGGGACAAGACTGCATAAGGCTGCAATGGGGGACAAGACTGCACTGGTGGACAAGGCTGCATAAGGCTGCAATGGTGGACAAGGCTGCATAAGGCTGCAATGGTGGACAAGGCTGCATAAGGCTGCAATGGTGGACAAGGCTGCATAAGGCTGCAATGGTGGACAAGGCTGCAGATGACACTGATGGGCATATAAATGTAAGTTTTTTTTTTTCCCTTAAACTTCCCTCCTAAAAGTTTTTTTCCTTAAAATTCCCTCCTAAACTTGGGGTGCGTGTTATACGCCGGCGCGTGTTATATGCCGATAAATACGGTAACTATAAATAATGTTTAAAAGTTGGTTGAAGGCCAATAAATATGCCCATAATTTAATTAGTAGAGGGTAGATTTTTTTTTTCCACTAACAATGAAGTAAAGGAATCACAAGGGCATAATGAAAGCACATATAGAAGGGAAATAACACAGGGGGTAAGCTCAATCCCCCCCCCCCCCTTTTTTTTTTTTCACAAGATATCTCTCCTCCTCCAGAAATCCCCCCGGCCACCTTCCAGTATTGTTATAGACATGTTATGGATATGTATGTTAATGTGGAGATATTGAAGGATCTGTTTAAGCTTCAAAGTCTTATGATTGAATGAAATTGTTTGTCGTATTTGTATAAGGAAAATAATAAAAAAATGAATTAAAAGAAAAAAAAATAAGCCTAACAACAAAGCATGAATACAGCGCCTTGAGGCGATTCAGTTTGCATTGTAGTGCTATACAAATTATTCATTCATTCATGGGCACTGATAGGCTCCGATAGGCTGCATTGATGGGCACTGATAAGGTGGCACTGATGGGCACTAATAAGCAGCATTAGTGGGCACTGAGAGGTGGCACTGATAGGCATTCATAGGTGGCACCGAAGGGCACTAATAGGTGGCACCGATTGGCACTGGTAGGTGGCAATTTTTGGCACCACTGGTGGGCATTGATAGGGGGCACTGATTGCTGGCACTTTTATGTACTGCTGGGTGCTGGTTCGTGGCACTGTGGGCACTGGCTGGCGGTACTGGTGGGCACAGATGAGGCTGCTTTGCCTCTTCCTCTGGGACCGATGTCCCTTCAAGAGAAGCCATTGATCAGGTTTTGTTTTTCCTCACGCTGTCAGCCTGAAAAGAAAAAAAAAACGATTACTGATCTTCTGTTTTCATTGGCTGACAGATAATCACATGGTAAGGGTCTGGCATCAACCCCTTACTCCAATGTCTATTGACGGCCTCGCGGCAAAGTAGATCTGAAGGGGTTAAATGATGACTACATCATTGGAAGAAAAATATGTTACCTGAGGTCTCTAAAGAAGACAGCCACACTGCAGTTCGATAAGAAGCAGTTCAGTCTCAAATTGCGTAAGAGGTTCTTTACAGTTAGAGCATTAAGGGTGCATGTCTTTATTGAACCAACTATTGCATGTGTATATGTAAATGCAAGAATTTTTTATTTTTTTTTGTTAAATCTAAGTTTACTGAAAATTTTATATATAGACTTGTAATGCAGAAGTGATATACATATATATATATATATATATATATATATATATATATATATATATATATATATATATATATATATATATATATATACATAAAAGCAACAATTCTCAAAACAATAAGGAACACTGCAGTTATAAAAGTGTGCATGATATTCTACATATAACTGGAACCATTACAACTATATAATAAGGATTAGTGTTAATACTAACAAGAGGGAATGAACCATTATAGAAGAATATCTATTACAGAATATAATGAACCAAATAGCATCCAATGCTTGTCTTAAGAGGGAAAGTGGATACATTATAGCCTCTTAGCACCAGCAATAGCCAGAATACTTTAATCTTTAGCATCCATTGTCTAATCCAGAAAGGGTGTACATGTAAAAAAAAAATAATAATAATAATAATAAAATAAAAAACCAGCAAGCAAAATACAGAAAAAGAAAAGAGAAAAAAAAAAAAACAATAAAAATAGTGAATAAAAAGAATATAATAAAAAAAAAAAGAAAAAAAAAAGAAATTTTATAAGTAACACACCTTTCATAAAAAGTCACATCAGTAATGTTAGGACATTTACAGATCTTATGCAAAATAGCAAATCAGATGGCTCTTTGTCAATCTGCCATCAGACCAATAAATCCTATGAGTCCTTCTCAGCCCTTGTGCATCAGTTTTCTTCTTGTGCAGGTGTCCTTACAGTAGAAATGGACAAACTTCCGATGGGACGTTTCGCGAACGCGGCCAAAAATTCACGAACCACAAAGTTTGCGGCGGGCCCCATTGACTTCAATGGCAGGCGAACTTTAAAAACCTACAGGTCATATTTTCAGCCACAAAATACTTACTAGCTGTGCACACATAGTCCCACCACATGGCCACTGACATAACACATGTATGAAGTGAATCTGGGATCGACAACTACAAGCATTCTTTTTTTATCTGTGAAATTTTGACAATTCAGGACAATTCAGGAGCGCATGAAGGCAATGGAGGAGAGGAAAGGTCAGGGAAGGCTATGAAGAGGGTGCAGGAGATGATCACCAGCACCGTGATATAGAGCACTGACACCAGCACCGTGATAGAGTGCACTGACACCAGCACCGTGATATAGAGCACTGACACCAGCACCGTGATAGAGTGCACTGACACCAGCACCAAGATAGAGAGCACTGACAGCAGCACTGATACCAGCAACTCGCTGCTGGGCCCCAAACATATGACACCGCTCAACCTCTTCAAACAGGAGGGTACGGGCATATAGTACGGTGTGCTTTTTTTGTACAAGGAAGTGAGCCAAATGTAGAAAAAAGGTCTTTGTGCTAGATTAAATAGTTTATAGAGATATACATGGTCTACTGGTCACATGTGTTGAATTCCTCCGAGATCCATGCCTCATTCATTTTTATAAATGTGAGGTAGTCAACACTGTCGTGAGCTAGGCGAGTGCGCTTACCGGTCAAGATCCCCCCTGCTGCGCTGAACGTCCTTTCGGACAGGACACTGGACGAGGGGCAAGCCAACAGTTCCATTACAAATTGGGCAAGCTCTGGCCAGAGGTCAAGCCTGCCCACCCAGTAGTCCAGGGGTTCATCACTCCTCAGAGCATCCACATTGGCCGTTAACCCGATGTAGTCGGACACCTGTCAGTCTAGGCGTTCCCGGATGCTGGATACAGATGACACCTGTCGATGGGTCGGCTGAAAGAATGACCTCATATCAGAAGTCACCAACACATCTTCAAACCGCCCTCTTCTTGCAGGCGCTGTTGTATTGGTACCCACAACTCTTTCTCTGGGAGTGGGAATTCCTCCTGTGCCAGTGCACGCAAAAGCAGAATGAAGCATTTCTCGAAGCAAGGCCTGGAAGTGCTCCATTCTGACAGCCCTCTGTGACAGTGGTAACATTTCCGCCATTTTGTGTTTGTACCAGGGGTCTAAGTACGTTGCCACCCAGTACTGGTCCTTGACCCTTATGCTTTTTCTACGGGTGTCCCTGTTAAAACACTGGAGCATGAAGGCCCCCATTTGTACTAAACTGGAAGCGGTGTGGTGGCCTGGCTCTTGCTCATCATCCAGGATAATGTTGTCCTCCTCGTTCTCCTCTCCCCATCCACGCACAACAACAGGGATCCCAGAAATGTTTAAAGAATGCTCTTCTTGCTCCTCCTCATCCGCCCCAGCACCATCCTCCTCTGACTCCTCTTCAGACTCCTGTTGTTGACTTGTCTCAGATAGAGTAGCCTCCCCTGGGAATTCATCCCGCATTACGACTTCCTAATTTTCCCGCTCCTGCTCCTCCCCGGCTTGATCAATGACACAACGCAATGCACGCTCCATAAAGAAGGCATAAGGTACCATGTCACTGATGGCGCCATGGCTGCGACTGACCAGTTTGGTGATCTCATCAAATG
The DNA here is from genome assembly GCF_037356315.1 of Lithobates pipiens. NCBI lineage: Eukaryota > Metazoa > Chordata > Amphibia > Anura > Ranidae > Lithobates > Lithobates pipiens. Next base: position 140,283,151 of record NW_027507788.1, on the reverse strand, counting down.
GCCGCAGAAGTCTGCATGCATCGCGCATGAGTAGCCACTGGCGCGGTGAAAAAAACCCCAGCTCCCCAGAACCTGTTCTGCCGCAGAGTTCGTACAGGTAGACGTTAACTGTACGTTTCTGCTGGAGCAGCCTATCAAGCATATAGAAGGTTGAGCTCCATCGCGTCGGGCAATCACAAATAAGACATCTGACTGGCAGATTGTGTCACCGCTGAATGTCAGCAAGACGGGCCATGGCCATGTAAGATCTTCTGAAATGGGCCAAGATTTTCCTTGCCTGCCGAAAGATGTCCTGGACCCAAGGGGATTTGACAACAAATCGCTGCACGACCAAGTTTAAGACGTGTGCCATGCATGGCACGTGCGTAATTTTGCCCTGTTTCAGTGCGCTCAGCAGATTGGCACCATTGTCACACACCATTTTACCAACTGTCAAATTGAGCGGTGTTAGCCACTGATCTGCCTCTGAACGCAAAGCTGAAAGGAGTGCAGGGCCAGTGTGGCTCTTGGCTTCCAGGCACAACAGATGCAGCACAGCATGGCAACATCTCACCTGGCATGTCGAATAGGTTCTGGGGAGCTTGGGCGGCGCAGCGGAAGAGACGCTAACAGCGGAAAAGGAGGAGTGAGGAGTCAGCCGAGGAGGAGAGGGAGGAGGATGGAGTAGGAGGAGGAGAAAAAGAGGCAGGCCTGTATGCAATCCATGGCGGTAAAACCAAATCTACACAGGTACCACGGGTTATATGCTTGACGGCCGTCAGAAGGTTCACCCAGTGGGCAGTAAAAGTGATATACCTTCCCTGCCCGTGTTTGCTAGACCACGTGTCTGTGGTCAGATGTATCTTGGCACCGACACTGTGTGCCAGAGATACATTCACTTGCCGCTGAACATGGCCATATAGCTCTGGGATGCCCTTCTGGGAGAAATACTTCCTTCCTGGTACCTTCCATTGTGGTGTTCCAATGGCCACAAATTTTCAAAAGGCCTCCGAGTCCACCAGTTTATATGACAGTAGTTGGCGGGCTATCAGTTCTGAGAAGCCAGCCGTCAACCGCTGGGCAAGAGGGTTATCCGGAATCATCATTTTTTTACGCTCGAACATTTGGCCCACGGAAGCCTGCCTTTTTGCAGAAAAACGTGAGGATGGCGTGATGGAAGGTGGAGTGGAGGACAATTGTGAGGAGAGAGGAGAAGGAGAAGTAGAAGATGAGGCTGGACGGTGAGAGCCTGGAGTGTGGCTTTGTGGGTTCCGTTGCTCCCATTGGGCTCGGTGATGGCAGCTCATGTGCCTTTTTAAAGTGGTTCTGCACCTAAAAAAAAAATATTAAAAGCCAACAGCTACTAATATTGCAGCTGCTGACTTTTAATAAAATCACACTTACCTGTCCCAGGGTCCAGCGATGTCGGCGGCAGATGACGAGCGATCGATCGTCTCGCTGCTGCCCCGCCGCCATCCTCTGTCAGGAAATCGGGAAGTGAAGCATTGCGGCTTCACTGCCCGGTTCCCTACTGCGCATGCGCGAGTCGCGCTGCGCGTCTCTTCTGGTCCCCCGCTGTGTCCTGGGAACTGAGTGTTTCCCAGAACACAACGGAGGAGCGGGGCGTCTGCGGGGGTCTGCGGCGGTCTGCCCGGAAGTGGGTGCAGATACCTGGATTATCCAGGTAACTGCACCCCCCTCCCCCCTGAAAGGTGGCGATTGTGGCACCGGAGGGGGGGGGAGGGATCAGATTAGCGGAACTTCCCCTTTAGGGTGAAGAACTGCTTCAAGGCAGTTGTCCCTAGGTGAGTGTTGGGCTTACCGCAACTTATGCGTTGACTGCAAAGATTGCAGATGGCAACACTATTGTCAGCAGCGGACACGTTAAAAAAAAACCACATTGCAGAGCCATGTGCCGGCGTCCTGCGAGCGCCAGATGTGACCATACATGGTTGATGCCTCACTCCTGTTACATTCGCAGTCTGCTTTGTCCCTCCTGTGCAATGTAAGTTCTTCCTGCTTCTCCTCCCTATCTGCTGGTCCATATCTCCCTCTGAACTCCCCTCCTCTTCCTCTCTTGTGGGCACCCACGTGACATCACTACACACGTCATCATCGACGTCACCTTCCCCACCGCTATAATTAGAGATCTCGGAGTAGGCAGCATCAGCTGGGACCAACCTTCTCCTTGGGCTGATCTGGATACTGTCGTCAGACTCCTGAGTGGCGGTTGTTGCTACCTCCTCTTCGTGATCCAATGCCAAGAGTGGCTGCGCATCGGAAATGTCTTGATATGGATCGAAAAATAATTCCTGTGACTCAAGCGGAAGGTATATGGTGGTGGTGGTGTTGGTGGTAGTGTCTTTGGGGGTGCACATAGCAGAGAGTGAAGAAGAGGGTGCAGATCGAGAGGATAAGGAGGGTGCAGAAGAGTAAGGCTGAGTGAGCCACTCAAACAAGTCTGGTGCGTCCTTTTATGTAATCGCACGCATCTTCTGCAATTTGCTACTTTGGCTCAAGCCTGTTGCTCCTGCCCTACCCTTACTACCCCTGCGGAAGGGCCTGCCTCTTCCTCTGCCTGTCATTTTTTAAATGAGCCCGTGACAAAAGTCTCTAGAGAAGTGCAGTATGTATGTGGAAGAAGGTATATAACACCCGCTTCAATCTGTCATTTTTGGGGGCCCCTGGTCTATCACACCAGTTACTGTATAATACTTTTTTTTTATTGCTTTTGTCACTCTTTGTAGTATCGCTGCAGAACCGCTCAGCAGTCACAATGCTGCACAGTGGAAATGCACTATACTATGCTTTCTATATGTGCAAGTATTTTATACGAGTATTACACACCTATATACTGCACACCAAATAGTACACCTATACCAGTCCTTAAAAGGACCTTTGTGGACCTACTAGCTAGTGATTTGCAGACTGTCCCTGAGTCCCTACACTGATAAAAGACTGCTGCAGAATAGGGCAGCAGTCAGCAGCAGTGCACCACAACCCTATATATTGTACACCTATACCAGTCCTTACAAGGACCTTTGTGGACCTAGTAGCTAGTGATTTGCAGACTGTCCCTCAGTCCCTACAGTGATAAAAGACTGCTGCAGAATAGGGCAGCAGTCAGCAGCAGTGCACCACAGCCCTATATATTGTACACCTATACCAGTCCTTACAAGGACCTTTGTGGACCTAGTAGCTAGTGATTTGCAGACTGTCCCTCAGTCCCTACACTGATAAAAGACTGCTGCAGAATAGTGCAGCAGTCAGCAGCAGTGCACCACAACCCTATATATTGTACACCTATACCAGTCCTTACAAGGACCTTTGTGGACCTAGTAGCTAGTGATTTGCAGACTGTCCCTCAGTCCCTACAGTGATAAAAGACTGCTGCAGAATAGGGCAGCAGTCAGCAGCAGTGCACCACAACCCTATATATTATACACCTATACCAGTCCTTACAAGGACCTTTGTGGACCTAGTAGCTAGTGATTTGCAGACTGTCCCTCAGTCCCTACACTGATAAAGGACTGCTGCAGAATAGGGCAGTAATCTGCAGCACAGCCCTGCACCAGCACCCTATATATTGTACACCTATACCAGTCCTTAAAAGGACCTTTGTGGACCTAGTAGCTAGTGATTTGCAGACTGTCCCTTAGTCCCTACACTGATAAAAGACAGATGCAGAATCGGGCAGCAGTCAAGTATAATATTCTTTCTATATACTGTACACCTATACCAGTCCTTAAAAGGACCTTTGTGGACCTAATGGTAATAGCTAGTGATTAAACTGACTGTCCCTGCTCTACACAGCGTCCTGTCCCTACATTGACAAAAGACAGCTGCAGAATCAGTCAGCAGTGCACTCAGCAATCACCAGCACAAAAGTGCACCAGAACCCTATATACTGTACACCTATACCAGTCCTTAAAAGGACCTTTGTGGACCTAATAGTAATAGCTAGCTAGTGATTAAACTGACTGTCCCTGCTGCACACAGCGTCCTGTCCCTACACTGACAAAAGACAGGCTGCTGCAATCACCAGCACAGCAGTGCACTGAACCCTATATACTGTACTACACCTATACCAGTCCTTAAAAGGACTTTTGTGGACCTAATAGCTAGCGATTTGTGTCACTACAGTCTCTCCCTGCTCCACACAGCGTCCTGTCCCTAAACTGACATAAGACAGAATGTAAAATGGCCACCAGATCAGGTCTATTTATAAGGTAGGGGGAATGTCCAATTGTCCATGTGCTGAAATGTCTCAATTGGCTGTCCTGTACCCCATGATGGATGTGTCATCATGGGTCAAAGTTCTTTCAGACTGTGAACACATATGTCCACCGGGCGAACAGCGGCAATAGTCCGCCGATCGGGCGAATCGCGAACACGCAAATTTTGACGTGAACCGACCGCCAGGCGAACAGTTTGCCCATCCCTACCTTACAGCAACTGACACCCTTTAGCACAGCAAATATATCATCAGATTATGAGTTGAGCAACACTTTACCAATTAGCACTCTTTATAGAGTAAGGCCATAAAAGCCAAATCCAAGAAAAGTGAAGTAAAACTTCTCCTTTTCTGCAGAATAATTACTTTCGCTGTCAACCACGGTAATTATTCTCTTATCACTGTGATATGCCATAGATGTCAGTATACAATGGCAGATAACTGATATGCTTACACCATGAGGAAGTGGAAAGTGGAAATGTATTACTTTCTCAATACAAAGTATAGATACAAGGTGTGTCTGTCTAAAAAGTTTGGTGAATGGTCTGCTATCTCAACGGCAACACGGACCAGGTGCATGCACATAGAGAGATGTTGAGAAGCACCACCATTAGGGTAAACTCGCTGCAGGCAGTTAAATATATAGTCAGTACAAAAGGTAATGTCACAGTGCAATAGAGCAACAAGTGAACCAGGGGCGGATGCAGAGTCTAGTTTCGGGAGGGGCACTGCCAGAAAATATTTTTTTTTTTGTGGGCAATTTATCAGGAAAATGGCTGGCGTTGTCGCTTCAGTCATCATGACACCATGGTTGATATGGTGTCAGGATGATTAAAGTGCATTATTTCTATTATTACATTGTTATATAAAATTAAATGGTTCAACTCACCATAATGCACATCAGTGGGAGCCCTGAGTGTGTCACTTGCCACCGTCGCCTGCAACCAGATGCGGATTGTCACTTACCACATCGCCTGTCACACATTGCGAATTGTCACTTGTCACACCTTGCGGATTGTCACCTGCCACACATTGCGAATTGTCACTTGCCGCATTACCTACCACACCTTGCAGATTGTCACTTGCAACATCACCTGCCACACCTTGCGGATTGTCACTTGCCACGTCAACTGCCACACCTTGCGGATTATCACTTGCCACATCACCTGCCATAGTTTGCGGATTGTCACTTGCCACGTCACCTGCCACACCTTGCGGATTGTCGCTTGCCACATCACCCGCCACACCTTGTGTATTGTCACTTGCCAGGTCACCTTTCACACTGGGGATGCAGTAAATGTCTGAAAACTGCCTCAGTGGTGCAAATCAGTACCCATTTCATATTTTCACTTGAATGGCCTTCTATATAGCAGCTCAGAGACAGATTTCAGTCACAGCCCCATTTTTCCCGCACCAAGCCCTGACAGCACGACCACTCTCCTCTTTTGTTCGCAGTCATGCACTCCTTCACGCGTGCGGGCGCGCAAACTCCATCCCATGCCCTTTGTGCCCCTGCCCCTCCCCTCACACACTGCTCAGAGGGCGGAGGGGACCCGGAAATTACTCACTGCTTTGCGCTGCATGGTGTTATGGGTCCAGCATTACATGCGTCTATGAGTTTCACTCATTATCATGACGGCTCCATGACGTCACTCGTTGCTAGATGCCAGTCGGCCCAGGCTCTAGCAACGAGTGCAGGGTTGCCATGCCAGTGGCACAGCTCCAGCCACCTCCAGGCTCCTCCTGGTCCTAGCGCCGCATAATTAAACACTAGAGTCTCTCTCTCTGTGCCGCTGATCAGCTGATGAGAGTGAGACTCGGGCAGTGCAGAGCTGCAGCCTGCAAATCACTGTAACCAGGCGGTGTGACAATCATGTCAGTGTGATATTTTGGGGGGGGGGCAATTGCCCTGTTGCCCCCCCCCCCCCCCCCGGATCCGCCCCTGAAGTGAACATCAAGTTCTGCTACAAATTGTGGAAAACGGCTATGGAGACGCATGAAATGTTGGTGCAAGGCAAGTGTATGGAATGGAAACCAGGAGCAGAAAATATGTTATGACTGGTTCAAACGCTATTGCAATGGGAAGGAAATGACTGAGGATGAACCACCTTCAGGACGGCCACTGACAAGCAGAACCCCAGACATGAGCAAGTGAGTGTGACAAATGCCGGCACAAGATTGGCAACTGACTCTACGATTGATGGAGGAGGAATTGGGCATTAGCAAAGGCACGGTGTGCACCATTGTCTGTGAAGATTTGGGAAAGCAGAAAATCTGTTCCTGATTTGTGCCACATAAGCTGACAAACAGAAAGCAAAATAGATGGAAACCTCTGGAAATGTCTTTACCATGTGTGACCAGGATCCATCCTTTCTGCAAACTGTCACAGGGGATGAGACCTGGTGCTACCAGTTCAATCCAAAATCCAAGAGGCAATTGATGGACAGGGGTGGACTGACCATTCAGCCACTCGAGGGCCCCGGGCCACTAGGGGGCCCCATCAGGGTTACCAGCCTCAGTAAAACCAGGGACAGTATGTAAAAATCTGTGTTTTTTTTTTTACATCTGTCTCTGAAATATCCCTTACCGACATCCTTTTGGTCTAAAAATCCTGAGATTATAGCTGCCCCACCTCTCCAGTACCTTCTCAGCCAATAGAAATATGTCTGTGTATACTGTGTGTACATGTATGTGTATACTGTGTGTGTGTGTATACTATGTGGCCCCATAGTCTCTCATTTCCTGGGGGCCCCATAATCTCCTATTGGCCGGGAGCCCCATGAGTTGTCAGTCCACCCCTGTTGATGGAATGGCGTTCACTGGCTTACCTGCGACCCAAAAAGAGTCAATTAAATGTCATTAAAGACGCATGTTTTATGGCTGTGACCGCAATCCAAGAATGTGTGACAGTGATTCTGTGATTGATTCCTAAACAGGCCTTTGCTGACAGTTTCCAGAAGCTCTGTGAACATTGCCAAAAATATGTTGTGAAGGATGGGGATTATTTTGAAGGCCAATAAAGGTGTTTTGTTTGTTTTCTGATACCATTCACCAAACTGTTTATACGCGCCATATATATATATATATATATATATATATATATATATATATATATATATATATATATATATATATATATATATATATATATATATATATATATATATATATATATATATATATATATGGTCTCTGAAGTTTCCCTATGAACATCTAAATGATTCAGAGAAGAAAGATGTCTGATGAGACCAAAATTTAGTTCTTTGGCATTAACTTGGCTCGCCATGTTTGGAGGAAGCAAAATTCTGACTATGACCCTAAGCACACCATCCCTACAGTCAAGCACGGAGGTGGAAATATGATCATTTGGGGCTGTTTCTCTGCTAAAGGTACAGGCCGACTTTGCCACATTGAGGGACCAATGGACGGGGCCATGTATTGTATACTCTTGGATGAGAACCTTTATCCCTCAGCTAGAACACTGAAGATGGGTGGTAGATGGGTCTTCCAGCATGACAATGACCCAAAACATACCAAGGCAACAAAGAAGTGGCTCAAAAAGAAGCACATTAAGGTCATGGAGTGGCCCAGCCAGTCTCCAGACCTTAATCTTAGAAAATATATAGAGGGAGCTGAAACATCGAGTTGCCAAGCGACAGCCAAGAAATCTTAAGGATTTCGAAAAGATTTGTAAAGAAGAGTGGACCAAAATTCCTCCTGAGATCTGCGCTTGCCAACACTGCTTTCTGTGCCTAGTACTAAGTCATTTTTTGCTTGTGGATCAAATAAGTATTTTACTCACTGAACTGCAACTCAATTTATATCATTTGTATCATGCGTTTTTTCTGGATTTTTGGTTGATGAATGAATGAATGAATGAAATACTTGTATAGCGCACAATGCGAACTGAATCGCCTCTAGGCGCTGTGGCGAGCTTTGATCATCTGCTAAAAGAGGAAGGTCTTGAGTTTTTTCCTAAAAGCCAGGTCATTTTCTTCCAGGCGGATGTTGATTGGTAGAGCATTCCATACCTGAGGCCCTTGGACAGCGAATCTCCGATCACCCTTGGATTTATACCGGGCTTTGGGCACGAGGAGGAGGTTTTTGTTGGCTGATCGAAGACTGCGGTTTGGTGTGTAATGATTTATTTTCTCCATTAGGTATTGCGGAGCTTTTCTATGCACGCATTTGTGGGTGAGGCAAAGGGTCTTGAACGTGATCCGATTTTTTACGGTTAGCCAATGTAAGCTCCTCAGTGAAGGAGAGATGGATTCCCAGGGGTTTTTTCCTGTTATCAGCCTTGCCGCCGTGTTTTGGATCAGTTGTAATCGCGCAAGTCGATATTGTGGTAATCCTATGTAAAGCGAGTTTGCGTAGTCCAGTCGTGAATTAATGATTGTTCCAACTACCACTGCTTTGTCATTCTTTGGGATAAAAGGGATGAGTCTGCGAAGCATGCGCAGCAGATGGTGAGATTGACTGACTACAGATCCTATTTGCGCATCCATTGACACTTGTGCGTCTAAAATAACCCCAAGACTCTTCGCTTTGGTCTTTGGGGAGATAGTCTGCCCAAAGACGGTTGGTGGAGACCAGGAGGTTTTGGTTGCGGGCTTATGATTTAGGTGTAAGATAAGAAGCTCTGTCTTTGATTCGTTCAGCTGGAGGGAGTTGATGGTCATCCAGTCCTCTATTGATTTGAGGCAGTTTTCAAGTTGTTGTTGGTGATCTTTTTTTCCATTGATCCGGAAATAAAGTTGCGTGTCGTCAGCGTAAGAGTGGAAGCAGAGATCTGAGCATCTGATGATTTGAAGGAGTGGGCGAATGTAAATGTTGAAGAGAACGGGTGACAAAGGAGAGCCTTGAGGGACTCCGCAGGTGACGGCCCGAGTTTCGGAGAGGAATTTTCCTAGTTTCACTGTCTGTGACCGATTTCCTAGGAAGGACGCGAACCATTGGAGATCTATGTCTTGAACTCCGGCTACTTCTGTGAGGCGGACGAGTAGAGTATTGTGATCTACTGTATGAAACGCTGCACTTAGGTCTAGCAGTACAAGGAGACACGGCTCTCCGTCATCTGCTGCTTCGAGGGCGTCATCCCAAATCTTGAGGAGAGCTGTTTCTGTTCCATGACCCGGGGCGGAAGCCTGATTGCAGTGGGTCCAGGAGTTTGTGAGTATCCAGGTGAAGTTGTAGCTGATGTACTACAGCTTTCTCCATGATCTTAGAAATGGTGTTGAGGCTTGTAATTGGCCTACGGTTGTTTGGATCCTGAGGGTCCAGGTTTGGTTTCTTGAGTAGAGGTTTGACGATGCCTTGTTTGAGGATGCTGGGAACAATCCCTTCGTGGAATGATCGGTTTATGAGGTGGGTTATGGTTGGAGCCACGATGTCGGAGCATTCTTTCAGTAGTTTTGTGGGGATGATGTCAATAGGTGAGGTACTGTCACGCAGTTTATTAATGATGTTTTTTGCGGTGTCTACGGTAATTGGGGATAGTGAAAATTTGGGCGGTTGCGGTATGTTGGTGCAGACATCCTCTTTATGTATTTGCTGGCTGAGGTTGGATGTTTTCTTTTGACAAATTGTTTCCCTGATGGTTTTGACTTTATCGATGAAAAAATCCGACAGTTTGTCACAGTAATCCTGGGATTCGCTTTCTGGGGGTTCTAGGCACACCGGATTCATTGATTGATTAACCGGTTTAAACAGTTCCCGTGGTTGGTTTGCGGCCGTTGAGATTGTATATGAGAAGTGGTCCTTTTTGGCTTTCAAGATTGCTTTCCGATAATTCTCTGTGAGACCTTTGTAGTTAAAGTGGTTTTCCTCTGTGGGATTTCTTCTCCATGTTCTTTCCGCTCTTCTGCGTTCTTGCTTTAGTATGGAGAGGGAGCTATTAAACCATCCAGCATTTTTCTTCCTGATGAGTGCCCTGCGTTTTGGTGCTACCGAGTCTACTGATTGCAGTAATGCCTTGTTCAGGGAGTTGAGTGTTTCCTCCTTAGAGTGGTTTAAGGTTATTGTAGATATCTTTTTGGACAGAGTGGTTTTGAAGGCTTCGGAGTACAGTTTTTTATGCGATCTGGTCCAGTGCGTTGTTACAGGTTTCCGTTTTGTGTTGGTGATGTTGGTAGCGATTTTGAATTTGATGGCGTGGTGATCCGTCCATGGCAGAGTTATGTTGTCGAGTATGTTGACGTCGATGTTCTGTTTGAAAATGAGGTCCAGGGTGTGTCCTGACCCATGCGTGGGAGTCTTTATCAGTTACTGTAGACCCAGTTCTTCTAGTTGATTGATGCAGGCAGTCGCGATGGGGTCTTTAGGCTCGTTTGCCCAAAGGTTGAAATCTCTGAGTGCCAGGAAATTTTTGAATTTTAGGGTGTGCATTGCAAAGGATTCCGTGAGGGGTGGAAGAAGATTGGACTTTGGTCCCGGTGGTCTGATACTCTGTCTCTATCGTTTAAAATACACCTATGATAAAAATGATAGACCCTTTGTTTCTTTGTAAGTGGGCAAATTTACAAAATCTGCAGGGGTTTAAATAAATATTTTCTCCACTGTACAACTGAATTGGCAGAAAGCTGTCACATTTTGCAATGTTGTGTTACTGCTGCTAAATATATCACTTCCCGCTGTAGTCTGAGGTTTGGTTTGGTGGGTGAACAAACCCCCCACCATTTAATTTGTCAATTTCCTGATAGCAGAATATGCAGGATTAATGCAGAAATCTTGTTTAGTGCAAATCCAAAACTTATTCCTTTGTACCACATTTTCTTTCACAATATTTTTATTGAATAAAAAGCAAACTTACAAAACAGTGAACAGGCGCCAAGGCCAACGACTGAGAGTAGTTTGAGAAAGAAAACATGTATACCACAGACAAATAGGCCTCTTATATAGTATAAGGTAACCAGATGAAGGTGCCTTAGTACCAATATGGTCCATTAGGGTAACAATGATCTCGACGATCAAAGCCTAGAATGAGCTACACATAAACAAACAATGTTTCTAATGCCGTGTACACACGATCAGACTATCCGGTGGACTTAGTCTGGCGGACAAATCGCCTTAAAGTTCGCTGGACTGTCCGAACGAGTGGACCTGCCCACACACGGGACTACATCCGCCGGATTATCCGCCGTACTTTTGAAATTAACGGACTTGCCCACACACATGGAGGAAAGTCCGTTCATTTTGAGCGCGGCTCCAGGTAGCCGGGACTAGCGAAGGAAGCGTTGCTGGCCCCGTCACCTGGTATGGACTTAAAGGGGAAGCCCTACGCTGAAAAAACTGCGTGGGGGTCCCCCCCCCCAGGTCCATATCAGACTCTTATCCGAGCACGCTACCCGGCCGGTCAGGAAAGGGGGTGGGGACGAGCGAGTGCCCCCCCTCCTGAGCCGTACCAGGCTGCGTCCCCTCAATATGGGGGGTGCTTTGGGGAAGGGGGGGCGGGTGGCCCTCCCACCCCAAAGCACCTTGTCCCCATGTTGATGAGGACAAGGGCCTCTTCCCGACAACCCTGGCCATTGGTTGTCGGGGTCTGCGGGCAGGGGGCTTATCCGAATCCGGGAGCCCCCTTTAATAAGGGGGCCCCTGGATACCGGCCCCCCACCCTATGTGAATGAGTATGGGGTACAATGTACCCCTACCCATTCACCTGTGAAAAAAATGTAAATAAAACACAACACACAAGGGTTAAAAATAGTTTATTGCACAGCTCCGGGGGTCTTCTCGCCAGACTCTGCCACTATCTTCTGCTCTTTTGCTAGCTCTTTTACTAGCGGAGGAGCCCGGCTTTCTTCTTCGCCGCCATCCGGGGGTCTTCTTCCGACTTCGAGGGTCTTGTCCCCCTCTTCGGGGGACTTGAGTCCGCCAGACTTTTCCACTGGATTGTTTGATTGTGTGTACGCGGCATTAGATTAACATGTATAATACTCTAAGCAGCACCTGAGATTGACCCATGTTAATATATGAAAATGAAGAGAAGGAGAAAAAAAAAGAAAAAAATAGGAAACTATCACATAGACCTCCAGATGTACAAGAGGGCAGTACCCCCACCTGTAACACGTACATTTTCAATAGGTCTGGGGGAGAATAATGGTTGTGGTGGACAGCGCGGGGGATGGCATATTCACAAAGTATGTCCTCAGCCCCCTTCACACCACAACCCCCCTTACAGCACAGTCCCCCTTTATATCAGTGACAGTTCCCCCTTTAAAGCAATCCCACAGTGTCCCCTTCACATCACAGCCCCCCTTTACATTAATGTATTGGGGGAAAAAGAGAGAAGTGGGACTTTTGATGAAGCACACGGTAACAAATGGAACGAATTGGTGAAAAAATGTATTTATTAGTTCGTAATATAAAATCTAAACACATATTTTTTATAATAATAATAGCATTACATCATTCACAATCCAATAAAACATTATATATGCACATACACATATGCAGTTAGTATCCCGTGCAACCTGTTAAATTGACTGTTTTCTGTCAATATGAATAAAGGAAATTGGGTATGATGTTAAAAAATTACATAAAAAATAAACATATTAAATAAGCAAAATATAATGAAAATTCTTGTCAACCCATGATTGATGTAAGATACGGTAGTTGATAGCTCAACGTGTTTCATTGATAAATGAAGAGTATACATAACTAAATATTCTGACAAAAAAAATATAGGGTGGGAGACCCCCCCCCCCCCCGACTATGTTTAACTTACTGAAATATCTGTGTGTTGATGGTGCAGAATTGAGGACTGTGAGCCAACCGAGAACATAATTTATGGGAACCGTGAAGGTGTGCATGATGACAACCAAAATAAAACAGCATCCAAAGTGGGTGTGTGTCCATGGAGTGATCCTAGTGTATGATCGGGATAAGGACCCCATATTGAGATCTGTGTGAAAAAAGGTATGCATGAATGGAATATTGTAGGGGAAAAATGTAAACTATGTGCATAGGTGGGGAAAAAAGAAGAAGAGGTTAAAAAAAAAAAGAAAAAAAAGGGAGAAAATGAATAAGGGAATGAAAAGTAGTGAAGAAAACAGCACCAGCAAAAGAAGAGTAACTTGAAAGAGAAAGGAAAATTAAATAAAAAGAAAATAAAAATGAATAAAGACAACCTGAAAAGTTACTTGTATATGTCAATGATACCTATTACTGCAGAGTGTAGTCCAAAGTTGAGTGTAGTATCCAATGTGAGAAGGAAAGATCCTGTGTGCCTGACCCAGATGAGGATGATGCCTATATAGGGGTGCCGCCATGAACGTCATGTAGGCATGCTAAGGCCCCTTTTACACTGGGGTGGTTTTTAGGCACTACAGCACTAAAAATAGCACCTGTGTAGCGCCTGAAAAAAACGGCCCTTTCACTCCAGTGTGAAAGCCCGAGGGGCTTTCACATTGGAGCGGTGCACTAGCAGGATGGTGAAAAAAGTCCTGCTAGCCGCATCTTTGGAGCGGTGAAAGGAGCAGTATTAACCGCTCCTACCCATTGAAATCAATGGGACAGCGCGACGGTTTAAACCCTTTTTCGGCCGCTAGCGGGGGTTAAAACCACCCCGCTAGCGGCCGCAGACCACCGCTAAAACGACGGTAAAGCGCCGCTAAAAATAGCGGCGCTTTGCCGCCGATGGCCGCACCGCCCTAGTGTGAAAGGGGCCTAAATGAGAGGGAGGTGCCATCACCTGGGCGGCTTGATCGCCCGGTGATTGGCGCCAAACCAAACTCCCCAATATGCAGATGTAAATCACTCTGCCGGCGTTGCAGTGCCACGAGGACGCCACACTCCCAGCGTGTGAGGCATGACATTGACGCGTAGTGATAATGCACCCGCCCACCCCGCATCATGGGAGGCAGAGAGATGGAGGGAGTCCACAGTGCGCCTCACAGCTCCTGGACTCGATGCAAAACCCAGATGGCTCAACAAAAGCAAACACACAACTATAAAAACATACATACTGATTGATGATAGGATAACTAAGGATATAAAGGGGTAGATGGCAAGTATGCTGTTCTATATCATAAACCTATTAAATCTGGAAAAAAGGGAAAATGGACTATGAAAGGGATCATAACGCCAACTAGAACAGATATGTATTGCTCACAATAATATGAAGTTAACCATTACTGTGTGCTTCCATCCCTAATTATTTACTACAAAGGGAATGGTTTTGGGGGACTTTAAATGAGGCAATGGCCTGACGGTCCAATGTCTCCATCCCTATTAGGGATGAGCTTGGTGTTCGACTCGAACGCATGTTCGACTCGAACATCGGCAATTCGTCTGTTCGGCAAATTTAGAACTTTGTAGACCGTTCGCACCAAATTCATGTGGTACAAATGGCCCACAATGCACCACGCCAACGCATTGCATTGCTGGCTCATGATTGGCCAAGCATGCACTGTGACCCTGCATGCTTGGCCAATCACAGCGCCGGCAGCGAGGAGAGCCATACTTGGCCACGGGCAGGATGCCTGTGGCCAATTATAGCTCGGGGGGGTTTAGTACACGCCCCACACTATATAAGGCCTTGTGTAGTGTGTTCCGGCGTGAGGGAAAGAGCAAGATAGGCAGGGACAGTGTATACACCTGTATCTACCCTTTTTTGCTGGTGTTCTCTAATACAGGCATCTGCAGGAGTTAGTGGGTGTTGTGTGCCTCCAGCACAGTATGCACCTGTATCTACCCTTTTATGCTGGTGTTCTCTAATACAGGCATCTGCAGGAGTTAGTGGGTGTTGTGTGCCTCCAGCACAGCACAGTATACAGTATACACCTGAAGATACCCCTTATTGCTGGTGTTTGTCTGTTGCATAACTTGCATATTAGCCTTTAAAATTAGCACTTTTGATTTCGAACGTTCGAGTCCCATAGACTTTAATAGTGTTCTAAAGTTCGTACAAATTTTTGGTCTGTTCGAAGGTTTTGGTGCGAACCGAACCGGGGGGTGATTGGCTCATCCCTAATCTCTATCAATATTGGGGGGAAAAGCGAGAAGTGGGACTTTATATGAAGCACACGGTAGCAAAATGAAACAAACTGGTGAAAAAATGTATTTATTATTTCGTAATATAAAATTTAAGCACATTTTTTTATCATAATAGTAGCATTACATCATTCACAATTCAATAAAAGAGCCTCCTTTCACTTTTCCCCAACTGCACTCTTTATCCCACCTATGCACATAGTTTACATTTTTCCCCTTACAATATTCCATTCATACATACCTTTTTTCACACAGATCCCAATATGGGATCCTTATCCCAATCACACATTAGGATCACTCCATGGACAGACACCAACATTGGATGCTGTTCTGTTTTGGTTGTTGTCATCGTGCACCTCCTCCACAGTTCCTGGAAATGATGTCCTCGGTTGGTTCCAAATCCCCAATTCCGCACCATCAACACACAGATATTTCAGTAAGTTAAACATAGTCGGGGATCCCTCACCCTATATATTTTTATACTTTTTTTGTCATATTATTTAGTTATGTATACTCTTCATTTATAGATGTCTATGATAGATGTATTGCTCCTGAAGAGTGACCAAAAGCCACGAAACACGTTGAGATATCAACTACCGTATCTTACATCAATCATGGGTTGACAAGAATTTTCATGATATTTTTCTTATTTAATATATGTTTATTTTTTATGTAATTTTTTGACATCATACCCAATTTCCTTTATTCATATTGACAGAAATCAGTAAATTTAACAGGCTGCATAGGTACTAACTGCATATGTCAGGCCACTGCCTCATGTAAACTCCCAAAAAACCCTTCCCTTTGTAGTTTACATTATTGTAACAGGGACTACCCTGTAAACAGGGCACTCCTGCCCTCTGCCCTGCTGAGAGAATGACATTGTCACCCGGGTGGGCAGAGGAGCCAGGAAAGGACACAGGCATGGCCGCACAGCAGGAAATGAGCGGTGACCATGTTCTTTGTTAGCTCTATGTGGCCCAGTCATCAACAGGCCATGGACCGGCCCCCGGTCTCCGGCCTGGGGGTTTGGGGACCCCTGCATTACATAATTTCCACCTTTGTACCTCTCAACCTCAGAGTTGCGCTTTTTCTTTTTTTTTTTTCTTTTTTTTTTTGCCTTTCCTTTAATCTTTGTGTACTCCAGATCATTCTGTTGCATTCTCCATGAAATGTAAAAATCCAGCACTGATCTGTACAGACCTGAGAGCTCATAAGATTTTACCGACTATCAGGTGACTTAATGCCATTATATACCAAAAATGTAAATATCATTATGTAAAGACTCTTTATAATGTTCAACTAAAAAAAGCATACACAATTATCTTTTCATTCCATGGGCTCATGGAATCAGAAGTGTGCTATGATGTCATCGTGTCTGCTACAAATACACCTATGCTGATACCAATCAACCACACACACATCCTTTTCTGTGATATACTACTATACAGCACATATTCATTTCCTGTGCAACTGCTAGCAAAGCAATTTGGAATCGAAGAGGAATTTGACTCATCACAGGAAGCCAGAATACAGTACTGATCAGATTCACATAGTACATTTCCATCCATCTTTATAAATTCACTTGCTGAAAGCATTCACAGAAGGCTCCGGAGTTACCAGAACATCAAGATATCTTTTTAAAGTACCTTTCACTGGAATAATAAATATAAAAAGTTTATTTTAATCAGGTTTTCGATTTATGGAATTCTCAAAGCCAAACAATTTTTTGGACGTTAGACCGCTTTCACAATGAGGCAGTTTTCAAAGTGCCTGAATACTGCCTCTCATGCTGCCCGAATGTGAAAGCCCGAGTGCTATCCCACTGGGGCGGTGCCCTTGCAGGACCTTAGAAAAAGCCCTGCAAGCAGCATCTTTGGGGCGTTTTAGGAGCACTCCAAAAATGTCCTTCCCATTGAAATGAATGGGCATCTCTTCGGAAAAGCCAAAACACTGGTGCATTTAACACCTCCTTCAGACGCTAGCGGGGGGTTAAAGTGCGCCGCTAGCAGCCGAAAAGTGCCACTTAAACAGAGCTAAAATGAGGGGCGGTTTATCGCTAACACTCGGGCAGTCCCAGTGTGAAAGTAATCTTACTAATGGTAGAGATTCATTTTATGACCAAAGGTATGTGGACTCCTCCAAACCTCAAACAACCTCTAAATTACTGAGTTCAGGTGTTTCCAGTGAAAGGTACTAATATTGCAGATTACAAAGACATTTTAGGCAATTAATCTCTGACCTCCAGCATGTCTGTGTCCTGAGCACAAAGTCAACTGCATACCGATATGGTTTAACTGGTTTGGTGTGGAGGAACTTGTGTGGCCTGCACACAACCCTGACCTCAACCCTCAAATTTTTGGGGGATGTTTTGAATGCCAGTTATTCAGTAATAGTACCTGACCTCACAACTGTTTTTGCCTTAATGGGCACAGATTCCCATGTGGCATACCCTCCAAAAATAGTAATGAGTAAATCTTATGAAGTTTGATTTTCAGACAGTTTCTTTAGAACTCAAAATCTTCCCCAGAACCACATTGAAATATAGTGATACAAAAGTCTTGTTTCTTTTCTTTCTTTAAAATAACAAACATGTCATGCTTACCTGCTCTGTCAAATGGTTTTGCACAGAGCAGCCCCGATCCTCCTCTTCTCGGGTTCCTCATCGGTGCTCCTAGCCCCTCCCTCCTGTCGAGGTCCCCCACAGCAAGCAGCTTGCTTTGGGGGCACCCAAGCCGAACCACAGCTCCTTGTGTCCATTCAGACACAGAGCTGCGGTTTGGCCCCACCCTCCCTCTCTCTCCTGATTGGCTAACTGACTTTGATTGACAGCAGCAGAAGCCAATGGCACAGCCAATCACTTGGGAGCGTCCCGGACAGTTGAGGCATTCATGCACATCGCTGGATAGAGTTGGGGCTCAGGTAAGTATTAGGGGGGCTGCTACACACAAATTTTTTTTATCTCAATGTGTAGAATGCATTAAACCCTTCCCGACCAGCCGCCACAGTTGTACTGCAGCAGGTTGGCCCCCCTGGGCGAACAGACGTAACTCTACGCCGGTTCGCTTTTTGACTACTAGGGGGCGCATGCCCAGCAGTCGCTCCACACAGAGACAGAACAGAGATCTGTCAATGTAAACAACAGATCTCTGTGCTGTCACGGGTGAGGAGAGCGATCTGTTACTAAGCATGAACAATGATCTGTCTCCTCCCCCAGTTAGTCCCCTCCCCCCACAGTTAGAATCACTCCCTAGGGAATACAGTTAACCCCTTTATAGTCCCCTATTGGTAACCCCTCCCTGCCAGTGACATTTCCACAGTAATCAGTGCATTTTTATAGCACTGATTGCTGTATAAATGCCAATGGTCCCAAAAATGTGTCAAAAGTGTCCGATGTGTCCTCCATAATGTCGTAGTCCCGATAAAAATCGCAGATCACCGACATTACTAGTAAAAAAAAAAAAATATTAAAAATGCCATAATTCTTTCCCCTATTTTGTAGATGCTATAACTTTTCCGCAAACCAATCAATATATGCTTATTGCAATTTTTATTACCAAAAATATGTAGAAGCATACATATCGGCCTAAAATGAGGAAAAAAAATTGCCTTTTAAAAAAAAAAAAATGGGGATATTTATTTAAGCAAAAAGTACAAAATATTGTGTTTTTTTTCAAAATTGTCACTCTTTTTTTGTTTATAGCGCAAAAAATAAAAAGCGCAGAGATGATAAAATACCACCAAAAGAAAGCTCTATTTGTGGGAAAAAAAGTGTCAGTTAAAGCAACGCAGTGCAGTATCGCAAAAAATTGCCTGGTCATTGAGCAGCCAAATCTTCCGGGGGTTAAATTGCTTAAGATAAAAAATCTGCTGTCTTTACAACCACTTTAAGCCCTACCCAAGCAGTGTCATTAGTACAGTGACAGTGTATATTATTAGCACTGATCATAGTATTAGTGTCACTGGTGATGTCAGTGGCAGTTAGCCAGTTAAACCCCCCCCCCCCCCCCCCCCGCGTCAGATGGCAGACTGATGTGACCGTTACACTATCACAGTCCTATTATAAGTCACTGATCACCAACGTTAGAAGTATAACAAATAAATAAATAAAAATTCCAATATATATATACCATAGTTTGTACATGCTATAACTTTCAAGAAAACCAAACAATATACATTTATTGGGATTTTGTTTTACAAAAGACATGTAGCAGAATACATTTTGTACAAACATTTTTTGAAGAAAAATGTTTTTTTTTCATTGGACATGTTTTATAGCAGAAATTAAAAATTATAATTATTTTTTTTAAATGTTCGTTTTTGTGTGAGAAAAATGATATCAATTTTGTTTGGGTACAGCATTGCAAGACCACGCAATTGTCAATTAAAGTAGCGCAGTGCCGAATAGCAAAAAATGCTCTGGTCATAAAGGGGGTAAAACCTTCCAGAGCTCAATTGATTAAATTACAGCTTCTGAAGATGTTTTAGAGCTGTAGATGGTTTTATGAAACAGCATGATTTTCATGGACAGCCTAAGGCCGCGTACACACGGGCGGACTGTATGGCCTACTTAGTCCGTCATACAATCCGACGGACAGTCCGTCATACTTTCGAATGAACGGACTTGACCACACACGGATGCACAAACAGTCCGTCGAAAGCTTGCGCGATGACGTGTACAGCACGTACGACGGGACTAGAAATAGGAAGTCCAAGACACAGCAAAGCAACCTTCCGCCGTGTAAATCCTTTCTGAGCATGCGCCATTCTTAGTCCGTCGAACTAGCCTACTCACGAGCGGATTGTCCGCTGAAACCAAAGTATGACGGACAGAATTACGGAAATTCCGAAAGACTTAGTACGCCAGACTGCACGATGAAAAAGTCAGCTGAAGCCCACACATGAGCGGGCTGTCCGCTGAAATGTGTTTCGGCGGACTAAGTAGGCCATACAGTCCGCCCTTGTGTACGCGGCCTTAGGCCGCGTACACACGGGCGGATTGTCTGCCCAACTAAGTTCGTCAGACAATCCGACAGACAGTCCGTTCAACTTTTGAATGAACGGACTTGACCACACACGATGAACAGACAGTCCGCTGAAAGCTTGCGCGATGACGTGTACAGCACGTACGACGGGACTAGAAATACGACGTCCAATACACTGCAATGCAACCTTCGGCGTGTAAATCCTTTCTGAGCATGCGCCATACTTAGTCCGTCCAACTTGCCTACTCACGAGCGGACTGTCCACTGAAACCAAGTTTGGATGGACAAAATTACGGAAATTCCGAAAGACTAAGTCCGTCAGACTGTCCGCTGAAAAAGTCTGCTGAAGCCCACACACGAGCGGATTGTCCGCTGAAACACGGTTCAGCGGACTAAGTTGGGCAGACAATCCGCCCGTGTGTACGCGGCCTTAGAGACAGTTTACAATGGCAGCACATATTTTACTGTGGAAAATATATTTTCTTCTTTTGAAAGTATCTTAAGTACTGCAGCTCCTAAATCTGATTTATTCCAACTAGATACAAAATATTGTTTCAGTTGATTTTATCAGTTACATGTAATGTAACTGAGGACAGCATTGTACTTCAACTACTCATCTCACCCATGTATAATGCCCGCTTCTTGGGAGGGTTGCATTGTTCTTCAACTACTCATCTCACCCATGTATAATGCCCGCTTCTTGGGAGGGTTGCAATTGTTCTTCAACTACTCATCCCACCCGTGTATAATGCCTGCTTCTTGGGAGGGTTGCATTGTTCTTCAACTACTCATCCCACCCATGTATAATGCCCGCTTCTTGGGAGGGTTGCATTGTTCTTCAATTACTCATCCCACCCATGTATAATGCCCGCTTCTTGAGAGGGTTGCATTGTTCTTCAACTACTCATCCCACCCATGTATAATGCCTGCTTCTTGGGAGGGTTGCATTGTTCTTCAACTACTCATCCCACCCATGTATAATGCCCGCTTCTTGGGAGGGTTGCATTGTTCTTCAATTACTCATCCCACCCATGTATAATGCCCACTTCTTGGGAGGGTTGCATTGTTCTTCAACTACTCATCCCACCCATGTATAATGCCTGCTTCTTGGGAGGGTTGCATTGTTCTTCAACTACTCATCCCACCCATGTATAATGCCCGCTTCTTGGGAGGGTGCATTGTTCTTCAACTACTCATCCCATCCATGTATAATGCGCGCTTCTTGGGGGGGTTGAAAAGTCCCCTGTGAAGAATGGTTGCCTTCTTCCTCCCCCCCTCCAGAGTCTAGCCCCCAACCCTCTTCTTTTTGGCCCCATCTAGATGCATGTAGAAGCTAATGTTATCTCCTCCTAACTGTGGTAGGTCTGCACAGATCAGCAGTGTGTTTTTTCTGCTGACTACAGTACCTGTGTGATCAGCAGCTTCTATCCGCAAGCGGACAAGCGAATGTTTTGCTATGGGGTTTATTTTCTTTTAAACCAACAATGGACTCAGTACATACTAACAACTTTTCCTTTTCAAATGGCTCAGGAACATTACCAGTTTATAGATATCTAAGATATTTTTTTTATATGATAACTATAGTGGTTAAAAAGAACTGTACCGTAACTTCTATTAACCATTTCTGACCCTGCCTATAGTCAAATGACGGCTGGGCAGGACCGCTCTTGATCCGGGTGGATGTCAGGCAGGCCGCGCTGCTGTGCAATCTGTCACCCGCTGTTTTCAGCAGACACAGTGGATGACAGAGCATTGTACCAGCCCGCTAGCGGTACCATGTGATTGCTGTGACCAAACACAGCAGATCACATGACAATTGTACACATTGGATGACTTCCTTTCTTGCCATTCATTGTGTACTATTGTGCTTATCTCTGTGATTGGTCACAGTGATCACATGGTACACACAGGGCCAATCAAAGCCTATCTGTGCCATGTGATTAGCTGTGGCCAATCACAGCTAATCAAAATAGTAAACACTGAATGAATCGATTTCATTCAGTAAAAATAGTTTTTTATAAAAGTGATATTGCCATCATAGTGTGCAAAAAGTAGTACGCTGTTACTATGGTAAAACTGTATTGCTTTGGTCACAGTATACTTAAAAAAATTTGCAAAAAGAAAAAATATATTTGAAAAATGTAAGAAAAATTATTAAAAATGTTTCTTTTATTATTTTTTTTTTTTTTTACATACTGTCATCAGTCAATGTCCCTAATCACTGCTCAACCAGTTATATAATGATACTGTACTGCACAGGTGACAGTAGGTGAAAAAAATAAAAGTAAAAATTGTGAAAAACTGTTTATTTAAATTTCTTCATTTTCCAATAAAAGTGGCAAAAAAATACAAATTCAAAAAACTCATCAGGACTTACTAAATACCTTAGATTGTCTACTTTCCAAAAAAAGGTCATGTGGGATATTTGTACAGTTCTAACATTTTCGGGCCTCAAGATATGAGATAGGCTTTCAGTACATCAGGATTAATCAATTTTCAGATATACAGTTTATACACCAGAGTTTGTGAACTTTATAACTTTCCTACAGACTAAATAATATACACTGATGTGGGTTATTTTCACTAGGAAATGTAGCAGAAAACATTTTGGCCTACATTTATGAAGAAAATAAAAATCCCAGTGGTGATTAAATACCACCAAAAGAAAGTATTTGTGTGAAAAAAATTATAAAAATGTCATATGGGTACAGTGTTGCATGACCGCGCAATTGTCATTCAAAGTGTGACAGTGCTGAAAGCTGAAAATTGGCCTGGACAGGAAGGTGGTGAAAGTCCTTGGTATTGAAGTATTTAATAGTGCTTTTTTGGGGGGGTTATTTCATCAATAAAAGCAATTACATACAAGAACACCAGTTGGGGTGCCCACAATTAGCTACGAGTAGGCAGCCCCATTGAAAGCAATGGGAGGCTGCTGGCACTCACCCCTGAGCCGGCCATCCCTGCCCCTTCCACAGCCCAGCGCTCCGGTGGGAGAGGAGGGAGAAGAACACAGAGCTGCTGACCGACAGCCACCAGCTCTGTGCTCGGGGAGCTGTGAGAACCAAGTGAGTGGTGTAGAGGCATCAGGAGACAGATGCAGCATCAGATTAATGCTGCATCCACCTATGTAAATATATATCTGCAATGACCTTGATTCCCATACTTCTTTTTTAAGCTTCCCAGGTTTGTAATAGATCTTGTATTTGAATCGGGAGAGGTTGGTAACCCACCTCTGCTTCAGCTCCCCTAGCTTTGCTGCAGCCAAGTAGGCCAGTGGGTTATCTGTGAAGACCTTTATCTCCACTACGGTGAGGTATTTGGCCAGGGCCAGTAACTCCAGTTTAAAGGAGCTGTAGTTGTGAGGGTTCTTCTCAGTGGTCCGTAAACTGCAGCTGGTTTTGGCAATCACCCTTCCACAACCATCCTGATGGGGCATTACTTATAGGTCTGCTAAAGTGGCATGGTTGGGGAGAGTAATCTGGGTGGTCTTTAGGACTTTCCCCTTTGTGAACCTTACACAAACTGCATGCAGCCAACCATTCCCTGGGGGCTACTGGGTCTTTGCGGGGTTCTGCTATCATGGTGGCCCCTAGCAGCCTCTTCTGGGCTCCCATGGAGAGGGACCAGACCACCTCATGGAGGAGTGACAGTAGTATCTTCTGTTTAGGGGGTGTACAGACAACCCCAACTTGCTCAAGCTGTTTCCTGGCTGCCCTCCGTTCAGCTTCACAAACTCGGATGATATTGAGCCATATCGATGTCAGACCACAGCCCTGTGTCTGCCAGCCGTAACGTTCAAAATTGGCCAGCGAGTGGGGAAATTCCAAGTCCTTTAACAAGTTCAATTCCAGAACAATGGGCACTGAAGAGCTGACTCACTCCTAACAGATCCACCATTTGGTAATCAATGTGGATCTTCACCCAGGTGATGCCTTCCACCAGGATGGGCAAGTTAATGGCTGCCTTAAGGAATAGCCAGGAGAGGTTCAGTTGGTCTTGCGTCTCAAATCGATGGATTAGACATCATACTCCATGATTGTGACTTCTGTGTCCATTAAGCATGGGGCCTCCAGTCCATTGACAAGGTGGGACAGTGGGCTTGAGGCAAGCAATGGACTGTAGTTGGCTAGGACCTTGTCTGGCTGGTCCTGGGAGTTGTTCTTCTGCCTCAGGAGTCACTAGTTTAATGGTTGCCTTCGTGTGCTTTTCATTTCAGTCCTGCCACAGTTCTTGCTCCCATGCCAGTAGCAGACACACTGCCAGCATTTACAGGCGTTCTTCCTCTGGGTCCCTCCAAAGCGAGTTCTCGCCCTTAGGGGAAGGAGCCAAATCCCATTAAAGTGTAGACACCTGTTACTTTAGGGAGGCCACATCTAAGATGAGTTCCTTTAATGTTTACTGTATGGCAGACAGCGGTGAAGGGGCCAGAGCCTCTTCCAACAGATGTTACGGTATCATACTTTTTGGTCACGGTTATCGTTACCTCCACGTCCTCCTCTTCCCACACAACCACATCCACCACAGTGTCATGAGAATAAATGGCAGGTTGTGCTCTAATTCGCTCCTGCTGAGTCCTCTTGACTGGGCCTGCTCTCAGTTTTGCCACAAATGAACCCCTCAGAATGTGGCCTGAATCCATGATTTATGCACAACTACATGCATCCTTCTTTTCCAGTCGTTTCCAGAGGTGCTGGAGGGCCATTGCAAACTTTATGAGACTCTTGTCCTTCTGTTGTCTCTGGAGAAGGAATTTGCGCCTCAACTCTGGGACCATCGCATTTTCTCTAAACAGGCCCTCCAGGTGTTTCACCAGTTGCTCCAGTGTAGTCTGGTCCTCTTCTGGCAGAGCCATGACCGCTTGTCGGGCATCATCCTCCAAGGAAATAAAGCTAGCTCTGCAGGTGGGAACCTGGTATGGGCATGCAGCACTCTCAAGTCTCTCCTACCATTCTTCCAGTGGCATATTGGAGCTAATAATTTTAGGCCAGAGCTGATCCTAATGGTGCCATGATGGAGCCTGCTTCCACATCTACTGTAAGAAGTGACATATTCTACCGACTGCCACTAAGTGTGGATGGGTGCAGCGTGGTGTGGCAGCAATAACACACACAGTCCAGGTGCAAATAATGGAAGTTGTATTGAAGAAAAGGCAAAACAGTTCACAACAGCTCGGTAGAAGGAGGCCCAACCGGGAACACTCATGAATGCCAACAACATGTTCTGTTTCTGATTTACCAAGGTTGTGGTATAATTTGTTAGTAGCATTCAATTAGGCTTGTTCTGTAGTGTTGAATATATTTTACCTTTCATCCAAGTGGCGTTTTCAGTTTTTTGAATATCAGGAACATACCCCAGCGTTTATAGCCACACAGAGATAGTCTCTATATTCCAGTCACCATGGAATAGTAGTGTGAATGTGGTTCCTACGCAGGTGCTAATTGAGTAACATTGCTGAAGATTTGAACTCTTGTCAAATTTTAAAGGTAAAAATGTTAAAGTGGAGCTGAACTCAAAAAGAGAAGATTTGCTATGTTATAAGGAACATCTAGAAATGTTAACTGTGCCTAAGAGGTACCTAGAAAATGCCCATTTTCCTTTAAATTCTTTCTGCAACCCTGTACCTAAAGCCTCATAGCTGGATATCTGCAATGTGAAATATAAGGCACTGTTGCCTTTGACTGCTAGTTTCAGGAGATTTGAAGTGAGAGCTGACAATGTCATTACTGTGCTACTCTTGCTTGAGGCTCTGACATGAGGATGTAAAGAAGTTAGTCAGAGTGTTCCAATGCCAGAGAACCGCCGTCCAGTGTCGGACCCCAGATGGCGGCTCTCTGGTTTTGGAACACTCTGGGTCTGACTTACCACTGTGCCAGCAACTAGTGGCTTGACATGCTGTGAACCTATATCATTTGTGAGTGTGTATTTTATCAATTTGTAATAAAGTTCCTATTGTATAATACACTAGGCCAGTGCACCCTCTTTTGTTTGTGTTTTTACAGTTGGACGCTTGGACCAGCCCAATCATCAGAGGGCAGCAAGGTCTGATTTATCCTCGGGTGGTGCCTTGGGAATACAATGAGGGTTTGTCCCTAGTCCTTCATACTCATGTGTAGGGGGGGGGGGGGGGGGTTACTTTGTACTTATGAGGATGCAAAGCCCTGCCTCTACCAAGATGAACACCTCCACACAGAGGCACAAAATAGGACAAGGCATGGAAAGTTGATTTTGAGGAAAAGATCAGCTGCAATCTTTTTTACATTTCTACACTGACATTGGGAATTGGGTCAGAATTTAACATGTGCAGTATGAATCCAGTGGGAAGAGGTTGGCAGCATGGTGGTTTGCACAAATCTGCCGAAGCCATGTGGTGCTATGGTATCAGCATGGATCAGAATCTCTAAAAGACATTTCCAAAACCTTGAATCTACCCTAAGAAGAATTCAAGCTATTATGAAGGTAAAAGGGACTAATGTCCAGTGCTATATAGGTATACATGAAATGGGTCTCTAACTATGGATGCTATGATTACAAAATCTGGCTAATTCATCATGCAAGTCTTTTCGAGCAGCAGTATTCTACCACTACAGTCGACCTCTTTCCGGAACACCTCATACATAAGCCACATCAATATGAGAATGAATTGAAAGGTCCCTGAACAGCACCTAGGTGCTGAGTCTCTTGCCCACCTTAGTTGAAAGAAACCATAGCCTTTTTTAAGACATATATATATGTCAATGTGGTCAGATTAATGTAAATGTCAAATATCAATGTTATGCATACAACAACATGCCCCAGGAGGACGTAAGGTATTATGAAACATGTCGGGCTGTTTTTTTTATTTATTTATTTTTTCTTGTCTTACTTATGGTATTTGTTGTAATCTGGCCATAATGGTTCATACCTCTGGTCTTCTGTATTTTTAACTAAATAAATTTGCTGATTGTTTAACGGTACGTTCACGATCGGAGCCCGTCTTTTTTCCCCCTTTCGCTTGTGGCTGGACGGCCCGAGTGCCTTATGTTTTACCACAGGTTTGCATATTGAGGAACCTCTGCGCATGTCTGTCCATCAGAGAGCTCTCCAAACTCCGGAAATTAGTAGCGATTGGATGGCCATCCTGTCCATCTTCCTAATGTAAACTGAGAGGGAGGAAGGCTAATTGGCTGGTTCCGGAAACCATCGGCCTGTGTCTGAAATCCTCGGAAGGTTTACACGTGTTGACGCCCCCAGCGGTGTATGAGAGCGGAACGTGCACCTGTGATCCCTGCAGAGGGTTGGTTTCTGCCAGCGCTAACGACTCCGTCTGTTTGGAGTCCATCCATTGCGGTAAGAGTCCAACTTTTTCCGTTCAAGAAGCGATATTGGCAAAATTTGGAAGTTTCATCAAGCTTCTAAGAAAGACTGATTTCTTATTTTTCTGCATTTTTTGGGGACTAGAATCATAACTATAGTCTCTTGCTTGTGAGGACTTTGAGATTGAATATGTACCTTAGGGTATCCTACATGGTGTATTTTTGATTTTGGATTCATGCTTCATACACGATTCGTATTGGAATTTATTTTTATAAATTACATTATAGATTTCACATATATTTAGCGCAACTTTACACATCATTTTTTGATTTGGTCCATAATGATATTAGATGGTTTTTAGTTGCAGCTTTTGGGTTTATCCTAGCGCGATATTCTTGTGTTTTTTGTTTATGCATACAACAAATCAAATATAATTTCTGAAGAACAGAACATGCACACTATAATCATGAAGTATAATTTCCTGTTCCGCACTGGAACCCCTGCAAAGATCCCATCAGCTTCGAGGGTCATAGCTTGGTGACCTGGCATCACAAAGACCCAATATGGGAGGTAGGTAGCTGATGTCCTACACCACCACTGGTCAAATTTTGGGGCTCCTATCATCTATGGTTCCAGAGTTACAGGGCTCCTTGCGCATCCTGTCAGAAGCTGCATACATAGCGGCCAGTTTAAATACAAGCTGGCACATTCTTTGCAGCAGACTGAGAGGATGAGCTCACAGTGCCTATCCTCACTTCTTGATAGAGGCACTGAGCTCAATGGACAGCTTGGAGTCTTGGACCAATGGTAAAGTACCATTGGCCCAAGCTGTCCAATAAAAATGCTGTAGTGGAGACACGCCTCTTACTGCAGTGTCATAGAAGGGGGCATGTGTCTAAAAGACATATTCTCCCTTCCAGCTCAGCCCTCTTAACTACAAGGAAATACATGGGTTTATGTGTA
This sequence comes from Lithobates pipiens, assembly GCF_037356315.1. Taxonomy (NCBI): domain Eukaryota; kingdom Metazoa; phylum Chordata; class Amphibia; order Anura; family Ranidae; genus Lithobates; species Lithobates pipiens. The sequence continues at coordinate 140,254,705 of NW_027507788.1, read as the reverse complement.
TAATATTTCCCATGTTTTTCTTACATGTTAAGAGGAAGAATGAGAACCTGCTGCTGCTGAAAAGGTACAAGCTAAATCGATGGAAGACTCAGCTGTCATGGTGCACTTTGGCACCTATAACAAAGTCAGAGGCAGATGGAGTGTCTTAACCCTTTAAAGTCCACATTTTTCAATGCGTTAGCGTGACTCAAATTGTGCTCTACCAAACGGTGGAGCAGAATGTTAAAGGGCTAAAGAATGATTTTAGGGACTCAATTTACAAATACCATACTGGTGACCCCACAATAGGGATCCAACTTTTCAACAGATGGGAGTTTAATAAGACACGTGGCCATTCATTAAAATTAGAAGAAAATAAATTTAACCTTAAACTGCGTAGATGGTTCTTTATGTAAGAGCGGCAAGGATGTGGAATTCCCTTCCACAGGCGGTGGTTTCAGCAGGGAGCATCGATAGTTTCCAAAAACTATTAGATAAGCACCTGAATGACCACAACATACAGGGATATACAATGTAATACTGACATAGAATCACACACATAGGTTGGACTTGATAGACTATGTAACTATATATTATTATGCTATATGTTATAACATAATCATTTATTATTTATCTATTTACTGTGAAATTACTGGTTGGAAGTTATAACTTCAAACTTCAGTAATTTCTACATTAAGCCAGCTTGAGTACAGATTTTGAAAATATAGTAAATTACCTTAAAACAATATATAATAATTATTTGTAAATTACTTACTCATGGTAATTAACCCCTTGCCACCCAGGCCAATTCTGACACTTCTCTCCTACATGTAAAAATCATAATTTTTTTGCTAGAAAATTACACAGAACCCCCAAATATTATATATATTGTTTTAGCAGACACCCCAGGGAATAAAATGGGGGTTATTACAACTTCTTTTGTCACACAGTATTTGCTCAGCAATTTTTCAAACATGTTTTTTTGGAAAGAAACTATTTAATGAATTAAAAAAAAAACACTAAAGTTAGCCTGTTTTTTTTTTGTATACTTTGAAAGATGATGTAATGCCAAGTAAATAGACACCTAACATGTCATGCTTTAAAATTGTGCACACTTGTGGAATGGAGCCAAACTTCAGTACCTAAAAATCTCCATAGGGGGCTCTTTAAAAATGTTTACAGGTTACATGTTTAGAGTTACAGAGGAGGTCTAGTCCTAGAATAATTGCTCTCGCTCTAACGTATGTAACCTGTGTGTATCTGGCTCTGATACTAGCCAGTGCCTCACCCATCACTGACCTTACCGCACGTCCCTGCAAGAAACCAGTGGTGAGATGATTTCAGCTTTGGGACATGGTTCCTTATCCTGCTGGAAGTAGCCATCAGACGATGGGTACACTCATAGGCATGCGCACGGGGTGTGCCAGGTGTGCCTGGGCACACCCTAATGTGTGTCCTGCGATCTGCTGTAAAATGCTGCAAAAGACTGTATAGCGCGCTGCCTGTGAGACAGTTTCACATTGAGCACTCAGTGAGGCATGTAAGAGCCGCTCAGTGTTTGAAACTGTAATGTAATGTCACTGCTTGCACAGACCAGCTGTCAAAACTCAGCGCTGATGTTGGTGGTGAGCGGTGGGCGGGACCAAACAGCTAGCCTATCAAACACAAGCCAACGGGATATGGTCTGGGCAGGCCACTCCATGTATGTGGCCCCACCCCCTTTCTATCAGCAATCAAACCCCAGCCAATGATTGGGCTGCTTAAGAAAGAGAGCGGAGCCACATACATGGAACAGCCCACCCAGCTCTATTCTGTTGGCTTGTGTTTAATAGGCTAGCTGTTCGGTCCCGCCCACTCCCGACATCAGGGCTGAGTTTTGACAGCTAGTCTCTGCAAGCAGTCACATTATATTACAGTTTCATGCATTGAGCAGCTCTTACATGCCTCGCTGACTGCTCAATGTGAAACTCCCCCTCTCCTAGATCAGTGCCAATCGGTACTGCTTGTCAGTGCCAATCAATGCCACCTGTTAGTGCCCATCAGTGCCAACTAATGCCACCTATCAGTGCCAATAAGTGCCCATCAGTGCCACCTGTCAGTGCATCCTATCAGTAACACCTATTAGTTCTCATCAGTGCTACCAATCAGTGCTGCCAGTGAGTGCCCATCAGTGCTGCCTATCAGTGCTAACCAATGCCATCATTCAGTGCCCATCAGTGCTGCTTATCAATGCCGCCAATCATTGCTCATCTGTTGTGCCAATCAGTGCTGCCTATAAGTGCCAATCAGTGCCACCAGTCAGTGTTGCCTATCAGTGCCATCTATCAGTGCTGCCAATAAGTGTTGCCTATTAATAATCTATGTGAGACGTCTATCGGTACAGCCTATTAGTGCCCGTCTGTACTGCAAATTAGTGCCAATCAGTGCCACCAAGCAGTGCCTATCAGTGCTGCCAATCAGTGCTGCCCATCAGAATACGTCCCAACATTTTGAGATGGGAATAAGGGACTCCTACTAGCAAATGTATGCAGGCTTAAGACACGCCCCTTAAAGGAGAATTACCAAAAAAAAGGTCAATTAAATCCACAAGTGCTTTTTTTTTTACCACTACTATTTCTTTATATTGACTTTTAAAACGTACAAATGCGGCAATTTAGAAATTGGATAAAAGGTTTAGCACTGGGAAACACTTTTTGAAAGATAAAAAGTGCATTTTATATACAACTATATAGATCAGACCACAATGAGGGACAAATGAGGAGGAAAGAGGGACATTGCTCCAAATCAGGGACAGTCCCTCGAAAATCAGGGACAGTTGGGAGCTATGCAAACAGTATCGCCTATCAGTGGCCACCAGTGCTGTCAATCAGTGCCACCTATCAGTGTCCACGAGTAGTGCCAATCAGTGCTGCCAATTAGTGTTGGCTATCAGTGCTTCCAATCAGTGCCCAGTAGGGCACTGAGTGCAGGGGTGGGGAGATGAACTCAGCAGATAGGCATATTGTCAATGGGGGGCTGTCCTGGTGGAGCACAACTGAAATCTGTCATTAGTATAATAGGTCATCACCACACTACTATTTAAAATAAAGTACTGGAGGTAAAATGAAAAGGTGTCAGTAAAAGGCCTTCCGCTAAGCACTGTTACGTGTTTCCACACCTCAAAAAAAAAGTGTAGCACTAACTTACTAATCAATAACTTAACCATAATGGTGGAAGTCTAATGTATGGAAATCTCAATAAACATCAATATTGCCACAATACTGGTCTCTATGATATATAACATCACATATAATACACATCAAATAGAAAAAATTAAATAAAAAATGAAACTTAGCGGGGATGGTGGAAACCCCTCCTATAGATATTTGCCATACATATTAACTTCAAGTGTAATAATTCCAGTGATATGTGATTTCACATGTAATACACATCAAAATGACAATAAGACATACATTTTTTTTAAATAATAAAATAAACATATTTTTAATACATACCATACTATTTGTTTATTTTTTATAGGTCCCTTCTGTAGGGCCACCTCACCATTCATCACTTTATTTGTGCCATATCCTACACTTCTACCTGCCGGGGGTGTTGTCTGTGCGTTCTGGGTGTCGTCCGGGCAGGCTCCCTCAGCCCCAGACCATGGCAATTTTGGGCTCGCCCAACTTTCGGTATCTGTTACCGCCGCTGCGCAGATATATATGTAAGTTTGTGGGTCGAATGTACATGTTTGGGGGTTCCTCCATGTTTGTGCAATTGTCCACTTTTTCTGAGTTGATTTAAATATGGTTGTTTACTCTACCCATAGGTTACCATTATGGTGTTGCTCCTGATTAGTGGCTATAAGGTCACGAAATGCGTAGAGATTTCAACTGCTGTTTTGTGTATACAGTCTTCAACAAAGCATGAACATTCTTTCTCGACCTTTGTTTCTTTATTTTTTCTCCTAAATGACGCTTCAATGTGTCATGTATCTACACATAATTTGTGATTATTTAATATTTGGCTCTTCATGTGTTTACTACAAAGTCCTTGTTGGAATGTATAATCTGATGAAATAGAAAATACTAATATATGGCTATGTGTATTAATATGTAAATATATGACTACCTGCACTTATTAAAATATGTTTTTTTATCAAATTGTATGCTTCTGCTCCCGTGTGCCTCATACAAAGTCCCGCCTGCTGCTCCTTCCTTTTTAAATACTAAACGGGGATGGAGGAGGGGATTTGAACGGCCCCTATAAAGTCCCAAATCATTTCTTTTTTTCTCCTTGTTTATATATTTAAATTAAGGTTTTTGTGCCCTGGGGTCAGCTTTGAATTATTTTTTTTTTTTTTTTAAGAATTCTAGAAAAACAAAGTCATCTAGATCTTCAGAAATTAGGTGTTTTTTTTTAGTGTTTATACACAAAGTGGTTCCAAACATCTAAACAGTGGTAATCAATGCATGGTGAAATTGCAAACTTTGCTTTGACCATTGGAGTAAAAATGTTGCGTGTTTTGTCCCAGAATTTCCCCACCCCCTATGATCGGTTATTTATATATTTCCTTTTCTTGTACTTGTAGAAGAGGAAGCAAGCAGCAGTCAGTCCCCAGCAGTGAACATGAACCGTCTGTGGCTTCCAGTTGTAGCATTTCATTCTCTTGTACTCGCTGTCACTGAAGGATGCCGGAATAACCAATATGCATTCTATGACAACGGGAGGGACCTCTGCTGTGACTACTGTGGTGCAGGTGAGACACCTATTATCATCTCAGCCTTCTGATTGTCATTTTATCTCCAATTTTTTTGAAAGTTTGTGCGTTTTAGGGTCCATTCATACCAGATGCACTGACATGCGTTGATCAGTGCACGCCAGCGTATATACATTGTAAAAGCAATGCATTTAAATCAAAGCAGTTCACACTAATAAAAAAAGTTAAAATGTATTGTGCCAAACAATGCATGTAAGTGCACTGCAAAGCGCTTAAAGGCCAGTTAAAAATTGTCAGTTTTTCTTTTTTTTTATTAGAACAAAACTTACTGAGATAAAAAAAAAAAAGTATTGCAGTGCAACATATGTTAAAATGCACAGCAAAAAACAAGTAAAAATATATTGTGCCACACAATGCATGTAAGTGCACCGCAAAGCGCTTAAACGCAAGTTAAAAATTGTCTGTTTTTTGTTTTTTATAACAAAACTCACTGTAATAAAAATAGTATTGCAGCACAACACATGTTAAAATGCACAGCAAAACAGCATGCCAATAAATGTGCGTTTACGTGTGCTCAGTGCACGCATGGCAGTATGAATGGATCCTAATTCCAAGTTCCTTGATAATATATAGGCAAGTTTCATAGAGATCACTTTTTTTGATACTGATATGTACAAATACCGATACTTTTTTTTTAGTACTCGCCGATACCAATTACAACTACCTACCGCAACTGTTTTGTTTTAACTTCAACTGTCAACAATGGTACAAAGCATTATTTACAAATTAAATAAATATTTATTTATTTTTATTTTTTTGATTAGCACTTTTTCAATGTGAAATGTGTAAATATTTGATATTATTATTATTATTATATGTGTAAAAAATATTCACTAACAAAGCAAACAAAAAAAAATTGTTTATCATTTATAAAATAGATGTGAACAAAAGAAAAAAAATGCAGGAAATTAATAATTAAATGGAGGAGAATAGGAAGTTAATTAAGGCTGATTAGAGTAAATTAAGGGTTATTAAGGGGTTAAATAGAGGAACATTTGTTCATCCATTTGATCTGCAGATGAAGAAACAGAAATATAAAAAAAGAAACAATGTTTCTTTTTATTTTAGTGTTTCAGGGCTGAGTAAAGTTGGTAATAAACTTTGCCGGCTGCTTTTTTTTTTTTTTGATAGCTCCAGTTACCGGACTTCTTTAACACTGGGGAGACCCACTGAGAGCTCAAAGAGTCGAGCCTGAAAGTATCAGTTTCAGGTATTGGTGCATTTGCATGAGTACCGATACTTGTGCCAACGTTAGGGTGGCTGAACTCCTCATCTTTATTAAATGTGTGAATCCATAAAAGCAGTACCATCACAGTGGGGGTGTGAGAGACACATCTGACCCGTTTCATACTGTATTGGTGCTTATGAGTAAGTACTAAGTGTGAAACGCGTCAACAGTGTCTCTTACCCCCACACTGTGACTATACTACTTTTATGAAAGTGAAGATCTCTGCGCAACCTTCAATATATCACAACTCTTTTGACCACTTCCCGGCCACCCGCCGCAGTTATACTGCGGCAAGGTGGCTGGATAGCGCAAATCCCCGTAGGTGTGAGTTCCAGGCAGCCCACCCCCCCCTACAGTTAGAACACTCACAGGGAACACAGTTAACCCCTTGATCGCCCCCTAGTGTTAACCCCTTCACTGCCAGTGTCATTTATACATTAATCAAAAAACACAGATCGCTGTAATTAGCAGTAAAAACAATTAAAAATAAATAAAAGTCCCTAAATCTATCCCATAATTTGTTGACGTGATAACTTTTGGGCAAACCAATCAATATACTCCTATTGCGATTTGTTTTACCAAAAATATGTAGAAGAATGTGTAACTGCCTAAACTGATGAACAAATTCATTTTTTTTTATATATTTCTGTGGATATGTATTATAGTAGAAAGTAAAAAAACATATTTTGTTTCAAAAATTGTCACACTTTTTTTGTTTATAGTGCAAAAAATAAAAACTGCAGAGGGGATCAAATACCACCATAAGAAAGCTCTATTTGTGGGAAAAAGGGACCTCAATTTGGTTTGGGTACAACGTCGCATGACCGTGCAATTGTCAGTTAAATCGACGCAGTGCTGTATTGCAAAAAAAGGCCTGGACAGGAAGTGGGTAAATCCTTCCGGGTCTGAAGTGGTTAGACAACCCCAAAAAATTCCCTTAATTCACTGCAATGCACTAAAATGTGTTCCCACCTGCAACTTGAACATTTATAGAGTGCTGGACTACATTAGGTCATCAATCCCATAATAATAAACAAAATTGCATTACATGCAGTGGACATAATAACAATATCTTATAATATATATAAAAACTATTAATTAAATGTGTATAATATCCAAGAGAAGTTATTTAAAATAAAAAGGCCCAATGTGTAAATGAGAGGGTCCCACCACCACTATGACACTGCAAATCAAATGCACAGTTCATAAATTCCAAACCGTGCCCCAATAAAGATCACATCTTCCTGGTGGAGTTTTGACGTGATTAAGCTCCGCCCTGGTGTGTTTCGTCACTTCCTGTGACTTCTTCCAAAGGAACCAGCTTTTATAGATTCACACATTTAATAAATCAGATTTTCAGGAGGATCTGAGAAGTGCAGCCATCCATCCATCAGCTCTCGAGTGCTGGCACCGCCATTGCTTGTAAGAGAAACTGGCAGTGAAGCCTTTCGGATTCCTTCCTGCAGTGAGGTTTGCGGCAAGGTCTACCGGAAGTGGGGACAGGTACCTGTCAAAAACAGGTACCCGCTCCCCCTAAAAGGTGCCTAATGTGGCACTGGAGGGGGCAAATAAGCGGAGCTTCCACTTTTGAGTGGAACTCCGCTTTAAACCTCTCTGGGACCTTTTTGATGAGTTTTCTGCTCAGGAGTTCCTCTGTCTGCGTTATTACCTTGGAACAATAGTTTTTCTTCAAAGTTCATATTGACCTTTTTTTAAACAAGGATCTAGAGAATCATTCCTATTATATTATAAAATAATATTTACTTTCTTATTTGCCATTTTATAATCAAAGCAAATAGCGGCAGACAGTGTTCATATCCAGACATGTATTCATGTCAGACCTAGTCATGAATTCCATCAGAGAACATTTACAGTTAGTCATGTGAGTTGACTGATATTGGACTCCAGATATGAGTGATGAAATTAGTTACTTATTCCCAAATATGGCATTTTTGTCAAGCTTTCTTTCATTTCTTTCCTCGGAGTGCTCCCATGTTTAGTAAACTAGGCTGCTGCATACAAGATTCTTTGCTTATCTTGTTTATTAGTTAGAAAATATTAGCTTAAAGTAAATGTAAACCTTAATCTAATGATGTTCAGTTTATTAAAGCATTGTATGCCTTAAGCAATTGCCATTTATTTTATGACATACTGTTTTCACCTTTTTTATCCTTTGTTGTATCTCAGCCATGCTGATCTCCTGCAGCCTTCCTGTCTACACACACTCCAGTTATGGCTGCCTAGCATTGCTCAGTGTTGGTTTTCCAGTGGTGATAACAATGGATCATGCCTGTGTGATATGTGCTGAAATTGCCACTTGTAGTCTCCATCAGAAGCCAGCATGACAGGGACAAAGCACTGTCACCCTATAGCAGAAAGTGCCTTAACAAGGTCCTTAATGCAGGATCACCAGGGTTTCAGTTTTAATAAAAGCTTCAGACCTAAATCTATTTTGTAAAACAAATATTTTGTACAACCTTACACAGTTATGTGATTTTAGTAACTGGGTTTACACTTTCAACTTATATTAGGTCTAAACACATTTCATTAACAAAAAAAAATGTGTATGGAAAAACTCTCCTTAAAGCTTGTCTGGTCAAGACAAAAATGTAAAACAAACTTATTAAAAGGCTAGTCCTCCCAAAATGGATATTTTAGTTATAGGGGGAGAATGATAGACGGAGTCAGTGACTGACTTCTAAAATGCCTGGGATACAACAGGCTTTTCCTGCTATAATGAGGAACTGCAATGTTCTGTCTCTATATGGGAGGTGACCGTCCTGGTGGAGAAAGGGCTTTGCTTCTTCATGTCAAAGCCTCCAGCAAGGAGAATAGTGAGCAGCAGAGTAGTGACATCACCAAGCATAACTCCAATTTCCTAAGACTAGTAGTCAGCTAGTCAGGCAGCAGTACCTTAGCTCTCACACTAGGGGAGTAGCTACAGGGGTCGCAGGGGGCTGCAATTGCAACCCGGCCCTATACTGCAGGGGGCCCATGTGTCCCCCTGTACGTAGGGCCTGCACCAGCATAAGCATCTGGGTGGGTAGCAGTACCAGCGCTCGGGTGCCTGGAGGATGGGGAAGGTAACAGTGCTCCCTGCTCTTCTGCACCGGCTTTTATTTAGTCTCACATCCCCCACCTGTGTCTTCAGCCAGCTCATTCAGGTCCCTCTCTCCTGCCCCACTCAGTCCATTGTCCACCCCAGCCAGAGTCCTAAATCCCCCCCCCCCCCCCCCGAGTCACCTTCATCCATTCCTTTGCAGAGCCTTGCGGTGCACACTTCTCCCAAGCAAACAAGCTTCCAGCACATAGGTACAGCCCTATGAGAGCCAGCTCCCCAGAGGACACTGCAGGCTTGTCTCCAAACCCCTCTCCTCCTCCCCCATCATACACAGAACTCCCTCCAATGCTGATCTCCCTATCAGCATTTGAGGCCTTGTCATCTAAATCGTATTAAATATAGTGTTTTCAGCCATTTGAGAAACTGTATTTTTAAGCCCAAGCCCTGATGAGATGAAGGGGGGGGGGGGGAGGGGCTTACTCCCAAAACATGTTGGCTACCACTGTTCATCCTGTTGGTATACCACTAGCAACAATCAAAGACTATGAACTTTTGAGATTATTGCTTGGTGCTCTGTCTTTTGATTCCAAAATACATTATTCTGGCAGGGGGGATTTGTCCATCCACACCATTTATAATTGTGGTGTCTTAAGCTTCCTTTCGGACCTAAAAAAAAAAAAATATCTCCACTGTTAAAAAAAAAAAAAAGAATGTGTTCTTTGTCTGAAACTGATTTCTGTTAGGTTACATTTGAAATGATTTTGTTTTTTTCATATCAGCAAATGGAAAGAAAAATGAATTAAAGGGGAAAACCCCATAGTACAGACAAGTGTGGTGTAGTGACATCCTCAGAGCTTGTTTTAGGTGACTAAGTATAGAAGAGCAACTAAGGGCTGCTAAAAATAGTTCATTATTAACAAAAGCCGATGGTTGATTTCTTTTTTTTCTTCACTGAGAGACTTACTACTACGCGGAAGGCTTTGTGTATGTGGGAAGTTTCATTGAGCTCTGTTTTGCTCTCATAATGTTTTTATGAAGACTGAAGTTATAGTTGCAGCAGACAGCCTGGCTTGACCCTTGTGATGCCCGGTTTGGACCCAGGTTTAGAAGCTTTTCCCCTGCAGATGTTGGTCCCTTGAAACGTCCTTGGTTTTCTAAACGGACTGCTTTTACTGTAAAATCCTACACCTCTATTGGCCCATCACTATAATTTAGGTGCAAGTAAATAGAATAAATGAGTAAGTGAATAGAATGTGGAAACGTTAGACCTCTATTCATTTTTTTAGTCTGTGTGAAGGGAAAGTGAAGGGAAATCCAACATTTTAGTATTGTCAAAGGGTCTTAGCACCTTCCTGATGAATGATCATATATATGTGGACTGAGGAAAGTGGGTCTTTATCCATGGGGCTGCATATGTTCCGCTGTGTTTTTGCTAAGGCGACTTGCAAAACATGCTCCACCCACAGAGACTGAGCTCTGACAAAGATGGGCAGCTGTCCTGGGCACTGTGGTATCATGTGAGATGGGAGTCCGCCACAAGTAGTTGGGGGGGTTGTGTTGGGCGGGGGAATTTGGGGGACAGCAGGGGGAAGAATTGTTGTAGGAGGGCAACTTTGGGGGGGGGGATTTGTGATGGGAGAAGGATGGGGGAAGAGGATTTGTTTTAGGAGGGGGGATTTGGGGTGTTTGTGCTAGAAGAAGTGATATCATAGAGAGGGGAGGGGGTTTGTCCTAGGAAGGGAATTTTTTTTGGTGGGGGGGGATTTGTACCAGTAGGGATAAGTGGGGGGTATTTGCACTGTGAGGGGAGATTTGGGAGGGGATCTGTGCTAGGAGGAGAAATTTGTGCTGGGAGGGGAGAGTGTGGGGTGGGAGGGAGAATTGAGAAGTAGAGTATTTTTGCTAGGAGGGAGGGATTTGTTTGGGGGGGGAGGTGTGCTCTGGGGTGATTTGGGGGGAGAGAGAATTTGAGGGGGGAATGGGGGGCAAAGACTTGTGCTGGGATAGGGGATTCAGCAGGGGGTTGCTTTGTTCTGGAGGGAGGGGGAGTTTATGTTTAGGGAGTAAGAATGCAGATTAATGCATAATTTTGTTTTTCTTTTGGGAGAGGGATTTTTGCTAACACACAGTGGTCCATTAGGGGTGCAGGGGCCCTGCTCCCCTAATCCATTCGCCTGGTCCCTAATCTACATTCAGGACACTGGATTCATGGATTCCAATGGGCTCCATGGATTCAGATGCTCTAACTGGCTTCAAAAAGGGTGTGCTTGGGGGGCGCCGAGCTAATGTCTTCCTGTTTCTCTTCCCGGTCAAAAATGAAGCGGGTCCTTAGTCCCGATTAACCGGGAGTCCTAAGACCGATTGGCCACGATAGGCGACGGCCGATCAATCAAGCAACGGGGGAGCTGTGATCGATCGAGAGAGCGCCTGGGGGGTGGGTTATGTGGTTGGCTGGCTGGCTGGGGAGGAGGAGGTAGCTGGCTGGCTGGGGGTCCGCTGTCTGCCCCCCCCCCCCAGAAAATCGAGCACCAGCCACCACTACTAACACATAATGTTCATAGGTTTGGGGGAGGGACGCAGTTTGGCATGTTCGCCCTGGGCTCTAGATGGCCTTGTCCCACCACTGAGTCTGGGTTTCATAATTACGAATGGAACTGGGAGGCCCGGTTCTCAATCACCTGATCGATGTGCTGCAACCAATCACAGAAGGTCACATGACAATTGTAAGCAATGGATGGCTTCCTTTTGTGCTATCCATTGAGTATAATTGTGTTACTAGCTGTGATTGATCGCAGTGATCACATGGTACAGACAGGGCCAATCACAGTCCATCTGAACCATGTGATTAGCTGTGGCCAATTACAGCTAATCACAACAATACACACCAATTAATTAGTTTCATTCAGTAATAATGGTTGCTTATACCAGTGAAATTCACTGGTTAACACTAGGGGGCGATCAAGGGGTTAACTGTGTTCCCTCAGTGTGTGTTCTAACTGTAGGGTGAAGGAACTGCCTAGAGGAGAAGACAGATCGTTTTTCTTAGCTAGTAGGAACACACGATCTGTCTCTCCTCACAGAACAGGGATGTGTGTGTTTACACACACACGTCCCTGTTCTGATCTCGTGCCAGTGATCGCACGTGGCGGGCGGTCATCGAGACTGCCGGCCACACACATCGGTTCCCCCGCAGTGCAGCGGGTGTGTGTGCGCACCTGCTATCCCTGCTTAAAGGGCTGACATACAAGGGCAACTTTTGTTGCCAGCGGTTTAGACATTAATGGCTGTGTGTTGAATTATTTTGAAGGGACAGCAAATTTACACTGTTATACAAGCTGTACACTCACTACTTTACATTGTAGCGAAGTGTCATTTCTTCAGTGTTGTCACATGAAAAGATATAATAAAATATTTACAAAAATGTGAGTGGTGTACCCACTTTTGTGAAATACTGTATATACTGCTATATGCAATTGCACCAACAACTGGCCCTCCAGATCTCCTTCTCTCATTAAAAGCCACCAGGATGTATAATATTCCAAGATAGTGTAATATTGTTTATTAAGAGATAAATTAATATAAAAATGATTTTGCACTTCCATTGTAGGGTGCTGCCGTTAGCACCAACATAAACATTCTATTGTGTGCTGCAGGCCGCACGGTTTAAGCTGACGTGCGTTCCAACAACTGAAAGTGCTACCCAAGACCCAACAGGAAATTTTGCCAACTATGGCGGACGCGCAGGCTCAATGCATTTTGCATAACCAGCGTCATCAGGAAGCTTCCCTTCACTCATGTCTCAATGACAATGATCACCAGGATAAATTCTCACATACATTTTCTTTCGGTCTCTATTGCTATTTTTTCCACCTTTATCCCTTTTCTATTACTGCATAAAAACATCCACTTACCTAGTGGGTCTGATGAGTGGGGAAACCCATCATCAGGCATTCTTCAGACCACAAGAGGAAGAGATGTAGCACTATTGCTGAACATGGAAAAGCCCATTTAGCCCACTTCCCCCATCAGTGGTGCCCAATGTCTGTGACCTTATCTGCACACGCCAGCCTATTTTGTGAAGCTTGCCCTTCAGGGCCCCGAAAGTTCACACTGGAGTCCAAGCAGAGAGCCCTATACGCCTCTCTCTGAAATGTTCATATCTTTCACTGGCATTCAGTAAAGAAGAAAGTCACTTTTAAGCTGAAATTGCATTTGTTTTATTCATAGAAGACATTTTTTTCCAAAAAGGATGTGCAAAAAAGATTTCGGGAACTTGTCCAACCAGACTTTCTGTCTACTGAATCATGAACAAAAGTTCACCTAACATTTTAGACTGATGCTTATAGGGGTTTCCCATGGTGAAAGGAAACTGGAACTATGACTGTGAAGCAACTCAAAAGAAACGGGCCATTCCACTTCTGTTTATGGACTGAGCCGTGATGTAATTTCTGGCGATGGACCACGATGGACAAGGATCATACTCTGTAAACCTTTTCCAGCTAACAACTCAAGGGCACTACTTTTATCGATAATATATGATTGTTTGTTGGATTAAACATGTTGCGTCTAAGGCCTTCATTATATTTGTAGCCTCGGCGATACAAATAGTTGGCTGAGGCATGGTTTTACCTCGTTCCCAACTTTTTGAGATCGGAATGAGGTACACCTATTAGCACTAGTATGTAGGCATAGGACACACCTCCTGCCACGCCTCTTTAAAGGAGAATTATCCAACAAAAATAATAGTTAAACTCACAAGTCCTTTTTTACCTCTACTATTCATTTATATTGGCTTTTGAAATTTACAAATCAGGGACCAGTCCATTGAAATCAGGGACAGTTGGGAGCTATGTTTTTACTGCTCCCCCCCCCCCCCCCCAAACTAAATGGGATAGTACACATGCTGTGGCTATGATGCTTTGCCGGCAAAGAAAAATGTCCCCCCCCCCTACACTACAAATGCCCTGCAGCCATGTGTAATGCACACAGTTATGAACTTTCAAAGGTTAAAACAGGTGGTGAGGAGGCGACCTGTGGCCCAATTATGTACAGTTCACACAGATTCCCCATCTGGGGGCCAGAGGTGCTGCATACTGCCAAAACCTCATACGTCAATGGCTGTATAATTCGGTACTTCGGTAAACCTGTGCATTGTAGACATAAAAGCACTAAATGCAGAATCTCTCCCCATAAAACATGGATAAATGTGAATGTATTGCAGAGATGTACTGCTTTTGTATTTTGTCTTGACATATACTTTGGGGTTTATGTATTAAGCATTTATTCATATCTCCCAACATTTTGAGATGGGAATGAGGGACATCTACTAACAAATGGATGTAGGCATAGGACACACCCCCTGTCACACCCCCTTAAAGGAGAATTAATTAACCAAAAAAAGGTTAATTAAATATACAGGGACTTTTTTTTTCACAATATCGTTTTTATTGAGAAAAAGTTAAATGTAACAAACATCAGTGTAAAAAATATTTTTAGAGATGAAAACAGATCTAAGCATGGTTTACACAATGGTACCGTTCAATCAAAAGAGTACAAATCAGTGATAATCAGCGAGATGTAACTGTTATTAAAGTGGTTGTAAACCCTTACAACACACTTTGACCTACAGGTAAGCCTAGATTAAGGCTTACCTGTAGGTCCAAGAAATATCTCCTAAACCTACACGGTTTAGGAGATATTTGCCGAAAGACAGGCACTGCTGTCTACGGCGCATGCGCCGTAGACAGTGGCGCGCAGGCGCACTGAGCGCGGCACCGTCAACGATGAATATGCCGCGCGTGGCAGCTCCCGTGCGCATGCGCGGGAGTGACGTAATCGCGGCTTTGCCGAATGACAGCGCCGGAGCGAGACCCACCGAGAAGATGGATGCGCCGGACTACAGGGGACAGTGTGTCAGTGTGTCAGGTAAGTGACACATAATGACACATAATGGATTACTATGCGATGCATAGTAGTCCATTATGCTTTACTTTTGCAGGGAATGAAAGAGGAAGTAAACTCATCAGGGTTTACTTCCTCTTTAAAGCATAGGTATTATCTTTGGCCGGAAAGTGGGGAAGAGATGAGAGAGCAAGAGGGATGAAGTTAGCAAGGTCAAAGAGAAAGTGTCGGAAGGTCATAAGAAAGGAGTAAAAGAGGATTGGGGAGAAAGGGTGGGGGAAAAGCAAAAAAAAAAAGGGGGGGGGGCAGAAGATTCCCCCAAGGTAGTAGTCCTCCTCTGTATGTATGATATAATCTAACCTGACAAAATAGGTATGATAGAGATTCAAGCGTCAAGAATCAGCCTGTATTCATGGGACCATTTGAATAGGGTCCAAGTGTTCCAAGTTTTATGGTGACGGTCCAGACGGTCATACGCAATCGCCATAGTTTCTTCCATAGCATGTACTATGTTCATTTCTGAGATCCAATCTTTGATAGATGGGATGTATGTAGTTTTCCAGGCTCTGGGTATTACAATTTTTGCTGCATTCAACATATGTCTGGTAAGGGAATGTTTGTAGCATCTGATAGGTTGTGTGCAAATATTCAATAAACAAAAAGATGGGTCTAGGCGAGGGTGATGTTTGTTTCAGTGATTGTCTTTATAAGTTCACAAACTTTTATCCACAAGAACTTTTTTTTACCACTCCTATTCCTTTACATTGGCTTTTAAGATGTACAAATTCAGCAATTTAGAAATTGGATGAAAGGTTTATCACTGGGAAACACTTTTTGAAAGATAAAGAGTGCATTTTATATACAATTTTATAGATCAGACCAAAATGCGGGACCAATGAGGTGGAATGAGGGACTTTGCTCCAAATCAGGGACAGTCCCTAGAAATCAGGGACAGTTGGAAGCTATGTTTATTATGCAGATGTGACAAACATCACACATTTATAATGAAAATTGCCATATTTTCTCTAATATATGTAGTTCATATATCATCTGCACTACCTTGTGGTCATAATGTTTTTTTTTTTTTTTTCATTAATCAGGAAAAACAAAAATACAGTACATTATGGCAGCTAGGTGGCGCTATGAACCACATATATTAGGGAAAACAGAACAAATTTTATTCTTATGTGTAGATATTTGTTGCATCCTCACAAGTGAAATCAGATGAAATATGAGTTCTGGATCCTACTGCACTTCACAAAGAGCTCTTTGCCTTTATAGCTTACAGTATATAATAATAAAAAATCTAAAAAATCTAAAATAAAATTTTTGCATAAAAATATAAAAGCTTATATATACTTTATATATGAATGGTATATATACTTTGGCATTGGAGTCATCTTTTCTGCACTCTGTGATGTAATATATGATAACATCTGTAGGCCGATCATCTACTCCCTTTCTGTTCATTGTAGAGAATGTATGACTTGAACCTCACAGAATGTCATGAGGATCATAATTTGGTTTCCTTTTACTGCTGTGTGTTTCCACAATGAAAAGAAAGGAGACTTTCAACTTTCAATGTCAGCGTTATTTCCACGGCGTAATGAAACTGCTAGTCAAATTAGCAGGTTTTTGGTGAAAAATCCAAATGAGGCGGCTTTGCTTTGGCGGCACAGAGTTCATCTTCATAACAGTTTTCCAGATCTCATTTCTATTCTGGCATCTCTTTTCTATTCAGTACATTTTTTATTGTAGTTTTTCAAGAAATGCGACCACTTTGTCTGGACTAAGCGCTCTTTTCTTCAGTTAAAGCTTTGATGAGAGAAATATGGAGGCTGCAGTTGTTGGTCTTTCTTTCTGAAAATGCTAGCTGTCATGCAGATCCCCTATATTTCATATGTGTAGGTCTATTTATAAGCCCTTGTACACACGGTCGGACATTGCGACCACAAAATCCGTCGGATTTTTTCCGACGGATTTTGTCCGAAACTGGTGTTGCATACACACACGGACAAAGCTCTCTGAAAATCTGATCGTTCGGAACCTGATGACGTTCGATCGTTATGACGGGACTACGTTGCGGCTAGTAACCAATAGCTTTGGTCTTGTAATTTGATCTGAGCATGCGTGGCACTTTGTCCGATCGGAATTCTCTACAAACGATCGGACAAAGTCTGATCGGATCATGTTGTTGGAAAATTTTATATCCAGCTCTCAAACTTTGTTGGTCGCACATTCCGATGGAAAAAGTCCGATGGAGCTCACACACGGTCAGATTATCCGACAACACGGTCCGATCGGACATTTTCTGTCGGAATGTCCGACCGTGTGTACGGGGGCTCATAAAAAAAAATAGCTGTGCAAATGTCTTAACATCCACACTACTGTCACTAATAAACCTAGTAATCTGTCTAATATAATTAGTGAAAATGAATTTGTCAGCCAGTAGGGATGAGCCGAACACCCCCCTGTTCGGTTCGCACCAGAACCTGCGAACAGACCTAAACTTCGTGTGAACTTTAGAACCCTATTAAAGTCTATGGGACTCGAACGTTCACAATCTAAAGTGCTCATTTTAAAGGGTAATATGCAAGTTACTGTCCTAAAAAGTTTTGGGGACCCGGGTCCTGCCCCAGGGGACATGGATCAATGCAAAAAAAAGTTTTAAAAACGGCAGTTTTTTCAGGAGCAGTGATTTTAATAATGATTAAAGTGAAACAATAAAAGTGTAATATTCCTTTAAATTTCGTAGCTGGGGGGTATCTATAGTATGCCTGTGAAGGGGCGCATGTTTCTGGTGCTTAGAACTGTCCCTGCACAAAATGTCATTTGTGCAGGAAAAAAAGTCTTTTAAAATCACTTGCGGCTAAATTGTCGGCTCCCCGTAATACAGAGAACACTCAATGAATATGTATTAGCCAACAATTCATTCATTCATTGATAAAAATAAAAAAAAGCGTGGGGGTTCCCCTAAATTCAATTACCAGGCCCTTCAGGTCTGACATGGATATTAAGGGGAACCCCGTGTCAAATTAAAAAAAAAATTGACGTGGGGGTCCCCCTAAATATCCATACCAGACCCTTCAGGTCTGATATGGATATTAAGGGGAACCCCGCATCAAATTAAAAAAAAAATTGACGTGGGGGTCCCCCTAAAAATCCATACCAGACCCTTTATCCGAGCATGCAACCTGGCAGGCCGCAGGAAAAGAGGGGGGGACGAGAGAGCGGCCCCCCTCCCTCCTGAACCGTACCAGGCCACATACCCTCAACATTGGGAGGATGCTTTGGGGGTCTGTGACCCCTCAAAGCACCTTGTCCCCATGTTGATGAGGACAAAGGCCTCATCCTCACAACCCTGGCCGGTGGTTGTGAGGGTCTGCGGGTGGGGGGCTTATCAGAATCTGGAAGCCCCCTTTAACAAGGGGACCCCAGATCCCGCCCCCCCCTGTTTGAAATGGTAAGGGGGTGTACCCCTACCATTTCACAAAGAAAGTGTAAAAATGGTTAAAGAGGAAGTAAACCCTTCCAAACAACTTGGACCTACAGGTAAGCCTAGATTAAGGCTTACCTGTAGGTCCAAGCAATATCTCCTAAACCTATATGGTTTAGGAGATATTTGCCCGAAAATGGGCACCGCTGTCTACGGCGCATGCGCCGTAGACAGCGGCGCGCAGGCGCACTAAATGCGGCAAATCCATGATAAAATCCAAATCCATGATTGCCTAATTTGTCGACTCCCGTGCGCATGCGCGGGAGTGACGTCATCGCGGCTTCGCCGAGTGGCAGCGGCGGAGCTGCGAGACGCGACTCCCGTGCGCATGCGCGGGAGTGACGTCATCGCGGCTTCGCCGCTGTGATTCGTCGGAGCTGCGAGACGCCACCAGCAACATGGATGCGGCGGACTACAGGGATCAGCAGCGACTTCGCTGGCTCCTGTGTCAGGTAAGTGACACATAATGAGCTACTATGCGATGCATAGTAGTCCATTATGCTTTACCTTTGCAGGGAAAAAAACCATCAGGGTTTACTTCCTTTTTAAATAAGACAAACACACTTAAAAAAAAAACTAAAAATAAAAATAAAAAAAATAAAAAAAAGATTCCAGCGGTGCTAATCCACTCTTGCTATCCAGCGACGGATCTCCGGGGTCCAGCGATGGATGATCATATCCAGCGACATCCATACATCCGTCTTCTGTCTCCAGTGCGGAGACACTGCGGAGATCCCAGCGCTGACATTTCTTATATTAGGAGGGCGGGGCCACCCGTCACCTGACCCCGCCCCTCTGACGCTGGAGAGGGAAGCCAGGGGTTCCCCAGTGACGTGTGGGTGACCCCGCCCCCTCTGATGTAACATCAGAGGGGGTGGGGTCACCCATACGTCACTGGGCAACCCCTGGCTTCCTTCAAATTGCAATTAAAATGGCAATTAAAGGTTAATTTTTAAATCACAATTAGTGTCTGTGCATAAATAGTCAATGAGCTTTTTAGCTCTTACATGGAAGCACTAAGCAGGGTAGACACTGAGCCATGGGGAGGTAGAAAAGAACAGTCAAAAGACCTGCGTAACAAGGTAATAAACCTTTGCAAAGATGGAAAAGGATATAAAAAGATATCCAGAGCAAGTGGAAAAGGGTCTCTTTTGATACCAAGCCAAGGTCAGGTAGACCAAGAAAGATTGCAGCCACAACTGCCACAGGAACTGTTCGGGATACAAAGAAAAACCCACAGGTAACCGCTGCATAATGGCTGCGTCATTTAGGAGTCAATACATGTGCCTGGCAGCCGCAATGTCTGCTTGGCCCCCGCGATTGCTCCTGACAGAGCCGGAACGGGGAACTGTGTAAACACACAAACACCTGTTCTGTGAGGAGAGACAGATCCTGTGTTCATACTAGCTAGGAACAACGTTCTGTCTTCTCCTCTAGTCAGTTCCTTCCCCCTACAGTTAGAACACACACTGAGGGAACACAATTAACCCCTTGATCACCCCCTAATGTTAACCCCTTCCCTGCCAGTGATATTTACAAAGTAATCAGTGCATTTTTATAGCACCAATCGCTGTATAAATGTCATTGGTCCCAAAAAAGTGTCAAAAGTGTCCGATCTGTCTGTCGCAGTGTCACAGTCCTGCTAAAAATCACAGATCGCCTTCATTACTAGTAAAAAAAAAAAAGAATAATAATAAAGACCAGTTCAAAAACATCAGAATTACACTACATGGTCTGGAAGACTGTCCTTGCCCTAGATGTCAAACCAGGTAAGTATGTATTAGTGCAGGAGCCAAACATTCCTGTTATAGGGATATCAGCGTGTCATAGGAGGACCTCATCCCCAAAGTGGAAATACATTCAAGACATAGCTGGGTGTAGTAAGATGTCAACTGCCTTCTTCTGACTGCAAGTGTTCTGTCAGATGAGCAAACCTGGTAGAGGTGGACACATGCGCAGCTGATGGAACGTCACTTCCATTACCTAATCTGATGGAACACCAAACTACCTCATATCACACAAGATAAAGTTTACCAGTATTTAGATTATTTCTTGGACAATTAATAAAGTGTTATGATTAACAGCTATTATTATTATTAGCTATTATTATTAATGTAGCAAGGTCCCAGGCATCCTTTGGTCTGATGAGAACCACTAGGGCCAGGGATAGCTGACATCCTTCTGTATGTGGTGGGTTGTGAGGCATAGTGGGTGTAAGATGGTTAAAGTTATTGGGCGCCAGACACTTCTTGGATGCAAAAGAGGTTTTATTTATTTTAACAGTCCTTTTTGTATTTTTGTGGGGAGAGAGGGTTAGGGCCAGGACACCCTCAGGTAGTTGCAAGATTAATTGGCAGACTCCAAGACTTTAATAGGAGGACAGCCATGCAGGGAAAGGCATCCAGCAAAACACTACATCTGCATGTGCAGGAATGCTGTCTCCTATGGCAACAGTCTTTAATCGTTTCTAACACAAAGTGTAACAGTTCTTTCACCTTCACTACAACTTCTCCTTGTAGTTCTTCAATACACTGAGCTCTTGGTTTCTCACTAGACACTCTGATTCACTGTCACTGAATCCCTTGAGCTCCTCCAATTTCCACCGAGGTATCTTCCTCAAGCGTCACTCCCGCTTCTCTGCTGGGTCCCTAGCTTGGCACTCTAGATACCGCTCAAGCTCCTCCCCCGCTGGCCTGCTTGGTCCGTGGCTTGTCACACAAGGCTGCTCTGCAAGCATCACCTCCTCTGGCTGGGTCCCTGGCTTGATTCCCACTGAAGTTTCCCAATTCTTCACCATCCCCGGTTGGTGAGAATACTACTCCAGTACTTACTTCAGCTACTAACTGTGGTGAGGTGGTAATAAGGTGGATGGTCCTTTACTGGAAACAGCTTCCCCTCTACCTCCGACCATGACAGGTTCCCCGGCCAGCATAACCGTCACTTCTGGTTGGACTGCAAGCTGCAGTCTCAACCCTGCACTGCTCTCCTGCTTCTGGATAGGCATAGCAGCCAGATGTGCCCAGGATAGGCCCAATCTCCAGCCTAGCAGCCCGGGCAATACGACACACGTCCACCCAGACAGCCTTCCAGGTGGCACAGAACACCGATCACCTGACTCCACCTGAATATATAGGCTCTCCCAGCAGGCCAAGGGATTCAAGAAAACCCCTGCCCATTGTCTGAGATACCCCATATAACCATAACCTGACCTTGGGTTTCCCTTCTAATATCTAGTACCACCAAGTACCTGGCCACCTAGTGGTAGAAGAGAGAAGTGCAATAAGGTCAAACTTAGGCAGAAATCAATAGATCTCTAACAATGAACCAGGATAATTGTTCCTGGCAAGTAACTTTGTGAGGAGCAGCCCTGCCTAAACTCCAGGGTGCTACATCAATATTATTGTTACCATGATTCATTTCCTTAAGTTTTAGGGGACTAAAATGCCTATATAATTAGGAACAATGTTTTTCTTTGAAAATGGTAATTGTTTTATTGTCAGTGTAGTTATTTGTTTGCTTGTATTCAAAAAGCCTTTTGGCCTATGACTAAGTCAAGTGATATATTAAACAATTAAAGTTTTGGGGTGTTGTTATTATTGAGATATGAGAGCACCTGCATCTAGTCGGGAATGTGAGGGCCAGTTTACACCACATGCAGTCCAGTGCGTTTTTGTTCTGCCTCTAAAAAACACATGCAAAGTAGGTTATATGGTTTCCAAGAACATAGTTCACAGCAGTGTAGTCACTTCCAGGGCTTTTCAGTTTCAGAAAAAAAAAAGTAGAACATGCTGCATTTTTCCTGCACTGGACTGTATTGGAACACAGAAAAACACGTAAAAAACGTAATGGAATGCACTGGAAGGTATCAAAAACACATCAAAAACACGCTGGACCCTAGTATAGTGGAAAAAAAAAACAGGAAAAAATAACAAAAAAGCACCTGGAATGCATCTGGAAATGCACCAGAAACACACCAAAACCGCCCTGGAATGCATCAAAAACGCGTTAAAGACACGCATGCAGAAATGCATCCGTAACGGATCTGGAGTGAGTTTTTTTTTGGTGTGAACAGGCCCTAAGGCATGGCTACAACAAAGGTCACACAAAACACATTACATCACTTCTGATTTTACACTGGAACGTAGCTAGTCGTATGTGGGAAGTTTTCCTCTGTTATTTGACAGTTTTTGTGCCATTTGATGGGATTCTCATTTTCAGCATGGAAAGAACATTCAATGAAAATCGGACGATCGACCATCTGATGTTCTAATAATGTGTACTAGGCTTAAAGAGTAACTCCACTTTTGTTTTGTCCTCTGGGCAATCTATGTACATTGCAAGGATTTTAACACCTTTTTTTGTAGATTCCTACCTTTTATCACTCGCTGTTTGTTTGTCTGTGTCCATGTGAATCTGTATGGGAGTGATTTTATAATTATCAATCAGCTGCTGCGCCTTGTGGGCTCTAATGAGGAAAGTGGCAGGGTCTGCACCCCTTTAGAAGTGATTTCCCTTTGGGAGTATTTCACTAAAAATTACACTGTTGTTGCAGGGGATGTTTAAAATCTGATTTGTATCTTAGTGCAGACTTCTGGGAAAAATCAGTGAGCCAATCACACAAGCTGGAAATTACTTTTTCTGGTAACGTTCTGTATACCATCTGTGTAAGGAGCACCTCCAGGTAGCCATGTTGAATTGCATTTTACAGAAAATTACAGTGGCTGCAGATTGAAAAGGAAAGGTAAAAACATTCATTTACAATATGACGTGTGTCGCAATTGTATATGCTTAATTAATATTTACGAAAGTGGAGTTACCCTTTAAATGATAGAAATGAAAGTAGATATAAACCCTAACTGAATGACGTTTGCTGTAGTTTGCTACAGCTAAAGAAAAATGCAGCCATTTTTCAACCACTTCTATGCTCTTTGAACTCAAGTAATGGTATTTCTCAAGATGGGTTTTATGATGGTGACACAATGGGCCATGCCTGCATTTATGGATGTTGAAATGTTCACTTGTAGTATCCGTTAGAAACCCAAATGGCAGGGTGACAACACAGGAGCACATTTGGGAGACAGGCACAGTGCGTTGTCACCTTATAACAGGAGGTGTCCAAACAAAGGTCTTCCTGGCAAGATCACCAGGTTTTATTTTAATGAATGCTGTCAAGTTAGAAAGACTGAGAAGACGTTGGGGTCTCATTATACGTTAAGTACAATGCTAATAACTGTTAATTTGGTCATGTATAGTTCAGCAAATAAAAAAATACAGAGAGGCACTGCTGTCTTACTGCTTAAAGGGGAAGTCCAGCTTGTCTATCATTAAGAACAAAATTACAACATCGTCATATTTGAGTTGTTAAAGCCCAACTCCAGCCAGGTGTTTTTCTTTCCTTTATCTTTGGATAGGAGGAAGGGTTACAATCTCTGTCAGTTTTTTTTGTTTTTTAGTGTCCCACGTGGGGGGATTCCCTCTTAGGCTGGATTCACACCTATGCAGTTTTAGTGCTTTTTGCATTTTTCCGATTTGCACTACAGTCCATTTAACATGGTTTCCTATGGAACACGTTCTGTAGTGCAAATCTGCCAAATGCAAAAAGCACTAAAAATGCATAGGTGTGAATCCCGCCTTACTGCCTGTCCTGGTCACATGATGGGAGTTAGACAAGAATGATAGGAATTCCCTGAAAAGGGGAAAAAACAGCAACTAAAATATATAGGTGTAGAGCACCCCCTAAGGAGCTGCTGGTGAATTTGGTCCTATTTCCCCATTCAGACCACACAAAGCCAGGAACACAGCATTTTCTTCATTCATCCACTGACTCAGAAAACAGTCTACAGGTGCTTTTTAGGGTTTTTATTGAAACAAAGAACTTGGATACTGGCAGGGAGCATGGGATGCCCTGATCATCTGCGACTGTACAATTTGAGGACTCCTTAACCTCATGCTAATTTTTACAAGCTGCTAGCTGCACCTCTGCGTAAGACTGAATGCCCCAAAGGATATCTAATGCTTGTACTTCCTCAGGAATCAATCCCCATGAGTAAACTCCAGTAGGCGGAGTGAAACGTGTTGGGGGCATGGCCTGGCGGGGGTGCAGAGACTGAGACGGCAATTCACTATCACACAGCAGGCTTTGACTTGATGTGCGCTCCCGGGATACCTATCACTCTCTACCATTGCCTGGAGCATAGACAAGCTACCTTCCCAGCCAGCATTCACAGTGTTAGGCACAGGACTTCATTCCCATACAGCCTGAGAGGCTCACACACATATCTTGGTTCTCAGGAGTTTATAAGCAACACACAGCCACAGGATCGCCGGTTGTCTCCTGCTAATATCTTCCAGGCTCCTCCCAGTGGGGGAGATGTAGACTCACACCACCATAGGACAGCTGGACACTTCCCCACCAACTTCCTCCTGGCTCTCTCTCATGAGCTTTCTCCTGACCCAACTTGATCCCTGGACAATAGATCTGAGAATAGGCCCTCCCGGCCAAGCCTAGCTGGGACCTCGGTGTCTTGTTCAATGCTTTCTTAGGGATTCTACATCTGGGGCAGAGGTCTCCTGCAGGAATAGACCCAGACTAGACCCAGAAACACTGCATTGCTCAGGCATCGGACTATTTGTGATCCCTCTCTCCACCTTCTGGGCACACCTTCTTGTTCTGTCATTTCTCCCACTATACTATCCTACACTCCAATGCACCTTACTGATAAACGTGTGGTGCAGCAAGTTGTGCTGTACTGCAACACGTCCATTTGAAAGGTGTGTTGGGTTGCCATTCTGAATTAATGGCACTACATTGCACCAATGTATTATTTAACGATCTATTCTGTAAAGCATGTGATATAAATTTGCTGGTGTGAATGAACCCTGAACACATAGTTTTATACAGTGCCATTGAGAATGATTGCAGCATGCCTATGAGCGTGTGTTGCATTCAGGGGCGGGCTGACCATTCGGCCACACGGGCACTGCTCGAGGGCCCCCGGGCCACTAGGGGGCCCCATCAGGGTTGGCAGCCTCAGTAAAACCAGGGACAGTATGTAAAAATCTGTTTGTTTTTTTTACATCTGTCTCTGAAATGTCCCTTACCGACATCCTACTGGTATAAAAATCCCAAGATTATAGCTGCCCCACCTCTCCAGTACCTTCTCAGCCAATAGAAACATGTCTGTGTATACTGTGTGATTGTATACTGTGTGTGTGTTTGTGTATACTGTGTGGCCCCATAATCTCTGATTGCCTGGGGGCCCCATAATCTCCTATTGCTCGAAGGGCCCCATGAGTTGTCAGTCCGCCCCTGCTTGCATTACAGCGCAACACATATCAGCGCATTAACGTGCATTGTGGTATAGAGGCAGAAAATGGTGCATATACCACCGTTTGGCAGCACACTGTAGGCAAGTCAATTGCAAGGTGCATTGGGGGCCATAGGGAATGAACTTGCAGTAAAGGATCCACTAGTATGAACGGGCCCTCACTCAGTGATGTTTGTGATACAGTGATAATAAAGAAACATTGTTTTTGAGGTTATCTTGCAGGTTTTCATCGTCTCTTTTTTTGGTGTTAATGCAGGTGAAGAAATAACTAAGGAGTGCACATGGTACAATTCAGCATCAACATGCAGCAAATGTGCTAAAGGTCATTTTAACCCCGAAAACTACAGGGCCCCATGCATGAGATGCAAAATCTGTGGCACTGGTAAGAGTGAAATCAAAGCTAAGTAATATCTTTCTGCCATGTTTTTTATTGTAAAGCAAGGAGTGGTAAGGTGAACTCTATCTATGGTCAGCTTTACTGTGTTTTTTTGCCTTCTAGTAAACGTCCTCCATGAGTTCCTAAACCTCTCCTTTTCTATCACAGGCAGGGTGATACCAAATGTACTCTGCCTGTGACAGGAGAGATACAGAAAGCATTGGCTCTGCTCTCTACTGCAGCGTCCAGTGCTGGCTCCTGTCACACTGATGCTCGGGCATGGTGGGTGGGCTACTTGACTGGACTTGCCCCCCATGCCCCTGAGAGAGGGGATCGCTTGCTTGGCACAGGCACCATTCACAGAATGCTTTTCATTTCCTCAATGAATGGGGTTACAGCATGATTGTGGTGCAGTCCTATTTACTTGAATAGGTCACAATTGGTGGTGGTACTGCCTGCCAAGTGTGACAGGTTGTATAAACCACAGTGCTGTGTACTAACATGACTATCATGACCATTAGCTCAGCGGTCAGGGGTGATAAAATGGAGGCTCAACCACCTATTTTCAACATACCTAGACCACACGTATGAATGAGACCCAAGAGTGTAAAATTAAGAATGCTCCTTACTATGGAGAGATTCAGGGGATCATGGGGAGGATGCTGAACATATTGCATGATACACTCTAAATATGGATGTAACATGTAAAATGTTCAGAAAGGTGAACCTAGCCTTTAATATTTTCCTTTAGGCGTAATACCTCTAATGCCCTGTGCACACGGTCGGACATTCCGACAACAAAATCCATCAGATTTTTTCAGACGGATTTTGTGCCAAACTTGTCTTGCATACACACAATCGGACAAAGTTGTCGGAAAATGCGATCGTTCTTAATGAGGTGACGTAAAACACGTACGTCGGGACAATAAACGGGCCAGTAGCCAATAGCTGTGGTCTCTTAATTTATTCCGAGCATGCGTGGCACTTTGTCCGTCGGGAATTGTCTACACACGATCGGAATTTAAATGATCAGATTTTGTTCTTGGAAAATTTTAACTCCTGCTCTCAAACTTTGTGTGTCGGAAATTCCGACAAAAAAAGTCAGATGCGATCCGATCGCACATTTTCCATCGGAAATTCCGACCGTGTGTACAGGGCATTATTCTGTAATGGATTTTGCCCTGTGAAGCAGGTGAAGCAGACATGATGTAATTCTCCTCTAGGTGGCGCAATTGTCTCTTTTTACTTTGTTACCTTGCTGTAGTCCTCACTTTTTTTGCAGGATACATTAAAGTGGAGTTACATCCATTTAAAAGTCAGCAGCTACAAAAAGTGTAGCTGCTGACTTTTAATAATCAGACGCTTACCTGTCCCACGCTCCAGCGATGCAGGTACACGAAGCCCCGCCCCTCTCCGCGGTGCTGGCATTCTAAATGTTTGTGCATGCACGAGCTGCTCTGCGAGCTGTGAAGGGTCGGGCAATCTTCTGGGACCTGTGAGGTGCCCCAGAAGATTTCAGGGAGGGAGGGGAGAGAGGTGATATTCCTTCCAGTGCCAGGGGAGGAAGCGGGAGCTGGGTGCCACTAAAAACAGGATACCAGCCCCCCCCCCCCCCCCATAAAAATGGCCACAATGCTTTGCTATATGGCTGCTACAAATTTACCTTGGCTTGCCAATTCTGACAGGTAGCACATCCTGTCCAAGACTCCAAGCTTTCCATTGAGCTCAGTGCCTCTGACAAGAAGTAAGAGGCATTGTGAGCTCATCCTCTCAGTCTGCTGCAAACAGAGTGTGTCAGCTTGTATTTAAACTGGTCGCTCTGTATTTAACTTCTGACAGGCTGTGCAGGGAGCCCCATATCTCTGGAACCATAGGTCGTAGGAGCCCCAAATTTACCAGTGGTTGGGTAAGACTTAGGCTACATACACCCCAAATTTGGGGTCTCTATGACCCCAGGTCGCCAAGCTATGACCCTCAAAGCTAGATTTGTTTTATTTATTTATTTTTTAATATTCATGGCAGGTGAGGCCTTGCCTTTACGCTATCACACTTGTAGAGTTACTTTATAATTGCACTTATAAAAATGGAGGTCAGTAAACAACAGTTTTGATATAAAATAAATGTTTTTTTCTGATTCTTTGCTAAAGGAAGCATTGAAGAAAAGCCATGTACCAAAAGTTCAGATGCTGTCTGTATCTGCCCCGAAGGAAGCTATCCAAAGAATGACAGAAAAACAGCCTGTACCTGTGACCGTGGGAAAGAGATAGTAAATAAAAGTGAGTTCTATATTAATATTGGAAAGTCAATGTTATCATTTTCTGCTGTGTGTAGTTCCTGTCTTTTTGTTATTTTTAATAATTTTCCTTTTAACACATTCCTGCCAGTGTAATGCATATGTGCCACAAACTTGCAGCAGCCAGCTCCACTCTTTTGTTCACAGAGCGCACTCGCCCGTATGCTCCCTTCGCAGTGAACAGCTTCCGGTCACTATTTACAATGGGGGACCACCGGGACAGGCTGCTGATCATGTGACCAGTGTGACGACAATTCACAGTTATGACACAGTCAGGAAGCCTACTTGTCGCTCCATGTGTTTAGTACCCCTTAGAGGGCAGGTGGGAGCCCATGACAAGGGGTTAAACGGGGTTCTTTTTTCTGGTATAGATTATAGGCATGTTTTTATTGGTGTCCCCCACTATGAAGATTCACCCTCTTAATTTGTCCACAGTGACCATTGCCAACTGTATAGAAACTGATGTTAAATCCAAAATTGCCATCAGCATAATTGGTGAGGATAAGTCTTCCAATGGGGAAACTTATTCCAGTGACAACTGTATAAGATGGGAATTCCCCCTACCTTCAGGGAATTTCCTCTTACTTCATGTTGTGTCTCTGGGATAGGAAGTCATAGGGAATGCCCCCAACTGGACACACAACAAAAAACATTTTAACCGTTCCTTACACTTTTGAAAACTGTTTTTCTCAGTCCTTGTCTGGAGTCTGTAACAGTCCATAGAAGTTAGGAGATGATATGATAGGTCCTTCTAGAAATGACCACAGCTGTCTATTTATTGCAGAATGCCAGCCTTGTGCCTACGGACATTTTGCATCTGAAGAAAACAGCAAATGCCGCCCGTGGACCAAGTAAGTGAAGCAGTTTTCATTTTGAAAAATGCCCTTTTTAATAATGTGATACTCTTTAGAATTACACATGGTCAAAGAAAAGGTATCTGCAAAAGAAACCTGTCAGTAGAGAATAGTATAGGCTGCCATTGATGACCTTCTCTTCTGAGGATATTGGTTGCATAACTGTCACGTTGGTTCTTTTGTCAAATACTAAGCCTATTCACATCTCAGGGTTGCAGAAAGGTGCAGTAAAAAAATAGTCAGATGTGTGTTTTTTTACTGTATTTAGAAGCACTGAGAACCCATTCAAAGTGAATGGGCTGCCCTAAAGTGACTCTGTCATCAGAAGATAATGAAGGGTGCCATTACTGATCTCTTCTTAGAAAATGTTTTGTGCATTGATGTCATGCTGAAGTTTTGGCTTCAATGCTTTCTACATATTTGGCCCTGAAAAAGCATGCTCTTCTTACGCTCCTCTACACCATGCTTGGTCCAAGTCATTGATTCAGAAATATTAAAGCTACTAGCATTTTCAGAACAAAGGCAGTAATAGCAGCCTCTGTAGCTTTTCTTATGGCAGAGCCACTTTAACACAGCAAGTCTTAAAGAGACACAATCACATTTCTCATGTACAGCACAGTGTCTCTGCAAAGAACTGACCCCTTATATGCATCCTTCATGTACTCCCCCACCTCCCAGCACTGAAATCACTGGTGTCTTCTACCAGGGGGAGTAGGGACCTCACTCATGCAGCAGTGCCTTGGCCTAGACTAGCACAGTTAGAGGGCAGGAGGTCTTAAGTTCCTCCATATCCAAGAACACTGAGTAGAGTCATGATGGAGAAAGAAACAATGAGGCAGGGTGAGAATAAAGGGGTCAGGAGAGGGAAGGACTTAACACGACTCCTTAGGGCCTGCACAGCCAGGCACTCGAGTCAGAGAACAATCCGTGACTTTGTTTTTTGTTATTTATTGAGGGTAATAACTTAGATAGGGATGGGATATTATGGGATACCCATCCGAATTCATCAACAACTTCAGGGACAACTCTTTCTATATGCAATCTCTATATACATCTAATCTTCTTCCTCTAGCACACACTTGCTTGCAGAACCTAGCTGGATGACTGTGTATATCTGATAGTCACTAAGTCAAATGAAAGTAATGGCCCATTATAGGCAGGAACCCGAGGCCCCTTAGTTGTGTAGCAGAATTTCAGTGTCTAGCTTGCATCATTCTTGTGGCTACTGAATCCAGCACCACCTCTTCAGGCACTGCCAGCCCACCTGGCTGCAGCTGCCCCTTTCACCAGCCTGACTGACTCTTGGGAGATCTCCCAGAAGTACTGACCTATTCCCGCTGTCCTTGCTCCCATGCCTCCAGGAAGGGCATCCTCCGTGTGTTTTGGTAGGATCCTTCCTGCACCTGAGCCCCAGGCCCGAGGTTACCCGACTAGGAGGCACCCTCAAGGGCCACTGACAGCCTCCTCAGCACTCCATCATCCACCCTACTGCCCCTCTTGCCATAATTGATACCTATTTATGAGGTGGCTTTCCCCCTGCCAACACTTTATTGGGGAATGGCTGATGCCCTCATAAATATGCCAAGCATATCCTCTTAACCTCCATCCACTATGTCTAGAACATTCTCCAATGTTCCAGAAAACAGGGGGGGGGGGCACCAGGGAAGTTGCTAGGATGAGTCACCCTGTCCTGAGTCAGATTCATAGCTCAGGCTTAGCCCTGAGCTAAACTAATTTGTATCTGCATTAACAACAAACCTATCTACATCTAGCACACTAGAGGGTGCTACACTTACTTGATCCTCCACAGCAACCAGTTTATGGTTCTGACATCTTTAGGCCCAATGCGTTGAATTTGATGACGCCAAAGGGACAATCCACCACCAGGGTGTGGGGAGTGCCATGTGCCAGGGGAGCAGAGGATTGGGTAAGTTGAAATGCTTTTACTGTTCCCTAGACCAGCAAATAACTCCAGCTGTGTGGGTGCAGCCTCACTGCAAAGGATAGTTATTTTTAGTTCTTCCGAGCTGGGCTTTAACCACAGGAATGTTTTGTATGAAGTTTCCTTTTAATGGGGTATGCTTATATGCTATATTTCAAATGCTAAATTATGTGAACTTTGTCTATCCTCATGCTGTTTTCTTGAGTTGTCTCTAATTTTGTGCCCTTTTTCAGTTGCAGCGCTTTAGGCCTAATAGCGCTTGATCAAGGATCGGCCACAAACGATGTAAAATGTTCCAAGCTGAAGAGCACAAAAGTTTGGGTTCTACCTACATCTGTCACCACAATTCCTCCACATACACAAAGAATGCCTGGGGATGCTGAGACATCTACTGCAGAGAGCTCTGTCACTTCCAAACACTCCACAATACCCAACACCATGGTGGCACTGAACTGGGGTAAATATCATCTCATGGGAATGGGCAGAGAATTGAGACGTGACTGTTTTAAAGCTCTGAATTGTCCCTTATTTCAAATAACTCTTCCTCCTTCATAACCAAATCAATCTCTTCTTCATTGTTAGTTGTCCCTTTTTTTTGGTCCGAAGTTTAAACCTTAGTTAACTATTTAAGCTCCTACCGACCATGTAACACATACAGTATGTGCTTTGGCAAGGTGAATGTAGCAGGGAGAGTGGGCCTTGATGTCTACATGCTGCCTGCACATTTGTGTCCTACTCCTTGGCAGTCAATGTTTCTGTGCTTAGAGCACAGAAATGTTCCAACGAGGACACCTGTTTCAATAACAGCGGTGTAGTGGAGATTTGCACACACATTTGAGAGATTTTCTCTAACTGCCTATTGTGTCTTGTGGTAAGGAAGTCAAGGAAAATCTCCCAAATAATACACAGACAGTAATAAAAGCCTTGAGCTGGACTTTAGAGTGGAACTGTGGTCAAAATGAAACATGGCATGTGTTGCAGTCTGTCAACAGCATTGACATGATTTCCATTTCTCTGAGTCCTCCTCAACACACGTTACAATCTAATACATTTTTCCTTAGATCTACCAAAACCCATGTAGTGCAAAGGTCTGCCTAATTGGATAAAGATTGATTAGATAGTTTGGGTAGGTCCTCATATCACATATCTTTGCTAAATCTAATGCTTGCATCTTAGGCTTGCCATACATTATAAAAATTTATTGTAAATTTTCCTTTAGATCTACCTAAACCATATAATATGAGTGCTAGGTAAACCAGATTTCTAGCGCCAAAAGGCCAATGCGGATTCATGCTCATGCACATTGCACATGTGCTAATATTAATGAGCGAAAGACCAATGTTACTTATGAAGTGCCAGTTCATCGCACACATATTTGTGCGCATTCGCAAATTCGTGCACATACCAATTAGCACTTGGCACCCAGTGGCCTATTTAAATTACTCTATCACTGTGAGTAGTTGCTGAATAGTCTTCAGCTCGTTCCTGTGTCCCCAAGACCTGATCTGCTGCACCTGATTACTTGTGCATGACCCAGCTTGCCTTTGGACTTTGCCTCTGCTCTTGCTCTAACTCTATTACCTACTACTCCGACTTTACTTACCGGATCTGATCTTCCTGCTGACTTTGTACCACTTTGCCCGGGTGTTAACGACCTTGGCCTATCTCCTGGACTTGCTTTGCCTGCTGATTCGGTGCCTCGCTGCCTGGTTGCCGCTGACTGTTGCTCTTCTCCTGGTTCTGCTTCCGCCCCACGCTCTGGTGCCAAGCTGCTCCTGCATCTTGTTCCGAGGACTGCAACTACCAGTTCTACCCACCTACAGTGTGGACATCACCAGCTAGCTGCTACGGCACTCGTGCCACTCCTTGCCTTTACACTCTCTGTCCCCATCTTCGGGAGTGTTAGGCGGGAGGTGCAAGAGAGACCTCCTCAACATTCTAGCCTTCACCAGGCACGTGATAATGAGGTTAAACCTAAATATTTTCAATTTGTATGCAATCAGGCAGGCCCTTGCACTACATAGTTAATAATAACTATTATCAATAAACTGTTTTAAAATTGTCATTCAAATATATATTTTAAATCAAATCTTTATTATTTTTTTTTAATAACATGGTTTGGGTGTATTGCTGTCAGTCACCGGCTGTGTCCCAACCTTCCAGCCTGTGTTTTAGAATAAGAGGGAGGTGAAGCCACCATTAATCTATATCCTGCCCCTGTTGTGTTTAGCTGGTTAGTGGGCATGGAAGAGGAGGAAGGGAGTGGGCTGTCATTTACCACTGTGTATACTCCCACATGTGTGAATCTATAGTCACTTGGGCTGCTCTGATGTGATAGGGAGGATATACCATTTGTTGATAGTTTTTTATGATGTGGGTTTAGTGACACTTTAACAACCATCATTCAAGAAATGCCTTGAATGTAAAGTGGAACTAAACCCTCCTACCCTTTACAGACAAGAAAGATGCCATCTTAGCCTTTGTAAGATCTGCAGTTGCCATGGTGTTGCACCTGTTATCAGTTATGACCCTCTAAATGGTTTGACAGTTCAGTTGAGAGCACAAGCAATTGTGACAGTTATCAACCACGGCATGCCTTGAATGTAACTATTTTGGGAAACAGTTAAATTGATGGATTTAGTTCCATTTTAACAGTTTTATTATCTGCTGATCCTGCCAGAAGATCTGTTATTTTTCTATGTCCTTTAACAATCCAAGCTGTCCAGCTCAAGTGTCAAGTGTCAATTACACCTAAAACACAACCTAGAACCCTTTGATTTTAAAATTTTAAATGATAGAATGTTCTGTACTTTAATGAGCTGTATTCTACCACCTGTTCTTTTTCCATCTTAGATACTGTCACTTTAATTCTCATCACTGTTACCCTGCTGATGGTGATGGCTGGAATTCTACTGGCAGTGATAATACAGACAAATAAGAGGAAAGTAAACAGAGGATTCATCGGTAAGTATTATAGAGTGAAGTACCACCATGTCCTGTGTTTACCAGATGACAAATAAGCTTTGTTACATAGAACATTGAAATCAGTCTCTGTTTTTTTTATATATGAATGTCAATGTGATGTGCTTAAAGGGACATCATCATCATTTTTATATGGCCCAGCTCCAGCCAAACTTTCTTTTATTTCATTCTGGATAGAGCAGGGAAGGGTTGGAGGCATTGTTTGATTTTTTTTTTTTTGCCATCTGTGTACCTGACGGGAGATTCCTTCATTTTATGAGATTTTGCACCCTCTAGTGTGCTAGATTAGGTGCACATAGTTAGTTGTTAGCCAGGCCAAATTTTCATACACTAAGAGCCAGGCCTGGATTGAACCTGGATCAGGGCTGAGTACCTCAGGGAGGCTGGATGACTCAGCAAGCAGTATCTCTGGGTGACCCCCCCTGCTTTCTGGAACCTTGGAGAAGCTTTCAGAAGTAGAGGGTAGAGTCTAGGAGGGGCTGCTTGGAGTATTGATGAGGGCTCCAGCCAATCCACAGCAAAATGGACAGGCAGGGGGCAGGCCGCCTCATAAATACTCATGAGTCATGCCAGCAGGGGAGCTGGGTAAAAGATGGAAAAGGAGTGCTGAGGAGGCTGTTGATGGGACTTGAGGGTGCACCCTAGACTGGGGGGGTGACCTCGGGTCTGGGGCTCGGGTGCTGGAGGGACCCTCTACAACACACTGAGGAATCCTTTGGCATTTGATGGCACAATGGCTATATTTGATGGCACAATAGCTGTGTTTGATGGGCACAGTGGTAGCATTTGAGGGCACAGTGGCTGCGTTTAATGGGCACAGTGGCTGCGTTTGATGGGCACAGTGGCTGCATTTGAGGGCACAGCGGCTGCGTTTGAGGTCACAGCGGCTGTGTTTGAGGGCACAGTGGCTGCGTTTGAGGGCACAGTTGCAGTATGTGATAGGCACAGTAGCAACATTTTATGGGACAGTGGCAGCATTTGATAGGTACAGTGGCAGCATTTGAGAGCACAGTGGTTGCGTTTGAGGGCACAGTGGCTGTGTTTGAGGGCACATTGGTTGCATTTGAGGACACAGTGGCTGCATTTGAGGGCACAGTGGCTGTGTTTGATGGGGCAGAGTGGCTACAATTGATGTGTACGGTGGCTGCAATTGATGCACACAGTGGCTACAATTGA
Organism: Lithobates pipiens; assembly: GCF_037356315.1. Classification (NCBI taxonomy): domain Eukaryota; kingdom Metazoa; phylum Chordata; class Amphibia; order Anura; family Ranidae; genus Lithobates; species Lithobates pipiens. Next base: position 140,219,327 of record NW_027507788.1, on the reverse strand, counting down.
TGGGCACAGTGGCTACAATTGATGGGCACAGTGGTTGCATTTAATGGCACAGTGGCTGCGTTTGATGGAACAGTGGCTGCGTTTGATGAAACAGTGGCTGCATTTGATGGAGCACAGTGAGGCTGCAATTGATGTATTTTTTTTTCTGAATGTTCTAATTTTGAGCACCAGCCGCCACTGGCATGTGCAAAGTGCTCCATGTATGCTAAAATCAATGCAAACCCATTAAACTGTCCACATTTAATGAAAGTGCATTAATATGCAGATCATGATATTGCAATAAAGTGTTCCATCAATGTTGAAATCAATGCAAACTCATTAAAGAGGAATCCCCCCCCCCCCCCCATGAAAACATTAAAACTCAGCAGCTACAAATATTGTAGCTGCTATATTTTAATATTAGGACACTTACCTGTCCAGGGATCCCACGATGTTGACACCTCAGCGGATTTTCGGATTGGCTCTTGGGTTTGCCATCATTCATGGTAAGGGAAACTGTCCGGTTCCCTACTGAATATGTACGAAGCGTGTTTCACTTTCTGAATGGCCCAGTGGAGGAAGGAGGAGGGGGGCCGAACTTCAGAGGGGGCAGCACAGTCTCCCAGGAGTGGGGAAGGGTACCTGTCAAAAACAGGTACCTGTTTCCCCCTCCCCTTAAAGGTGCCAAATGAGTCTACAGAGGAAGGGGTGTGGTTTACAGATGATAGGGTGGGTCTTAAACAGGAAGGGGTGTGGCCTCGGCAGGGAGGGGGGGTCGTATTTAAATTAGGAGGGTGCATGGGTTTAGTCAGGTCTAGGGCAGAACAAAACCTAAATACACCACTGCCTGGAGGTTCAGTGAAAGGGGCAGATTATTCTTATTATTAACGATTTATATAGCGCCAACAGTTTATGCAGCGCTTTACAATGTATGGGGCTGCAACACAATTACAGTACAATACAAAAGGTACAGGAGGGCCCTGCTCGTAGAGCTTACATTCTAAAGGGAGGGGGTGGTGGTAAAAAAGGTAATAGCTGCAGAGAATGATTTGATGGGGGTGGCTTGGGGACAGTTAGGTGGGTGTGGGATAGGCTTCCCTGAATAAATGAGTTTTCAGGGAACTCAGATGCAGCCAGGTGGGCTGGCAGTGCCTGAAGAGATGGTGCTGGGATTTGTAGCCATAGGGATGAAAGCTGGACATTGACTTTTTTTCTTTGCTACACATTTAAATGGGCCTCGGGTTCCTGCCTACAACAGGTGGTTGCTATAATCTGAGTGCTTTGTCAGATTCACAAACAGTGTGTCATGGTTATGCAGTGATGTGTGTCTGTCAGCTTACCTCCTCCATGTGACCAGTCACCCTCACCTGACTGTTTAAATAAACTTTCCTCAGCATAGCTGCACCCCACCTTCTAATTAGGAACATTATATTAACCTGGGCATTGCAAGCCAAACTTGCTGATCAACCATTGTGTATTCACGGTGTGTTTGGCTTCCTGGTTCCTGCTTGCCGTGTGCTCTGTTTGTCTCAGTTACCGACCTTGGCATGTTCTCGCCTATTCCTATCTGCTTGTGACCTTGACCTTTTGGCGTGTCCCAGACTATCCCTGTCTGCCTGTGACCCTGAACCTTTGGCGTGTACTCTGTTGTTCCTGTCTTCTAGTTGCCCTGACTTCTGCCTTATCCCTTTACTATCCTTGTTGTTCAGCCTGCTGTTTCCTTCTCCTGTAGTCTACTATGATTGTGAGCTGTGAGACCCTAGGGGCCACAACCTGGAGCCAGACGGCAGCGCAGCCCATCCTCACCACTAGAGGCTCTGGTGAACACATGCTGGCTCTTAGACTCTGCGCCCTGGGGAATCTATGCTCTAGCTCCAACTGGGATCTGTGTTAAAGCGGAGGTCCACCCTAAAGTGGACCTCCGCTCATCGGAACCCTCCCCCCCTCCGGCGCCACAATTGGCACCTTTCAGGGGGGAGGGGGGTGCAGATACCTGTACAGTACAGGTATTCTGCACCCACTTCCGGGATAGCTCTCTGCGGAAAGGGGCGTAGATTACGCCCCTTTCCGCAAGTGCCCACCCCTTTCCGCAAGTGCCCCGCTGCCTGCTGCTAAACACACAGATCCCAGAGGCAGCGGGGACCATCCTTATTGCGCAGCGCGATTCGCGCATGCGCAGTAGGGAACCGGGAAATTAAGCCGAAAGACTCCATTTCCTGATTCCCATACCCAAGATGGCGGCGGCAGCACCCGACAAGACGATCTAGAGATCGGCTTCGGGTGCCGACATCGCGGGCGCGCTGGACAGGTAAGTGTCACTATTTTAAAAGTCAGCAGCTGCAGTATTTGTAGCTGCTGGCTTTTAAAAAAAAAAAAAAACGCGGAGTCCCGGCGGACTCTCGCTTTAATGATCCAGTAGACCTGCTTCCTGAGATTCCCTGGGTACAATCCGCAGCAGTCAGTCCTAGGGTCCACTACCTTAGCAGTGCACTTCTGACTCCTACGGAGTGCATCTGCCACCTGGTCTCAGGTGACCTGACAGTTTGATCAGCCACAGATTTCTGAAGCAGAACAATTGGGATAATTACCCTTCAGGCCGGGTTCACACCGCTGCGATGCGGGAACGCCGCGAATCCGCGGCGTTTTCCCGCATCGCATTACTCCCGCCGGCAGTTCACACTGCCCTATGCGGACGGCTGGGAGTGTCAATGATATGTTAATGACACCCCCAGATCCGTCCGCATATCGCAGTGCGATCTGCCGACTCGCACAGGAATCGGATTGCATGGTGTGAACCCCCCCCAAAAAAAGGGTCCCGTGCGAGTTTGCTGCGGGACCGATGCGAATTCAGCCATACTATCTGTATGGCTGTACTCGCATCGCTATGGAGATCGGATGTGATTTGCGGTGCGAATCACATCCGGATCTCCCCCCGCAGCAGTGTGAACCCAGCCTTAAGGTCATTAGATTTCATTAGTCCAGTACATACTTTTTTCAACAGTACCAGGTCTTAATGAAGGGGGATACTTTGCACACCGAAACATGTTGGATTTTTTATGACAAAAGAGTCTGAAGGAAACTGAATCTGGACACCATGGGCTCTGATTGTGGTGCTTTCCTTCTTGCACACCTAGACCATTAAATGTTTACACTTTATTACAGTTGCGATATTTGCTGAATGTCATCATTATCTTAATAATTACTTTTACATGTTGCCTAAAGTTTCTCTTGATATAAATACTCATGAGATTTATAATGTTTTCTTCTAGGAAGCAAGAGATGCAAAGTACCAGTACAGGAAGAAAGCACGGATTCTGAATCTAGTCTTACCAAAAACAATGCTGTGTGAGGAACTGTCTGAAACTCCATGCAGCCTTACAAGCTGCTTTTATTCACTGGTATCCAGTGACATACATTGACCCAGAGTCCGCCTGGAGCCTTTAGAGAGCTGCCTGTGAACCTCCTACTTACTGAAAGAATATTTTCATTCCTTTACCATTTCATGACAAAACTTTTCCGTTTAATCATCTTGGATGAACACAAGCAGTAATACACGAGTGACAACCTTTACAGGTCAATTGTCCTTGCCTTCCAAGTGCAGCTGTGGACTTTGGAAATGTCCTTGGAAGTAATTGTACCCGTAGATCTCACTGGCTTTCCAACACTCATACTTGCCATTAAAATGACTTTTTTCCCACATAAAATAATGTGAAATGTATAGATCTAAAATACAGGTTTCCCAGAGCTCAGTCATGTTAGCCAGCAAAAGAAGCCTATACAAAGCTTGCATCAAATAGTTCAGTATACATAGCGGTCTTGGCTTGCTACATTTGCAAATTGGTGTAAAAGTAACACCCCTACATCAAGATGGCTGCCCTCTGTGTTAACCGCAGTCTATTGTTTACCATCAGAACTTGGACCAATGGGTAGAGGAGTAGTTGGAGATAGTTAGAGAGTAGCACTTATTGAGATATTCAGTGGTGAAAATCATTATTTAATCCTCTGCAGATTTTGTAAGTTTTGTAAGTTTTTCCACTTACAAAGAAATAAAGGGTCTATTTGTTTTATCATAGGTGTATTTTAAATGATAGAGACAGAATATCAACCAAAAATCCAGAAACCATAGGGATTTAGAGAAGATCTGTAAAGAAGAGTGAACCAAAATCCCCCCTGAGATGTGTGCAAACCTGGTAACCAGCTACAAGCAACGTTTTACCTCTGTGCTTGCCGACAAGGGTTTCTCCAAGTACTACCCTGTTTCCCAGAAAATAAGCCCTACCCAGCAAATAAGACCTACAAGGACTTGAACTAGGGCTTATTTGGGGGGTAGGGCTTATATTGCAGCCATCACCGACAATCACGTTAGGTCTTATTTTCGGGGAAACAGGGTAAGTCATGTTTTGCTTGGGGATCAAATACTTATTTTACTCTCTGAACTGAAACTCAATTTACAAAATTTGTATCTTGTGTTTTTTTTTTCTGGATTTTTGGTTCATTTTCTGTCCCTATCATTTAAGCTACACCTATGATAACAATTATAGACCATTCATTTTTTTGTAAGTGGAAAAACTTACAAAATCTGGGAGGAGATCAAAACATTATTTTTCCCACTGTATTAGCAGTTTAGTTCCACTTAGAGTTTGAAAGGGGTGAGCATTAGTTTAGCTATCAGTGCCAATCTGCTGTAGGTGGGGGATTCCCAAAGGCATTCGTATGCTATGGGAAAAGGGGGGGGGGGGGTGATGTTCATATCAGTGACCTGATAGCAGGGGTGGATTGACCATTTGGCCACTCGGGCATTGCCCGAGGGCCCCGGGCCACTAGGGGGCCCCATCAGGGTTGCCAGCCTCAGTAAAACCAGGAACAGTATGTAAAAATATATGTTCTTTTATACCTGTCTCTGAAATGTCCCTTACCGACATCCTTTTGTTCTAAAAATCCCAAGATTATAGCTGGCCCACCTCTCCAGTACCTTCTCAGCCAATAGAAACATGTCTGTGTATACTGTGTGATTGTATACTGTGTGTTTGTGTATACTGTGTGGCCCCATAATCTCTGATTGCCTGGGGGCCCCATAATCTCCTATTGCCCGTGGGCCCCATGAGTTGTCAGTCCGCCTCTGCCTAATAGGAACACATGGCTACGTTAGATCAATGACATTCACCTATTATGGCCATGCGGCTATATTAGGTTAATAATGCCATGAGCAGCTGCACCCCACTCTTGATAGCAATTATACGTTTTATGTCTTTTGTTTGGACTGTCAACACTGAATAATTTATTTTGCATTTAAAATGTATCTCAGCGACCTGGGTCATGCCGGAATGGTGCTCATAGTGAGCACCCAATTCACTGGCTGATTTTTGGCACATTGTGAACTTGTTTTTTCAATAATGGGACATGTTGCATTTAATTTGTTAAATATAATGTGCGTTTTGTGAAAGTTTTTATTTTTTGTGTGGAAACTCAGTTTGTGTGTTTATATTTAGGACATACTGTATATGTTTTAATAAATGACCACTGCACACTTATTCGTATAACTGATTTTCATATAATTTGTGTATATTTAGTATTGTAGACAACTTGTATGGGATTGTTTTGTTGTTTGAGCTAACCAGTCTAAAGTATGGGAGCACACACTGGGAACAATAAGGCCTTTTTCAGACGAACGATCCGTTCAGGTCTGCCTGTCAGTTTTTTAGGCGGACCTGAACGGATGCTCCATAGACCTCTATGGAGCGTCTGATGTCAGCAGTGACATGTTCGCTGACATCCGACCTGCTCCAATCTGGAAAAGTGTGACGGAGGAAAAAGCTACTTTTCCATTCGTTTGCGGATCAGATCGGGTGATGACGTACTCTGCGTGGATGTTGACGGGCGGATCATCACAGATCCACCCCATGTGAAAGAGGCCTTAGGCCGCGTACACACGCGGGGACTGTTCGCTGAAACTGTCCGCTGAAACCAAGTTTCAGCGGACAGTCCGCTCGTGTGTGGGCTTTCAGCGGACAGTTTCAGCGAACAGTCCGCTGAACAAGGTTTTTCGGAAATTCCGAAAAACTGTCCGCTGAAACCTTGTTTCAGCGGACAGTCCCCGCGTGTGCAGGCTTGTTCGTCAAACAAAGTTGCGCGCATGCTCAGAAAGGATTTTCACGCCGAAAGTTATAATGCAGTGTATAGGACGTCGTATTTTTCGTCCCGTCGTACGTGCCGTTCACGTCATCGCGCACGGTTTCAGCAAACTGTTCGTACGTCGTGTGTGGCCATGTCCGTCCATGCTAATTTTGAGCGGACTGTTTGCCGAAACTGTTTGACGGACAAAGTTGGGCGAACAGTCCCCGCGTGTGTACGCGGCCTTAGGGTTACATGCGATTGCCCCTGATCACAATATAACTCATCGGGGAGGAAAGGTATGCAAAGGATACTGGAAATTCCTGAGCAACAGGGGCACTTTTCAGTTGTTGAATATTTCTCTATAACATAAAGTATACATAACGTAAAACCTTTTTTGGATAGGGTGGGGAAGAGTTTAAATCCCTCTCAAGTTTTTATCATTGAACAGGAATCTAGAGATATTTTTCCAATGGGTACTTTTTTTCAGTGCCAACTAAGATGTGAATTCCCCTTTTATTTGTAAAAAAAAAAAAAAAAAAAAAAAAGATGGTGCTTTCCCTTGCATTTGGGAGATGTCCTCACTTTCTGTTGTTTCTTTGGGTAAGTGAAGGGTAATCTTTTCAATAGGAAAAATACTGTATTACAGGGGTTTTAACCGTTCCCCAACCAAAATCTAAGAAAAGAAGGTTTTGGTTTTAGATATAGATACCTAAAAATGTAAGCATCTTGAATCAAAACTGTATTAACTAAATAACTAATTATTCCTTTCACTCTCCAGCTGTTACCATGCCCATAGGAAGACAAGCACAGGGTATCAAAAGACCCATCCACTGCAAAGCTGTCCTACAGATTTACCATTGTTCAATTAATAACGATTGCACCAGCTTTGTATACATGTTTATACCCTTAACACAGGAAACATGCACCCCTTTAGCTAGGGGCTCCTTTTGTGCCTGACTGAGAAAACCTATTTTGCCTACCTTCTCTTCCTACTGGGATTGGTTGGCCTTGAGTTGTCTGAAATCCATATTACAGCATGTAGACATGTGACTGCTTATGAGAATGCTGTGGCCCTTATTGGCCTTGTTATACACTGGGATCCCAAGGGTTCCTTATGTTTAAACAATCTCCCCTCAAGACACACTGGCTAAAACAGAGGAAGGTCACATGATTGGACCAGAGTGGCCTGAAAATAGTTAAGTATATACATCTTTCTTACCAGGGCCGTCTTTAATATTGATTGAACTCTGGGCAAAACTTTTCTTGGCTCCCCCCCATGCAGTTTCACTCTGCCCCTGTTCTGAGACATACAATAAATAGCAGCTAGACTCAAAATGAGTTTACTGAATAGGATCAGACAGCTATTGAGATTGGTTGCCAGAGGTTACAGTGTATCATTACCGCTCACTGACTGGTTGCCAGAAGTTACAGTGTATCATTACTGCTCACTGGTTGCTAGAGGTTACAGTGTATCATTACCACTCACTGACTGGTTGCCAGAGGTTACAGTGTATCATTACCGCTCACTGACTGGTTGCCAGAGGTTACAGTGTACCATTACCGCTCACTGATTGGTTGCCAGAGGTTACAGTGTATCATTACCGCTCACTGACTGGTTTCTAGAGGTTACAGTGTATCATTACCGCTCACTGACTGGTTGCCAGAGGTTACAGTGTATCATTACCGCTCACTGACTGGTTGATAGAGGTTACAGTGTATGATTACCGCTCACTGACTGGTTGCCAGAGGTTACAGTGTATCATTACCACTCACTGACTGGTTGCTAGAGGTTACAGAACACATTACGGCTCACTGATTAGTTGCTAGAGGTTACAGCACATGATTTCTGCTTGTTGATTGGTTGCAAGAGATTACTGTGGATATGACCTCAGGGGGGCATGATATACATATCATGGCCCCCTGAGGGAGGGGCATGATATCCCCTATTTACATATGAATGCCGTCGCTATTTACATCTGCATTAATTTAGATGTAAACACGGGGTCTGCAGGTAAGTCATCTGTACACAACAATAGGGCAGAACTGGGCAGCATTAGTTACAGCACTTCACACTGAGATATCTGGACACAGCATGGGACTAAAACCTCAAGGGACCAAGGAATATAAACCAGGATAGTTGGCAAGCATGAGGCAGCTGCTTTAGGCCCCACAACAACAACAGGGCCCAGGGCAGCTGCCCCTTTTGCCCTGCCTTAAAAATGGCCCTGTTTCTTACACACTTTAGTTAGCATATGTGCTAGGACGGTAGAGGTAGACAATTTTAAGGCTAGTTAGGTGTAAGCTGGAATTTGACTTTAAGTTCTGATGCAAAGTCATCAAAATTACAATCCATCGCCACCCCAACATAGAAGCTTGTCAAACCAATTGACACGTGGAGAAATTTAAAGCTGTAAGCCTCTCTCCAAGCACACAGGCTCAGATTGTTTTTGAAGAGGGGTTTGCCCCTTAAAATGGATGTAAACCCGATTCATGAAATTTGAGCTGGGCACATCTATCTGTAGTGTTTACTTATCTCTCCTTAATGTGATTGTAGCCGTATTAGTGCAATTGTGACAGAGAAAATTGAGTACTGTCCGTGATACTTTTTTTATTTGCACTAACATACAATTTTTCAGGACCTCAAGCTTTCGGGGTATGTCCACTTCTTCAAGGTCCAAGCAGCACTTGAGTACTGCTTGGACCTTGAAGAAGGGGACATACCCGGAAAGCTTGAGGTCCTGAAAAATTGTATGTTAGTGCGAATAAAAAAAGTATCACGGACAGTACTCAATTTTCTCTTATCTCTCCTCAAAGCCCTGTGTCTTGTAGCTTTGTCCTGCTCTGTTCCTCTGCTATCAGCCTGATAACTTTTGACAAGCTCTCCGAGATGAACTGTGTGTCGGAGGAGGTTTGAGGTTTCTATAAATAGATTAGCACAAAGCTAAACTACACAGAACGTGCACTTTCTAAACAGTATATAAAGCGGCAGATATACATGTATAACTTATATAGGGAGACAGTGACGGCCCGTCCATAGGGAGTGCTCGGGCCCCCCCCGTAGTTACCAAAAATTTTTAAGACATAAAAAAAGTCATTTAACAGTGCATTGTGGCTCCGGACGCAGTGCACTATGGGAAGCCGGAAGTGACGTTGGCAGCTCTGTTCCTCAGCCCGAGCGGAGCTGCAGTAAGGTGAGGGTGTTAGTAAATGTTCTCTGTAGAGTGGGGAGCTAATAATTATTTAAGCAATTGAAAATGACTAAAATGCACCCCTTTACTCACACGTTGACTTGAGCAATATCATCCATTTTTTATTTTTTATTTTGAATATATCCAGCAGGTTTTTTATATGAATAATGTGCTCAATGATTGCAGCAGTTGTGAGCAGGAGATGTAACATGCGGTATTCTTTTTTTTTTAAACTGTGAAAAAATAAATAAAATAAAGCAAAATAAATAAGAAAAACATTTTTTTTTTAAGCGCCCCATCCCAACGTGCTCGCGTGCACAAACGAACGCAAACGTGAGTAGCTCCCTCATATGAAAACGGTGGTCCTGTGATGCTGGGACTGTATACTCTGTCCTGTGATCTGAGCTGTATACTCCTGACACTATGGGTGGAAGGAAGAGGAATACAGGGGACGGAGTGGGTGGATTATATAAGGGGTGTTGTTTATGAGAAGTGGAAGGGGTCAAAAAGGATGGGCGGAGTCTGGCGCCCCCCATCCAAAAACTTCACCAGCCACCACTGTAGGGAGATTTGTTTCATATCTGTGTATCATCTGAGGCTGTTCACTTCACTGGGTATATGGAGGGTTTACATCCACTTTAAGATATGTCCTTCCTGTTTCTCCATTGCCAATATAATAACATTTTGGAGATATTTTCCTCCTGTGACACAATATATGTTTACTTATAGGAGGGAAAACAGATATAGGGGATATAAAACACACATGCTATTGTAGCACTGACTCCCGAAGGAGCGGCTGGTTTTAATGGGCTTACCGTTACCTTCTTCACTTCGATTTGCGTCTAGGGGTTTCCCATGGTAGATGGCCCAAGAACTATTTTATTATTTGCATAAAACGTAGTTAACAAACAGTCTCTCAGTATAGGATCAGAGGGTTTAGGTGAAAAGTCCAGGTACTCTTAATGTCAAAGACAGTATAGGAGAACTCTCTTACTTTGAATAAAACCAGAGAATAGCCATTCACAGCTGAATCTTCACCCTAATTGGATAGTCCTTCTCTCACCAGACCTAGCAGCCAACAGGGTGCTTGAGTCAGGAACAAGTCTCTGCCACAGACTTTATTATAGAACACGTGTAAGGAAACTTGAAACTTGTAGAACGCTCATGTGGTACCAGTAACTTGCAGCCGGTCCGGCGATACCGTACGAGATTGGATTCGCTTAGGTCCTTCAGCTTTACCAGGCTCTTGTTGAGAAGCCAACCCTTGCGTGGCCTTCTCCCGAAGAGTCCTCCCCTGGATAACTTCGAAGTTGCTGGGCCTCTCCACAACCTGAGATGGCACCGGACCACCTCCGCATTCCTCTTTTAGTTTCCTCGCCTCGGGCTAGCCAGCCCCGAGACATAAAATCGGGCGGACCTGCACCCCAGGCCATAGGCGTCCTGGGGGCTGGTCAGGAGGACCAGGACCAAGCAGTCAGAACATACTTCTGGACCGGAACCCTGAAACACGTGACATCCACATCTTAAGTACCCTCTCCCAGAAGGCACAGCAAGAGTGACACTCCCACTGGGCTGACTCAGAGAAAAAGTAACCTTAAAGCACCCAACCAGACGGTGTTACCATGCCTGCCAGAAGTGACAGCGCTCCCATGGCCAGGCAGAACACCCTGCAGTCCAGTCAGACTGATGCTGAGGTCAAAATTTGGAGTAACCAAACCCAAACCAAACTGCGGTTTAGATTAAACATTACATTTCAAAAACTGCTCTTCAGGAGCCGGCGCTATACTATACATCAATATATTTATACACCTGAGTATTTTAATGTGTAATTTCATTTTATGGAATAGAATGTAGTTCTCTCCTGGATAGGTTGCTGGGATGTTCGGTAAATTTAGTTCCTTTTGGCTTCTCTGTAATCATTGGAACACTATTAATTGCTTTGGGCTGAATCTCACAGGCAGTTGGTTTGATTGTTTCCTGCTGTATTCTAAATGTTTCTAGAACATAGTGGGTGTTAGGGTCCTGGTGTTGAAGCCCGACTTGTAGGAGGAGACCTCTCTTACAACGCTGGTTCAGGAGCCGCTGGAATGGGAACAGCGGTCTCGAGAGCACAGTGGGTAGGAGTGCCTGCTGGATAGGGCCGCTGGGTTTGATAGCAGAGCAGAGATTCCTCCGGAAGGCTGAGCGACTTGAGGTTGCTAGAAGGCTGAGAAATGCAAGTAGCAGCTACTGAAGCCGAGGACTGAACAGGCAGCAGGCTGGAGCAGGGTCAGACGGTCCGGGTCAGTAGGCAAGCAGACAGGTGGTAACGGTAGGCAAAAGAGGAGTCGGTAAAACTGGCAGAGGTCGGCAACGGAATCACAGGCAGGAGAGGTAGCGAGGTCAGGCAGGCCGGGTCGGGTTTGGAGAAGGCAGAGAAGTCAAGCGAAGCCGGGTCGGTAACGGTAGCAGGTAATCAGGTTCAGGATCAGGTATTCAGGTACACAGGAGCTGAGACGAAACAGCGCCGCACCAGCGCACTTGGAGAACCTTTAAGTGTTCAGTGGCGGCAAGTAACGCGCGCACACCACTCACGAGCGCGCACACGAACGCCCACACGAACGTGCACACTAACGCGTAAACGAACGCGCACGCGAACGCGTACGCGAACGCGCACGCGCACGCGCAGGAAACACGCGCCGACGCCTGTGTGCATGCAGCTGTGCCTGTCCATCGCTGGTAAGTTCCTGACATTGCCCCCTCCCAAGGGGCAGCCTCCGGATGCCCAAAAAGTCCCTCTTTTCTGGATGGGCAGATAAGTATGCACGAATTAACCGCCTGGCATGGATATTGCTGTCAGGTTCCCAGGAATTGTTTTCCGGTCCAAACCCCTTCCATTTAATCAAAAACTGAATACGTCCCTGTCTTCTTCTGCAATCGAGGATGGCCTCCACCTCATACTCCTCGTTTCCATCCACTAAGATGGGCTCTGGAGGTCTAGTTCCTCTATCAGGAAAAGGATCAGGGACGGCAGGTTTCAGTAGTGACACATGAAACACAGGGTGAATCCTAAGCGACTCGGGCAGGGTTAACTCATAGGAAACTTCATTGATTCTCCTCTTTACCGGAAATGGTCCCATAAATTTAGGTGAAAGTTTCCTGGAAGGACAAGCCAATTTAATGTTATTGGTAGAAAGCCATACCTGGTCGCCAGGTTGTAGGGTCAGTTCCCCTCTTCTTCTCCGGTCAAAGGCTCTCTTGCTGTCTGCCTGGGCTTTAGCCACTGCCTCCTGCAACACCCGGTTATTGTGGCTGAGGAACTCCACTGTCTCCTGGACCGCTGGAACTGAGGTTTCTGAAAGAAAGTCAGGCAGAAAGGTTAAATGAAAGCCATAATTGGCGAAAAAAGGGGACTGACCGGTGGCCGAATGACAAGCATTGTTGTATGCAAATTCTTCTAAGGGCAGCAGGGACACCCAATCATTCTGTACGAACGATGTGAAGCACCTAATGTACTGTTCAAGAGTCTGGTTGGTCCTTTCTGTCTGCCCGTTAGTTTGGGGATGATAGGCCGAGGACAGGGCCAGCTCAATTTTCAGGATCTCACACAGGGCCCTCCAGAAACGTGAGGTGAACTGAACTCCTCTGTCGGAAACTATATTTGCTGGAATTCCATGTAACCTCACAATCTCCTTAATGAATACGCGGGCAGTCTCTACAGCAGATGGGGTCCCTTTTAGGGGTAAAAAATGGGCCATTTTGGACAGCCGGTCTACAACCACAAAGATAGTCGAGCACCCCTCAGAACATGGGAGCTCGACAATAAAGTCCATGCTAATCATTCTCCAGGGTCTGTCGGGCACAGGTAAGGGTTTCAGCAGTCCCCAAGCCCGATTTCTTGACGTTTTGTTCTGAATACAAACAGAACAGGAGCTGACGTACTTCTCGCAAAAGTCCTTCAAATTGGGCCACCAGAACGTGCGTTGTACGAGCTCAAGGGTCTTACGGACCCCAAAGTGGCCTGCCAGCGGGTGGTCGTGAAGAAGGGACAATACTTTAACTCGAACATTCTTGGGGACAAAGATTTGACTTCCCCTCCAGAACAAGCCATCCCTGGACATTAAGGTGGTCCCGGGGGGTTTTGAGGAGTCAGAGGATGCTTCTTTGATCAAAGAGAGAAGGTCTGACTGTAAGAGCAAAAAATTTCCGGCAGACAGGATGGTATCAGGAACAGATGAGTCCTTTGGATTGTCATACATACGTGACAGCGCATCCGGTTTCACGTTCTTCGATCCGGGCCGGTACGTGATATGAAAGGAGAAACGTGAGAAGAACAGGGCCCAGCGGGCTTGTCGGGGTCTCAGTTGTTTGGCAGACCTTAGGTACTCTAAGTTCTTATGATCGGTATATATTAGTACCGGATGAGCAGCGCCCTCCAGTAGATATCTCCACTCCTCCAAGGCAGCTTTAATAGCGAGCAGTTCTCGGTCGCCCACGTCATAATTCCTCTCTGCGGAAGAGAGTTTCCTAGAGAAGAACCCCACGGGGTGCATTAGGTCCTTGTTGCCTCGACGTTGGGAGATGACTGCTCCTACAGCCACTTCAGAAGCGTCTACCTCGAGAATGAAGGGTAGAGACGGGTCTGGATGACTGAGAATTGGGGCAGACGTGAAAAGTCTTTTAAGTTCTTCAAAGGCACTCTGGGCCTCCCGAGTCCAGCAGAAGCGAGAGTTTTGTTTGGTTAGTTGCGTAATGGGCGCAATTATAGCTGAAAAGCCTTTTATGAATTTCCTATAAAAGTTTGCGAAGCCGATGAAGCGTTGTACGCCCTTCTTATCCAGAGGCGCTGGCCAGTCTAACACAGCAGACACTTTCTGGGGATCCATCTTGATGCCCGTTGGGGAGATCACTAGTCCCAAGAATCGGATGCTGCGTAACTCGAATTCGCATTTCTCAGCCTTTGCGTAAAGTCGATGTTGACGAAGACGGTTTAGGACCTTGCGGACATGTTCCCGATGCTGATCGAGAGAACTGGAAAATATTAAGATGTCGTCCAGGTAGACAATCACGAATACATCAAGAAAATCTCTGAATACATCGTTAATTAGGTGTTGGAACGTGGCCGGGGCGTTGCAGAGCCCGAAGGGCATTACCAAGTATTCATAATGCCCGAATCGGGTCCGGAAGGCTGTCTTCCATTCATGCCCGGCCTGAATGCGAACTAGGTTATACGCTCCTCTTAGGTCAAGCTTCGTGAATATGATAGCGGACCTCAGTCTCTGGAAGAGTTCGGGTATTAAAGGTAAGGGGTAGCGGTTCTTTACCGTAATCTTGTTTAACTCCCTATAGTCCACACACGGTCGGAGGGTCTGATCTTTTTTAGTGACGAAGAAAATTCCGGCTCCTGCTGGGGAAGTTGAAGGGCGAATGAACCCCTTCTCTAGGTTCTCATCCAAGTAGGTCTTAAGTGCCCCCTGCTCCTTTTCTGATAGAGGAAAAATGCGTCCGAAAGGAATCTCGGCCCCAGGGAGTAGTTCAATCGGACAATCATAGGGGCGGTGAGGAGGTAGAGTGTCTGCTCCTTTCTTACTAAAGACATCAATAAAGTCGTGGTAGTGCTTGGGTACAGTCTGAAGTAGATCTTGATCAGAGTCTACACATAAAAGGGTGGCAGAAGGCTTGGTGGAGTCTGTTAGGCAGTGCTTCAGGCAATAGGGAGAAGGAAACGTGACTTCTCTAGTAACCCAATTGATGTAGGGGTTATGGGCTTGGAGCCAGGGTATGCCCAGAATGATCGGAAACATTGGAGAGGAGATTACATCAAGGGTCAAGAATTCCTTATGCTGAGAGGAGATGATGACAGGCAGGGGAAGAGTCTCTTGAGTTACCTTCCCGGAACTGATGCTAGATCCATCGGCCAGGAAAACTGAAAGTCCATGAGCCTTGTCTTGTAACGGGATGCCCTGTTGGCCCGCAAAGATGGAATCAATAAAGCAGCTGCACGCCCCGGAGTCAATGATAGCGTTGACTGTCACCGTCCTTCCTTGGAGCTGTAGTAAAAGAGGAACAGCAAGGTGGGTTGAATTGGCAGACAATGCAGAGAGACTGGTAGAGGTAGAGGATAGACACTTACTTGTCTTGACAGGGCAGTTAAAGACATAGTGACCTGAACCACCACAGTAGAGGCAGAGATTCTGCTGCCGGCGACGTGCACGTTCTTCTGGGAGTAAAGCAGGGCGCATTAGTCCCAATTGCATGGGCTCAGAGGTGTCAGGAGCCGTGCAGGGCGGAATAGAGCTGGGCGGAGGTAAATAATGGGAAGCAGGCATTGGGGCTTTCGCTGTCATCCAAACTGGGCGGGCTTGCTGGGCGGAGCGCTCTGATCTTCGCTCCCGGAGACGACGGTCAATCTGGCTTGCCAAAGAGATCAGGGCCTCCAGGGTTTCTGGTATGCCGACTCGAGCAAGTTCATCCTTAAGCCCCTCAGATAACCCCATGCGGAATTGATGCCTCAAAGCCGCATCATTCCATTCCGTGTCTGCGCTCCAGCGTCGAAAGTCCGTGACATAGTCCTCGGCCGGTCTGCGGCCCTGCTGGAGCGCAAACAGGGCAGATTCAGCTGTGGCAGTCCTTTGGGGGTCCTCATAAAGCTGAGCCATGGCTTCAAAAAAGGATTGCAGAGAGAAGGTCGAGACTGAATCTCCTTCGAGTAAACGATGGGCCCAGGTCTGGGGTTCTCCTTGTAAGAGGGAGATTACAAATCCTACTTTAGTGGCTTCCAGGGAGAAAGTCCGTGGTTGTAGGGCAAAATAAAGCTGACAGGCGTTCCGAAAAGCCCGAAATTTGGTTCGATCCCCAGAGAACCTCTCCAGGATGGGCACCCTTGGCTTATGTGGAAGCATGACAACGGATGGTGAAGCGGCAGGCTGTACTGGTGTGGTGGATGGAGCAGAAGCCACGTGACCAGTATCAGTAAGGTTCTGGACCTGTCCTTCAAGTCTGGCGTAGCCATCCTGCAGCGATTTTACCGCTTGGGTAAGGGCCGCCAGATGCGTGCAGATCTCCTTCATGGGAGAGGTCTCTCCTGCGGGCTCAGACATGGCTGTTTCGTACTGTTAGGGTCCTGGTGTTGAAGCCCGACTTGTAGGAGGAGACCTCTCTTACAACGCTGGTTCAGGAGCCGCTGGAATGGGAACAGCGGTCTCGAGAGCACAGTGGGTAGGAGTGCCTGCTGGATAGGGCCGCTGGGTTTGATAGCAGAGCAGAGATTCCTCCGGAAGGCTGAGCGACTTGAGGTTGCTAGAAGGCTGAGAAATGCAAGTAGCAGCTACTGAAGCCGAGGACTGAACAGGCAGCAGGCTGGAGCAGGGTCAGACGGTCCGGGTCAGTAGGCAAGCAGACAGGTGGTAACGGTAGGCAAAATAGGAGTCGGTAAAACTGGCAGAGGTCGGCAACGGAATCACAGGCAGGAGAGGTAGCGAGGTCAGGCAGGCCGGGTCGGGTTTGGAGAAGGCAGAGAAGTCAAGCGAAGCCGGGTCGGTAACGGTAGCAGGTAATCAGGTTCAGGATCAGGTATTCAGGTACACAGGAGCTGAGACGAAACAGCGCCGCACCAGCGCACTTGGAGAACCTTTAAGTGTTCAGTGGCGGCAAGTAACGCGCGCACACCACTCACGCCCACGCAAACGAGCGCGCACACGAACGCCCACACGAACGTGCACACTAACGCGTAAACGAACGCGCACGCGAACGCGTACGCGAACGCGCAGGAAACACGCGCCGACGCCTGTGTGCATGCAGCTGTGCCTGTCCATCGCTGGTAAGTTCCTGACAGTGGGCTGGAAAGTCAAATGAGCAACCTGAACATGTATTTCACTTCAGCCAATACCAGCAGGTTGCTGGCAGGGATAAGCTTTATGTTAGAGTCAAACTCATGTTTGACTCAAACGTTGGCTGTTCGCCAGTTCGCCGAACAGCGAACAATTTTGGGTGTTTGCAGCAAATTTGAAAGCCACAGAACACTTTAAAAGTTCATGGGAGAAATCAAAAGTGCTAATTGTAAAGGCTTATATGCATGGTATTGTCATAAAAAGTGTTTGGGGACCTAGGTCCTGCCCCAGGGGACATTTATCAATGCAAAAAAAAGGTTTTAAAAACTGCAGTTTTTTCTGGAGCAGTGATTTTAATAATGCTTAAAGTGAAACAATAAAAGTGTAATATTCCTTTATATTTCGTACCTGGTGGGTGTCTATAGTATGCCTGTAAAGTGGTGCATGTTTCCCATGCTTAGAACAGTCTGACAGCAAAATGACATTTCTAAAGGAAAAAAAAACTAATTTAAAACTACTTGCGGCTACAATGAATTGTCGGTCCGCAATACACATAAAAGTTCAGTGATAAAAAGAAATGGGGATTTCTCCACAGGGGAACCCCAAAACAAAAGTAAAAAAAAAATGGCATGAGGGTCCCCCTCAAAATCAATACCAGGCCCTTCAGGTCAGGTATGGATTTTAAGGGGATCCCTGCACCAAAATTTAAAAAAAAATAGTGTGGCGTCCCCCCAAAAGTCCATACCAGACCCTTATCCGAGCACGCAACCTGGCAGGCTGCAGGAAAAGAGGGGGGACAAGAGAGCGCCCCCCCTCCTGAACCATACCAGGCCACATGCCCTCAACATTGGGAGGGGGCTTTGAGGTAGCCCCTCAAAGCACCTTGTCCCATGTTGATGGGGAGAAGGGCCTCATCCCCACAACCCTTGCCCGGTGGTTGTGGGGGTCTGCGGGTGGGGGGCTTATCGGAATCTGGAAGCCCCCTTTAACAAGGGGACCCCCAGATCCCGGCCTCCCGTGTGAATTGGTAATGGGGTACAAATGTACCCCTACCAGTTCACAAAAAAAGTGACAAAAAGGTTAAAAAAGACAAGAGACAGTTTTTGACAAGTCCTTTATTAAAAACGTCTTCTTTGCGCTTCTTCTTTCATCTTATTTCTTCTGGTCTTCCTTTGGTGTTGTTGTTCTTTCATAGATGACATAAAATTATACTTTTTATGTCATCTATGAAAAACATTTGATATTGATATTAATATAGTTTTATTTGATATACAGTAGCTTAGTTATAACAAAATGCTTAGACTTATAACAAAATGCTTAGGCTTGCATAATTTGGAAACTCATGATGTTTGCAAAAGGCTTATGGAGTTTCTAGTCAGTATCCTGTATAACAATTGTGAATATGAAATTCTGTAACAGATATTTCCACCTTTCCTGTCATTGTTCAGAATGAAGTTGCAAATATGACTGGACATTTCTGTAACAGGAAAGGGGGGTGTCCGAGGCATATAAAAGAAGGACGCTACAATATTAAACCAGAAATGACGAATGCTTACTTGAACATGTAATGCAACTCATTTCTCTTGCATATGCAAATAAATGTTATCTTGCCTCAAGGACGGTCTTAGACGGTAATTTATTTCCGTAACAATTTGGTCCTTTCGAGCCGGAAGTCCAAGTTCCTGAGGCGCACTGGATCAATTCAGTGACTGATGACCATACGGCAAAACTAAGTCCTCCGTCTCAATTTAGATGTTAAAGCCCTTGTACACATGGTCAGACATTCCGACAACCAAATCCGTCGAACAAAGTTGTCAGAAAATCAGATCGTACTTAACGTGATGATGTTATTTCGTTAGGAGGGACTACGTTCAGGCTAATCGCCAATAGCTTTGGTCTAGGAATTTGATCTGAACTTTGTTCGATCGGAATTCCCTACACATGATTGGACAAAGTCCGATCGGATGATGTTGTCGTAAAATTTTATAGCCCAGCTAGAAAACAGTCTGATGGAGCCCACACACTGTTGGATTATCCGACAACACGGTCCTATCGGACATTGTCCATCGGAATGTCCGACCGTGTGTACAAGGGCAAAGAGAGGCCGGTCCTCTGACCTAGTGCTTCCCAGGAAGCGACTTACCAGAACAGCATAAGAGACCGCTCTTGGGACAAGGTAAGATTTTTATTTTTATCTTATTATTATTATTAACCTTTTGGGTTAGACTTGAGTAGAAATTTAACGAATAAGGGATTTGAATGCATACATACAATATAGAGATTGATTGAATATTTATCGGTTTCTGTTCTACCTGCTTTACCCTTGTTGAGGGGAAATAAGTGGTCATGTATTCCCCATATAGATCCGTCTGTGGCCATCCTGGATGGACAGACTTAGTGACTAACCCGCGTTTTGGTAAGACGCGCACAGGGCATCCTGGCGCAGTCGAGCACTGCGGGTGTTCTCTCTTCTTTTTCTTGTTTGTTTCTCTAGGTTAATTGTAATTTGATATAGGAGTATGGTCCGATACTAATATCCGGGTGCAGATAAAGGAAATTTGTCGATTGGATCTTAGATCTTGACAGCCTTGTAAGCTGCAGAAAATTCCTGTGGGGACGCATAAATACTCCTAGATCAAAACCTAAAATAATCCTCAGTTGATACAAGGGTGTGGCCTGATAGATTTCCAGGTAGGGATGAGCCGAACACCCCCCTGTTCGGTTTGCACCAGAACCTGCGAACAGACCTAAACTTCGTGTGAACTTTAGAACCCTATTAAAGTCTATGGGACTCGAACGTTCACAATGTAAAGTGCTTATTTTAAAGGATAATATGCAAGTTACTGTCCTAAAAAGTGTTTGGGGACCTGGGTTCTGCCCCAGGGGACATGGATCAATGCAAAAAAAAGTTTTAAAAACGGCCATTTTTTCAGGAGCAGTGATTTTAATAATGATTAAAGTGAAACAATAAAAGTGTAATATTCCTTTAAATTTCGTAGCTGGGGGGTGTCTATAGTATGCCTGTGAAGGGGCGCATGTTTCTGGTGCTTAGAACTGTCCCTGCACAAAGTGTCATTTGTGCAGGAAAAAAAGTCTTTTAAAATCACTTGCGGCTAAATTGTCGGCTCCCCGTAATACAGAGAACACTCAATGAGTGCTCTCTGTATTAGCCGACAATTCATTCATTTATTGATAAAAAATAAAAATAAAAAGCGTGTCAAATTAAAAAATTTTTTTTACGTGGGGGTCCCCCTAAATATCCATACCAGACCCTTCAGGTCTCATGTGGATATTAAGGGGAACCCCGCATCAAATTGAAAAAAAAATTGACGTGGGGGTCCCCCTAAAAATCCATACCAGACCCTTTATCCGAGCACGCAACCTGGCAGGCCGCAGGAAAAGAGGGGGGGACGAGAGAGCGGCCCCCCTCCCTCCTGAACCGTACCAGGCCACATACCCTCAACATTGGGAGGATGCTTTGGGGGTCTGTGACCCCTCAAAGCACCTTGTCCCCATGTTGATGAGGACAAGGGCCTCATCCTCACAACCCTGGCCGGTGGTTGTGAGGGTCTGCGGGTGGGGGGCTTATTAGAATCTGGAAGCCCCCTTTAACAAGGGGACCCCCAGATCCCGGCCCCCCCCCTGTTTGAAATGGTAAGGGGGTAAAAAAGTACCCCTACCATTTCACAAAGTAAGTGTAAAAATGGTTAAATAAGACAAACACACTTTTGAAAAATTCCTTTATTAAAAATAAAAAAAAATAAAAAAAGATTCCAGCGGTGCTAATCCACTCTTGCTATCCAGCGACGGATCTCCGGGGTCCAGCGATGGATGATCATATCCAGCGACGGGGGATCTCTCAGTCCAACGCTGTCCATACATCCGTCTTCTGTCTCCACTCCGGAGACACTGCAGAGAGCCCAGCGCTGACGTTTCTTATATTAGGAGGACGGGGTCATCCGTCACCTGACCCCACCCCTCTGACGCTGGAGAGGGAAGCCAGGGGTTCCCCAGTGACGTGTGGGTGACCCCGCCCCCTCTGATGTAACGCAGGTTTCCGTTACATCAGAGGGGACGGGGTCACCCATACGTCACTGGGGAACCCCTGGCTCCCTTCCCTGATGAAGTCACGTGATCAATGACGATACGCGTAGGATTGGCCTAGGAGGATACCGGAAGCGACGTCCGGGGTATGAACGAGGAGTCCGTTCGTTTTTTTAGCTGTAATTTTCGCTCTTAATTGTGCTACTAAATGTGAGTACCCAGGACTATGTCCTTTTTACAATAAAACCTGTTTGACATTACTTCACTATTGGAGCCCCTCTTCTTTTTTCCGGGTTTGATCTGTGGTCCATGGCTGAGTACCTGGAGTGAATTGCCTGGGGTGTCTATATCAGCTGAGGACATACACCTTAACCATTGGAGCGTATTGCTGTTTAACTGACAGCAGTGAGGTAAGGTACCCACTGCACTCAGTGTGCGAGCACCTGTCTTGAGGAGTTGTGAGATCACCGGTGGAACTATCCCGTGTTTGTTCACAGAATGAGTCTATTACACAGCACAGTGTGGACTCACTTATTTGCATGACCTGATACGGATTGCTATTTTTTCTACAAATAGAGACACTTTAAGAATCTTTTTTGGATTGTGTTTTATATCTATTTTTATTTTTTTTGTTTATTTATTTATTGGATCTTACTTTTATACAATTTTTAATAAAAACGTATATATTCTTTCACTTGGATGCCCTTTTATGGATTGAGACACATTTTGGATTGCACACTCTTTTGGATTATTATTATTATTATCTGCGATTTCGCTACTTATTGCTTCACTTGCACTTTACTATGAATATGTGTACTACTTGAATTTCTATACTGGTCACTTTATAAATGATACTAGGAATATGTGTACTACCTGAATATTTTACTGGTAACTTTATAATGATTTTATGTATATAGGGTATTGATATAGTTTAAATCAATTGTTTTGTGATAATCGCATAGGTGTGCTTTTTAGATTTTGTATGCGATTATTTATTCACTATTATTGGATTTCATTTAGTTTTTATGTGGAGCGCAACACCATTCTTTTATCATTATTATAATTTGAGGGGAGGGTTTGCACCTCTGTTGGTGTTTTGCTGCAACCATATTAGCTCCTTTGTTTAACCATTGTAGCGCGAGGATAACCAACAATTACAATAAAAAAGGTGTAGTATATGTAAAATCTGCAAATGGGTTGGTGCACCAGGAGGCGGTGTCTGAAGGCCTTACTGTGGAAGATCCACAGACAGGTAAAAAGGCTCAGTGTAAAATTGTGATTTCAACTAAATGTCCTGTTAATTTGTTGGATAGAGACATGTTGCACGCTCTTGATATTTCTGTCATACCAGTGGAGGGAGGTCTCAAAGCTCATCGGCTCTGTGAAAAACAAATCACAGCCATGGATAATGAGCCCCAATACTGGTACAGCCTGGATTTGCAAGCTGAGGGATTAAATATACCCAAAACCCTGACAGAAATAATTGAAGAAGAGCCTGTGAGGAAAGGGTATAAGGTCCAAACAAACTTCTATTGCACCATGTACTACAAGAAGACCTCTGGGCCCGATAAGTCCTATGAGAAACAGTTAATGAGTCTCACTAACACCGAAGTGCTCTTAAAAAATCTGTACTGTGATAAGGAAGGAAATAGCGTGGCTACTTGTCTCCTACCACAGCCTATTCTGCAAATATACAGGCAGGATGCTGTACCTCATGTTTTGGTCACCCGACACCCCACGGTATCACGGCATGAGCTAGGAGAACTTATCACAGACTGGGTCCAACTGACAGACGAGGAACTAAAATCCAGAAGCATTCGGAGGTACAATTTAGCGTGGTTTGTTGAGTATACACCCAGAACTCACATGACTAAAATTTGTGACAAGACAGTGACTGACACTTTTGACCCAAGAGGAAGAGGATGCTCTAAAAGACATCCCCGATTTCTTGTGGTCAAGAGGAAAGATGGATGTGGGACTAATTAAAACAGCCAGTGAAGTCCGAATAACCCCTAAAAGCACAATGAGGCCTTACCAAAAGTAATATCCATTAAGGAAAGATGCTGAAGAGGGAGTAGACCCCTTGATAAAGGAATTATTAAAAATTGGTGTCTTCATTGAATGCCCGGATTCACCATGCAACACGCACTTGTTCCCAGTAAGGAAGCAGAAGGGAGGAAAAGATGGGTGGAGACTGGTGCAGGATTTACAGGAGGTCAATAGGGCCGTATTACCGAGGACCCCAGTGGTCCCAGACCCGCATGTCCTCCTGAACGACCCCCACCCAGAGAACAAGGTATTTTCGGTCATCGATATCAGTAACGCTTTCTTTTCCATTCCCTTACACAAAGACAGTCAATTTTGGTTCGCATTTACATAAATATATATATATATATATATAAAAAAAAAAAAATCACATACACCAGGTTACCCCAGGGATATTGTGAAAGTCCAACTATCTTCTCACAAGAAATGTCCAATAATTTGTCTCGGTTTGTACCTCCCAGCGGGAGCCAAATTCTCTTGTATGTGGATGACATTCTGGTAGCGGCTCCTTCGGAGCGACAATGTAAAATTGACACCTTGGCTCTGATGCATTTCCTCACAGAACAGGGTCACAAGGTCAGCAAAGACAAATTACAACTGTGGAAAGAAAAAGTGAAATACCTGGGTTATATTTTATCTCAGGAAGGCAGACATTTGGAGGAGATCCGGAAGGAGCCCATCCTTAAAGCCCCCAAACCACGTACCAAAAAAGAAATGATGTAATTTCTTGGCATGGAAAATTTCTGTAGAGCATGGATAGCAAATTATGCTACGGAGGTGGCGCCCCTTTCTGATCTCATCTATGGTTCACTAATGTCTGCAAAAAGATTCCATCCAGTGGAATGTGCAAGCAGAGGATGCATTTACAAAGGTGAAGCACCTCATTGTGGGTTCCTCTGTGCTTGGCCTTCCCAATTACAGAAAAATCTTTTATCAAACTGTAGATGGCAAGGAAGGGTACATGACTTCCAGTTCTCACACAGGTTTATGGGGACAAGCACAAACCAATTGCATTTTATTCAACTAAATTAGATCCAGTGGCCCGAAGTTTGCCGCACTGTGTACAAGCTGTAGTAGCAGCCTCATTGGCCATACGGTCCTCTGCACTAATAGTACTGTTTCACTCCCTGGTTCTTAAAGTCCCACATGCTATTTCAGTAATCTTACTACAAAACAAAATCTCCTATTTATCTCCAGCCAGGCATCTATCATGTATGACTACTCTTCTGGGACAGCCGCACATTACAATCGAGAGGTGTACCGCATTGAACCCCGTCACACTGATACCAACACCTATTGATGGGGATCCACATGACTGTATAGCTCAAATTGATGAACGGTGCTGCCTAGGAAGGATCTCACTGATATTCCCGTTCCAGATGCTGACATTACCTTCTTTGTTGATGGGTCTTGTAAAAAGGACGATAAAGGGGTAAATCAAACAGCTTACGCTATAGTAACATATGACCAGGTCATTGAAGCTGGAAATATTCCCAGTTCCTACTCTGCACAACAAGCTGAAATTATTGCCCTATCCAGGGCCTGTAGCCTAGGGGAAGGAAAGAAAATAAATATGTACACAGACAGTCAATACGCTTTCTCTACTATACACGTATTTGCCCAGCAATGGAAAAATAGGGGTATGATCACATCCACAGGTAAACCAATCTCACATAGAGATCTTATCCTTGCCCTTCTAGAAAGTACAAAAACCAGCACAAGTGGCTATTTGTAAATGTACAGCACACAGGAAGGGAACCGATCCAATTACTCCAGGGAATGCACTAGCAGACAAGACTGCAAAGAAAGCTGCTAAAGGACAGCAAATAACACACATACACTATACAGGTCCCCAAGAAAATGATGAGGTACAGAAAGCTATTGATAAAACATGGTTATCAGAAATGCAGAAAACGTCACCGGCAGGTGAAACACAAAAGTGGTTATCTAAAGGGGCAACGCTGGTCAATGGTATATACACAAGTACAGAAGGTAAACCCATCTTACCTACATCACTATTTAGATATGCTGCATTATTGAGCCATGGGCAAGCCCATATCTCAAAAGGAGGGATGATACAGGTGATCAACAAGGTGTTCACAACATATGGGTTTACAAACTACTCTAGAATTTTTTGTCTCACATGTCTGCTTTGTAACAGCTACCATGCTCAAGGTCCCCTAAGACCCTTAGGGCCGGTTCACACTGCGGGCGATGCGAGGCGACACGACTTGCCTCGCCGCGATCTGACAAGTCGCCCCCGTTCTGTACAATGGCACCGTTCTGAGAGGAGCGACTCGAGTCGCTCCGACTCAGAAAAAAGGTTCCTGTACTACTTTTGGGCGACCTCGGGGCGACTTGCATTGACTTCTATACAGAAGTCATTTGCAAATCGCCGCTGAGGTCGCGGCGAGGCAAGTCGGTGTCGCCTCGCATCGCCCGCAGTGTGAACCGGCCCTTAAGGGGGCATTTCCCACAACCCCCTTATCCCTTTCAGACAATATGCATGGATTTTATTGAATTGAACAAATGTGAGAATAAAAAATTCTGTCTGATTTGTTGACATGTTTACGAAATGGGTGGAATCTTTTCCTTTGACACACCCAGATGGGCAGTCAGTAGCCAAAGTACTAATCAAAGAGGTGATTCCACGTCAAGGAATCCCCTCTGTGATTTACAGTGACAACGGTTCCCATTTTGTAAACCGAAAAACACAACAAATTGGTCAATGGTACAATATTGACTTAAAAAAACACTGTGTGTACCCCCCACAATCTGCAGGCACAGTGGAGAGACACAATGGTACCTTAAAAAGTAAACTAAGAAAATTGATAGAAGAAACAGGAAAGAACTGGGTTCAGTGTTTGCCAATGGCATTGTTGAGCACAAAGATCACCCCTACTGCTAAAGGATTAACACCGTATGAAATGCTGTATGGTAGACCTTATTATATTCCACAACTCAGAGCATTTGCTCGAGATGATGAGGAAATGGACTATGAACTGGCAAATTATATGAGGAAGTTGCTAACAACTAAAGAACTCCTATGCCCAAATTCTCTTACAGGTCAAGAGACTAAATCAGAACAGGAAGATCTGGTACAACCTGGAGAGTGGGTCTGGATAAAAATAATAAAGAGAAAGGCTTGGTCTGACCCCAGGTAGGAAGGAACCTATCAAGTATTGATAAGGCACACTATTTTAGCAAAAAGACATATTAGGAATTAACTACCACATAGCAGAGGAAGAACATGGTGCAATATGGACTCATAGGGGTGGAGGGCAGACCCAGAGAGAGACTTATGTTTGAGCCAGGGTATTTTACCAAGACATGGAGGGAAAGAATACTCTTGGCCATATTGATAATAGTGGGCATAGTTGTGGGAATTTATATGCTTCTTGACCTCATCCCAATATTGAACATAATGGGTCAAAGGTAGGAAAGACAGATGACGAAGGGACCAGACGGTTAAGACCACCACCATACTATTTGATCTAAGTCAGGTCATAGACATTGGGCATCAAACATATGTCTTTGATGGCAAATACCTATGCTCA
This sequence comes from Lithobates pipiens, assembly GCF_037356315.1. Classification (NCBI taxonomy): domain Eukaryota; kingdom Metazoa; phylum Chordata; class Amphibia; order Anura; family Ranidae; genus Lithobates; species Lithobates pipiens. Next base: position 140,192,591 of record NW_027507788.1, on the reverse strand, counting down.
ACTCCAGAATGCAGTACATCGGCTGACGTATGGTGGTCATCCGATGATAGCGGATGGCTTGCTAGTTCTGCTGTGATTCCTGAACAAAGGAGGTATCAGGTAGAACGCATATCAATATACAGCCGAAGAGGGTGGACTGGGAGCTGCCAGTCCCATTATATACGTGGGACGTGTAATCCCATCTCACTAACAATAAAAAACCCACAGGTATCAGATGCTGGAATTTATGGTCTAGGCAGGGGCGTAACTATAGGGGGTGCAGCAGTCGCGACCGCAACCGGGCCCTGTGATGCAGGGGGCCCATGCAGCCCCCTCTACATATGGCCGGCAGCAGCATAGGCAGCTAGGGGTACCAGTGCACCATGCACACAGGTGGCTGGAGGTGGAGGGTGACTAGCAGAGCTCCATGCTTGACTATAGCACTGGCTGCTCTTTAGTTGTGCATTCCCCGCATGACCTGTGTCCTCAGCCGGCTCCTCAGAGTACCCCTCTCCTGCTCCATGCATTGCCACTCAGTCCGATGTCTGTTCTCCCCAGCCAGAGTCCCCCCCCCCCCGAGTCCGGCCCACACTGCACTGCATACTTCTCCTGGGTAAACAAACTTTAAGCACACAGATGCAGTTCAGCCCTATGAGAGGCCCCCGGAGGACACTGCAGGCTTGTCTGTCAGCCCCCCTCTTCCCCCGTCATACACAGATGATGAAAGGTCTTTCTGGGAGATATGCTGATCGCCCGTCCATGACCTATGCATTCGGTAATTACCCCTTCCGTAAATATTCCCTTTTACTACCCATACCTTTACCATTCCCATTTTACCTTCCCCTTTCCCAATAAATAGACCACACCGGAGTTTGGAGTATAAAATTGGCCATAGCAGCCTTTTATTTAACCAAAAACTTTAACCAAAATAAAATAAATAACTTTAATGTTATAATAGAAAAATACTTATATATTGCAACAGCAATTACAACTCCCAGTCGTTTGGTCTTTGACGGTACCTCGGTTCCATTTAACGTTACCTTTTTCCCAAAACCACTGCGGGACCAAAATTTTACCATACCAGGCCTCCGGCCGTTTAACAGCCCGGAGACAACCCCACCTTCCCGCAGTGTCACCAAACCCGTATCCCAGACTACCCTTCCGCTGGGATACACCAAAAGGGGCACATACCACCTATGAGCCCCCCACACACTTCCATCACCTAATTTTCTTTACCCCGTCAAAGACCAAAGACACCGCCTTCCACTGCTATGACGACCTCCTCCACCGAACCTGTAAGAAAAAGGAAAAAACCCGACAACAACCTGAAATCAAAACAACACAGCAACTTAACCTAAAGAGGCGGGTGGGCGGGCAACTTCCAACTTGTGACCCCACGCTTGCTGCCTTTGCTCCTCCCCCCTCTTATATATTGCTCCGCCCTCTCTTCTTCTTTTCCTACTGCTCCACCCCTTCCTTGTTCTTCTCTAAAAGTTAACCCTATAGGGGCTACCTTGCATTTGTCATGCCAGCCCTGCACCTCCGTCTAGCCTGCGTTTCCGGGCCTCCCTTGACCTATGCATTCGGTAATTACCCCTTCCGTAAATATTCCCTTTTACTACCCATACCTTTACCATTCACATTTTACCTTCCCCTTTCCCAATAAATAGACCACACCGGAGTTTGGAGTATAAAATTGGCCATAGCAGCCTTTTATTTAACCAAAAACTTTAACCAAAATAAAATAAATAACTTTAATGTTATAATAGAAAAATACTTATATATTGCAACAGCAATTACAACTCCCAGTCGTTTGGTCTTTGACGGTACCTCGGTTCCATTTAACGTTACCTTTTTCCCAAAACCACTGCGGGACCAACATTTTTCCATACCAGGCCTCCGGCCGTTTAACAGCCCGGAGACAACCCCACCTTCCCGCAGTGTCACCAAACCCGTATCCCAGCCTACCCTTCCGCTGGGATACACCAAAAGGGGCATATACCACCTATGAGCCCCCCACACACTTCCATCACCTAATTTTCTTTACCCCGTCAAAGACCAAAGACACCGCCACTGCCCGCAAGGATGACCACCTTAGCCTTAAGGGCCCCTCCACACCCGCAGAGCCCGTTCTATCCCATCCTGCACCCCCAGGGTCCAAAGGTCAGTTCCCACCGCCGTGAGATGCACGCCATCCCCCCTAAGGTACATGCCCACATTCACCTCCAACTCCGTGTGCCGTATCACCAATCCCCCATTCCATGACACAAACCTCCCCAGGGCCTTATTAACCTTAATCCTGGCTTTATTGAGCCGGACCACAGAGCGAGCCATACGCCACGCGGTCCGTGCAACGATGTCGGACCAGATTACCACCATACTAGGAAAATCCCTCCGAAGCATGAGAAAATCCCGTTTGACGTCCGCAACGAGGTCCCTAGTGGACCGGACCCCTAAGTCGTTACCCCCCACATGCAACACCAACACATCCAGGGGCCTATCCAGTCTGGCGTACCAATGAATTTCCGGCACCACCCTGTTCCACTTCATCCCAGGGATCCCCAACCACCTTATGCTCGCCTCCCCACGAGAAATCCCCAGCTGCCTTCCTTCTGGCCTGACATCGGCTCTCCTGGCACCCCAAAAAACGTAGGAGTGCCCCAATATCCAGACGAGGCGTTCGCGACCTCCATCTGAAAGGAAAAGACAAAATACTAAAGCAACTGTGCTACACCCGTCCACGTACCCCCCATCCAGCCCAAAAAACATCCCCCCCCACCTGTAACACACGAACCAAAACCCCCGAACTCCACCTACATCAGATGTGGCCTCACGTACGACCTAAACCTCCTCGATTCCCAGCGCCCAATCCCCTTGACCACAGCCTCGTCCAACCCGCACCTGGCCGCCTCAGTGGCTGCCCCGATGCGGAAGGAGTGGGAGGCGAACTGCGAGCAATCCAAACCCCCCGCCCGCAAACACTTCCGAAACATGGCCACAAATTGAAATCGGGATAAAAAAGTCCCATCCCGATGCACCAGTAAAGGGCCCACCCCGTGAGGTCTAACCCCCAGAAACTCAGAGACCACTCTCACCGGGCATAACCCCGATCCCGGCAAAGCAAACAACCATATGTCCACCCCCTTCCCTGTCTGATCCGTCTTGGACCTACGCAGCCGCAAAAGCACCCTATTGGCCCCCAAGGTCACATCCTGACCCAACAGGCCTCCCCCAATGGTCTTCGCCAGACTAACCAACTCCCCCACCCGAAAAGCCCCAAAGAACGCCAATGAAAACGCCGCTCTGAACAACCGCACTTCATAACTGGAAGTGCACTGTTCTCCCAAGTGATCGCAAATGACCTGCAGGACATGGAAGGTCACTGGCCTCCTCATATCACTCCGCGGATTGCCCTTCTTGTACCCCTTGACCGCCTGCTTGACCCAAAACCCTTTGGTGTGGTCCACCTCCCCACGCAACTTAAACCAAAAGGCCAGCGCCGCAAGCTTACGTTCAATCGAAGACACTGACCCCGCGCGTTCCATGACCTTAGAAACAAAACACAACACCAACAGCCCCTGATCACCACCCCCCCCCCCCCCCCCCCAGCTCAGCGTCCGTCAGCCGTGTAAAATCCAGCCATTCCTTCCACACCTTACTGTATGCCGCCCAGGTCGCACTGCTCACCGACCTCCTGATCCATTCTGTGGCGATTCCAACGCAACCTCCCAGAGCCACCCCGGGCAGGGGATCCCCTCTCTCACCGCCTCCGGAGCCAAAGCCCGAAACCTCTCCCACTGGAATCGAGATAAGGCATCAGCAACGTTATTGTCCACCCCCGGGATATGGACGGCATACAAAAATATGTTCGCCTGCAAACACCGCAGCACCAGATGTCGCAGCAGCCTGGTCACCGGCTGCGAAGACGCCGACATCCGATTGATCACCTGCACCACGCCCATGTTGTCGCAGTGCAACCTGATCTTCAAATCCCGGCACAGCCCACCCCAGAGCTCCATTGCCAGCACCACCGGAAACAATTCCAGCAGCACTAGGTTCTTCGTATACCCCGCCTCCACCCACGACCAGGGCCAGGTCTCCGCACTCCATTGTCCCTGAAAAAAGGCCCCATAGCCCGTGGACCCCGCCGCATCCGTCACCAATTCCACGTCAAAATTACTCACCGGCCCTTTCATCCACACCGACCGTCCATTGAAGCCTTCCAAAAATGTCTGCCAAATCCGCAAGTCCTCCCTAAGTTCCCTAGTTAACCGAATGAAGTGGGTCGGAAACTGCGTTCCAGCCGTAGCCGCCGACAGCCGTCGGCAAAAAACCCGACCCATCGGAATGATCCGGCAAGCAAAATTCAACTTACCCAAAACCGTGGCAGGCCCTTCCGTTTTGTCGGCAGCCAACGGCACCCCAAATCGTTCCGCAATGTGCTGCAACGTGGCCAACAGGATCGCACACACATTGGAAGACGGGGGGCCCACGACGAGAAAGTCATCCAGGTAATGAATCACTGACGCCCAGCCCGACACATCGCGCACCACCCATTCCAAGAATGAACTAAACAGTTCAAACAAGGCACAGGACACGGAACAGCCCATGGGCAAGCACTGGTCCACGTAAAACCGGTCCTGCCAACAACACCCCAAGAGCCAAAAGCTCTCCGGGTGCACTGGCAACAGCCGAAACGCCACCTCGATGTCAGACTTCGCCATAAGGGCCCCTTTCCCGTAATGCCGCACCCAGCCCACAGCCGCGTCAAATGACGTGTAAGACACCGTGCAGGCCTCCGGGTCTATGGCGTCGTTCACTGTACCCCCTTTCGGAAAGGACAGATGATGGATAAGCCGGAACTTGTTAGGCTCCTTCTTAGGCACCACCCCCAACGGAGACACCACCAAATCCGGCAACGGTTTTTCCTGGAACGGGCCACACGTCCTCCCCAACGAAACCTTCTTTTGCCAATTTCTCGCTGACCACCTCCGGATGCCGCAAGGCGGACCGCAAGTTCTTGGCCACCGGAGGAACTACTTGCAAGGAACACGGAATCCGAAAACCCATAGCAAACCCCTCCCCCAGCACCCGCGCAGCCCCCTTGTCCGGGTACCTATTTAGAAAAGGCCACATCCTTTCCACCCTCACCGGGGTTGTCCCTCTTGAACGCAGGGTCCCCGGCACGCTTGCCTTTTTTAAAACAACGGGAGAGTGAGTGATTGCCGCCGCAACCGGAAGACTCATGTTTAAATCGACAGGACCCCCCGAACTTGCCGGCACCTTCGTTAAACTGCCAGCACACGCCCATTTTTTTCCCGGCCGGAAGTCCCGAGGCGGGGATTCCCCGGCCCCCCCCTGAAAAAACTGCGAAGGCGTCCGCGCTGACGCCATCAATCGCATCCAAAGGCTGATATCCTTGTGATCCCACCGAATATCAGGCCGCACTGCCCTCCGCTGCCTAAACTGCTCGTCATAGCGCAGCCAAGCCGTACCCCCATACACCCTATGCGCTTCCCCGATGGCGTCCATGTAACAAAACAGGGCCGAGCAATGCTCCGGCGCCGTCTCGCCAATCACGCTAGCCAGAATGGCAAACGCCTGCAGCCAATTAGGGAAAGTCCGTGGTATCAGCCGATACCGCCTCTTTTCCTCATCATCTTTCTTAGAGTCATCAGGCTTGACCCTATCCAAATTGAACTTCTCCAAGGGGAGCAACGAAAAGATCTCCACATACTCACCCTTCTTTATCTTGTCACGTACCTCCTGCTTGAGATGCGCTCCCAAGGGCCCTTCGTAACAGACATAAACCTCACACTTAGCCGCGTCCGCAAGCCGAACCAAATCGACCCGAGCCGCGGCCTCCTTCGCCGCCTTATCGTCCCCCTTACTCACCGAGGATGCTCCAGCCACCGGCGTCTCCTGTTGCGAACTTACCTCCACCGCCCCACTCCCGGACGCCTGCACCGGAATCACCGATTGGGAGCCCAAACCCAGCGACCCTAGCGCCGCCTGCCCCGCCCACAAAACCTCCCCCCGCGGGACACCCCGCCCCCCGGAAGGGAACTCAAACCCGACCCCGCCCCCAGGCCTCCCACCCAGGGCGCAACCTGCGGGGGTCCCCCGGACGCCCCGTCAGCAAACCTCTGCAACAGCTCCTGCAAACCACCCAACAACGCCCGCCATGATTCCTGGGTCCCGCCGGAGGCAGGCAGACCGCCCGTCTCCAGCGGCACCGCCCCCACGTCCATGCGGCCCTACGCCGCGCTCCCAGCCACCCCCCCTGACATATACCCCAAAGCATCAGGCAAAGCAGTAGCATTAAAAATAAGCCCCTTACCTGGCTGCGTGGGTCTCCTCCCATCAGCCGTCCCTCCGGATGCTCCTGCAGCCTCCACCCGCCCAAGGACCTCCTCTTTGGAACCCGACAGTTCTCCTTCGGGAACGCAGCAATCTGCCGTGGCTAGCATAGGCGTAGCAGACCCTTCGGTCGCAGGGCGGCCCAGGGGTGCGTCAGCGGTGCTGGTAGATGCTCTGCCGTCGCCATAGGCCCGACCGTCCCTCCTGCCGAGCAAGGCGCCCGCACTGCGTCCCTGTGCGGGCCCCGTAGGCCTGCCCCTGTCCACCCGCACGGCTCCACTTCCGCTCCTCCCCGACCTGCCAGCAGCGTCTGGTAGCTGACGCGCAGGTGTGGCACTGTGTCTCCTCCGCCGGGTCAGCACCGCGGCAGCAAGGGGAACCGTCCATCTCCTGACCGCGCCGGTGGGGAGGGGGTGACATCTGGCTCCAACCCCCCGCTCCCCGAGCCCCGCCCACGAAGAGGATTCCGCCCGGACCCCCCCCCGAGCCCCCGCTGAAGACCGTTTGGCGGCGGGTCCGCTATCGGGCTCCTGGGAGGGCGCTGGGCTCTGGTGGAGGGGCCAGGCGAGAAGCGTCGAGCGCATGGTGTGACATCCCCCCCTTCAACAGGCCCCCCCGCCGCTTCCGGCGTAATGGCCGCTACCTGCACCTGCAGCCAGTCCGTCCCGCGTGTCCCGCGCGGAGCCGCTCCAGCAGTTCAGCCACGTTCTCCATGGCACCACAAGTCCTGCACGAACCCACCCACGGAAAAAAACCCACCCGGTCCGGCCCGCGATCACCGCCGCTCCTTCCTGTGCCTGCACTCAGCGTCCTCACCGCAGGCCAATTTCCAACTTGTGACCCCACGCTTGCTGCCTTTGCTCCTCCCCCTCTTATATATTGCTCCGCCCTCTCTTCTTCCTTTCCTACCGCTCCACCCCTTCCTTGTTCTTCTCTAAAAGTTAACCCTATAGGGGCTACCTTGCATTTGTCATGCCAGCCCTGCACCTCCGTCTAGCCTGCGTTTCCGGGCCTCCCTGCACACTGGATGGAGTGCGCGGCCTACAGCTTGGTCATGGTGAGTGAGAGGACCCCATCCCCCACACAACATTACATACCCCCTCCATCTCCCCCTGGGGACAGGGACCCCTTCTCACGTGGGGACAGGGACCCCCACCTCCCCTGGGGACAGGGACCCCTTCTCACCTGGGGGAAGTAACTTCATATGCCCTGGAGAAAAGGACCTCATCTCTTCTGGGGACGGGGACCCCACCCTGCCTAGGGACAGTCCCCCAATGGGGCACCTAAAATTTTAAAAAAAATGAAATAAAAAAAATAAAAACTACTGATACCAGTGGTGGAACTACAGGGCTCACAAAGGTCATACCTGTGACCACGCCCTAGAGATCCACCGCCAGACTCGGAGGGAAGGGCCCTGGCTGGGGTTCAGGGGGGCCCTTCATGGTTTTTTGCATCGGGGCCCTGAAGGTTCTAGTTACGCCACTGGGTCTAGGAGTATATAGGGCAAGTCAAGGTGACCTACTAGGGAGAATTACTATTAAGGTTGTAACTCCTGGTCAGACCACCCCAGCCTCAGAACCAACACAGTTTCAATTTAAACCCTCCTTGGTTAAATCAGATTTTACCTGCAAAGAACAATTAAGTATTGAAACAGGATTTGGAGACAAAAATTAGTGGATAGAGTGGATCAGATACACAACCCAAATTAAGGGGTTAGGTGATTGTATTTATTGTGCAAACCCAAGACCACAACTAGCCACCATTTCTCTCCCTGAAGAGGAAACAGACTTGACTTGTATAATAAGACTGTTTTCAGAAAATATTACTGGGCCAGAATGTGTAAATGAGAAAAAGAGCTACCCTAAGACTAAAATGCAAAGTATACCCCCATCAGTACAAGCATTACTAGGTAATTTTACTTGTTTTTCTAACAATGACAGGAATGGTACAAATGTTGGCACCCTATCACCTGAATACTGTGCAACTACAATCCTTACTACAGACATTAAATACCAACTAAAATGGTTTCAGGAACAAAAACGTCAATTGGCTGATGTTTGGTGGCTGTGTGGAGACAGGAGACTAAGGCCCAGACTACCACCTAGATGGGAGGGTAGTTATGCTCTTACCCGATTGCTGCTTCCGTTTTATATAGTTCCTATGAGTAACAAATCAATGAAACTACCAGGTAAATACTATTTTAAGCGAATTAAGCGAGAAACACCACAAGGATCATTTGACAACCGAGTGTATATAGACGAAATAGGTGTTCCACGAGGAGTCCCAGGTGAATTTAAAGCACAGAATCAAATAACAGCAGGGTTCACCTCACTCTTCATATGGGTCCAGCCCAATAAAAATGTCGACTGGATAAACTACATCTACTACAACCAGCAGAGGTTTGTGAATTACACCAGAGATGCTATTAAAGGCATAGCAGCACAACTGGACGCCACCTCTTTGACAGCGTGGCAGAACCATATAGCATTGGATATGTTGCTGGCAGAAATGGGCGGGGTATGCAAAATGTTCGGTACCTTCTGCTGCACTTTTATTCCAAATAATACGGCACCTGATGGAAGTATCACTAAGGCCTTACAATGCCTACCAATGCTATCCGAAGAATTAGCTGAGAACTCTGGTGTAGAGAACCCCCTAACAGGACTTTTCGAAAAATGGTTTGGTAAGTGGGGTGATCTTGCAAAAAGTTTGCTCATCTCTGTTGTCATGGCAGCCGCAGTTCTTACATTGTGTGGATGTTGCTGCATTCCCTGTATTAGGGGAATTCTTCAAAGACTGATTGACACAACTTTAACAAAAACTATGCTCCTCCAGAGCAACACAGAACTATACTTGGAACCTGATGATGAATTTATAACTCTCACTAAGGACCAATTTGTCTAAATGATAATACGTGGTAAACCAAACGAACCTGGATATTTGAATTATTGACATTATGAGTATAAAAGGAGGGAGATGTCAGAGAAATTATACTTTTTATGTCATCTATGAAAAACATTTGATATTGATATTAATATAGTTTTATTTGATATAGCTTAGTTATAACAAAATGCTTAGACTTATAACAAAATGCTTAGGCTTACATAATTTGGAAACTCATGATGTTTGCAAAAGGCTTAGGGAGTTTCTAGTCAGCATCCTGTATAACAATTGTGAATGTGAAATTCTGTAACGGATATTTCCACCTTTCCTGCCATTGTTCAGAATAAAGTTGAAAATACATATGACTGGACATTTCTGTAACAGGAAAGGGGGGTGTCCGAGGCATATAAAAGAAGGACGCTACAATATTAAACCAGAAATGACGAATGCCTCTTTGAACATGTAATGCAACTCATTTCTCTTGCATATGCAAATAAATGTTATCTTGCCTCAAGGACGGTCTTAGACGGTAATTAATTTCAGTAACACCCAGCACGTATCCGAAGCCTGAGAGTTTTACATAACCATGTCCCCTAAATCCCTCCCACTGTAACGTATGGCCACACTCCCCAGTATGCTCCCTCAAGTGGAGTTCAGGTACTTTGGACTGTCAAAAATGGAAAGTCTTTATAGAAGGAATCCAGAGAATAACCGTTTCACAGCTGGATTTTCACAACCCCCGGATAGACATCCTATCACTAGGACTAGCAGCCGGTAGGGAGTTAAGTAACATAAAGTCTCTGCCACAGACTTGAGTGTAAAATACTTGAGGAAAAGTCTCTGCCACAGACTTGAGCGTAACTGAGGGACATAGACAAATTTATAGAGCTATCATACGGTACCAGTATCTCTCAGCCAGTCCAGTGATACTGTATGAGTGTGGATCCATGACGTGTCCTTCAACTGAGCCTCCAGGCTCCTTCAGAGAAACCAGCCTTGTGCATAGCCTTCTCCTGAAGAGTCCTCCCCTGGATGCTTCTCCAGTTGCTGGGCCTCTTCTTAGATGAGACGGCACCGGACCAAACTTGAATCACCAGGCCTCGACATCCATTCAGGCCTGTCCCTGCAGTTGCTTTGCCTCGGGCTATCCAGCCTTGAGACTTGGAAATGCATAGAACCGCACCCCAGGCCAGGAGGGCCATGGGGGCTGGTCAGGAGGACCAGAACCAAACAGACAGAAAATCCTCTGGCACCGAACGGAACCCTGTAACACACGATGTCAGCACCTTAAATACCTCCTCCCAGAGTGCACAGCAGGAGAACACTCCCACTGGGCTGGTGCTACGAGAAAACGTTGCATTCAATATACCCAGCTAAACTGCGTTCTACCACTTTCCGGCGGTGACAGCAACTCCTGTGGCCAAGGAGAACCCAGTGCAACCCAGCTGGACTGGCACTGAAATTGTAATTTAGTAAAATTAGCCCTAAAATCCAACTGTGGTTTCAGGAATATTAATTTTGAAAAACATATAGTGCATGCTCGTCAGGAGCCAGCGCTACATATATTTTATCTAAACCCCACAAAAAAATGTCTTTAAAGTGGCATTAAAGGTTCAGCTTTAAAAAAAGACAAAAGAACAAACATATTATACTTACCTGCTCTGTGCAGCGGTTTTGCACAGAGCAGCCCCAAACCTCTTCTTGGATCCCCCACCGGCACTCCTGGATCCCCCCTGACCAGTGCCCCCAATAGCAGCTTGCTATGGGGGCACTAATATGTGCTCACTCCTGAGCCCTGCTCTATGTTTCCATAAGACACATGGAGCCACAGCTCAGCCCCACTCCCCGCTCTCTACTCATTGACTCACTGGCTGTGATTGACAGCAGTGGGGGCCAATAGCACCTCCCGCTGCTGTCTTAGCTAATGAGGAGAGGGAGTCCCGGGACACCCGAGACTCTCCTGCACATCGCTGGATCCAGAGGGGGCTCAGGTGAGCATTTGGTGGGCTGTGGGGGAGCAGCACACAGAAGCTTTTTTACCTTCATGCATAGAATGCATGAAGGTAAAAACTTTCAGCCTTTACAACCTAGAACCTCTGTTGACAAAAAGGGTCATATACTTAAAACCGGAGTTTAGCCTAAAACGAAAATCTCTAAATCTTGCAACCACAATCTAAGACTGACCTATCTAGCCCTGTTAGGCAAAAATCCCTTTACATACCTTTTCTGAAACCGCTCAGGCTATGTACTTGTATTAAGATGGCCATACACTATGCAATCTGATTCCTCAATCTCTGTACAATTTCCTTTAGATTTACCAGAACTATGGAATAGTAATACGCACCTAAATAATCCATTTAATTTGTATCAAATCAGACTGGCACTTGTATTACACAGCTGAGGGGAGATCTAAGGGCTCCATCACACGGGTGTGTCCATGTACGGAGCCCCCTCTGCTCAGCAGGGGATCGCTCCGTCGATCCCCACTGAGCAGGAAGATGACAGGTCGGTTTCTGCACACTGTGCAGGGATGGACCTGTCAGAGAGCTTCTTTCCCCTATGGGGGATCGGATGAAGACGAACCGTAGAGCCCGTTGTCACCCGATGCTATCCGCAGACGGAAGGAAAAATATAGTTTTTTCCTCCGTCACACTTTTTCGGATCGGAGCGGGGCCGATGTCAGCGGACATGTCACCGCTGACATACATCCCTCCATAGAGCTCTATGGAGCATCCGTTCAGGTCCGCCTGAAAAACTGCCAGGCAGACCTGAATGGATCGTCCATGTGAAAGGGGCCTTAAGGTGATTGTACCATCAGATTGTATAGGAAGAGGGTGGAAGGTGGTATTGTAATGAGGGAGGAGTGGTGAATACACCCCATCATGCCCTCCTCTGTGATGCAACAAGGACGTGATGGCTCCTGGGAGATGACCTAAAGAGAAGTGAATGCTGATACAAGCAACAGGAAGTAATGGAATCTGAAAATTTGTTCAAACGTTCAAATAATACACGGACAAGATTTTAAACCTTCTGAGGATGGGATAAATGATAGAAAAGCACACTGGCATGGCAGTCCCAGAAATGGCATTGGAAACGTCTTCTATTTATTATGAAATCTGAAATTCTGCCCAAAAACTCATCCTTTAACATTCAACTTCAAAGGCATGTACTACCCTGGTCGATGAGCCGAGAAGAAATAAAATTGAAAACACCATTGTAGTGAGCGTTGATTAATTATAGCCATTAAAATGCATTTATAGAGACTACAAAGCAGCACAAAGCAATGCCTTAGACAATGATTTATAGGATGTCAGTTCATTAAAGGCAAGGTGACAACTGACAACCCAAATGGAGGTCATGGCCACATTAACAATTAATTTTGCATTTGTATATCCCCCTCATCTCCCCAAATACTTACCTCACTCAATCCAGTGCTGTGCTTGTCTGAAGTGGCAATCTCCTCTCTCCCTGCATTCACAGAACAGAAAGGCAGCAGCTATTGGCTCCCGGTGCTGTCAATTAAATTCTGGAAGCAGGGCAGAGCCGTGCTTTGTGTCAATTACACACACAGCCTGGCTCAGGAGTGAGCCAGGCTAAAACATCACTTCCAGGATGCCTGGAAAGCAGGATCACTATGGCATAAGGAAGGATCACTGTGGTACATGGAAGGGTCACTATATTATGTGGAAGGAACGATTAATCACTGTTATATGGAAAGAAGGAATAGAGAGGGGTGAGCTCAGTTACAATCTGTGTTCACTCACCATAGGCTGGCTGGTCTCCAGAGGCTCAGATGGTGACATTGTCTACTGCTTCAAAATGCCCACCACAGAACTCCTTCACAGGCACAGCATTGGCTGCATGCCAGGGGTTATGGGTGGACACAGGGGGACAAAGGTAGGTGGTGGAGCAGACCTAGCCTTTTTTCTTTTCCCATTCTTCAGAGCGGGTGGGCAAGCTGTCGGGTGGGGGAGTTGGGGGGGCTGTGCATAGACGTGTCAGTTTCAGCTTTGCCAGCATTGGGTTCCACTGTGGGATTCAGCCCAGATTTGTGGGACCCCGGGGATTTACTTGAAATCCCAGGATGGTCCCGGAAAATCCAAGTCCATTGGGAGTTACGAGTATGGCTTTTTGACAATGAAGAACACATCTGCCCAGACTTCTCTGGACAGTAGCTGGGTGTACCTGGGTCCCACTGGTTTCTGTCAGTTCTGTGCTGATGACACTACTGGACATCTTCTGAAGTCAAAGGGGAGTAAGCACAATCTGTTTTTATCTGCTGCATTAGGTTTCCTTGGTCGGCCACTGCATCTACAGTCCAAATCGTTGCTTGTTGCTTTGTGCTTCTTCAAAAGAGCTTGAACAGCTCTAAAATATTTGTCTGGGAGAGACCTTGCTGATGCAGTATAAGTGTCTTGTTGCTTTACTCAGTCTTGCCATGGTGTATGACTTTTGGCATGAAATTGTTTTTCACAAACTCGCTTAGTAGCAGAGTTTGGCTGTTCTTCACCCAGTTTTAAGCCTCCAACACAGCTGTTTCGGTTGACTGTTTTTCAACCTACATCTGAAATTGATGATCATTAGCACCTGCTTGGTGCTAATGATTTATTAATTAATGATTAATTAATGATTGATTAATAATACACTAATCCAATCCTACAAAATCCCTGACTTTGTGCAAGTGTTCAAAGTGTGCAAGTGTAAGAACGGATGTTGGTTTGAAGCTAAAGGGTAGTCGCACAAAATATTAATTTGATGTAGATTTTTTTTCTGTTCGCTCACATTGCATTTTGTAAATTTATAAAAATAAACAATTTAAACTATGTATTTTTGAAAGCATTCTTATGCCCTGTAGACACGGTCTGGCTTTCCGATGGAAAATGTGTGATCGGATCGTGTTGTCGGAAAATCCGATCCTGTGTGGGCTCCATCTGACTTTTTCCGTTGGAATTATCGACACACAAAGTTTGAGAGCTGGATCTAAAATTTTCTGACAACAAAATCCGATCGTTTAAATTTCAATCGTGTGTAGACAATTCCGATGGACAAAGTGCCACGCATGCTCAGAATAAATTACGAGACGAAAGCTATTGGCTACTGGCCTGTTTATAGTCCCGTCGTACGCGATCTTCGTCACCGCGTTCAGAACAAACAGATTTTCCGACAACTTTGTGCGACCGTGTGTATGCTAGACAAGTTTGGCCAGAAATCCGTCGGATTTTGTCGTCGGAAAGTCCGACCGTGTGTACAGGGCATTACTTTACAACATTTCTTCACACCTGCCTAAAACTTTTGAACAGTACTGCATATGATACTAACAAAGGTGGTTAAATATCAATCAATTAAATAGCTTTGTGCTGTTCAATCAAGGTATGTATCAATATGTTGTTAACATCTGCCAAAATTTTAACTCTGTCTTTATAAATGCAATTTACAGTTCATGTTGCAGATACTTACCTCTTAAAAAGGAAGTAAACCCTGATGTGTTTTACTTCCTCTTTTGCTCCCTGCAAAGCCTGCAAACTGAAAGAATACTAGCCCATTATGTGACACATACCTGCAAAGGAATCCATCGCTGTCCCCGATGCAGGCTGCGTCCATCTTCGCCCGTTTTCCATCTGGGGGAGGAGTCAGTAACGGCACGCGCTGGGGAAGAAATGGCACAGAGGTGCACTACAAGTGAAATATCTCCTAAACAGCGCAAGTTTAGAATATATTTCTACTACCTATAGGTAAGCCTTATTCTAAGCTTACCTATAGTTAAAAGTCAGGAGGGAGGCTTTAATGTGGACTGTTGACTAGGGATGGGCCAAACGACTCCCTGTTCGGTTCGCACCAGAACTTTTGAAAATCGCATAAGTTTGTAACTGAATAATGAACCCCATTGAAGTCTATGGGACCTGAACTGTAAAAATTTAAAGTGCCCATTTTGAAGCCTTATATGCAAGTAATTGGGCATACAATGGCTATGGGAGTCCGGGTAGAGCCCTGAGGAACATTTTTTAATAAAAATTTTTTACGAGCAGTGATTTATTGATGCTTAAAGTGAAAGCATGAAAATGAAAAATTCCTTTCAATATAGTGCCTGGGGAGTCCCCTTAGTACACCTGTAAAGTGGCACATCTGTACTGTGTATAGAAGCTTCTGCAGCAATAATTGCATTTATAAAGCCCAAAAAATGTAATTTTCCCTGCAAACTTTCTTTATTTTATAAGCAGCAACTTGAGGAGCCAGTCTGTATGATGAGGCCACTATGTAGTGCACTAGGAAAAAGATTGGTCTTTGGGTGTCGGTGGCACCTTCACACCATAACCCTATAAGAGGTACTCTTGATGAAAGCAAGAGTTGATCTTGCTGTCAAAAATGTAAGTGAGATACACATGTCAATCAGGTATGGAAAAATTGGTCTTTGGGTGTCAGTGGGGCATTCACACTGTAACCCTATAAGCCCTTGTACAACTTTTTTGTCAGATAATCCGACCATGTGTGGGCTTCATCTGACTTTTTCTGTCGGAATATCCGACCAACAAAGTTTGAGAGCTGGATATAAAAATTTTCTGACAACATGATCCTTTATAGAGAATTCCGATCGGACAAAGTGCCACGCATGCTCAGATCAAATTCCTAGACCAGAGCTATTGGCTACTAGCCTGAACGTAGTCCCGTCATAACTAAATAATGTCATCACGTTACGAACGATTGGATTTTCCGAAAACTTTGTCTGACCGTGTGTATGCAACACCAGTTTCGGACAAAATCCGGACGGATTTTGTTGTTGGAATGTCCGACCGTGTGTACAAGGGCTTAGAGGTACTCTTGATGAAAGCAAGAATTGGCCTTGCTGTCAAAAATTGCAATGATATGCACCTGTCAAACAGATGTGGAAAAAATGGTCTTTGGGTGTTAATTGTGCCCATGAAACCTACACCAAAAACATTCTTCCAGATGAAATCAACACCCACAATGCTAGGTAGCCTAGAAGTACTACAGAGATCCCACATGCCAGAAACACTTAATCAGCGACATCGGCATGAGGGGTTTCATAGCTGCTGGTAATCCAGGATTGATTAATTTTGATAATTGTCAGACAGGCTACGGAGTCTGTGTTACAGACGCATTCTATTATCAGAAACAAAACCTTCAGCAGCATTGAATACCCATTCAGAAAGCACGCTGGATGCAGCGCAGCCCAGCAGCTTATTTGCATACGGGGAAAGTTCTGGCCAGTGGTCTATTATCATGACACAGTAAGCCAGTGGATCGTCGACTGGAAAGCTCTCCATCTCTGTTTTTGCCCCTACACAATCATCCACCATGTGATGGGCTGTGAAAGCTAACAGCCCTGGGCGGCGAGGACTAAAAAAAAATTGTGAAATGCATCACTTAGGTGGCTGATTTCTCCACCGCTCCTCTCTTGATCAACAAAAGCCTCAAAACTACATTTCCCATGACACTGTAACCTACCAGAGTCAGGAAAAGCATTAGATAAACTCCTCTTTAAGGTGTCCTCAAGAGGTTTTATCTTCTGCACTCTCTGTGGGGATAGGATGAGTTCTGAGACTTTCCGCTTGTAATGGTGGAAAAGGATGGTTGCCAACCAATAGTGATCCTTCTCCTTTTTGCCACGTATTCTTGAGTCCTTTTGCAGGCTTTGAAGCATGAGGGATTAGGGATGTGAAGGCATGAGAAGAAGACTCCTCGGGGTCACTGAAGATCACAGTATCTGAAACTGCCTCCTCCCAGCCACGTACTACTCCCAAGGGTTCTGGGGATGGAAAAGTATCTCTTACTGTTTGACATATTTCTTCCTCTGCTTCATTGCCTCCAAAACTGCCAGAATCCTCCTACTCCTCCTCCCTCTTCTCTGGCGTGTTCTGTGGTGTAGGGACAATGATATTTGCATAAAGTGCCCTGTCCATAATGCCATGCAGAGTCTGCTCCAACAGGAACACGACAGGGATTGTGTCATTGATGCATGCATTGTCACGGCTCACCATCCTTGTGGCCTCCTCAAATGGTGACAGTACAGTGCATGCATTATTTATGAGCAGCCATTGGCGAGGGGAAAAAAAGCTGAGCCAGCCTGAGCCTGTCTTTGTGCCATACTCACACAGGTACTCATTTATGGCCCTCTGCTGCATGTGCAGCCACTGCAGCATTGCCAAAGTCAAGTTCCACCTGGTGGGCATGTCACAAATCAGGCAGTATATGGGCAGGTGGATTTCCCGCTGAACTTCAGCCAACTGAGCACTGGCTGTGTATGACTGCCTTAAATGGCTACAAACTCTTCTGGACTGCTTTAGCAGATCTTGCAACCCTGGGTATCTATTTAGGAAACGCTGCACCACCAAATTGAGGACATGTGTCAGGTATGGCACATATGTCAACCTTCCCTGTCTAAGGGCAGACAGGAGGTTTGTGCCTTTAGAATACACCACCATTCCTGGCTACAGCTGGCATGGTGTGAACCTCCTCTGGGCCTGTCCCTGCAGAGCTGCAAGAATCTCTGCTCCGGTGTGGTTCCTGTTCCCTAGACACACCAGCTGAAGCATTGCATGCCACCTTTTAGCCTAACTCCTTGAATAGCCCCTTGAACGTTTGGGGGTACTTGTGGTTCATAGGACAATTCAGCAGAGGAGGGCATGGAGGAGGAGGGGTAGAGCTGACAAACCTTGCATCACTAGTTTTATGGAGACATGGGGGCACAACAATCTGCAGCACTGAACCCTGTCCTGCATTCTTCCGAGTTGCAAGCAAAGTTACCCAGTGTGGCATGAAACAAATATATTGTCACCTGACCATGCTTGCAGGACCACGTGTCAGAGGTAACGTGGACTTTGCGGCTGACTGCATTGCCCACCGATGCCACAACTTTGCCTTCCACGTGATGGTACAGAGCCTGAATGGCCTTACATGAAAAGAAATAGCAACTGCCATTGTGATACAGCACATTCTGCAAATCTACAGAAGGGCCAGAATCCACCAGACAGAAAGGCAGAAGTTGTAGAGCCAGCAGCTTTGACAAGCTTGCATTTAGACACTGGACATGTGGATGGCAGTGACTGTATTTTTTTACCCTGCGCTATACCATCATCCCTGTCAGTGGAGGTTGCTGAGAGGTCATGAAGTATAGCAGGGCCAGACTAAGGTGAGTAAGGAGTAGGAACAGATTTACGCCTCTTTTGTGGGGCTTTCAGGTGCTCTTGTCAATGGGCTGAGTTGTGGGAGGTTGCCTTGTCAAGCATGTGGTACCCAAATGTCTGGTGTTTTTGCCATGCTTGATGTGCTTGAGACAAAGTTTGCAAATTGCAACAGTGCAATCGGCTCCACATGTGCTAAAAAGGGCCCAGACAGGTGAGCTGTGGGAAGTGGGTCAGGAGATAACCGCTCCACAATGTGATGGAATAGGGTGGCTGCTCTCTACTCTTCCACGATGGCTGCCTCATTAGGGGTTTGCCTCCCCCTCACTTTCTTCCTCTGCTTTATCTGGCACCTAAATCGTGTCAGTGACCTCATCATCATCATACCCTCCATCCTCATTAACACTGGAGACAACTTGGCAATACACTGCGGGTGGGGGAACATGACTGCCAATTTGTATACCAGTGTTCTCCCCTCTCTGTAGGCTCATGTTCCTGTCTTCCTCAACCTCAGAACCAACATCTGAATCAAGTAATAGCTGTGCATTGTCAAGGAGCAGCTGACTCCTCCATGTCTGATTCTTAGGCTATGGCAGTAATAGCTGTGGACAAGAAGGCAGGTTTAGACACTCTGGCAGCTGCAGTGGACTAGGGATGAGCTTCGTGTTCGAGTCGAACGTACGTTCGACTCGAACATTGGCTGTTCGGGCGTTCGGCGAAATCCGAACTCTTGGTCCGTTCGCGTCAAAATTCGTATGGCGCGCGCGGACCACAATGCACTGCGATGGCGCAGTGCATTGCTGGCTCATGATTGGCCAAGCATGCACTGTGACCCCGCATGCCTGGCCAATCGCAGCGCCAGCAGCGAGGAGAGCCATGATTGGCCACAGGCATCCTGCCTGTGGCCAATCATAGCTCAGGCTGTGTAGTGCACGCCCCACACGCCTTTGAGGCGGCCTCGTGTAGTGTGTTGGCATCTGAAGCAGTGGGTGTTCTGTGTACCTTCAACACAGTTACACACCAATCGTTTTTGGCTGATTTCCTATCTTGCTCTTGTGTAGTGGTTATTGTCTGTGCCCTGACCGCAGTATACACCACTATATTCACCTCACCTATATAGCTAGTGATCTAGCTTTAATAATAGAGCTTGTAGTCAGTAGTGTCAGGAGATAGTGCGTGCTGTCTGCGTGCTCTGTACCCAGTACATACCGCTATAATCCACCTACATAGCTGTTCTCTATTTGGGCCCAATTGTCATCTGCAGGAGTTATTGGAAGTTGTGTGTGCTTCCAGCACAGCACAGTATACATCTGTATATACCCCTTTAACTCTGCTGTTTTCTGGTTATTGTCTGCGTGCCCTGACCGCAGTATACACCGTGATATTCACCTCACCTATATAGCTAGTGATCTAGCTTTAATAATAGAGCTTGCAGTCAGTAGTGTCAGGAGATAGTGCGTGCTGTCTGCGTGCTCTGTACCCAGTACATACCGCTATAATCCACCTACATAGCTGTTCTCTATTTGGGCCCAATTGCCATCTGCAGGAGTTATTGGAAGTTGTGTGTGCTTCCAGCACAGCACAGTATACATCTGTATATACCCGTTTAACTCTGCTGTTTTCTGGTTATTGTCTGCGTGCCCTGACCGCAGTATACACCGTGATATTCACCTCACCTATATAGCTAGTGATCTAGCTTTAATAATAGAGCTTGCAGTCAGTAGTGTCAGGAGATAGTGCGTGCTGTCTGCGTGCTCTGTACCCAGTACATACCGCTATAATCCACCTACATAGCTGTTCTCTATTTGGGCCCAATTGCCATCTGCAGGAGTTATTGGAAGTTGTGTGTGCTTCCAGCACAGCACAGTATACATCTGTATATACCCGTTTATCTCTGCTGTTCTATAAAAAAGGCATCTGCAGGAGTTAGTGGGTGTTGTGTGCCTCCAGCACAATATAAACTACCCAACTACTGTTTTACCCAACTCCCTTCAGGCCATTACCATGTCTGGAAGGCCAGCAAGGAGAGGCAGACAGGCGCGAGCCGATAAAAGAGGGCAAGCAGGCTCTGTGTCTAGAGACAACAGTGCTGGTCGTGGACGCGGTGCATTGTCATCAGCACGTGGCCATGGGACATGCTTATCCTTCTTTTCTGCAGCTGGACATGTTGAACCGCAACATGCCAACGACTTGGTAGAGTGGATGACCAAGCCCTCTTCATCCTCCTCATCCTCTCTCACCCAGTCTCAGGGTAGTAGCAAAGCAGCTGCCAACACATCGTCTTCCCTCCTCTCAATGTCATCATCAGTGACTCCTTCCCTAGACCCACCACGTCCTCCTGAGGAGTCTCCTGAACTCTTTGAGCACAGTGTTGGGTACATGCTCCAGGAGGATGCCCAGTGTTTGGTGGGCTCTGATGATGACACTCAGCTAGAGGAAGGCAGTAGCGTGAGCGCAGAGAGAGGGGATGCTCAAGAAGGACAGCAATCTGGCAGTCATGTTCCACAAGCTGCAGCATACTGCCAGGTTTGCTACAGCGATGAAGAGGGAGAGGATGATGAGGGCACTGACTCCACGTGGGTGCCTGGAAGGAGGGAGGAGGAGGAGGAGGAGGAGGCACATGTCCAACGAGGCAGGATGCCCTCCGGGGGCCAGCTTAGGGGCAGCACACCGACTGAATCACACCGCAGAGCTCCGCCTGCGCAGAGCGCTTCCTCTGCGCGTTATTCTAAAAGTTCTTTGGTGTGGGCCTTTTTTGAGACGAGTGCATCAGATCGCACCGCTGCTATTTGCAACATATGTCTCAAGTAGTGATGGACGAACTTCCGACGGGACGTTTCGCGAACGCGAAACGCGAACGGACACAAACGTTCGCGAAAACGACCGTTCGCCGCGGGCTCCATTGACTTCAATGGGAGGCGAATTTCGCAAACCTTTAGGTCGAATTTGCGGCCACGGGGTAATTATTAGGGGGTAGCACGTAGTCCCACCACCTGGACAATAGCATAATACATGTATGAGGTGAATTTGGGATCGATAACTACAAGCATTTTTTTTTTATTTGGGAAATTGTTCTGACAATTCAGGACTATGGAGCTAATGAAGGCAATGGAGGAGAGGGAAGGTCAGGGACCAGGGTAGGCAAACAAGAGGGTGCAGGAGATACAGAGCACTGACAGCAGCACCGTAATACAGAGCACTGACATCAGCACCGTGACATACAGCGCTGACAGCAGCTCCGTGACATACAGCGCTGACAGCAGCTCCGTGACATACAGCGCTGACAGCAGCTCCGTGACATACAGCGCTGACAGCAGCTCCGTGACATACAGCGCTGACAGCAGCTCCGTGACATACAGCGCTGACAGCAGCACCGTGACATACAGCGCTGACAGCAGCTCCGTGACATACAGCGCTGACAGCAGCTCCGTGACATACAGCGCTGACAGCAGCTCCGTGACATACAGCACTGACAGCAGCTCCGTGACATACAGCGCTGACAGCAGCTCCGTGACATACAGCGCTGACAGCAGCACCGTGACATACAGCGCTGACAGCAGCTCCGTGACATACAGCGCTGACAGCAGCTCCGTGACATACAGCGCTGACAGCAGCTCCGTGACATACAGCGCTGACAGCAGCTCCGTGACATACAGCGCTGACAGCAGCTCCGTGACATACAGCGCTGACAGCAGCTCCGTGACATACAGCGCTGACAGCAGCTCCGTGACATACAGCGCTGACAGCAGCTCCGTGACATACAGCGCTGACAGCAGCTCCGTGACATACAGCGCTGACAGCAGCTCCGTGACATACAGCGCTGACAGCAGCACCGTAAGCAGCCCCAGGAGGAAGTCAGCACAGCACAGGGATGGTGTGATCCCCTCATAATAAGAACCCCCAGGAGGAAGTCAGCACAGCACAGGGATGGTGGGAGCCCCTCATAATAAGAACACCCAGGAGGAAGTCAGCACAGCACAGGGATGGTGGGAACCCCTCATAATAAGCAGCCCCAGTAGAAATATGACACCGCTCAACCTCTTCAAAGAGGAGGGTAGGGGCATATAGTACGGTGTGCTTTTTTGGGTCAGGGAAGTGAGCCAAATGAATTAAGAAGGTCTGTGTGCTTGATTCCAAAAATTGTTTATAGACATATACATGGTCTACTGATCACATGTGTTGAATTCCTCCGAGATCCATGCCTCATTCATTTTTAGAAATGTGAGGTAGTTAACACTGTGGTGAGCTAGGCGAGTACGCTTATCGGTCACAATCCCCCCTGCTGCGCTGAACGTCCTTTCGGACAGGACACTGGATGAGGGGCAAGCCAACAGTTCGATTGCAAATTGGGCAAGCTCTGGCCAGAGGTCAAGCCTGCCCACCCAGTAGTCTAGGGGTTCATCACTCCTCAGAGCGTCCACATCGGCCGTTAACCCAATGTAGTCGGACACCTGACGGTCTAGGCGTTCCCTGATGCTGGATCCGGATGACACCTGTCGATGGGTCGGCTGAAAGAATGACCTCATATCCGAAGTCACCAACACATCTTCAAACCGGCCTCTTCTTGCAGGCGCTGTTGGATTGGTACCCGCAAATCCTTCTCTGGGAGTGGGAATTGCTCCTCTGCCAGCGCACGCAAAAGCAGAATGCAGCATTTCTCGAAGCAAGGCCTGGAAGTGCTGCATTCTGACAGCCCTCTGCGACGGCGGTAACATTTCCGCCATTTTGTGTTTGTACCGGGGGTCTAAGTACGTTGCCACCCAGTACTGGTCCTTGACCCTCATGCTTTTTATACGGGGGTCCCTATTAAAACACTGGAGCATGAAGGCCCCCATTTGCACTAAAGTGGAAGCGGTGTGGTGGCCTGGCTCCTGCTCATCATCCAGGATAATGTCGTCCTCTTCATTCTCCTCTCCCCATCCTCGCACAACAGGGATCCCAGAAAGGTTTAAAGCATGCTCTTCTTGCTCCTGCTCATCCGCCCCGGCACCATCCTCCTCTGACTCCTCATCAGACTCCTGTTGTTGACTTGTCTCAGATAGAGTAGCCCCCCCTGGGAATTCATCCAGCATTGCGACTTCCTCATCTTCCCGCTCCTGCTCCTCCACAGCCTGATCAATGACACGACGCAATGCACGCTCCAGAAAGAAGGCATAAGGTACCATGTCACTGATGGCGCCATGGCTGCGACTGACCAGTTTGGTGATCTCCTCAAATGGCCGCAGAAGTCTGCATGTGTCGCGCATGAGCAGCCACTGGCGCGGTGAAAAAAAACCCAGCTCCCCAGAACCGTTTCTTTCGCAGAGTTCATACAGGTAGACGTTAACTGCACGTTTCTGCTGGAGCAGCCTATCAAGCATATAGAAGGTTGAGTTCCATCGCGTCGGGCAATCGCAAATAAGACGTCTGACCGGCAGATGGTGTCGCCGCTGAATGTCAGCAAGGCGAGCCATGGCCGTGTAAGATCTTCTGAAATGGGCCGAGATTTTCCTTGCCTGCCGCAAGATGTCCTGGACCCCAGGGTATTTGACAAGGAATCGCTGCACGACCAAGTTTAAGACGTGTGCCATGCACGGCACGTGCGTGATTTTGCCCTGTTTCAATGCGCTAAGCAGATTGGCACCGTTGTCACACACCACTTTACCAACTGTCAAATTGAGCGGTGTTAGCCACTCATCTGCCTGTGAACGCAAAGCTGAAAGGAGTGCCGGGCCAGTGTGGCTCTTTGCTTCCAGGCACAACAGACGCAGCACGGCATGGCAACGTCTCACCTGGCATGTGGAATAGGTTCTGGGGAGCTTGGGCGGTGCAGTGGAAGAGACGCTAGCAGCGGAAAAGGAGGAGGCAGCTGAGGAGGAGAGGGAGGAGGATGGAGTAGGAGGAGGAGAAGAAGAGTCAGGCCTGCATGCAATCCGTGGCGGTAAAACCAAATCTACACGGGTGCCACGGGTTACATGCTTGACGGCCGTCAGAAGGTTCACCCAGTGGGCAGTAAAACTGATATACCTTCCCTGCCCGTGTTTGCTAGACCACGTGTCTGTGGTCAGATGTATCTTGGCACCGACACTGTGTGCCAGAGATACATTCACTTGCCGCTGAACATGGCCATATAGCTCTGGGATGCCCTTCTCTGAGAAATACTTCCTTCCTGGGACCTTCCATTGTGGTGTTCCAATGGCCACAAATTTGCGAAAGGCCTCCGAGTCCACCAGTTTATATGGCAGTAGTTGGCGGGCTATGAGTTCTGACAAGCCAGCCGCCAACCGTTGGGCAAGAGGGTTATCCGGCGTCATCATTTTTTTACGCTCAAACATTAGGCCCACGGAAGCCTGCCTTTTTGCAGAAAAATGTGAGCTTGGCGTGATGGAAGGTGGAGTGGAGGACAATTGTGAGGAGAGAGGAGAAGGAGAAGTAGAAGACGAGGCTGGACGGTGAGAGCCTGCAGTGTGGCTTTGTGTGTTCCGTTGCTCCCACTGGGCTCGGTGATGGCTGCTCATGTGCCTTCTTAAGGCGGTCGTCCCTAGGTGAGTATTGGGCTTACCGCGACTAACGCGTTGACTGCAAAGATTGCAGATGGCAACGCTATTGTCAGCAGCGGACACGTTAAAAAAAGCCCACACTGCGGAGCCATGTGCCGGTGTCCTGGGAGCGCCAGATGTGACCGTACATGGTCGATGACTCGCTCCTGATACATTTGCAGTCTGCTTTGTCCCTGCTGTGCAATGTAAGTCATTGCTGCTTCTCCTCCCTATCTGCTGGTCCATATCTCCCTCTGAACTCCCCTCCTCTTCCTCTCTTGTGGGCACCCACGTGACATCACTAGACACGTCATCATCAACGTCACCTTCCCCACCGCTATAAGTAGAGTAGGCAGCAACACCGGGGACCAACCTCCTCCTTGGGCTGATCTGGGTACTGGCGTCAGACTGCTGAGTAGCGCTTGTTGCTACCTCCTCTTCCTGATCCAATACCAAGAGTGGCTGCGCATCAGAAATGTCCTCTTGATATGGATCGGAAAATAATTCCAGTGACTCAAGCGGAAGGTATGTGGTGGTGGTGGTGGTGGTCGTGTTGTTGGTGGTAGTGTCTTTGGGGGTGCACATAGCAGAGAGTGAAGAAGAGGGTGCAGATCGAGAGGATGAGGAGGGTGCAGAAGAGTAAGGCTGAGCGAGCCACTCAACCAAGTCTGGTGCATCCTTTAAAGTAATTGAACGCACCTTCTGCAACTTCCCACTTTGGCTCAAGCCTGTTGCTCCTGCCCTACCCCTACCACCCCTGCGGAAGGGCCTGCCTCTTCCTCTGCATGTCATTTTTTAAATGACCCTGTGACAAAACTCTTAGTCCCTATACCGCTGAAGGACTGCTGCAGTATAGGTGAGCGGTCAGCAGTGGTGCACGTCAACCCTATCTATTGTGGACCTATAGCGGTCCTTACAGAACAGCAGACTGTACCGCACTCAAGCCTATGTACCGTAGCACCCTATACCAAGTTACCAGTCCTTATAAGAACTTTTGTGGACCAAGCAGGTTGTGTATTAGTGTTTAGCAGACTGTACGTCAGTCCCTATACCGCTGAAGGACTGCTGCAGTATAGGGCAGCGGTCAGCAGTGGTGCACGTCAACCCTATCTATTGTGGACCGATAGCGGTCCTTACAGAACAGCAGACTGTACCGCACTCAAGCCTATGTACCGTAGCACCCTATACCAAGTTACCAGTCCTTATAAGAACTTTTGTGGACCAAGCAGGTTGTGTGTTAGTGTTTAGCAGACTGTGCGTCAGTCCCTATACCGCTGAAGGACTGCTGCAGTATAGGGCAGCGGTCAGCAGTAGTGCACGGCAACCCTATGTATTGTGGACCGATAGCGGTCCTTACAGAACAGCAGACTGTAACGCACTCAGGCCTATGTACCGTAGCACCCTATACCAAGTTACCAGTCCTTATAAGAACTTTTGTGGACCAAGCAGGTTGTGTGTTAGTGATTAGCAGACTGTACGTCAGTCCCTATACCAATGAAGGACTGCTGCAGTATAGGGCAGCGGTCAGCAGTAGTGCACGGCAACCCTATGTATTGTGGACCGATAGCGGTCCTTACAGAACAGCAGACTGTAACGCACTCAGGCCTATGTACCGTAGCACCCTATACCAAGTTACCAGTCCTTATAAAAACTTTTGTGGACCAAGCAGGTTGTGTGTTAGTGTTTAGCAGACTGTGCGTCAGTCCCTATACCGCTGAAGGACTGCTGCAGTATAGGGCAGCGGTCAGCAGTGGTGCACGTCAACCCTATCTATTGTGGACCGATAGCGGTCCTTACAGAACAGCAGACTGTACCGCACTCAAGCCTATGTACCGTAGCACCCTATACCAAGTTACCAGTCCTTATAAGAACTTTTGTGGAACAAGCAGGTTGTGTGTTAGTGATTAGCAGACTGTACGTCAGTCCCTATACCAATGAAGGACTGCTGCAGTATAGGGCAGCGGTCAGCAGTAGTGCACGGCAACCCTATGTATTGTGGACCGATAGCGGTCCTTACAGAACAGCAGACTGTACTGCACTCAGGCCTATGTACCGTAGCACCCTATACCAAGTTACCAGTCCTTATAAAAACTTTTGTGGACCAAGCAGGTTGTGTGTTAGTGTTTAGCAGACTGTGCGTCAGTCCCTATACCGCTGAAGGACTGCTGCAGTATAGGGCAGCGGTCAGCAGTAGTGCACGGCAACCCTATGTATTGTGGACCGATAGCGGTCCTTACAGAACAGCAGACTGTACTGCACTCAGGCCTATGTACCGTAGCACCCTATACCAAGTTACCAGTCCTTATAAGAACTTTTGTGGACCAAGCAGGTTGTGTGTTAGTGATTAGCAGACTGTACGTCAGTCCCTATACCAATGAAGGACTGCTGCAGTATAGGGCAGCGGTCAGCAGTAGTGCACGGCAACCCTATGTATTGTGGACCGATAGCGGTCCTTACAGAACAGCAGACTGTAACGCACTCAGGCCTATGTACCGTAGCACCCTATACCAAGTTACCAGTCCTTATAAAAACTTTTGTGGACCAAGCAGGTTGTGTGTTAGTGTTTAGCAGACTGTGCGTCAGTCCCTATACCGCTGAAGGACTGCTGCAGTATAGGGCAGCGGTCAGCAGTAGTGCACGGCAACCCTATGTATTGTGGACCGATAGCGGTCCTTACAGAACAGCAGACTGTAACGCACTCAGGCCTATGTACCGTAGCACCCTATACCAAGTTACCAGTCCTTATAAGAACTTTTGTGGACCAAGCAGGTTGTGTGTTAGTGATTAGCAGACTGTACGTCAGTCCCTATACCAATGAAGGACTGCTGCAGTATAGGGCAGCGGTCAGCAGTAGTGCACGGCAACCCTATGTATTGTGGACCGATAGCGGTCCTTACAGAACAGCAGACTGTAACGCACTCAGGCCTATGTACCGTAGCACCCTATACCAAGTTACCAGTCCTTATAAGAACTTTTGTGGAACAAGCAGGTTGTGTGTTAGTGATTAGCAGACTGTACGTCAGTCCCTATACCAATGAAGGACTGCTGCAGTATAGGGCAGCGGTCAGCAGTAGTGCACGGCAACCCTATGTATTGTGGACCGATAGCGGTCCTTACAGAACAGCAGACTGTAACGCACTCAGGCCTATGTACCGTAGCACCCTATACCAAGTTACCAGTCCTTATAAGAACTTTTGTGGACCAAGCAGGTTGTGTGTTAGTGATTAGCAGACTGTACGTCAGTCCCTATACCAATGAAGGACTGCTGCAGTATAGGGCAGCGGTCAGCAGTAGTGCACGGCAACCCTATGTATTGTGGACCGATAGCGGTCCTTACAGAACAGCAGACTGTACTGCACTCAGGCCTATGTACCGTAGCACCCTATACCAAGTTACCAGTCCTTATAAAAACTTTTGTGGACCAAGCAGGTTGTGTGTTAGTGTTTAGCAGACTGTGCGTCAGTCCCTATACCGCTGAAGGACTGCTGCAGTATAGGGCAGCGGTCAGCAGTAGTGCACGGCAACCCTATGTATTGTGGACCGATAGCGGTCCTTACAGAACAGCAGACTGTAACGCACTCAGGCCTATGTACCGTAGCACCCTATACCAAGTTACCAGTCCTTATAAGAACTTTTGTGGACCAAGCAGGTTGTGTGTTAGTGATTAGCAGACTGTACGTCAGTCCCTATACCAATGAAGGACTGCTGCAGTATAGGGCAGCGGTCAGCAGTAGTGCACGGCAACCCTATGTATTGTGGACCGATAGCGGTCCTTACAGAACAGCAGACTGTACCGCACCCAAGCCTATGTACCGTAGCACCCTAGACAGACCAAGTTACCAGTCCTGATAAAGAGCTTTGTGGAACAAGTGAGTTGTGAATGATTAGCAGACTGCAGCAGAAGGGCAGCAGTCAAGTATAATATTCTTTCTATATTTGGAAGAAAGAATATTATACGTGTACAAGCCTATTACCGTACCACTGATACCAGTCCTGAAAAGAACCTTTGTGGAACTAATAGTAACAGCAAGTCTTTAAAATTATCCTCACTGCCTGACACACTGCTTCCTGCCTGTCCCTATACAAATTGGCAAAAAAGAGTAGGCTGGAACGATTAGCTGGAACAGCTCTTTTGTGGACCTGATAGTAACAGCTAATGATGATGATGATGATGATGATGAAGAAAGACTAATCTGGCTGAGCTGTCCCTAAAATAGCAGCATACAGCGCTCTGTCCCTTTATCTAAACTGACAAAAGAAACTCAGGCTGCTGACCTAACACCTATACCAGTCCTGAAAAGAACTTTTGTGTACCAAATAGCTAGCGTTTTCTCTGTCCCTACTCCACACAGGATCCTTTCCCTACAGTGACAGAAGAAAGAATGTAAAATGGCCACCGGATCGGGTGTATTTATAGGTTAGGGGGAATGTCCAAGTGTCCATGAGCTGTCATGTCTCAATTGGTTGTCCTGTAACACATGATAAACGTGTCACGAAAGGTTAAAGTTCTTGTATACATTAAACACGTAAGTCCGCCGGGGCGAACGACGGAAAAAGGCGTTCGAACCCGCGGACGGCGAAAGTCGGAAATTCGCCGCGAAACGACCGCCGGGCGAACCGTTCGGCCATCACTAGTCTCAAGCGTATCTCACGTGGCCAAAACATCAGCCGCTTGGGCACCACATGCTTGACCAGACATATGTTGACCTGCCATGCAGCTCGTTGGCAAGTGTACCTCAAAGACCCACACCAAAGAACAAAGCGGACCTCTCCTTGCCCCTCATCAGCTGGCATCTCCAACCCCACTAGACCTTCAGTCCTCTCTGAAACCTGCTCTGAGAGGAATGAAGGTGTAGAATTAGGTGTGTCACAGCCAAGTGCTTCCGGGAACTCTGCTAGTGGTACATCCACATCCGATTATAGCAGGCAAATGTCCCTGCCCCAGCTGCTGGACCGGCGGAAGAAGTTTACTCCCAGCCATCCACATGCCCAGCGGTTGAATGCTAGCTTGGCTAAATTGCTAGCACTTCAACTGCTGCCTTTTCAGTTGGTAGACTCGGCCCCCTTCCGTGAGTTTGTACAATGTGCGGTTCCTCAGTGGCAGGTCCCCAAACGCCACTTTTTCTCACGGAAGGCGATTCCGGCTCTCTACCGGCATGTGGAAGGCAATGTCCTTGCCTCGCTGGACAGGGCGGTCAGCGGTAAGGTGCATATTACCGCTGACTCATGGTCCAGCAGGCATGGACAGGGACGTTACCTGTCTTTCACGGCCCATTGGGTCACTCTTCTGGCTGCTGGGAAGGATGCAGGACAAGGTGCAGTAGTGTTGGAGGTTGTTCCGCCACCACGCCTCCAAAATGCTACTATTGGTTGTGACACACCTCTCTCCTCCACCCCCTCCTCTTCTTCTTCCTCCATGGCCTCTTCCAGTGCTCTGTCCTCAGAACCAGCGGTGCTCCGTAGGCGTTGCAGGGGCTACGCAAGTACGCAGGCAAAACAATGCCATGCCGTGCTTGTGCTGGTTTGTTTGGGGGACAGGAGCCACACTGGGGCGGATGTTTTGTCAGCTCTGCAGGGGCAGGCCGAGAGGTGGTTGACGCCACGCCAGCTTAAGCCAGGAATGGTGGTTTCCGACAATGGCACCAACCTCCTCTCCGCCCTCCGACAGGGACAACTGACCCATGTGCCCTGTGTAGCTCACGTCCTTAACCTGGTGGTGCAGCGGTTCTTGGGCAGGTACCCCGGCTTACATGATGTCCTGAAGCAGGCCAGGAAAGTCTGTGTGCATTTCCGCCGATCATTTAATGCCTGTGCTCGGCTGGCTGAGCTCCAAAAGGAGTTGAACCTGCCCAAGAACCGCCTTATATGTGACATGCCCACCAGATGGAACTCAACATTGGCCATGCTGCAGCGGCTGCACACGCAGCAGAGGGCCATCAATGAGTACCTGTGCGACTACGGCACCAGGACAGGGTCAGGGGAGCTTGGTTTTTTCTCACCATGATCAGGGATGCATGCACTGTCCTGTCACCGTTTGAGGAGGCCACAAGGATGGTGAGCAGTGACAGTGCATGCATCAGTGACACTGTACCTCTTGTCCACCTCTTGGAGCATACGCTGCGTGGAATAATGGACATGGCACTTGAGGCAGAACAGAGGCAGGAAGAGGAGGACTTCCTTGCCTCTCAAGGCCCCCTTTATCCCGACAGTGTTCCTGCTGTGCCACCCATCACACAGGAAGAGGGTGAGGAGGAGGAAGAGGAGGAGGAGGATGATTGTGTCAGCATGGAGGTGGAGGCTGGCACTCAGCATCAGCAGCAGCAGTCTTATAGGGATGATTTACAGTCCCAAGAAACACGTGGACTTGTACGTGGCTGGGAGGAGGTAGCTGCGGATCATGTTGTCCTTAGTGACCCAGAGGACTCCGGACCGAATGCCTCAGCTAACCTACGCTGCATGGCATCCCTGATCCTGCAAAGCCTGCGGAAGGATCCTCGTATTCTTCGGATCAAGGAGAGGGACCATTACTGGCTGGCCACTCTCCTTGATCCACGGTACAAGGGTAAGGTTGCCGACCTTATCTTGCCATCGCAGAGGGAGCAGAGGATGAGACATCTCCGGGAGGCCTTGCAGAAAGCTCTGTGCAATGCGTTCCCAGAGACTGGGAGGTCACAAACTCCTGGTCCTGGACAACGCGTTGCTGAGGCATCAGTCCGAAGAGCGGTGGAGAAGGTGGCCGTCTGACTGATGCTTTCAGACAATTTTTTAGTCCGCAGCCCCAAGGTATGATTGGTTCCAGCACCCATCGCCAGCGTCTAATTTACATGGTGCAGGAATACCTAGGGGCAAGGTCAGACTTGGACACCTTTCCCACCGAAAATCCTCTGGCTTACAGGGTCTTGAGGATGGATCACTGGCCAGAGCTTGCACAGTATGCAATTGAGCTACTGGCCTGTCCTGCATCCAGCGTTCTTTCGGAACGCACCTTCAATGCTGCTGGTGGCTTTGTTACCGATCACAGGGTGCGCCTGTCCACCGAATCAGTTGATCGACTGACCTTCATCAAGATGAATCAGTCTTGGATCACCCACAGCTACCAAGCACCTGAAGCTGATGTAACCGAATAATTTTTTTTGAAATATCACATCCCTTCAAGACTGCCTATGCTGATGCTGAGTGACTGTCCTGTTATGTTGATTGTCTATCCTCTTCCTCCTCCGCTGATATGTTGGAAGAACATTTTTGGTTCTGGGTGATGCCAGCAGCCCAATTTTTCTGCCCCTGTTTAACAGGGGCGTTTAAGTACAATTTTTGATGCAATGCTTTGCAGCAGGGCTAATTCCTGCAATAAAACTAGAGTATATGGCAGAGGTTGCAGTGTGATGGCACCAGCACCAGTGCCTAGGGCCCAATTTTTCTGCCCCTGTTTAACAGGGGCGTTTAAGTACAATTTTTGATGCAATGCTTTGCAGCAGGGCTAATTCCTGCAATAAAACTAGAGTATATGGCAGAGGTTGCAGTGTGATGGCACCAGCACCAGTGCCTAAGGCCCAATTTTTCTGCCCCTGTTTAACAGGGGCATTTAAGTACAATTTTTGATGCAATGCTTTGCAGCAGGGCTAATTCCTGCAATAAAACTAGAGTGCATGGCAGAGGTTGCAGTGTGATGGCACCAGTGCCTAAGGCCCAATTTTTCTGCCCCTGTTTAACAGGGACATGTAATTACAATTCTTGATATAATATTTCACAGGAGGGCCCCTTCCTGTGCCCACCCAGAGTAACGGTGAGGACATATAGTGTTGTGGCACCAGCACCACAACCACCAAAGGTCAATTTTTCTACCACTGTTCAACAATGGCATGTAATTACAATTCTTGATATAATCGTTCACAGCAGGGCGCTCCAGCGCCCACCAAGAGTCACTTTGAGGGCTTACAATGTTGTGGCAAAACCAACACCTTGTTCCGCCATTTCTACAGAGCATATAGCCCCTATTTTCAAACATCCAACTTACAAACATCTCCTACTTGCAAACGCAAGGAGACAGCAGAAAGTGAGATGAAAAAAGATGGATGACAAAACAAACTATACAGGGGTGATAACCCTTCCCTATGTTTTCCAAAAAGCTTAAAAATAGTTTTTTTGACTGGAGCTACACTTTAAAAATGTACCAGTTGAAAATTACAAACAGATTCAACTTAACACAACAAACCTACACAGTCCCTGTCTTGTTTGCACCGCCTGTATACTGCTGTTCTGAGTATATAGGGCCTGGGGGCCACACGCATTTCCTTTTTTTAATATGGGTACAGGGTTCCCCTTAATATGCGTACAAGACCCAAATAGGCTGGTAATGGGCAGGGAGGGCTACCCATGCCATTTTTCTCAATGATTTTCAACCATATTGCAGGAACCAGATATAACATTAAAACCGCAAGCAGTTTTAAATGGTGTTATTTCCGTTTAATGTCATTTTGTGCAGGGACTGTTCTAAACACAGGAAACACGTGGCACTTCACAGGCATACTACAGACACCCCCCAGGCACCATATTTAAAGGAATATTTCACTTTTTTTTCACTTTAATGATCATTAAAATCAGTGCTCCCGCCAAAACGGCCGTTTTTAAAACTTTATTTTGCATTGACCCATGTCCCCTGAGGCAGGAGTCAGGTCCCCAAACCCTTTTTAGGACAATATCTTGCATATTAGCCGTTAAAATTAGCACTTTCCATTTCGAACGTTTGAGTCCCATAGACTTCAATGGGGTTCTAACGTTCGTAACGAACGTGGGGTCCGTTGGAAAGTTCTGGTGCGAACTGAACCGGGGGGTGTTCGGCTCATCCCTACAGTGGACTATGCACTAGTCTCTGCTTGAGTGGTGGT
Organism: Lithobates pipiens; assembly: GCF_037356315.1. Classification (NCBI taxonomy): domain Eukaryota; kingdom Metazoa; phylum Chordata; class Amphibia; order Anura; family Ranidae; genus Lithobates; species Lithobates pipiens. The sequence goes on along the minus strand of NW_027507788.1, from coordinate 140,158,826 downwards.
GGAGGAAAAGGATGGTTTAGTAAGTCACTCCACCTCCTCTGCATGCTGTGGCTGGATAGCATGGGCAACATTGATAAACAGAGGAAATGATGCCCTGCCTGAGGACTGACCACGTCCACTTTTTCCTGAGTACATACACGCTGCTGGCCCCCTCACAGTGCCATTGGAACGTCTGCTTCTTCTTGTTGCCCTCCCAGACATGATGAGGGAGATGCTTATTAACAAAATGTAATATAAATGTGGAAATGTGTATGTGGATGCACTTTAATCAATGGAAAGTGGTGATTGGTGATCTTTAACTTGAGTACTCACTACACAGACACACTCCACTGATACACTATAATATACTGCAACAAAACTGCACTGATGCACTGCAATATACTGTGTCAAATGTGCAGTAAAGCACTCTGAACTGTACTGCGTTAAACAGAAGGTAACACACTGAAATACATGGCGTTAAACTTGCAGTAACGCACTGAAATATACAGTGTTAAACTTGCAGTAACGTACTGAAATATACTGCATTAAGTGAACACTAACGCACAGAAATGTACTGCGGTAAATGGCACGTACCACACTGAAATATACGGCGTTAAACTTGCAGTAACGCACTAAAATATACTGCATTACATGTGCACTAATGCACAGAAATATACTGCGTTAAACAGCACGTAACACACGGAAATACACAATGTTAAACTTGCTGTAATGCACTGAACTATGCTATGTTAAAAGGAAGGTAACCCACTGAAATATACAGCACACCTAGTACACCCCTCACATTTTTGTAACTATTTGATTATATCTTTTCATGTGACAACACTGAAGAAATTACACTTATCTACTTATCTACAAGGTAAAGTAGTGAGTAGGGATGAGCCGAAAATCCCCCGTTTTGCACCAGAAGATGCGAACAGGCAAGAGTGAACATGCAAACCCTATTAAAGTGTGACACAAACCTGAAAAATCAAAAGTGCTAATTTCAAAGGCTTATATGCAATATTGGCTTATATTATAACGTATATTGACAAAAAGTGTGTGGGGACCCAGGCATGTCCCTAGGGCCGGGTTTCTCAACCCGGGGTACGTGCACCAAGGGCAGGGGGTACACCGAGTGCTCTCACTGCTCTGTCTTCTGAGTCCTGCCTCTCACACACATATCATCCCCGGCAGATGTGTTGTGGGAAGTGGTCCGCCCAGAATGTGTGTGTAGTGGGGTTTTAGGCCTGTCAATGTACTGGAGCCAATAATCGTGGAGCTCTGCCCAGAACATGTTTCCCAGGGTCAGTAGGCGGCTCCATGTTCCCATCTCCCGGCTCCTCCCCCTCTCCAGTGTGCCTAAAAGCCATGAGTTCCTACCATATGTGAAGAAGATACCTGCTGAAGCTCCCTGATCTCCACCTAACTCTGCAATCTACATAGCCAGCTACTGCAGACAGGAAAAAATTGAGAATCCTGCCTGCTCAGGAACTACACATGCCAGTATGCCCCCTATCAGTACCACATATCAGTTCCCCCTATCAGTGCCGCCTTTTAGTGCCCCCCATCAGTGCCACCTATCAATGCAGCCTCATCAGCACCCCCTATCAGTGCCACCCAATCAGTGCAGCCTCATCAGTGCTGCCTATCAGTGCCCCCTATCAGTGCCTCCTTTCAGTGCTGCCTATCAGTGCCCATCAGTGCCCCCTATCAGTACCCCCATCAAAGCTCCCCATCAGTGCAGCCTCATCAGTGCCTCCCATCACTGTCTATCAGTGCAGCCTCATCAGTGCAGCCTCATTAGTGTCTATCAGCGCAGCCTCATCAGTGCCCCCTATCAGTTCTGCCTCATCAGTGCCTATCAGTGCAGCCTCATCAAATTCATAACCCTAATTTTATTTTATTTTTTAAAGACTCTGCTGGATGTGACTGCAGGCATTGGTTGGAAGCTGACAAGGAAGGTGTGTCTGGTGGTGCGAGAGAAGGAAGGAGAAAATCCTGCTACATCTAAAAGTTAGTAAAGAGATTTACACACATAAGTTAAAAAAGTCCTCAGTCCAGGGATATGCAATTAGTGGACCTCCAGCTGTTGCAGAACTACAAGTCCCATGAGGCATAGCAAGACTCTGACAGCCACAAACATGACACCCAGAGGCAGAGGCATGATGGGACTTGTAATTTTGCAACAGCTGGAGGTCTGCTAATTGCATATCCCTGCTATAGTCCATATAGACAAAGTTCCAATACTCAAAGCAGTGCTCCAATCAAATAAATGAAGTATGACCAGCATTCACATGTAAAAAACATATGAGAAATCAGTAGTATGTTGATAGGTGATGAGTTAAATTGATAGGTGAAGGATTCTACTTGATGATTAATAGGCATATACCATCCACCAGAGTCCACACCACATGAAATACACTCCCCTAGGGGTTTACACTCACCACAGAGATGTAATTCAAAAGCCTTGAACACACCAGGTGTCTCCTGTTTGGTCCAGTTATCTCAAACAGCTCATTGCCCAGGGTGGTTTAGTCATGTAAAAAAGGCTCCACATAGCGTGATACTATTTTAAACGTTTATTCAAGATGACCACCCCCCTTAAAACCACACTTACACACCATAAATTGTAGCAGGCATTTAGTTAAATAATCAAACTGTGTGTTATCACAAATCGGTAGGGAATGCCCTCTGCCATTCACATCATCCACTGCATTGAAAGTTTCTGGCTGTTAGTTCCTGGTAGTGACACGCACACGTCACTTCTGGTCACAGTAAGGTCGTGCTCTGATGCACTTCGTCATCACAACTTCAACAGAGAGCATCATGCCTCCCATCAGTGCAGCCTCATCAGTGCCCCCCCCCCCTATAAGTGCAGCCTTAATTGTGCCTCCTATCAGTGATCTGTCCCAATTCCTACCCTGGATGCAGCAACCACATGCTAAACTCCACATTTACCTACACACCTACCTGTGTGTATTTGTGTGTATATATATATATATATATATATATATATATATATATATATATATATATATATATAGCTCTATATCTATCTATCTATCTACTGTGTGTATATATATATATATATGTACATACATATATACACACACACACACACACACAATTGTGCTCATAAGTTTACATACCCTGGCAGAATTTATGATTTCTTGGCCATTTTTAGGAGAATATGAATAATACAAAAACTTTTCTTTTACTCATGGTTAGTGTTTGGCTGAAGCCATTTATTATCAATCAACTGAGTTTACTCTTTTTAAATCATAATGACAACAGGAACTACCCAAATTACCCTGATCAAAAGTTTACATACCCCAGTTCTTAACACCGTGTATTGCCCCCTTTAACATCAATGACAGCTTGAAGTATTTTGTGGTATTTGTGGATGAAGCTCTTTATCTTCTCAGATGGTAAAGCTGCCCATTCCTCTTGGCAAAAGGCCTCCAGTTTCTGTAAATTCTTGGGCTGTATTGCATGAACGGCACATTTGAAATCTCCCCAGAGTGGCTCAATGATATTGAGATCAGGAGACTGAGAGGCCACTCCAGAACCTTCATTTTATTCTGCTGTAGCCAATGACAGGTCTATTTGGCATTGTGTTTTGGATCATTGTCATGTTGGAATGTCCAAGTACTTTCCACGCGCAGCTTCCTGGCTGATGAATGCAAATGTTCCTCCAGTATTTTTTGATAAAATACTGAATTCATCTTGCCATCAATTTTGACCAAATTTCTTGTGCCTTTGTAGCTCACACATTCCCAAAACATCAGCGATCCAACTCCATGTTTCACAGTAGGAAGGGTATATCTTTCATCAAAGGGCATTGTTGACTCCTCTCCAAATGTAGTGTTTATGTTTGTTGCCAAAAAACGAAATTTTGGTCTTATCACTCCAAATGACTTTGTGCCAGAAGGTTTGAGGCTTGTCTCTGTGCTGTTTGGTGTTTTGTAAGCGGGATACGTTGGGGCATTTGTGTGGTATTGGCTTTCTTCTAGCGACTCGACCATGCAGCCCATCTTTCTTCAAAGGTGAACATACTACGTTTTCAGCTTTGCATTATTTTTGCATTATTTTTGCGTAAGGTAGTGCTCAAATATTCACTAAAAAAGGGAAATACATTTTTCTTATACTAGTAATGGCGGTGATCAGCAACTTATAGTGGGAATCAACTATGTTTCCTGTGTGTGCTGCTTTGTACTCTGTAAAGTGCCCTGTATTGATTATCAACACAGAGCTCTGGGCTGTGATTTGACACAGCCAATCAGCAGGTCCCAGCCATGAATTATTGACTGGGATCTGCTGACAGTCTCCTGCTGTGCAAAATCACAAGGGGGTAGGTGGGTGGGAGCATGAGCCCAAAACCCTAAAACAGGCAGCGTCATATGCCTGTCGCTGCCACCCCGTAGCAGTATATGTACTGTGACGGGTTGTATTTTCAAGTGGTTAAATACCAATGGTATTTGTAATATGCACCATGGGGGGTTAATATACTACCACTGCTGGTCTACGGATGCATCAGTGGCTGACCAGTGGCAGTTAATTAACCCATTTGTGCTGCATTAGTGGCACCAGTGTCAGGGTTAATTACCCCCCCCCCCCCCATGCTGCATATTACAGAAATAAAAAATAGCATTGGTAATTAATGTCCCCTCAGACTCCTCTTCCCCCCCCCCCCCCCCCAATCGAATCCAGACAGTTTTATTTATGAATCTTCTGCATATGCATAAATGAACTGTCTGGATCCGATTGGGGGGAGGGGAGAAGGCTGAGGGGACATTAATTACCCATGCTATTTTTAATTTGTGTAATATGCAGAATGGGGGGGGGGGGGGGGTTAATGGCATGGCATGGCATTTGGCAATCATTAGCAGTGCTTAGTTCTTATTTTTGTGTGATATACACAGTTTGTTGGTTCCTCCTTGGCAGCTCCTCTAAGTTGCAAGCGCAGCTTTGGCAGCAGCTCTCTATGCTCTTCCCATCTCACCCCTGGCCGTGAGTGAGGTCACGCCGCCGGGATGGGACTACGAAGCAGCGCCTTCATAGGGGCAGTGAAGCGCTAATAGGGAGGTGTGTGTGCGTTGATTGTCTAGGCTTATGCCAGGTGCAGGAGCACACTCAGCACATTACAGTAAAAGGTACAGAAACAATTAGTGGCATGTGTATTGTGAAACACACTGCCAGCACTTGACCTCTGCCCCCCTGCAGAACATTGTACCGCCCAGGGAATCCGCCCCTGCCTTGTACCGCCTCTGCCACCTACAGTGCCTCACAAAAGTGTAATAGGTAATCATGAATTTCAATTTGTAATTTTATGTCCCTAGAACATCTGACGGTGCCCCCTGAATGTTTAGCCTCTGTATGTGGCCTGGCTGTGTAAAAGTCTCATGTGGTATTGCCATACTTGGGAGGAGTAGCAGAATGTATTTTGGGGTGCAGTTGCAAGTATGCATATGATGTGTGTATGAAATAACTTGTTATATGACAATTTTGTTAACATTTTTTTTATCTGTAACACCCCCCCCCCCCCCCCCCCCCACTTACAGACTCCTTGAATCCTAAAGGCAAAACTACTTTCTTTGTAATGCCGCGTACACACGACCAGACTTTTCGACAGCAAAGGTCCGATGGAACGAATCTGTTGGACAATTCGATTGTGTGTGGGCTCCATCGGACTTTTGCTGTCCAAAAATCTGACGGACTTTAGAAATTAAAAAAAAAAATCGCCGGAACAGAAAAAAAAAATTACGCTAGGGCAGCTATTGGCTACTGGTTATGAACTTCCTTATTATAGTCCAGTCGTACGTAATCACATTCAAATCCGTCGGACTTTGGTGTGATTGTGTGTTGCCAAGTCCGTTCATTCGGAAAGTCCGTTGGAAATCCACCAAAAGTCTGTCAAGAAGACCGTCAGACCTAGTCCGTCGAAAAGTCCGGTCGTGTGTACGTGGCATAAGATCTTACATACCTGGATAGGTCTCTCACACAGACCTAGCAGCTGGTAGAATGTCTGGACAAGCCTCTCCCAGACTTAGCAGCCAGTAGAACTCGTGGATAAGTCTCTCTCACAGACTTAGCAGCAAGGAGCTAGTTACATTGTTTAGACTGCAGAACAGCTTGACAGTACCAGAACATTTAAGCCGACCTAGCGATACTGCAAGCAGGATTAGATATAGGTGCATCCTCCAAACGAGTCACCAGGCCCTCCTGAGAAACCAGCCTTCATCCTGGCTCTCTCCAGCAAGGGTCCTCCCCTGGAGCTCCTCAGCTTGGCTTGGCTTCTTCCACAGAGGCAAGACAGCCTAAAGACCATCTCAGGATTAGTAGGCCCCAGACAGGCTTCTGGGCCTACTAGCAGAACTTACAGCAACACCCCCTCGAGCCAGGAGGGTCCCGAGGTAAGGACTGACTAAGAGCACATGGCATCTGTCCTATAAATACCCCCTCCCAGAATGCACAGCGGCCAGGAACCTCCTACTGGGCTGTTTCTGGAAAGAGGATATTCATTACAGCTCAACCTAGTTGTAATTCTCATACTGTGCTTTGGTACTAGTTACACCTACTAGCAACAGAAATGCACAACTCAGTCAAGTTTAGAACAGAGCTCAATATACAATTAACTCTGAGCTGTTTACAGCTTAGCCAAAAACTACATTTACACTATAGCCCCATTTTTAGGAACAGGAGGCTACATATCCATTTTGCATTATGGGGGAAAAAAAGACAACTTCAAAAAACTCACCATCCATGCCTGTTACTAAATACCTTGGAATGTCTACTTTGTAAAAATGTATAATTTGAGTGTTATTTGTACTTTGCTGGCTTGCTAGTGTCTCAAGAAATGAGATAGGCCATCAGTACGTCAGGTGTGACACATTTTCAATAATTGGCACCGTAGTTTGTAGATGCTATAACTTTCACAAAGACCAAATAATATACACTTAAGAAAAATTACTGATTTGCAAAATTTTATAACCGAAACATAAAAAAAAAATTTTTTTCATTCATAGCACAAAAAATAAAAAACCCAGCAGTGATTAAATACCACCAAAAGAAAGCTCTCTTTGTATGAAATAAAAAAAGGACAACATTTTCATATGGGTACAATGTTGCATGACTCAGTATTTATCATTCAAAATGTGAGAGCACTGAAATCTGAAAACTGGTCTGGTTAGAAAGGGGGTTTAAGTGTCCAGTGGGCAAGTGGTTAACTCTGCTGACAGTTTATTAACCTCTTCAGCCCCGGAAGAATTTACCCCCTTCCTGACCAGAGCACTTTTTGCGATTCGGCACCGCGCCGCTTTAACTGACAATTGCACGGTTGTGTGACGTGGCTCCCAAACAAAATTGATGTCCTTTTTTCCCACACAAATAGAGATTTCTTTTGGTGGTATTTGATCACCTCTGCGGTTTAAATTTTTTGCGCTATAAGCAAAAAAAGAGCAACAGTTTTGAAAAAAATGCATTATTTTTTACTTTTTGCTATCCCCCAAAAATATATAAAAAAATTTTTTTTTTCTCAATTTAGGTCAATACGTATTCTTCTACATATTTTTGGTGGAAAAAAATCGCAACAATCGTTTATTGATTGGTTTGCGCAAAAGTTATAGTTATCTACAATATAGGGGATAATTTTATGGCATTTTTATTGATCTTTTTTTTTTACTAGTAATGGCGGCGATCAGCAATTTTTATCGTGACTGTGACAATATGGCAGACACATTGGACAATTTTGACACATTTTTGGGACCATTGGCATTAATACAGCGATCAATGCTAAAAAATTGTATTGATTACTGTAAAAATGTCACTGGCAGTGAAGGGGCTGGCTACTAGGTGGAGCTCTAGGGTTTAAGTGTGTCCTAGGGAGTGATTCTAACTGGGGGGGGCTGTGTGTGACACGTCACTGATCACCGCTCCCGATTGCAGGGAGAGCTGATCAGTGACAATGTCATTAGGCAGAACAGGGAGATGCTTGTTTACATTAGCCTCTACCCGTTCTTCCTCACCGTGAGACGATTGCGGGTATGCCCTCGGACATTGAGTCCGCGGGACCTGTGATCACAATCATGGAGCTCCCGGCGGGTGCCCGCAAGCCGCCTCTTAAAGGGCAATGTACAGGTACGTTAATCTGCCTGTACGTGCCCTTCTGCCGCAGTATATCTGCATACCTCCCAACTTTTTGAGATGGGAATGAGGGACACCTATCAGCAAAAGTATGCAGGTATAGGACACGCAACCTGCCACGCCCCCTTAAAGGAGAATTATACAAAAAAACAAGATTGGTTAAACACATAAGTGCTTTTTATACCACTACTATTCCTTTATATTGGCTTCTGAAATTTACAAATGCAGCAATTTAGAAATCAGATGTAAGGTTTAGCACTGGGAAACACTTTTTGATAGATACAAAGTGCGTTTTATATACATCTATATGGATCAGATCAAAATGAGGGACAAATGAGAAAGAATGAGTGACATTACTCCAAATCAGGAACAGTCCCTCAAAATCAGGGACAGTAGGGACAGGGATCAGGGACATTAGGGAGCTATGTATCTGCATGAGGAGGTCGGGAAGCGGTTAATATGTTATGCCATTATATGAGATAAGTAAGAATACTTAGTACAACTTGTTTCTTCAATCCAGGCATATAAAGAACCTTTGAACAATGAAGGCATCACTACGTGCTTGAACAAACAGTGTAACCAAGTACCCATTGAATTGACATTTGCTGTACTATAATTAAGAAAGGCTTTGAGTAAAGTGTAATTGTATTATTTACTTGAAATGGATCATTTTATTGTTAAAAGAAAACCTTCTGACCTAAATGAAGTTAGCTCTCAAAGTAATTTGGAGCTTGTTTTAAAGAAACAGAACATTGGTAGTGAGAATTCAAAATCGACATCAATTCTTAAAGCTCAATGCTATGATCCCAAATATATTGCTTTTGGATTTACAACAAATAGTTGTGTGCCACCTTTACCGCTCTGTGTGATTTGTTGGGAGACATTATCTAATCACTCCATGAAATAATCTCTTTTAAAGAGAAAGTAAACCCTGATGGGTTTACTTCTTCTTTGTCTCCCTGCAAAGGTAAAGCATAATGGGCTACTATGCATCGCATAGTAGCCCATTATGTGTCACTTACTTGACACAGGAGCCAGTGATGTCACCGCTGTCCCCTGTAGTACGAAGCATCCATCTTCTTCCGGGTATCGCAGCTTCGGCCACTCACAGCGCCGGAGCAGCGATGACGTCACTCCCGCGCATGCGCACGGGAGCCGCCTCTAACGGCATATCGCCGTTAGCAGTGGCATGCTGCTAACAGCGATAGTGCGCCTGCGCATGCGCCGTAGACAGTGGTGCCTGTCTTTTAGTAAATATCTCCTAAACCATGTAGGTTTAGGAGATATTTCTTGGACCTACAGGTAAGCCTTAATCTAGGCTTACCTGTAGGTCAAAGTGGTTAGTAAGGGTGTTCTTTTAGGCAATCTGGAAGGCCAGCTTGCTCAAAAGCTCTATCAACAAATGTGTTTAAAAACCCATGGTTTCTGTGCCTCTTCCTGTTCTTCAGCATAGGGGAAATAATGTTCAAAGTTTGATTCCAAGTTAATTAAATGCACTATAACATTTTGTTTTGCGCTATCAGAGAGTGGTATCTCGTTTTCCACACAAAATTCAGAAAGCTGTTGAAATTAAGTTCTAGACAAGGCTCTATTTTTCCAAAATTTTGATTTTTTTTCCTGAAAGCTCCTACTTTATCATGCAAGATTAAAATATTAATGTTAGACCCCTGCAGCTAAAGAATTAAATCATTTATTTTATCAAATATGTCAGAGAGATAAGCTAATTTGCACATCCATACCTCATCTTCAAAAGAAATTCAGACTTCATGTCTCTCAAAAGAAATTGTAACTTAATTTCTTAGTTCAAAAAGACAATTTAACATCCTTCCACGTGACAACCATCTAACATCAGTGTTCACAGTCGTATGGTCAGATCCCAAGTCATGACAAAGTTCTTAGAAAAGTCATGAATTCAGAGCTTGTACTTTTATAAGATTCACAATTTTTAAGCCTCATGCACACAGGATGTTAAAATAACATTATAAAAACGTCAGTAGCTTTGCAGAGAGTTTTTCAACGTTTTAGCATTCATTAGCATTTTTAACCACCTCAATAGAATGCACTTACACCCCCTTCCTGACCAGACCAATTTTCAGCTTTCAGCGCTCTCACAGTTTGAATGACAATTACTCAGTCATGCAACACTGTACCCATATGAAACTTGTGTCCTTTTTTCCACACAAATAGAGCTTTCTTTTAGTGGTATTTAATCACTAGTGTTTTATTTTTATTTTTTGTGCTATAAATAAATAAAAAATAAAATTTTGTGAAAAAAATGCCCTTTTCTTTGTTTCTGTCATAATATTTTGCTAATTAGTAATTTTTCTTCATACATTTTGGCCAAAATTTATACTGCTACATATCTTTGGTAAAAGATAACCCAAATTAGTGTATATTATTTGGTCTTTGTAAAAGTTATAGAGTCTACAAACTATGGTGCCAATCACTGAAAATCGATCACATCTGATCAGGCCTTCAGTACATCAGGTGTATCTCATTTCTTGAGACACTAACAAGTCAGGAAAGTACAAATACTCCCCAAATGACCCCTTTTTAGAAAGTAGACATTCCCAGGTATTAAGTAAGTAGCATAGTGAGTTTTTTAAGTTGTCATTTTTTCCCACAATTCTTTGCAAAATGAAGATTTTTTTTATTATTATTTTTTTACAAAATTGTCATATTATCAGGTTATTTCTCACACACAGCATATGCATACAAGAAATTACACCCCAAAATACATTCTGCTACTCTTCCCGAGTATGGCGATACCATATGTGTGAGGCCGCGTACACACGGGCGGACTGTTCGCCCAACCTTGTCCGCTGAACAGTGTTTGGGCGGACAGTCCGCTCGTGTGTGGGCTTTCAGCGGACAGTTTCAGCGGACAGTTGGACGGACAAAGTCTTTCGGAAATTCCGAAAAACTGTCCGCTGAAACTGTGTTTGAGCGAACAGTCCGCCCGTGTGTGGGCTTGTCCGCTGTACTTTCGAAATGAGCGGACTGTTCCCGCTCGGAAAGTCCGCCCATTTCGAGCGCGTGTACAGGTAGGCGGGGCCCGCGAAGGAGACGTCGCGGGCTCCGCCGCCTGGAATGGGCTTAAAGGGGAACCCCAACGCCGAAAAAAATCGGCGTGGGGGTTCCCCCCAAGTCCACACCAGACCCTTGTCCGAGCACGCTACCCGGCCGGCCAGGAAAGGGGGGCGAGCGAGCGCGCCCCCCCTCCTGAGCCGTACCAGGCCGCGTGCCCTCAACATGGGGGGTGCCTTGGGGAGGGGGGGCCGCGCGGCCCCCCCACCCCAAAGCACCTTGTCCCCATGTTGATGAGGACAAGGGCCTCTTCCCGACAACCCTGGCCGTTGGTTGTCGGGGTCTGCGGGCGGGGGGCTTATCGGAATCCGGGAGCCCCCTTTAAGAAGGGGGCCCCCGGATACCGGCCCCCCACCCTATGTGAATGAGTATGGGGTACAATGTACCCCTACCCATTCACCTGTGAACTAAAGTACAATAAAAAACACAACACAGAGAAAAAATATTTTATTGCACAGCTCCGGGGGTCTTCGGGGGTCTTCTCGCCGGACTCCTCCGCTATGTGTGTGTAGCTCTTTTGCTAGCGGAGGAGTCCGGCTTTCTTCCTCCCCGCCGCCGGCCTCTTCTCCCGACTTCGGGGGTCTTGTCCCCCTCTTCGGTTCTTCTGCCGGGCCACCGCGCCTGGTCCGGTGGCCCGGTCTTCTGTCGCCGTCTTCCGTTCTTCTGTCGCCGCCTTCGGTTCTTCTGCCGGGCCACCGCGCCTTCTTGTAGCTCTTTTACAGGCGGTGGCCCGGTCTTCTGTCGCCGCTGTCGTCGCCGCCGCCGCCTTCCGTTCTTGTTCTTCTTCTTGTTCTTCTTCTTCTTCTCCTGGAGATGTTGACTCGACGATCTCTCCGGCCGGAATGCCAGGGACACGCTCCGCTGCCACTTATATAGTGACAATGGGGCGGTGTCACATGGTATATGTCACATGGGTTGGTCACATGGTGACCCCGCCCCCTTACGATGTCATAGTCCCCATGTGACATCAACCCATGTGACCAACCCATGTGACATATACCATGTGACACCGCCCCATTGTCACTATATAAGTGGCAGCGGAGCGTGTCCCTGGCATTCCGGCCGGAGAGATCGTCGAGTCAACATCTCCAGGAGAAGAAGAAGAAGAACAAGAAGAAGAACAAGAACGGAAGGCGGCGGCGGCGACGACAGCGGCGACAGAAGACCGGGCCACCGCCTGTAAAAGAGCTACAAGAAGGCGCGGTGGCCCGGCAGAAGAACCGAAGGCGGCGACAGAAGAACGGAAGACGGCGACAGAAGACCGGGCCACCGGACCAGGCGCGGTGGCCCGGCAGAAGAACCGAAGAGGGGGACAAGACCCCCGAAGTCGGGAGAAGAGGCCGGCGGCGGGGAGGAAGAAAGCCGGACTCCTCCGCTAGCAAAAGAGCTACACACACATAGCGGAGGAGTCCGGCGAGAAGACCCCCGAAGACCCCCGGAGCTGTGCAATAAAATATTTTTTCTCTGTGTTGTGTTTTTTATTGTACTTTAGTTCACAGGTGAATGGGTAGGGGTACATTGTACCCCATACTCATTCACATAGGGTGGGGGGCCGGTATCCGGGGGCCCCCTTCTTAAAGGGGGCTCCCGGATTCCGATAAGCCCCCCGCCCGCAGACCCCGACAACCAACGGCCAGGGTTGTCGGGAAGAGGCCCTTGTCCTCATCAACATGGGGACAAGGTGCTTTGGGGTGGGGGGGCCGCGCGGCCCCCCCTTCCCCAAGGCACCCCCCATGTTGAGGGCACGCGGCCTGGTACGGCTCAGGAGGGGGGGCGCGCTCGCTCGCCCCCCTTTCCTGGCCGGCCGGGTAGCGTGCTCGGACAAGGGTCTGGTGTGGACTTGGGGGGAACCCCCACGCCGATTTTTTTCGGCGTTGGGGTTCCCCTTTAAGCCCATTCCAGGCGGCGGAGCCCGCGACGTCTCCTTCGCGGGCCCCGCCTACCTGTACACGCGCTCGAAATGGGCGGATTTGCCTCCGCCTTACGTGGGCGAGTCCGTTCATTTCAAAAGTTGAGCGAACTGTTTGCCCAACCTTGTTCGTCAAACAGTCCGCTCGTGTGTGGGCAAGTCCGCTCATGCAAATTTTGAGCGGACTGTTTGATGAAACTGTTTGCCGAACAAGGTTGGGCGAACAGTCCGCCCGTGTGTACGCGGCCTGAGACTTTTACACAGGGCCACATACAGAGCACCAACATTGAAGTAGTACCTTCAGGCGTTCTACGAGCAAAAATGACACATCTCATTTCACAGCCACCTATTACACTTTTGAAGGCCCTGGAGTACCAGAACAATGGAATTGCCCATAAAATGACCCCATTTTGGAAAGCTAACACAGCAACGTATAATCTGTGAGGCATAATGAGTCTTTTGAAGGGTTCATTTTTTTTCCAGAAGTTTTTGGAATATGTGGAAAAAAATGAAAACACATTTCTTTTTACACAAAGTTGTCAATTTATAAAATATTTCTAACACATAGCATGTATATAGCAAAAATTACACCCCAAAACACATTCTGCTACTCCTCCCGAGTATGGCGATACCACATGTGTAGGACTTTTACACAGCCTGGTTCACAGGGAGGCCGAAAATTGAAGTAGTACCTTCAGGTGTTCTAGGAGCATAAATGACACATCTCATTTCATTCCTACCTATCACACTTTTGAAAGTCCTGGAGCACCAAGATAATGGAATTACCCACAAAATGACCCCATTTTGGAAAAAAAACACCCCAACATATATTCTATGAGGTATGGGCTGCAAATAGGTACTTGGGTACTCTGATGGGCTGGTGACAGGTACTTGAGTCCTCTGATGGCCTGGTTACAAGTACTTGAGTACTCTGATGGCCTGGTGACAGGTACTCGGGTACTCTGATGGCCTGGTGACAGGTTCTCTGATGGCCTGGTGACTGGTATTTGGGTACTCTAAAGGGCGGTGATAGGTACTCAGGTACTGATATGAACTGTGACAGGTACTCAGATGAACTGTGACAGGTACTCGGGTACTCAGATAGACTGGGACAGGTACTCGGGTACTCAGATAGACTGGGACAGGTACTCGGGTACTCAGATGGACTGGGACAGGTACTCGGGTACTCAGATGGGCTGGGACAGGTACTCAGGTACTTTGATGGGCTGTGACAGGTACACAATGGGCTGTGACAGGTACTCGGATGGACTGTGACAGGTACTCGGGTACTCTGATGGGCTGTGACAGGTACTCGGGTACTTTGATGAGCTATGACAGGTACTCGGATGGACTGTGACAGGTACTCGGGTACTCTGATGGGCTGTGACAGGTACTCGGATTGACTGTAACAGGTACTCGGGTACTCTGATGGACTGTGACAGGTACTCTGATTGACTGTGAGTGACAGGTACTATGATGGGTGGTGACAGGTCCTCTTTATTGGGGGGGGGGCGCAATCAGTGTGATTGGTGTACACTGTAAGCGGTAACGAGATGTTACCGCAATCTCCTCCTCACACACGATCGGTGTGTGAAGAGGAGAACCCGGTAACATCTCGTTACTGCGGTTTGTTTACATATAGTGATTGGCTGTGAAACGATCACAGCCGATCACGTGGGTAAACAGCCGGCCAATGACTGTTTACCAGCATCGGTGACGAGCAGTGTTCCCGGGAACATGCCGCCACTGATGTGCACTCGCAGCACGCTCGCGATTGCGCGCACGAGCCGTGCACAGTGGGGGGTGTAACCATCTGTGATTGGCCGTGACTTCATCACGGCCGATCACATGGTAAACAGCCATACCCAATGGCTGTTAACCCCCCCCCCCGGTGGCGAGTGGTGTCTCCGTGACACGCCGCCCACTGAAGGAACAGGGATGCACGCGCACGATCGCTCGCATTCCATGTATAAATGGGAGGACGTCATATGACGCCCTCCCGCCACAAGAGCTGCGCCGCCTGGCCGGCGGTCGGCAAGTGGTTAAGCGTTTTTCCGCATTAGCGGGGTTTTTTTGTGTGTATTTTATTTTTTCCAATGGATCAAAAATGTAAAAAAAACGCTGGTGAGACACATTATTGAGATTTTATCAGTATTTTTTTTTGACATTAGAGTGTTTTTACAGCTGAAAAAAGAAAGCTCCCCTTTTTTTTAGCCAGCAAGCAAGTATGCAATTTCAAATTAAGCTTGTAGGAACTGCTTCGATGTTTCCGAATAGTACTTCATGACATCAGTAGATTTTTTTTTAAACTTGCTACTTTTCTTGTGAAAAAACACTGAAGACTATGCAGAACATTGGAATGAGTGATATCAGTGTTTTGGCAAAAACTGAAGAGTAAATACTCAGAACTGAGGAAGATTGTACTTACAGAACTACTTCCTTTTGCCTCAACATATCTATGTGAAACCCGTTTTTCACATATGTATCAACTAAAAAGTAAAGCAAGGAATTATTTGTGTCCTGAAAGCGATCTTATTGTAGCAATAAGTAGCTTGAAACCAAGGTTTGAAAAGATTATGTCATCCAAGCAGGTGGCCCAAATTGCTCATTGAACCATAGTTTACATCAGGGCTCGACCCAGACGCCAGGTCGCAATGGCAACTGGAAATTGCGTCCTGGTGCCTGGGCTACATTTCAGCAGCAGTCTGAATTTCCACCCCCCCCCCCCTTTATATGTGAAATATATAGAAAGAGGAAAAGGTCTGGTGTCCCCAGTGACACACTTCCATCCCTGTAACATATTGATTCTACTTAACTACTTTAGGTGCCTGATGTAAGGATTAAGGGGTGTCAAAACAAAATGGTTGACCGTATGTCTTACTAAATACATGTATTTTTCTATCCTTCTTTGTAAAATAAGGATTCGTCATCTATTGTCACGTACTCATCAAGAAGAGGCCGCATCAGCCCTAAAAAGCAGTCTACGCCCAGAAGATTGTCTTATCAGCTGATAACACCCGGAGAATTGTCTTTCCTTTGCAAAAATGTTGTTTTTTTTACATTTGCTGATGTTTGCCCTTTTCTGTCTATAAAAGATGTAATAAAGAAGCCTCAGAGCCAGAGTCAGTCAGAGACAGTCAGAGTTAACGACGGACTTCTGAGCAGAAATACTGAATAATATCTCCGTGTCTCTTTGCTTGGATAAGAACTCTAACTAACAATTGGGAAACGGTAACATAACCTGACAACTAGGTGACTTGTTGAGGTCACACCTAACATTTCTGGCGCCGCGAATAGGGACTCGCTGAAGAAACTACAAGAGGCGAACGAACATAAGGACGGAACGAAATGGTCGGGCACATCAAGAACCACAGACAAATCCTGCGCAGGTAAGAAAAGCTTTATTTTCTTATAAACTCTGTGCTTCTTAGATTTGTGCCCACCTGATCTGTCTGAATTGTTCTTCAGGTAAACACCAACCTCTGTAGTAAGCGGGTCTTGAACTTAATATTTTGGCTTATGTTACCGTTGTTTCTTGTCTGTCTACTTGTCATCTGTCTGTTGTGAATGAGATAAGCCCTGTTTGTATGGTGTGAATTGAAACATATATCATCCCAATGGGTAACGGAATGCGCCCTTAACTCGTAAGAGTACTTTGGGGGTCCGACACTTAAGTTTGATATACGCTTTTTGATTCATGAGCCTAAAAACGGGTTGAAAGTATAAGTCCTGACTGCCTCGATAAAGCAGGAATAAGAAACGAATGCTGAGAGATTCCATGGTAATGGGACGGAAATAAGGTCTCCACAAAGTCCCGGAGACCTAGTCATATGTGTTTGGCCACCAAAAGGGAATGCTTGTATATGTTGTAGCTGTCAGTCTGGTCATAATATTTGTCAGTTGGCTAGCATATAAGGTAATTCGATTTCAGAAATCTCATATAGGAGAGGGTTTTTAGTATTTTGGCACCCTAGGAGGAGAAGGCAACGAGACACTTAGTAAGTGATCCAAACGCCACCTAGGCAGGACTGTCAAAATGGGCCAGACACATGGTAAACCCCAGGAGGAATCTCAGAAATGTTATGCTGTTAAAGACATAATTACAATGTTGTATGGGAAGGATAAGGCACAGGGCACAAATAGGATTCTCAAGAAATTGGGGATGGATGGAGAAAATGGATTAAGTGTAGAAGGTTGGGAAGAAATAAAGAAAGACAGACAGGGAGAGATATTGCAGAACAGATGGGTATCACAAATACAATGTTTAATTAAGGTTTCCAACAGGGCTAAAGAGGAGGGATGGGAGTATTGTCAGGAAAAGGGTGGATGGGATATGAAGGTCCGACACAAAAGTCTTCCTTCTGCTCCCGGCGATAGGGTTAATACGGGAGATACTCCACCTCCTTATAACACTACCACACCAGGTAATGAAAGACCAAAACTTTATCCTTCCTTAAGAGGAAGAGGATGGGTATGCCGAGTATGCGGTATCCAGAACCCAGACTGGGCACAGGAATGTGTGCATTGCGGCGCTCAAAGACCAGAGCCCGTAGCTCCAGTCCATAGTCGGCCTAGGGTAATACAAGTAAATAATCCAAATGCGGGTCAAGCAGGACAGCCACCTACAGTGACCCGACAAGTCGTTCTGAGGACATGGACACCTTGGTCGGCTGACACTCTTATGGCATTAATACAGAATGCTCCTGATCCCGTAGCAAAACCTGCCGCATTCTGTAGATTCGTGACACAATTACTAGACACACATGAAGCAACTTGGCAAGATGGGGAAGATATATGTAGACATAAAATGACACTAACAATGTTTAATCAATTCATGACTAAACTTACCCCACTTAGACCGAATGGGGATCCTACCACAGATCCACCAGGAATACACCCTCGTCATATAGACTCTAGACCCCTGTTTATTGCTCAGTTACGAGAATTTTGCCAAGGGAAACAGCAGGAAAGGGGTTCGACAGCGCCCATAAAACAGGCCCCAGGTCAGACTGTTACAGAATTTTACCTCAACATGGAAAGCATGATGGCTGACGAAGGTCTAGATTTAGCCTTACCCGTCACCATTAGGGCTTTCAATCGACAGTTTATGGAAGGACTAGTACCCCAAATAGGTGACAAACTGAAGGCATGTACTCCCGAATGGAGAGCCATACGGGACAGAGGAACATTGTTGCAGAAAGCACAAGGCATAGAGGCTGATTTAGCAGAAACTAAACCCAGAAGGACACCGGGAGTTAACACTGTTGCCCGGGTCAATGAAGGAGGGAATTCCTCCCGTAAACCTCTTACCTGTTATTACTGCAACAAGGTGGGACATATAAAAAGAGACTGTAGGAAAAGGATAAAAGACGAACAGGAAGGAAACACGGACAGAGACACGAGGGACTACAGACAGAGGCGTACCAATGATAGGGACGATCCGACCGCATGACTTGCCCCAGTCCTAGCTGAATCAGAGAACAAAATGCTCCACATGTTGATGAAGGTGGAAGGTAAACATATTCCTTGTTTGGTTGACACAGGAGCGTCACGCAGTCTGTTGTCTGATTCAGTAGTCCCTCCACACATGACGTCCCGTGACACCATACCCATAAGTGGTTATGACGGTCTTTTGTCCGATGCCCCACTGACTAAACCTTAAAAAGTAAAAATAGGGGGAATGGCTACCACCTGACACTTGTGTATTGTTGCAATATGTAGATGACCTATTGTTATGTTGTCCGGATAACGATACTTGTTTAAAAGCCACTCTCTCATTGTTACAATTCCTGGCTGAAAAAGGGTGCAAGGTGAATAGAACTAAGTTACAGGTATGTCAGAAAAAGGTTGTCTTTTTGGGCCACTGTATATCCCAGGGTACTCGACATCTCACTGAAGACCGAGTCCAGACCATAAGACAAATGAATATCCCACGCAACTTTAAGCAACTTCGTATGTTTCTGGGAATGGTATCATATTGTAGACAATGGATACCACATGCCAGTTCTCTGATGCAGCCATTATATGATTGCTTGAAAATAGTACCCTATGTACTCACAGAAGCAGGTCATGAATCTTTTAGCACCTTAAAAAGGTTACTAATTTCGGCACCTGCGATCGGGATCCCTGATTATACCAAAACATTTCATTTGTACATTGCTGAAATCACGGGACACGCAACAGGGGTGTTGACACAACAACACATCAAACAAAGGCCGGTAGCATACTTCTCGGCGGCTCTCGATCCTGTCTCTAGAGGATCACCGTCCTGTGTACGAGCAGTTGCAGCAGTGTCAATTATCATTGACAAATCCTCAGAAATTGTCTTAGACAATCCTGTAGTGGTACATACCACACATGACATACACGCCATATTATCACAGGTCCAACCAAAACACATATCAATGGCAAGGCAGCTGCGTCTACAATGCACTTTGCTCCTACCCCCCAATGTTACCTTTCAGCGATGCACTTCTTTTAACTTAGCACAGCTTTTACCATTACAGACAGATTTGACAGGGGGGAGTAATGATGATAATGGTATAGACACAGCACAAGATACTCAGGATTCTGACACACTTTCATTTCATGACATAACATCTGATGAACACGATTGTTTCCAACTTATGGAACAAGAAACCACGGGGTTCCCACATGTCACAGACATACCCATTACAAATGCAGAACACACACTGTACATAGATGGTAGTAGATTTGCCGATGACAAAGGTAAATATCACACAGGTTATGCTGTGGTAACGGACACACAGGTAATTGAGGCAAAGTCACTACCAGCACACATGTCGGCACAAGAAGCGGAACTAACCGCTCTAGAGAAAGCCCTAGAACACTTGGAGGGACAAGAAGGGAACATTTACACTGATTCCGCATACGCCTACGGTGTTGCACATGATTATGGCCACATATGGAAAGCTAGAGGTTACCTTACAGCAGCAGGCACACCTGTTAAACATGGTGAAGGAATCAAAAGAGTCCTGAACAATCTTCAAAAGGTTATAAGAGTAGCCATCATGAAGATAGCGGCACACACGAGCGCAAAAACAACTGAGGCAAAAGGAAACGCATTTGCAGATTTAACTGCAAAGAAGGCAGCTCTAGGGGAAGTAAGCCCTGAGACCTTAGCCACGGTACAGGTGAGTATGCCCGAAACCACATGGCAGCAGCTAATGGAACTACAGGAACAAGCAGGGGCTATTGAGAAGGACCGTTGGGTTAAGGAGGGAGCTGCACCAGGCCTTGACAATGTATGGAGAGAAGGAGACAAAATATGTCTACCCGCTTCTCTATACCCCGCAATGGCAGCGGCTGTTCACTTACCCACTCATGTCAGCTCCAATTCTATGTATAGGATTGTAAGCCAAGGATGGCTAGCCCCTGGATTCAGTAGTACTGCAAGGAACTACTGTGCTGCATGCCAAATCTGTCTGATTAATAACCCAGGACAGAGAGTGAAAACCCCACGTAAACATCAGGTCCGGGCCCAATATCCCTTTCAGAGACTGCAGATTGACTACATACAAATGCCTAAGAGCGGCCCCTTTGAATTTGTTCTCGTGTGCATCTGCCTATTTTCAGGCTGGTCCGAAAGTTATCCTGTGAAATCAGCTACGGCAAAAGCCACCGTCAAGAAACTGATTACTGAGCTGATACCTAGGTTTGGTCTCCCAGAAACAATAGAATCAGATAGGGGGACACATTTCACGGGAGAAATAATGCAAAATGTGATGGCAATGTTAGGGGTTCAACAAAGTTTTCATACTCCTTACCACCCACAGAGTTCAGGATCAGTAGAAAGAGTAAATGGTACAATCAAGCTAAAAATACAAAAAGCTATGCAGGAGTTGAACAAACCATGGCCTGAGTGCCTACCCTTAGATTTGTTCTCTATTAGGTACACCCCAACAGGAAAAACAGGGTTATCCCCATATGAAATACTGTTTGGAAGTGCACCTAGATTAGGTTTATATTTTCCTCAAAGTATGCAATTACAATGTGATAGTTTAACTACGTATGTAATACAGTTGCAACAGCGTCTGACTAAAATCCACAAGAGTGTGTATTCTTCTCTTCCAGACCCTAATTCTGTCACAGGTACTCACGATCTACAACCAGGAGACTATGTGTATGTAAAGAAACATACCAGAAAGACACTGGAACCAAGGTTTGAAGGTCCTTTCCAGGTGCTATTGATTACAGCAACCTCAGTGAAATTGGAAGGGAAACCTACCTGGATCCACGCTTCTCATTGTAAAAAGGAGCCAGTTGGCAAATGACAACATGTATCTTTTTATTGTTTCAGTAATTCTGGCTAATAGTTTGGTTACCTCACAGAATAAAATACACAAGGATGAAGGATTTTCTAAAAAAATGTTATTACTGAAGTTTAAATATGCTTATGCCCAGAAGTCAGGATATGAGAAATGTTGGATTTGTAGCAAATTACACCCCAGCACAGCAAGTATACCACTGATGGCAGTTCCTATAAACTATACTGATCTTGCTAACAGTAGCATTAACATAATTAGAACAAATACCAGCGAGACAGTAATGTTTAAGTCAAATGGTCTCGCCTTTTCCCCTGATTGGTGTTTCAGCTTAGGGAACACAACGGGAGGAAATGGAGAATGCCAAGACAGCAAGTTTAATTTGTCCATTGTCGTATTAAATGGAAGCTTCTACCCCAGTAATTCCAGCACACACCAGACATTATCTGACTTCCTCACTAACATTGTGGATAATAATGTTAGGTGGTTAGTATCCAACTTATCCCTCTATGGATACACCTCTCGTTATAGAAATGATATCAGTTCAAGATCAGTAGCACTGGGAAACAATATATACATCTGTTGTGAGGATAAATGTTATACTTGGATACCTAGAAGAGCTCAGGGATGGTGCTACCTCGCAAGTTTAGTACCAGTAATGGGAGTAGTAGGTGATGAACGAGGGGATCACCTATTAGAAGCTAGCATGCATCCTAGATATCCCCTCAGGTATCGTAGTAAAAGAGAAATATTCCTGAAGAAGGACATGGCATGGGTTTGGTTCCCGTCCTGGACAGGATGGGGTATAGACTTAATGAAAAGACTAAATAACTATACAGGAATTATTAATGATGTTTTGGAGAAAAACTCTGATGATATTACTAAGTTAAATCTGGAGACCAGAGCCATCAGACAACAATTAGAATTACATGAATTAGCAATTGAAAGTATGAGTGCAGCATTGACAGGACTCTGTGAAACTACTGAGGACTATGAGTGCTGTACTTGGATACATAACACCAGCATTGAGGTACCTGACTATTATGACATCATTGCACAACACCGTACGAAAGTAAAGAATTTACAAGAGAAGGCCCGAAATATTGGTCGCGACTGGGATCCGTTTGGTGGAACTTTTAGTTTCTCAGGGTTATTCTCTTGGGTTAAGAAGGCAGCAATGACGATTATAGTGGTGCTCTTATTCGTATTTTTCTTTTATGCATGCTTTAAGTTGTTTATGTGCTTTTGCAAGAAAGCCAAGGTAAATGATGTGGAAAAGATGGAACTTTTGTGAAGATAGGTAGATTTAGTTTCTTGACATCACCCATCTGTCAGAAAAGCCACTCTTCCTGAATTTTAGATGTTGGTACTGTCCAGGGGGATGGGTGTATACCCCTCTGACAACTCGCGGTCAGGGAGAGTACTCTGGATATAGGCTGACTAGAACTTGTTCAGGTGGACCCAGGGCAAGAGGGAGGGGTGATGTCAAAGGGGGAAATGTAAGGATTAAGGGGTGTCAAAACAAAATGGTTGACCGTATGTCTTACTAAATACATGTATTTTTCTATCCTTCTTTGTAAAATAAGGATTCGTCATCTATTGTCACGTACTCATCAAGAAGAGGCCGCATCAGCCCTAAAAAGCAGTCTACGCCCAGAAGATTGTCTTATCAGCTGATAACACCCGGAGAATTGTCTTTCCTTTGCAAAAATGTTGTTTTTTTTACATTTGCTGATGTTTGCCCTTTTCTGTCTATAAAAGATGTAATAAAGAAGCCTCAGAGCCAGAGTCAGTCAGAGACAGTCAGAGTTAACGACGGACTTCTGAGCAGAAATACTGAATAATATCTCCGTGTCTCTTTGCTTGGATAAGAACTCTAACTAACAATTGGGAAACGGTAACATAACCTGACAACTAGGTGACTTGTTGAGGTCACACCTAACACTGATAAACATATTTATGTCTATAGCTTATAATCTTTATGGACTAACGAGGTTTCTAGGGATAAATCATTACACACACACATTCACACAAGCGCAGTTCACCTCTTTCCCCTCTTTTCTCGCCTATTTTGTCACCTGTTAGTATCCCTCTACTATCCCACGTTTCTAACCATCTCCATGTCCCTACCACCTTTGGCCCAGGCCTTTCATTCATGCATACATATCTTTATGCTAATACTTATTGATTCTACTTTATTACTTTAGATGCCTGACAAACATACTTATGTTCACAACCTATACTTTTTATGGACTAACGAGGTCCTGGAGCCATGGTCAAGCTCAGTGGTCAGTATGGGGACCCACAATCCCTCCTACCCTGTGCCTTTATAATTAATACTGTGCTATATTGCGAGACATATCATTTTTTTTCATTGTTACATTGTTACACACATCCACCCCTGAAGAGCGAGCTAGATCTCGCGAAACTAGTTGGGTAGTATGATGTCCATGTACTATGACAACTACTACATTTATTTACCAATATTCCTTGTTTATTTATCTTTTTTAATTGTCAAATGTTGGTGTTATTTATGCATGTAAACAATTGTATTTGAATAAACCATATACTATATTTACTACTGTTATGTTTACTGGTACCCACTTAATTTAAAGTCCCAGGGCAAATCATTTGTTTCTGCTGTGAAATATTAGATCAAGAATTGTAATTACTTTTCCCTGTTGAACAGGGACTGAAAAATTGGGCCTTAGGCACTGGTGCTGGTGACACAACACTGCAACCCCTCACAGATACTCTAGTTGGAGCGCAGAAATGAGCCCTGCTGCAAAGTATTGCATCAAAAATTATAGTTACACGCCCCTGTTAAACAGGTGCTGAAAAATTGGGTCCTAGCCACTGGTGGCGGCGCCCAGAACCAAAAATGTTCTTACAAGCTATCAGCATGATCATTGAGGTTGAAGAGGATAGTCACTCAGCATAACAGGATAGTCACTCAGCATCAGCATAGGCAGTCCTGAAGGGATATGACATTTCAAAAAAAATTATTTGGTTACATCAGCATCAGGTGCTTGGTAGCTGGTGGTGATCCAAGACTGATTTGGTTTTATGAAGGTCAGTCGATCAAACGAGTCGGTGGACAGGTGCAGCCTGTGATCGGTTACAAAGCCTACAGCAGCACTGAATGTGCGTTCTGAAAGAACGCTGGATGCAGGACAGGCCAGTAG
The DNA here is from genome assembly GCF_037356315.1 of Lithobates pipiens. Classification (NCBI taxonomy): domain Eukaryota; kingdom Metazoa; phylum Chordata; class Amphibia; order Anura; family Ranidae; genus Lithobates; species Lithobates pipiens. The sequence goes on along the minus strand of NW_027507788.1, from coordinate 140,134,239 downwards.
CTCAATTGCATACTGTGCAAGCTCTAGCCAGTGATCCATCCTCAAGACCCAATAACAAAGAGGATTTTCGGTGGGAAATGTGTCCAAGTCTGATCTTTCCCCTAGGTATTCCTGCACCGTGTAAATCAGGCGCTGGTGATGGTTGCTGGAACCAATCATACCTTGGGGCTGTGGACTAAAAAATTGTCTGAACGCATCGGTCAGACGGCCACCTTCTCCACTGCTCCTTCCGTGACTGACCGAAGCCTCAGCAACACGTTGTCCAGGACCAGGAATTTTTAACCTCCCAGTCTCTGGGAACGCATTGCACAGACCTTTCTGCAAGGCCTTCTGAAGATGTTTCATCCTTGGCTCCCTCTGCGATGGCAAGATAAGGTCCACAACCTTACCCTTGTAAGGTGGATCAAGGAGTGTTGCCAGCCAGTAATGATCCCTCTCCTTCCGCAGGCTTTGCAGGATCAGGGAGGCCATGCAGCGTAGGTTAGCTGAGGCATTCGGTCTGGAGTCCACTGGGTCACTAAGGACGACATGATCTGCAGCCACCTCCTCCCAGCCATGTACAAGTCCATGGGTTTCTTGGGACTGTAAATGATCCCTTAAAGACTGCTGCGGATGCGGAGTGCTAAGCTCCACCTCCATGCTGACACAATCCTCCTCCTTCTCGTCCTCTTCCTGTGTGATTGGCAGGCCAGCAGGAACACTCTCTGGATAAAGGGGGCCTTGAGAGGTAAGAAAGTCCTTCTCTTCCTGCCTCAAGTGCCCTGTCCAACAGGTGGACAAGAGGGCGAGGTTGTTTGCCTATGTCAGCTTAGAGTGCCTATCCTGTCCCTACGCGTGACTTCATCAGGGCTTCCCCTGATGAAGTCACGTGGTTGTGACGTCACACGTAGGGATTAGATAGGCACTGTAAGCTGACGTAAGCAAACAAGCTTGTTGCTCATGGAGATACATTTGTTTATACTTGTGTTACCCCCACCATTGTTATATTACCTCCATTGTTATATTAATAAATACCATACATTGGTAAAACTACTACACTATCCTGCACCCACTTTCTTTTATTACTCCTGCATCCACTGAGGGACAAAGACAAACATAGAACCCACATTGGTCCAGGAATACAAGGGAGAAGAAACAGCTACTACCAGGGTTTACTTATATGCCGTTACCTCATTACCGTAAGGTAAGAGGCCACTTCTCACTTGTGTGTTTTTTACACGAAGAGGAGACACCTATTCCTCCAGCACTTCACTTTGCTATTTACACATTGGAATGTTTATCCACACTAAGAAGAAAAGATTCTAATAGACTTTCATTCACAATCTGATTACATTGTGCACACTTTGGATTTGTTTGGATCAGCTATAGTTTACTGGAGTTGGCACTATTTTACTATTGAGTGTATTTTGCACACTGTATTGCATTTTGCACAGGTTATCTGCATTTTGCAAGGGTTATTTTCACTTTGCACAGGACGATTTATATTGCTGATTTTGCACATTCTTGCAATTTTGCACGGTGATCGTTTGTGTTTGTTCGTTTGCAATTCTGCACAAGCTTGTTTATTTGCACAGATTGGTTCATTTGCACATATTATACACCCAGTATATTTATGTCAGTGTTTTTTAGTCATTTATTTTTGGCACTTTGCACTTTGATATCACTTAATATTCTGGTTGTCACAAATTATTTACCTTATAGTAATAACATAACGGTGTTATTAGCAATTTTCACACTCTGCACGTTTATGTATATGATTGACTTATTTAATTTACATTTGTATTGCTACCTGTAGCAATTATTTTCCCTTATTTACTAATTACTGGGAACAGCGCAGCAACCCCCCTCCCCTCCATCTATCGTCCCAGTTTGACAACTGGGGTTGAGGTTGCGGGGCTTGATCAGTCATCCGTTCCTTACCGTCGCTATTGAAGGAGAGTGTTGCCTGTCAGTGCCATCTCAGTGCTGCCCATCAGTGCCGTATGTCAGTGCCATCTCAGTGCTGCCCATCAGTGCCATTTCAGTGCTGCCCATCAGTGCTGCCCATCAGTGCCTGCCATCAGTGCCGCCTGTCAGTGTCAGTCTCACCTATCAGTGTCATCTCAGTGCTGCCCATCAGTGCCATTTCAGTGCTGCCCATCAGTGCCATCTCAGTGCTGCTTGTCACTGCTGCCCATCATTGCCACCTCAATGCTGCCTGTCAGTGCCCATCATTACCACCTCAGTGCTGCCTGTCAGTGCCACCTCAGTGCTGCCCATCAGTGCCACCTGTCAGTGCTGCATATCAGTGCCATCTGTCAGTACTGCCTGTCAGTGCCACCCCATCAATGCTCATCAGTGTAGTCCCTCAGTGCCCATTAGTGCAGCTTATCAATGCGCATTAGTGAAGGAGAAAATAACATATTTGCAAAATCTTAAATAACAAAAAAAGTTGTTATTTAAGATAAGGGAGAGGAAGATGTAGGGAGAGGTTGCTCTGTGGAGCAGGGACAGACTGTAGTGACACAAATCACTAGCTATTAGGTCCACAAAAGTCCCTTTAAGGACTGGTATAGGTGTACAGTATATAGGGTTCTGGTGCACTGCTGCTGACTGCTGTGCTGGTGATTGCTGAGTGCACTGCTGACCGATTTTGCAGCTATCTTTTGTCAGTGTAGGGACAGGACGCTGTGTGGAGCAGGGACAGTCAGTTTAATCACTAGCTATTACTATTAGGGCCACAAAGGTCCTTTTAAGGACTGGTATAGGTGTACAGTATATAGGGTTCTGGTGCACTGCTGCTGACTGCTGTGCTGCTGATTGCTGAGTGCACTGCTGACCGATTCTACAGCTGTCTTTTGTCAGTGTAGGGACAGGACGCTGTGTGGAGCAGGGACCATCAGTTTAATTAATAGCTATTACTATTAGGTCCACAAAGGTCCTTTTAAGGACTGGTATAGGTGTACAGTATATAGGGTTGTACACGTATAATATACTTTCTTTCAAATATACAAAGTATATTATGGTGCACTGCTGACTGATGTGCTGCTGATTGCTGCCCGATTCTGCAGCTGTCTTTTATCAGTGTAGGGACTGAGGGACAGTTTGGTGTTCTGAGCAGGGACAGTTTGCAAATCACTAGCTACTAGGTCCACAAAGGTCCTTTTATAGGTGTACAGTATATATGGTTGTACACATATAATATACTTTCTTTCAAATATACAAAGTATATTATGGTCTACTGCTGACTGCTGTGCTGCTGATTGCTGCCCGATTCTGAAGCTGTCTTTTATCAGTGTAGGGACTGAAGGACAGTTTGGTGTTCTGTGCAGGGACAGTCTGCAAATCACTAGCTACTAGGTCCACAAAGGTCCTTTTATAGGTGTACAGTAAATAGGGTTGTACACGTATAATATACTTTCTTTCAAATATAGACAGCATATTATACTTGACTGCTGTGCTGCTGAGCTGATTGCTGCCCGATTCTGCAGCTGTCTTTTATCAGTGTAGGGACTGAGGGACAGTTTGGTGTTCTGAGCAGGGACAGTCTGCAAATCACTAGCTACTAGGTCCACAAAGGTCCTTTTATTGGTGTACAATATATAGGGTTGTACACGTATAATATACTTTCTTTCAAATATAGAAAGCATATTATAGTGCACTGCATGCAGTGCTGCTGACTGATTCTGCAGCTGTCGTTTCTCATTGTAGGGAGGGACAGTTTGGTTTTTGGAGCCAGGACAGTCTGCAATTCACTAGCTACTAGCTAGCTACTATTAGGTCCACAAAGGTCCCTTTAAGGACTGGTAAAGGTGTACTATTTGGTGTGCAGTATATAGTGGTGTAATACACGTATAAAATACTTGCACATATAGAAAGCATAGTATAGTGCATTTCCATGTTATATACCTTCTTCCACATACATACTGCACTTCTCTAGAGACTTTCGTCACAGGGTCATTTAAAAAATGACAGGCAGAGGAAGAGGCAGGCCCATCCACAGGGGTGGTAGGGGTAGGGCAGGAGCAACAGGCTTGAGCCAAAGTGGCAAATTGCAGAAGGCACGTGCGATTACGTCAAAGGATGCACCAGACTTGGTTGAGTGGCTCACTTAGCCTTACTCTTCTGCACCCTCCTCATCCTCTCAATCTGCACCCTCTTCTTCACTCTCTGCTGTGTGCACCCCCAAAGACACTACCACCAACACCACCACAACCACCATATACCCTCCGCTTGAGTCACAGGAATTATTTTCTGATCCATCACAAGACATTGCCGATGCGCAGCCACTCTTGGCATTGGATCAGGAAGAGGAGGTGGCAACAACCGCCACTCAGCAGTCTGATGACAGTACCCAGATCAGCCCAAGGAGGAGGTTGGTCCCCAGTGTTACTGCCTACTCGAGATCTCTAATTATAGCGGTGGGGAAGGTGACGTCGATAATGATGTGTCTAGTGATGTCACGTGGGTACCCACAAGAGAGGAAGAGGAGGAGAGTTCAGAGGCAGATATGGACCAGCAGATAGGGAGGAGAAGCAGGCAGAACTTAGATTGCACAGGAGGGACAAAGCAGACTGCTAATGTATCAGGAGCGAGGCATCAATCATGTATGGTCACATCTGGTGCTCCCAGGATGCTGGCACATGGCTCCGCAGTGTGGGCTTTTTTTAACGTGTCCGCTGCTGACAATAGTGTTGCCATCTGCAGCCTTTGCAGTCAACGCATAAGTCACGGTAAGCCCAACACTCACCTAGGGACGACTGCCTTAAGAAGGCACATGAGCTGCCATCACTGAGCCCAATAGGAGCAACGGAACCCACAAAGCCACACTCCAGGCTCTCACTGTCCAGCCTCGTCTTCTACTTCTCCTTCTCCTCTCTCCTCACAATTGTCTCCACTCCACCTTCCATCATGCCATCCTCAAGTTTTTCTGGAAAAAGGCAGGCTTCCGTGGGCCAAATGTTTGAGCGTAAAAAAATGATGACGCTGGATAACCCTCTTGCCCAATGGTTGACGGCTGGCTTGTCAGAACTGATAGCCCAACAACTACTGACATATAAACTGGTATAACTTTTACTGCCCACTGGGTGAACCTTCTGACGGCCGTCAAGCATGTAACCCGTGGCACCCATGTAGATTTGGTTTTACCGTCATGGATTGCATGCAGGCCTGCCTCTTCTTCTCCTCCTCCTACTCCATCCTCCTCCCTCTCCTCCTCGGCTGACTCCTCCTTTTTCGCTGCTAGCGTCTCTTCCGCTGTGCCGCCCAAGCTCCCCAGAACCTATTCGACATACCAGGTGAGACGTTGCCATGCTGTGTCTGTTGTGCCTGGAAGCCAAGAGCCACACTGGCCCTGCACTCCTTTCAGCTTTGCTTTCACAGGCAGATCAGTGGCTAACACCGCTCAATTTGACAGTTGGTAAAGTGGTGTGTGACAACGGTGCCAATCTGCTTAGCGCATTGAAACAGGGCAAAATTACGCACATGCCATGCATGGCACACGTCTTAAACTTGGTCGTGCAGCGATTCGTTGTCAAATACCCTGGGGTCCAGGACATCTTGCGGCAGGCAAGGAAAATCTCGGCGACACAATCTGCCGGTCAGACGTTTTATTTGCGATTGTCTGACGCGATGGAACTCAACCTTCTATAGGCTTGATATGCTGCTCCAGCAGAAACGTGCACCTGTACGAACTCTGTGGCAGAACAGGTTCTGGGGAGCTTGGTTTTTTTTCGCATGCAGACTTCTGCGGCCATTTGATGAGATCACCAAACTGGTCAGTCACAGCCATGGCGCCATCAGTGGTATCGTACCTTATGCCTTCTTTATGGAGCGTGCATTGCATCGTGTCATTGATCAAGCCATGGAGGAGCAGGAGCAGGAAGATGAGGAAGTCACAATGCTGGATGAATTCCCAGGGGGCTTCTCTATCTGAGACAAGTCAACAACAGGAGTCTTAAGAGGAGTCAGAGGAGGATGGTGCCGGGGAGGATGTGGAGGAGGGGCAAGAAGAGCATGCTTTAAACCTTTCTGGGATCCCTGTTGTTGTGCGTGGATGGGGAGAGGAGAACGAGAAGGACAACATTATCCTGGATGATGGGCAGGAGCCAGGCCACCACACCACATCCAGTTTAGTGCAAATGGGGGCCTTCATGCTCCAGTGTTTTAACAGGGACCCCCGTATAAAAAGCATAAAAGGTCAAGGACCAGTACTGGGTGGCAACGTACTTAGACCCCCGGTACAAACACAAAATGGCGGAAATGTTACCACCATCACAGAGGGCTGTCAGAATGGAGCACTTACAGGCCTTGCTTCGAATATGTAACCAGTAGACCATGTATATGCATAACTCTATAAACGATTTATTTAATCAAGCACACAGACTTTTTTTCTACCTTTTGGATCACTTCCTTGTACAAAAAAAGCACACCGTACTATATGCTCGTACCCTCCTGTTTGAAGAGGTTGAGCGGTGTCATATTTTTGGGTCCCGCAGCAAGTTGCTGGTATCAGTGCTGTTGTCAGTACTCTCTATCTCGGTGCTGGTGTCAGTGCTCTCTCTCTATCTCGGTGCTGGTGTCAGTGCTCTCTATCACGGTGCTAGTGTGGTGTCAGTGCTCTCTATCTCGGTGCTGGTGTGGTCTCAGTGCTCTCTATCACGGTGCTGGTGTGGTCTCAGTGCTCTCTATCATGGTGCTGGTGTCAGTGCTCTCTATCATGGTGCTGGTGTGGTGTCAGTGCTCTCTATCTCGGTGCTAGTGTGGTGTCAGTGCTCTCTATCTCGATGCTGGTGTGGTGTCAGTGCTCTCTATCTCAGTGCTGGTGTGGTGTCAGTGCTCTCTATCATGGTGCTGTTGTGGTGTCAGTGCCCTCTATCTCTGTGCTGGTGTGGTCTCAGTGCTCTCTATCACGGTGCTGGTGTGGTGTTAGTGCCCTCCATCTCGATGCTGGTGTGGTCTCAGTTCTCGGTGCTGGTGTCAGTGCTCTCTATCTCGGTGCTGGTGTGGTCTCAGTGCTCTCTATCTCGGTGCTGGTGTGGTCTCAGTGCTCTCTATCACGGTGCTGTTGTGTCAGTGCTCTCTATCTCGGTGCTGGTGTGGTCTCAGTGCTCTCTATCTCGGTGCTGGTGTGGTCTCAGTGCCCTCTATCTCGGTGCTGGTGTGGTCTCAGTGCCCTCTATCTTGGTGCTGGTGTGGTTGCAGTGCTCTCTATCACGGTGCTGGTGTCAGTGCTCTCTATCACCGTGCTGTTGTGGTGTCAGTGCTCTCTATCTCGGTGCTGGTGTGGTCTCAGTGCTCTCTATCACGCTGCTGGTGTGTTCTCAGTGCTCTCTATCTCGGTGCTGGTGTGGTGTCAGTGCTCTCTATCACGTTGCTGGTGTCAGTGCTCTCTATCACGGTGCTGGTGTGGTGTCAGTGCCCTCTATCTCGGTGCTGGTGTGGTCTCGGTGCTCTCTATCACGGTGCTGGTGTGGTCTCAGTGCCCTCTATCTCGGTGCTGGTGTGGTCTCAGTGCTTTCTATCACGGTGCTGGTGTCAGTGCTCTCTATCACGGTGCTGGTGTGGTCTCAGTGCTCTCTATCTCGGTGCTGGTGTGGTCTCAGTGCTCTCTATCTCGGTGCTGGTGTGGTCTCAGTGCTCTCTATCTCGGTGCTGGTGTGGCCTCAGTGCTCTCTATCACGGTGCTGGTGTGGTCTCAGTGCTCTCTTTCTCGGTGCTGGTGTGGTCTCAGTTCTCTCTATCACGGTGCTGGTGTGGTCTCAGTGCTCTCTATCATGGTGCTGGTGTCAGTGCTCTCTATCATGGTGCTGGTGTGGTGTCAGTGCTCTCTATCTCGGTGCTAGTGTGGTGTCAGTGCTCTCTATCTCGATGCTGGTGTGGTGTCAGTGCTCTCTATCTCAGTGCTGGTGTGGTGTCAGTGCTCTCTATCATGGTGCTGTTGTGGTGTCAGTGCCCTCTATCTCTGTGCTGGTGTGGTCTCAGTGCTCTCTATCACGGTGCTGGTGTGGTGTTAGTGCCCTCCATCTCGATGCTGGTGTGGTCTCAGTTCTCGGTGCTGGTGTCAGTGCTCTCTATCTCGGTGCTGGTGTGGTCTCAGTGCTCTCTATCTCGGTGCTGGTGTGGTCTCAGTGCTCTCTATCACGGTGCTGTTGTGTCAGTGCTCTCTATCTCGGTGCTGGTGTGGTCTCAGTGCTCTCTATCTCGGTGCTGGTGTGGTCTCAGTGCCCTCTATCTCGGTGCTGGTGTGGTCTCAGTGCCCTCTATCTTGGTGCTGGTGTGGTTGCAGTGCTCTCTATCACGGTGCTGGTGTCAGTGCTCTCTATCACCGTGCTGTTGTGGTGTCAGTGCTCTCTATCTCGGTGCTGGTGTGGTCTCAGTGCTCTCTATCACGCTGCTGGTGTGTTCTCAGTGCTCTCTATCTCGGTGCTGGTGTGGTGTCAGTGCTCTCTATCACGTTGCTGGTGTCAGTGCTCTCTATCACGGTGCTGGTGTGGTGTCAGTGCCCTCTATCTCGGTGCTGGTGTGGTCTCAGTGCTCTCTATCACGGTGCTGGTGTGGTCTCAGTGCCCTCTATCTCGGTGCTGGTGTGGTCTCAGTGCTTTCTATCACGGTGCTGGTGTCAGTGCTCTCTATCACGGTGCTGGTGTGGTCTCAGTGCTCTCTATCTCGGTGCTGGTGTGGTCTCAGTGCTCTCTATCTCGGTGCTGGTGTGGTCTCAGTGCTCTCTATCTCGGTGCTGGTGTGGCCTCAGTGCTCTCTATCACGGTGCTGGTGTGGTCTCAGTGCTCTCTTTCTCGGTGCTGGTGTGGTCTCAGTTCTCTCTATCTCGGTGCTGGTGTGGCCTCAGTGCTCTCTATCACGGTGCTGGTGTGGTGTCAGTGCTCTCTATCATGGTGCTGGTGTCAGTGCTCTCTCTCACGGTGCTGGTGTGGTCTCAGTGCCCTCTATCTCGGTGCTGGTGTGGTGTCAGTGCTCTCTATCTCGGTGCTGGTGTGGTCTCAGTGCTCTCTATCTCGGTGCTGGTGTGGTCTCAGTGCTCTCTATCACGGTGCTGGTGTGATCTCAGTGCTCTCTGTCTCAGTGCTGGTGTGGTCTCAGTGCTCTCTATCACGGTGCTGGTGTGGTCTCAGTGCTCTCTATCACGGTGCTGGTGTGGTCTCAGTGCCCTCTATCTCGGTGCTGGTGTGGTGTCAGCGCTCTCTATCTCGGTGCTGGTGTGGTTTTAGTGCTCTCTATCACGCTGCTGGTGTGGTCTCAGTGCTCTCTATCTCGGTGCTGGTGTGGTGTCAGTGCTCTCTATCACGGTGCTGGTGTCAGTGCTCTCTATCACGGTGCTGGTGTGGTGTCAGTGCCCTCTATCTCGGTGCTGGTGTGGTCTCAGTGCTCTCTATCACGGTGCTGGTGTGGTGTCAGTGCCCTCTATCTCGGTGCTGGTGTGGTCTCAGTGCTCTCTATCACGGTGCTGGTGTCAGTGCTCTCTATCTCGGTGCTGGTGTCAGTGCTCTCTATCTCGGTGCTGGTGTCAGTGCTCTCTATCTCGGTGCAGGTGTCAGTTCTCAGTCTCTATTGCGGTGCTAGTGTCAGTTTTCTATCTCAGTGCTAGTGTCAGTGAGGGAGATAGCAGCGGAGAAGTCAATCAGCAGGCAGTGCCAGCACCATGGCTGAGGATCAGCACTGGACTTGCACCTCTGGACCACCGCAGTGGAGACCTGCATAGGTGGGGGTAAGGAGCGGGCAGAGGGAGGGGCTCAAGCACAGGTTGGCACACTGGGACACTGGGACACTGTGTGCATCCTGTCATTGCAGGATGCACACATACAGTGATATTGCACATGAACAAAAACCATCACAAACACACAAAGAAATAGTTACAAACACATACCGATATTACACATACACAGAAACCATGACACCCAAACAATAGAAATTACTTTCTCGTCTCGACTGCGGAGGTACTTCACCATAAAAGGTTGAGAAACGCTGCCATAGGGGACATGTATCAAAAAAACATGTGCAAAAAAGTTTTTAAAACAACCGTTTTTTTCAGGAGCATTGATTTTACTAATGCGTAAAGTGAAACAATAAAAATGAAATATTTCTTTAACCACTACAATACAGGGCACTTTCGCCCCCTTCCTTCCCAGACCAATTTTCAGCTTTCATCGCTCTCGCAATTTCAATGACAATTGCGTGGTCATGCTATGCTCTACCCAAATGAAATTTTTATCATTTTGTTTGCACAAATAGAGCTTTATTTTGGTGATATTTACTCAGGAATCCGTTTTAGATTTTTTGCAAAAAAAGAGCGGAAATTTGGAAATAAAACAATATTTTCTTCTTTCTATTTTAAAAGAAATCCAATAAAATCAAATTTTGTCATACATTTGAGCCAAAATGTATTCTGCTAAATGTTTTTGGTAAAAAAAAAATCAGTTAAGTGTATAATAACTGGTTTGTGTGATCACGGACATATGTACGCAAATGATCATGTACAGATGTGTACATGTATGTGTACAGATGTGTGTAGGTGATCACGGACATATGTGTGCAGATAATCATTGGGACATGTGATTTTAGTGGGACATATATGGGGGACATGTGTTTTTATTATTTGGGGACATGTGTGTTTTGGGGACCTGTGTGTTTTACACTAGGCTGGTTATCAGTGAGTAAAAAGCTGTAAAAAGCAGCTCATACTCACTGATCACCAGCCGGCTGCAGCGATCCGCTCTCTTCTCCTCAGCGACGACTTTCATGTGAGGAAAGGAGAGCTGATTGCCTAGCATTGATTGGACAGGGGCCGTCATGTGATCAAGAGGGCCAATCACAGAGCCCTCCTGCCGATGCGAGATGCGCCGTGTCCGGGAGACACAAGAGCGCCGGGATCTCACCGATGTGCGGGCATGCGCGTGCGCGATCCCCCTCCTTCTGAAGGACCTTCCTGAACATCCAGTCAGAAGGAGAGAGCTCCCACCCAGCCACCCAGCCATATATATACATTGGCCGGGTAGGAAGTAGTTAAATATCGTGCCTGGGGCCCCCTTAGCCTGCTTGTAACTTAGCGCATCTATGCAATGTATAGAACAGTGCCTCAGGAAAATTACATTTTTAAAGAAAAAAGTAAAATTTTAACTTGCTCACGGCTGTAATGTATTGCCAGCTTCCGGCATATATATATATATATATATATATATATATTATATAGGATGCCAAGGTTGGGTCCTCATAGCACCAATATTTTGGGTTATGGCCCCTTTAAGGGAAGTGTGGTAGTATTCAGGGAGTCACCCAGGATGGGTGAGGAAAAAAAAAAAAGCCACAACCGACCCACCTTCATGGGAGGCTCCCGCCATCTGACACGTCTTCGATGTGAGAGTTCTTATATAACTGAGATGACGTAACCGGATGACCTTGCCCTGCTTCCCCGTGGCATCAGAGAGGGCGGGGCACCCAGTTACATCAGCGGGTGGCCCCGCCCTCAGTTTTATAAGAGCTGTCACAGCGGAGAAGCACCAGGCGGTGGGAGCCTCCCATGGAGGTAGGTCGTTTGCAGCTTTTTTTTTTTTTGGTCCGTCGGGCGGCGTGAATTTACTTTGTGGGCCATTTTTATTTTTTTATTTTTTAATAAAGGACTTGTCCCAAGCTGTTACCAATTCACATAGGGGGAGGCCAGGATCTGGGGATCCCCTTGTTAAAGGGAGCTTCCAGATTACGATAAGCCCCCGGCCCACAGACCCCCACAACCAACGGGCAAGGGTTGTGGGGATGAGGCCCTTGTTCAGGAGGAGGGTGCTCTCTCGCCCGCCCCCTCCCTTTCCTGTGGCCTGCCAGGTTGAGTGCTCTGATAAGATCCCATGTCATTTTTTTACATTTTGGTGCAGGGTTCCCCTTAAAATCTATACCAGACCTTAAGGGCCTGGTATGGATTTTGGGGGGACCCCTACACCATTTAAAAAAAAAAAAATTGGGCGCAGAGTTCCCCTTAATTTTCATATCAGACCCAAATGGCCTGATATGGGTTTTAGGGGGACACTCATGCAATTTAAAAAAAAAAAATGATTCGGGGGTTCCTGGTAAAGGACGGGGAGGGGTGTCCCATGCTCTTTTTTTTAAATTATCTGTATCTATATTGCCGAGACCCTACAATTCATTACAGCCGCAATCCGTTTTAAAATTACATTTTTTCCTTTAGAAATGTCATGTTGCTGTGGTTCTAAACAGGGCAAAAATGCCCCACTTTACAGGCATACTATAGACACCCCCCAGGCCCGATATTTAAAGGAATATTTCATTTTTATTGTTTCACTTTAAGCATTAAAAAACCACTGCTCCCGAAAAACAAAAAAAAAATTGCATTGATACATGTCCCCTGCGGCAGGACCCGGGTCCCCAAACACTTTTTATGACAATTACTTGCATATAAGCCTTTAAAATCGTCACTTTTGATTATTCATTCGTGTCCCATAGACTTTAACAGTGTTCGTGTGTTCTGCCAAATTTTTTGCCTTTTCACATGTTCTGGTGCAAACCAAACAGGAGGGTGTTCAGCTCATCCCTATTGAAGAGCAAGAAATAAATAAAGATAAAGAATACGTGAATAAACTTAAACAATTCATATTTAAGGCCAATTCAAACCACATGCAGTCTAGTGTGTTTTTTTTCTGCATCAAAAACCCATAGAAAGTAGGTTATATACAGTGATGGGACTGTACTGGAAGGCCGCGTACACACGGGCGGACTGTTCGCCCAACTTTGTCCGCTGAACAGTGTTTGGGCGGACAGTCCGCTCGTGTGTGGGCTTTCAGCGGACAGTTTCAGCGGACAGTTGGACGGACAAGGTTTTTCGGAATTTCCGAAAAACTGTCCGCTGAAACCTTGTTTCAGCGAACAGTCCGCCCGTGTGTAGGCTTGTTCGTCAAACAAAGTTGCGCGCATGCTCAGAAAGGATTTTCACGCCGAAAGCTATAATGCAGTGTATAGGACGTCGTATTTTTCGTCCCGTCGTACGTGCCGTTCACGTCATCGCGCACGGTTTCAGCAAACTGTTCGTCCGTCATGTGTGGCCATGTCCGTCCATGCTAAGTTTGAGCGGACTGTTTGCCGAAACTGTTGGACGGACAAAGTTGGGCGAACAGTCCGCGCGTGTGTACGCGGCCGAACACTGTCAAAAACACACTAGAACATCCAGGATGTTCCTAAATGTACCAAAAACACACTGTAACACACATGTACTTACTTATTTAAGGTTAAGAAAAAAGAGGGAGGAAAAAATGCACAGGACAGCATCAAAAATGCATCAAAAACACGCATGCAGAAAAGCATCTGGAACACATCCGGTCTGCGTTTCTATGGCGTGAACTGGCCCTTATGCCCTGTACACATGACCAGACTTTCCAGCAGACTAGAGTCCGACGGACTTCCGCCAGAATTTCGGCCCCAGATCCGGGACCCCCACCCTATGTGAATGAGTATGGGGTAACACACTACACAGGTTTTTTAAATCGTTTATTAGGCAGCTCTGGGGGTCTTTTGCCAACTTCGGGGGTGTTCTTCCGACTTCTCCACGCTTTCCGGTTCTTCTCCCGCTCTCCTCCGCTATCTTCTTCCAGCTCTTTTGCTAGCGCTGGCCCGGTAGACCCCCGAAGTCGGAAGACCCCCGGAACTGCTTAATAAACTATTTTAAAAACCTGTGTAGTGTGTTTTTTTTTATTGACACATTTTCCCCCAGGTGAATGGGTAGGAGTACGATGTACCCCATACTTATTCACATAGGATGGGGGGCCGGGATCTGGGGGTCCCCTTATTAAAGGGGGCAAGCCCCCCACCCGCAGACCTCGACAACCAATGGCCAGGGTTGTCGGGAAAAGGCACTTATCCTCATCAACATGGGGACAAGGTGCTTTGGGTGGGGGGCCCGCAGGGCACCCCCCTTCCCCAAAGCACCCACCCCCCCATGTTGAGGGCATACGGCCTGGTATGGCTCATGAAGGGGGGGTGCTCGCTCGTCCCCACCCCCTTTCCTGACTGGCTGGGCTGCGTGCTCGGATAAGCGTCTGGTATGGATTTTGGGGGGACCCCCACGCCATTTTTTCGGCATAGGGGCTTCCCCTTAAAATCCATAACAGACCAAAGGGCCTTGGAGGGGCATTCCCTTTCGCACTCGCTGCAACAGTAAAATTTGTTTATTCTATTGCAGCCAGCGCGAGATGTACAGTACCCTGTCACGGAGAACCAGCGTGATAGGATCACGCTGGAAACATTGTCGCAAGCAGGTGCTGTAGCTGCCCGTACGTCTTTTTTGGTCCGTTGGACCAGCATACAGACAAACGAGTTTCACACTAGGAACTGAGTCTGGTAACGTTTCGGCAGGAAAATTTAAAACATGTTCTATTTCTAAAGTCCATCAGATTTTTGGCATGCAAAGGTCCGATGGGGCCCACACATGATCGGAATGTCCGATGGATTCGTTCCGTTGGACCTTTGCTTTTAAAAAGTCTGGTCGTATGTACGTGGCATAAGATTAAAATATAATGCAATCCAACATGGAAAAGCTCCCTCTTGTGGCTGTATACAATATCAACACTACATAAAAAATACATACAGACATCACAGTGCATACTCAAAATATATGCATAGAAATACAAAATCATTATATATATATAATATGATATAGTGAGTTTGTATTTCTATGGATGTATTTTGAATATGCACTGTGATGTCTGTATATATTTTTTATGTAGTGTTGATATTGTATACAGCCACAAGAGGGAGCTTTTCCATCTTGGATATATATATATATATATATATATATATATATATATATATATATATATATATATATATATATATACGTGTGTGTTTTATCTATAAAAAGTTAATATACCACAACAAATTTAAAGAAGAAAAACAGAAAATGAAAAATAAAAGCAGTAAATAAATCAAAATAAATTATTAAAAATAACATTGAAAAAAAAAAATTATGAAAAAAATATCACCTTTGATTTTGTAGTATAGTGTCCTATAGAAAATGTTGCTTATGAAAGGAAAGCAAAGGTTTTCTGACAAATCTATTGGGGTGTACTCATTTGTGCTGAGCACTGTATGTCGCTAGCAGAGGAATATTACTCATCAAACAGTATCACAAGGTGAAATTATCCAGGTGAAAAGTGCACTTAATCCTCGATGAGTTAGTCAGCGGATAGAACTGACAATGGGGTAGTAATGATGAGAATCATCCATATAACATGGGATTAGCTACAGTAAATAACCACCTAGAATCAAAATTCCACAGCGATGGATATATTGAAAAAGATGGCAACAGGATGGATAAGGAGATAAGGAGATAAGGGGCAAATGGTTATGCTACTTTCACACTGTGGCCGTGTTGGCAGTAAATCGCTGCTAAAATGTTTTAGCTGCACCTTACTGTAGTTTTTGTGGTGCTTTTCAGCCGCTAGCAGGGGGTTGAAAGCGTCCTTGTTGGGGTGATTCCAAAGCGCCTTTCAGGCGCTTTTCATTCATTCGAAAAATGACACTTACAGGACTTTTTTCCCATCCCGCAAGTGCACCGCCCCAGTGTAAAAGCACTCGGGCGTTCACACTGGGGTGGCATGGTAGGCAGTTTTCAGGCGCTTTACAGGTGCTATTTCTAGCGCTAAAACGCCTGAAAACTGTCTTCAGTGTGAAACCAGAGTTCAGCAGGAGAGTGCAGACAGGCATGGGCAGGGGGAGAGATAACAGGCAGTGTACTCTCAGACACAAATGTGCATAAAATCTTCCTTCAAGTGCCTCTCAACCTTCGAAAACACTCTCATGCATATACTCAACTACTCATGAAGTCAAACCTGTCTGTGGGAAATACACTCCTCTATGTGGGAGAACTGAAGGACTCCTCCAATAACACAGGTGGACACTAATAAGAGGTAATGGCGGGGGATGGGGTGCTCCAGCCCAAGTTATCTGGTCAGGACCCATACAATATACAAACAAATCAGACTTTGAGGGGGGGGGGCACACTCTAAAATGTATTGCATTAAAGATTGTGCAGCTATAAGACCATACAAACAGAAAATTGGATTACAGCGCACATCCAAAAATGTAATTTAATGTTATCTCTTTTATGAAGCACACTGTTTCTTGCCAATACGCCTTTATTTTTGGGCATTCCCACCAGATATGCACCAGTGTTGCCCTTTGATTGCAATTCCTCCAGCGTAGTGGTGAACTCTCCGTTAGTATTTCTATTTTCTCACCGGGGTCAAGTACCATCTAGCTAACAATTTGTAGTTAATTTCGATGGTATTCATGTCCCAAACATTCTTATATGCGGCTCCAATCATCTTCTCAACTTGGCAGTCATCGAATTTTAAATCCAAATCTTTTTCTTATTGGTCTATATAGGCCTGTCTTCCTTGTCCTTCTAAATCTGATAATATTCCATCCACTTTTGATATTCCATTTTTTAGTGGCTGTTGTGTGTAGCAGAGCTTTTCCAAGAACATCTTCTCCCCTTTGTCCCGTATTGGATGTGGTAGTGATTTTACAAAGTTTTATTTGAAGCTGATTCCATTCGCTTATCTTCCATCCTTTCGATTTTTCTATTTCTTGTCGTGTTTTGGTCTTACCCATTGTGATAACATTTTTCAATTGAGGATTGTTTATTTTCCGTGTGGTGAATATCTCTCTCCTCAGTGAAAAAAAATTGGTTCCCGTGAGGGCCATTAAGGGAGAATTGTACTCCCATTTTTCTTTCCGATACACTGTGTCCCAAATTTTAAAAACATTTTTAGTCAGGTCGTGTGTGTCCTGGTCCAGTATCCTATATTTTCATGTTAACCAAATATTTTTGTGTAATGTACTTCTACTTATTGTTTTTTCTATCTCTACCCACTTTTTCCCACTATTTTCATTTGTCCACTCTATCATGCGTGCTAAAACTACTGCTTTATAATATCTATTTATGTCTGGGGTTGCCAGTCCCCCATGTTCCCTTTTCCTAGCGATAAGTGCAAATTTTATTCTTGGCTTTTTATTTTGCCAAATATATTTTATAAGCATTTTTTTTATTTTCTTGAAGAAGCTCTGCGGTATCCCTATTGGTAACATCTGAAATTTGTACATTACTTTTGGTAAAATTACCATTTTAACCACTTACAGACCGGACCATTTTGCTGGTCAAAGACCAGACCACTTTTTGCGATTCGGCACTGCGTCACTTTAACTGACAATTGCGTGGTCGTGCGATGTGGCTTCCAAACAAAATGTACACCCTTTTTTTCCCACAAATAGAGCTTTCTTTTGGTGGTATTTGATCACCCCTGCGGTTTTTATTTTTTGCGCTATATACAAAAATAGAGCGACAATTTTGAAAAAAAAAACGCATTATTTTTAACTTTTTGTTATAATAAATATCCCCCAAAAATCTATAAAAAAACATTTTTTCCCTCAGTTTAGGCCAATACGTATTCTTCTACATATGTTTGGTAAAAAAACTTGATTGGTTTGCGCAAACGTTATGGCTTTTACAAAATAGTGATAGTTTTATGGCATTTTTATTAATAATTTTGTATTATTTTTTTTTCACTTGTAATAGCGGCGATCAGCGATTTTTATTGTGACTGCGACATTATGGCGGACACATCGGACATTTTTGACACATTTTTGGGACCATTGGGACCATTGTCATTTATACAGCGATCACTGTTATATAAATGCAGTGATTCCTATGTAAATGACACTGGCAGTAAAGGGGTTAACCAGTGGGTGGCAGTGTAGGGGTTAAGTGTTCCTAGGGGTGTGTTACTAACTGTGGGGGGGCTGGGCTTTCATTTAGTGAACACTGATCTCTGCTTCAATCACATGGAGCAGAGATCAGCGTCACTAGTTGCTAGGCAGAATGGGGAAATGCTGTTTACAACAGCATTTCCTCCATTCAGCCACCCCATGAGACGATCGCGGGTATGCCCGCGGCAGACTCACGGGGGTCCCGACCGCCACCGATGGCCGTTTTGGTGGGATCACTGATTTTAATGACGATTAAAGTGAAAAAAAAGTGAAACATTCCTTTAAATATCGTGCCTGGGGGGTGTCTGTAGTATGCCTGTGAAGTGCCACGTGTTTCCCGTGATTAGAACAGTCCCTGCACAAAATGACATTTAACGGAAATAACATAATTTAAAACTGCTTGCGGTTTTAATGTTATATCTGGTTCCTGCAATATGGTTGAAAATCATTGAGAAAAATGGCATGGGTAGCCCTCCCTGCCCATTACCAGCCCCTTTGGGTCTTGTACACATATTAAGGGGAACCCCGTACCCATATTAAAAAAAGGAAGTGCGTGTGGCCCCCAGGCCCTATATACTCAGAACAGCAGTATACAGGCGGTGCAAACAAGACAGGGACTGTGTAGGTTTGTTGTTTTAAGTTGAATCTGTTGGTAATTTTCAACTGGTACATTTTTAAAGTGTAGCTCCAGTCAAAAAAACTATTTTTAAGCTTTTTGGAAAACATAGGGAAGGGTTATCACCCCTGTATAATTTGTTTTGTCGTACATCTTTTTTCATCTCACTTGCTGTTGTCTCCTTCCGTTTGCAAGTAGGAGATGTTTGTAAGTTGGATGTTTGAAAGTAGGGGCCTGCCCTATATGCTCTGCAGAAATGGCGGAACAAGGTGTTGGTTTTGCCACAACATTGTAAGCCCTGAAAGTGACTCTTGGTGGGCGCTGGAGCGCCCTGCTGTGAACGATTATATCAAGAATTGTAATTACATGCCATTGTTGAACAGTGGTAGAAAAATTGACCTTTGGTGGTTGTGGTGCTGGTGCCACAACACTATAAGTCCTCACAGTTACTCTGGGTGGGCACAGGAATGGGCCCTCCTGTGAAATATTATATCAAGAATTGTAATTACATGTCCCTGTTAAACAGGGGCAGAAAAATTGGGCCTTAGACACTGGTGCTGGTGCCACGACACTGCAACCTCTCCCATATACTCTAGTTTTAGTGCAGGAATTAGCCCTGCTGCAAAGCATTGCATCAAAAATTGTAATTAAACGCCCCTGTTAAACAGGGGAAGAAAAATTGGGCCTTAGGCACTGGTGCTGGTGACACGACACTGCAACCTCTCCCATATACTCTAGTTTTAGTTCAGGAATTAGCCCTGCTGCAAAGCATTGCATCAAAAATTGTAATTAAACGCCCCTGTTAAACAGGGGCAGAAAAATTGGGCCTTAGACACTGGTGCTGGTGCCACCACACTGCAACCTCTCCCATATACTCTAGTTGTAGTGCAGGAATTAGCCCTGCTGCAAAGCATTGCATCAAAAATTGTAATTAAATGCCCCTGTTAAACAGGGGCAGAAAAATTGGGCTGATGGCATCACCCAGAACCAGAAATGTTCTTCCAACATATCAGCGGAGGAGGAAGAGGATAGACAATCAACATAACAGGACAGTCACTCAGCATCAGCATAGGCAGTTTTGAAGGGATGTGATATTTAAAAAAAAAATTATTCGGTTACATCAGCTTCAGGTGCTTGGTAGCTGTGGGTGATCCAAGACTGATTCATCTTGATGAAGGTAAGTCGATCAACTGATTCAGTGGACAGGCGCACCCTGTGATCGGTAACAAAGCCACCAGCAGCACTGAAGGTGCGTTCCGAAAGAACGCTGGATGCAGGACAGGCCAGTAGCTCAATTGCATACTGTGCAAGCTCTGGCCAGTGATCCATCCTCAAGACCCAGTAAGCCAGAGGATTTTCGGTGGGAAAGGTGTCCAAGTCTGACCTTGCCCCTAGGTATTCCTGCACCATGTAAATCAGACACTGGCGATGGTTGCTGGAACCAATCATACCTTGGGGCTGCGGACTAAAAAATTGTCTGAAAGCACCGGTCAGACGGCCACCTTCTCCACCGCTCCTTCTGACCGATGCCTCAGCAACACGTTGTCCAGGACCAGGAGTTTGTAACCTCCCAGTCTCTGGGAACGCGTTGCACAGACCTTTCTGCAAGGCCTCCCGGAGATGTCTCATCCTCTGCTCCCTCTGCGATGGCAAGATAAGGTCGGCAACCTTACCCTTGTACCGTGGATCAAGGAGAGTGGCCAGCCAGTAATGGTCCCTCTCCTTGATCCGAAGAATACGAGGATCCTTCCGCAGGCTTTGCAGGATCAGGGAGGCCATGCAGCGTAGGTTAGCTGAGGCATTCGGTCCGGAGTCCTCTGGGTCACTAAGGACAACATGATCCGCAGCTACCTCCTCCCAGCCACGTACAAGTCCACGGGTTTCTTGGGACTGTAAATCATCCCTACAAGACTGTTGCTGCTGATGCTGAGTGCCAGCCTCCACCTCCATGCTGACACAATCATCATCCTCCTCCTCCTCCTCCTCATCCTCTTCCTGTGTGATGGGTGGCACAGCAGGAACACTGTCTGGATAAAGGGGGCATTGAGAGGCAAGGAAGTCCTCCTCTTCCTGCCTCTGTTCTGCCTCAAGTGCCCTGTCCATTATTCCACGCAGCGTATGCTCCAAGAGGTGGACAAGAGGTACAGTATCACTGATGCATGCACTGTCACTGCTCACCATCCTTGTGGCCTCCTCAAACGGTGACAGGACAGTGCATGCATCCCTGATCATGTCCCACTGGCGTGGTGAGAAAAAACCGAGCTCCCCTGACCCTGTCCTGGTGCCGTAGTCGCACAGGTACTCATTGATGGCCCTCTGCTGCATGTGCAGCTGCTGCAGCATGGCCAACATTGAGTTTCACCTGGTGGGCATGTCACATATAAGGCGGTTCTTGGGCAGGTTCAACTCCTTTTGGAGCTCAGCCAGCCGAGCACAGGCATTAAATGATCGGCGGAAATGCACACAGACTTTCCTGGCCTGCTTCAAGACATCCTGTAAGCCCGGGTACCTGTCCAAGAACCGCTGCACCACCAGGTTAAAGACGTGAGCTACACAGGGCACATGGGTCAGTTGTCCCTGTCGGAGGGCGGAGAGGAGGTTGGTGCCATTGTCGCAAACCACCATTCCTGGCTTAAGCTGGCGTGGCGTCAACCACCTCTCGGCCTGCCCCTGCAGAGCTGACAAAACATCCGCCCCAGTGTGGCTCCTGTCCCCCACACAAACCAGCGCAAGCACGGCATGGCATCGTTTTGCCTGCGTACTTGCGTAGCCCCTGGAACGCCTATGGAGTACCGCTGGTTCTGAGGACAGAGCACTGGAAGAGGCCATGGAGGAAGAAGAAGAGGAGGGGGTGGAGGAGAGAGGTGTGTCACAAGCAATAGTAGCATTTTGGAGGCGTTGGTGGCGGAACAACCTCCAACACTACTGCACCTTGTCCTGCATCCTTCCCAGCTACCAGAAGAGTGACCCAATGGGCCGTGAAAGACAGATAATGTCCCTGTCTATGCCTGCTGGACCATGAGTCAGCGGTAATATGCACCTTACCGCTGACCGCCCTGTCCAGCGAGGCAAGGACATTGCCTTCCACATGCCGGTAGAGAGCCGGAATCGCCTTCCGTGAGAAAAAGTGGCGTTTGGGGACCTGCCACTGAGGAACCGCACATTGTACAAACTCACGGAAGGGGGCCGAGTCTACCAACTGAAAAGGCAGCAGTTGAAGTGCTAGCAATTTAGCCAAGCTAGCATTCAACTGCTGGGCATGTGGATGGCTGGGAGTGAACTTCTTTCACCGGTCCAGCAGCTGGGGCAGGGACATTTGCCTGCTATAATCAGACGTGGGTGTACTGCTAGCAGAGTGCCCGGAAGCACTTGGCTGTGACACACCTAATTCTACACCTTCATTCCTCTCAGAGCGGGTTTCAGAGAGGACTGAAGGTCTAGTGGGGTTGGAGATCCCAGCTGATGAGGAGCAAGGAGAGGTCCGCTTTGTTCTTTGGTGTGGGTCTTTGAGGTACGGTTGCCAATGAGCTGCATGGCAGGTCAACATATGTCTGGTCAAGCATGTGGTGCCCAAGTGGCTGATGTTTTGGCCCCGCGAGATACGCTTGAGACATATGTTGCAAATAGCAGTGGTGCGATCTGATGCACTTGTCTCAAAAAAGGCCCACACCAAAGAACTTTTAGAATAACGCGCCCTGCACAGGCGGAGCTCTGCGGTGTGATTCAGTCGGTGTGCTGCCCCTAAGCTGGCCCCCGGAGGGCATCCTGCCTCGTTGGACATGTGCCTCCTCCTCCTCCTCTCTCCTACCAGGCACCCACGTGGAGTCAGTGCCCTCATCATCCCCTCCCTCTTCATCGCTGGAGCAAACCTGGCAGTATGCTGCAGCTTGTGGAACATGACTGCCAGATTGCTGTCCTTCTTGAGCATCCCCGCTCTCCTCATTCATGCTACTGCCTTCCTCTAGCTGAGTATCATCATCAGAGCCTACAAAACACTGGGCATCCTCCTGGAGCATGTACCCAACACTGTGCTCAAAGAGTTCAGGAGACTCCTCAGGAGGACGTGGTGGGTCTAGGGAAGGAGTCACTGATGATGACATTGAGAGGAGGGAAGATGATGCCTTGGCAGCTGCTTTGCTAGTACCCTGAGACTGGGTGAGAGAGGATGAGGAGGATGAAGAGGGCTTGGTCATCCACTCTACTAAGTCGTTGGCATGTTGCGGCTCAACATGTCCAGCTGCCGAAAAGAAGGACAAGCGTGTCTCATGGCCACGTGCTGATGATGACGATGCACCGCGTCCACGACCAGCACTGTTGTCTCTAGACACAGAGCCTGCTTGCCCTCTTTTATCGGCTCGCGCCTGTCTGCCTCTCCTTGCTGGCCTTCCAGACATGGTAATGGCCTGAAGGGAGTTGGGAAAAACAGCAATTGGGTAGTGTATATTGTGCTGGAGGCACACACAACTTCCACTAACTCCTGCAGATGGCAGATGGCTCAAATAGAGAAGAGCTATGTAGGTGGATATAGCGGTGTATACTGGGTTCAGAGCACGCAGACAGCACGCACAAGCTCCTACCGCTGACTGCAAGCTCTATTTAAAACGAGCAAGATAGTTTGCTATATAGGTGGATATAGCGGTGTATACTGGGTTCAGAGCACGCAGACAGCACGCACAAGCTCCTACCGCTGACTGCAAGCTCTATTTAAAACGAGCAAGATAGTTTTCTATATAGGTGGATATAGCGGTGTATACTGGGTTCAGAGCACGCAGACAGCACGCACAAGTTCCTACCGCTGACTGCAAGCTCTATTTAAAACGAGCAAGATAGTTTGCTATATAGGTGGATATAGCGGTGTATACTGGGTTCAGAGCATGCAGACAGCACGCACAAGCTCCTAACACTGACTGCAAGCTCTATTATAAAAGATAGATATATCGCTAGCTATATAGGTGAATATAGCGGTGTATACTGCGTTCAGGGCACGCAGACAACAACCACTACAGAAGAGCAAGAACGAAAAATCGGCCGATAACGATCGGTGTATACTGTGTTGAAGGTACACAGAACACCCACTAACTGCTTCAGACGCCAACACACTACACAAGGCCGCCGCGCTGGCGGGCTTGTATAGTGTGGGGCGTGTACTACACAGCCTGAGCTATGATTGGCCACAGGCATCCTGCCTGTGGCCAATCATGGCTCTCCTCGCTGCCGGCACTGTGATTGGCTAAGCATGCGGGGTCACAGTGCATGCTTGGCCAATCATGAGCCAGCAATGCACTGCGCCATCGCAGTGCATTGTGCGCCGTGAGCGCCACACGAATTTGGCGCGAACGGGCGAACAGCCGATGTTCGAGTCGGACATATGTTCGACTCGAACACGAAGCTCATCCCTAGTCTCTTCCCTGGTGAATTCAGGCCGTGAACATTATAGGTCAAAATTTTTATATTACTTATGTCCTCCATTCCTGACCCAATCCCCGCATGTCCCCCCAGGGGGCCCCCGAACCCTTATTAGGGGGTACAGGCTGGGGTCCCCCTGCAGCGGCACTCTTGCAGGGCACTCTTACATCCAATCAAGGCAGAGGAATCCATTATTCTTCCTAAAACAATCACCATCCCACCCTTCCCTCTTCTTCCCGCCTCCCTTCCCCCCTCCCCCCCTTAACTGTTGCTATTTTGACCCTATGGTCTCAAGAGCAAAGAGTGTTTCACTGCTCTCCTTTGTTTGAGGTGGAAATCTATTCGGCGCATTAGGCCTACTTCTCCTATTTTACAAGGAGGGTGGCCTCACCTGCATGCCGAACGTCCTACCCCCCCCCCCCCCCCCCACCTCCGTTATATTCTCTCCGCTCTACTTCGGTCACCGCACTGCAGTCGTCCCTCCCCCTCCCCTCCCAGTATTGGAATTTCTATTTTTTTTACAAAAGTCCGGGATCTCTTCGATAAAGCTTAGTCTAGCACTTATTCCATTTCTCTTAGCAATCAGACAAGCAGGAAAACCCCAGTTATACTGTATTTCCTGGTCTTGAAAGGGTTTTAACAAGGGTTTGAGTGTCCTTCTTCTTCTCAAAGTTTCTTGTGACAAATCATGAAAAACTTGTATGATTTTTTCTTCATATTCAATTGTTGGTTTCCTCCTCAGATTTCTCCAAATAAAATTTTTTAAGGGGTGCGGGGAATGCGAGATCAGAGGCAACTCCTTTCATCTTAGCAGGGGAGGAGAGATCTCGGATCGTCACGGTGCCATTGTCAGTGCCATTGTCGGCGCCATTGTCAGGCTCCTCCCTCGTTTGTTGTAAATGGTTTAGGAGTGTGTTTATGGGAATGTTTTACCATTCTTCCAGAAGCACATTTGTGAGGCCCATCAGGCCCTGATGTGGCAGAGAAGGCCTGACTCGCAGTCTCCCCTCTAATTCATCCCAAAGGTTTTCTATCAGATTGAGGTCAGGACTCTGTGCAGGCCAGTCAAGTTTCTCCATGCCAAACTCGCTCATCCATGTCTTTATGGACCTTGCTTTGTGCACTGGTCCAAATCATTTGTGGAAAGGGGATTATGGTGTGGGGTTGTTTTCAGTGGTTGGGCTTGGCCCCTTACTTTCAGTGAAGGGAACTCTTAAGGCGTCAGCATACTGAGACATTATGGACAATTTCATGCTCCCAACTTTGTGGGAACAGTTTTGGGATGGCCCCTTCCTGTTCCAACATGACTGTGCACCAGTGCACAAAGCAGGTCCATAAAGACATGGATGAGCGAGTTTGGGGTGAAGGAACTTGACTGTCCTGCACAGAGTCCTGACCTTAACTAGATAGAATACCTTTGGGATGAATTAGAGCACAGACTGCAAGCTAGGCCTTTTTGTCCATGACCACATGCCCACTTTCTACACACTTCCAAAAACTCACAAAGATATGCAATCCCCACTTGTGAGACCGATAGTTTCAGGAATCGGCTCCCTAATGGAAAATGACAGCAAATTTGTAGATACATTTATAATGCCTCATGTTCTAAGTTTACCTTCTTATATCTGCGACGCGATGGACCTGCTCAAACACAGGTCCAGGTCCCGGGGCTACTGACATTGAGGCATTGTACTTGAGCATTCCCAATGAGCAGGGTGTCCGAATGGCTGGTACCTTCTTGATGGAGCAGGATAGTAATACATGGCCCTTGAATATCTTTATCCTTAAACAACTACCGTTTATTTTGATTTAAGGGAACTCTTAAGGCATCAGCATACCAAGACATTTTGTACAATTTCATGCTCCCAACTTTGTGGGAACTTCTTGTTCCAACATGACTTTGCAACAGTTCAAAAAGCAAGGTCCTGACCTCAACCTGATAGAACACCTTTGGGATGAAAGAGACTGCGAGCCAGGCCTTCTCATCCACATCAGTGCCCGATTTCACAAATGCATTTCTGTAAGAATGGTCAAACATTCCCATAGACACACTCCTAAAATTTGTGAACAGCCTTCCCAGAAGAGTTGAAGCTGTTATAGCTGTTATAGCTGCAAAGGGTGGGCCAACTCAATAAAAAAAAAAAAAAAAATATATATATATATATGTATATATATATATAAAATAACCCTACGGAGTAAGACCTAGATGCCATTAAACAGACCTGACAGATCAAAGTTGCATGACAAGTTGCACTCTATTTGCCGCTACGGAACTGTTCAAATCGGTGCGACGTGAGTCTTTGAAAAAGGTTCCTGCACTATTTTTGTGCAAATACATGTGCGACTTGCGACTTGTATGAAGTCGCACAGATGTGGGCAAGCTGAACATGAAGCAAAGAAAATAAAAATACTCAAGAGCAAAAATGGATACATGGATATTAAGTGCAAAAAATAAAAAATAAAGAAAACATCTGCAAACACTCAAAACAGGCCAGCCAACCCAAAATAGAGATAATACAATAAATAGTGCTGCACTATATTCAATAATAAAGTGCCAAGTGTCTAATATGTCAAAAAATATAAATTAAATTAACCAAGGAATATTAAATTATATTATATTAAATTATCCCAGGAAAGCTATAATATATGTTACGTTTTCTACAATCTAGCCACAACAACCAAAAGTGCAGAGTGCTAATTGAAAGTGCTAAATAAAAAGTGCCAAGTGCTAAAAAAGACTGAAGATCCTTAATATTATATTCTTATTAAGAGATAACAAGGAGGGATTTTAATCACGATTTAAATTTTATTCACTTTTTTGGGTATTTACTTATTGCCCTTAACGGGGGCTCGGAGGGCTGCAGCATTACAGGAGGTTTTTCACCTCAATGCATAAATTGACAAAAGGGGTGAGGCCGATCAGTGTGACTTCATGTTCGGCTTAATACAATAAATAGTGCTGCGCTATCTTCAATAATAAAGTGCCAAGTGTCTAATATGTCAAAAAATATAAATTAAATTAACCAAGGAATATTATATTATATATTATATTATATTAAATAATAGCAAATAGCAAAAGCCGGTGTCTTGGGTCATGATTGGATGGATTGATATCTGGTGGTCGGGCGGGAGCAGCAGAAACCACCCCCCATATGAACTTTACAAACTGTGCGATGTTCGGCGGCAGCACCCCCAAACCCCCCCATTTAAACTTCATTTAGTGTTCGGGGGCAGCTATCAGAACTATCTGAAGTTCTACTTTAACAACAGTCATCAAAAGGATAACATTGCTGTGCATTTTCATAAATAGGGGTTTATATACAGAGCAGAGGCTGTTCACCTAACAAAGTGAATATTTACTGTGCAATGTTCGCTTTGCAAAATTAATGCTGGCAAAATAAGGTGGAGCTGTATTCACTTTTAATATCCAATCGTGCTAGAAAAAGTATTTTTTTTAATTTCCCCATGCATATGATTGCTAACATGGTTTGATTGATTGCGTAAATGTACAAATATGTGGACAGGTATTATTATTCAGCAAGAGAGGACTGGGCTCAGTGTGCAGCAGCTGGCACTCTGCTTTGCACTTTTCTGTAGGCTCCGTGTAACACCCCCCACCTCTGCTCCGCTCCTCCTTCTTGGCAACAGAATGCTTGAGGCAATCAGGCTGAAGGAGGAACTTGCTATGCAGAAACCAGGGATCATGGGAACTGTGGTTTTTAAATGCGTGCTGCACAAGTGAGTGGCTGGAGACGTGGAGCGGTGCAGACAAAACACTGGAGGTTTTTGGTGGTTGGCGGCAGCACCCAACCCCCCCCCCAGGATGCAGATATGTGTGATTTACAGGTTGCAGAATGCAGTTATTTGCGATTTACAGAATGCAGATATGTGCGATTTACAGGTTGCAGAATGAAGTTATGTGCGATTTACAGGTTGCAGAATGCAGATATGTGCAATTTACAGGTTGCAGAATGCAGTTATTTGCGATTTACAGAATGCAGTTATGTGCGATTTAATAGGTTGCAGAATGCAGTTATGTGTGATTTACAGAATGCAGATATGTGGGATTTACAGGTTGCATAATGCAGTTATGTGCCATTTTACAGAATGCAGATATGTGCGATTTACAGGTTGCAGAATGCAGATATGTGCGATTTACAGGTTGTTTTAGTAGAGCCCTGTGTATAATGTGCAGCCTGGTATATGATGTGCAGAGCCCTGTGCATAATGTGCAGCCTGGTATATGATGTGCAGAGCCCTGTGTATAATGTGCAGCCTGGTATATGATGTACAGAGCCCTGTGTATAATGTGCAGCCTGGTATATGATGTGCAGAGCCCTGTGTATAATGTGCAGCCTGGTATATGATGTGCAGAGCCTCATGTATAATGTGCAGCCTGGTATATGATGTGCAGAGCCCTGTGTATGTGATGTGCCGAGCCCTGTGTATAATGTGCAGCCTGGTATATGATGTGCAGAGCTCTGTGTATAATGTGCAGCCTGGTATATGTGCAGAGCCCTGTGTATAATGTGCAGCCTGGTATATGATGTGCAGAGCCCTGTGTATATGATGTGCAGAGCCCTGTGTATAATGTACAGCCTGGTATATGATGTGCAGAGCCCGGTGTATAATGTACAGCCTGGTATATGATGTGCAGAGCCCTGTGTATAATGTGCAGCCTGGTATATGATGTGGATTATATAAGGGGTGTGGCTTATGAGAAGTGGGAGGAGTCAAATGTGGAGGGGCGGATTATTGCGTCCCCCCATCCTAAAACTTCACCAGCCGCCACTGAGCGCAGCCATTGGCTCCCGCTGCTGTCAATCAAATCCAATGACCCGGGCGCTGGGGGACCACTCTGTGCAAAACGAGCTGCATAGTGGAGGTAAGTAGTATGACATGTTTGTTATTTAAAAAAAAATAAAAACGAAGATTTAGTGTCAATTTAAATTAACCTATTCACTGTCAGAGCCATTTTTTGCGTTTTTGGCGCATATGTTGGAATATTTTAAGCCTGAAGATTACTTAAAACACCCCAAAATGCATTTTCTGAAAGTATAGACCCTCAAAAAAAAATAGTGGTAGTTCCATTTTTTTTTTTATATCTTGCAATATTTGAGCAACATTTTAAGATGCGCAAATTTTTAGTAAGAAACCTACTTTAGGTCATACTATTGCCCAAATTTTGCAATGTAAATTATAATAGTTTAAATAATAAAAATTGTAATAGATTAAATAGACTCTATTCTGTTCAAAATATTGCCAATAATGTATTTTCATGTTTCTCCATTTCTGCTCAAGTGTTTGAACAATAGTTGGGTGTGATGGTCGATGGAAGAATCAGTTTTACAAGTCAGGATGGCCGAGCGGTCTAAGGCGCTGCGTTCAGGTCGCAGTCTCCTCTGGAGGCGTGGGTTCGAATCCCACTTCTGACAATAACTTTTTTTTGTGTAAAACTGCGATAACCCCTCCAAATTTCAAACCCCTCCTGCATTACAAAATAATAAATATGCATTTCCTCCTAAAGATAGAACTGGTTCCCAGCTTTTATTTGTAATAAGCATAGCTGTCACTTTTATTTGCAAAAAATACAGTCTGCTGTTAATAGTTCCACTGGATTAGAAAAATATCAAAAGCAGTAAGAGGAGGATATTTAAAAAAAAAAAAAAAAAAAAAAAATAAAATTACCAAACACAATAGATTTTTTTTGGCTTGTGAATTAAATAATTTACCACCAACTCTGTCATTATCATCAAAAAGATTTGCCGAAACCCGGGATCGAACCAGGGACCTTTAGATCTTCAGTCTAACGCTCTCCCAACTGAGCTATTTCGGCTCTTGCAAACTCTAATGTTCAGCCTAATATTTACCCTGTGTGACATGCTTTTGCTTTCTTCTTTTTATATACGTTGAAAATATTCTGTACAAATTATTATGCTAATTATTTGTTAATTTTAAAAATGCCTAAAATATTAATTTTAGCTAAACTTTTATTAGGGATATTAGTTACTGTGATATGATATGTGCACCATGGATTGACATTATCACCATTATCAAAACTGCATATAGTAAATAATTGCTATACTCCAAATGTCTTTTATACTAAGTTTAGGCTGCATGCACATATTAGCGTCACGGACGCTTTTTTCCTGCTTTTTTTTGCATTTTGTGTGTGACATTTTGACAACACGTCTTTGCGTTCCAGGCACCCTAAATGCGCTAAAGAGATGGGAGCAGAAACATGCTATTCAAAAACACGACCTGAGCTCCAAAAGGCAGCAAAGTAACTCCTGTACACTTTTTTGGAGTTGGATTTGACGTGTTTTTTACTAGCGCCTTTTTGCTCCAATCTCATCTCTAGCTTCTTTTTAACACATTTTTTGGCGACATGATTCGTGGAGTTTGCCGCGATTGAAGGGCTATTTATCGCACGACAATAGCGGCAAAACTACACTGTGCCATTGAAAATGAATGGCACATGAACACATACTGGTACGCTTTTGGATCACGGGTAGAATCACAGCGAGATCCCAATGTGAATGGGCCCTAAAGTCGTTTGCCAAATGTGAAAATTGATTGTTTATAATTCAAAATGTATCCCAAATATAAAAACAGAAATTCCACCCCAGATGGGACTCGAACCCACAATCCCTGGCTTAGGAGGCCAGTGCCTTATCCATTAGGCCACTGGGGCACGTGGTAACCGAGTAAGACAAAACATTTTGTAGTATAGCACCATGCAATGAATGTTAAACTATTGGAGAACTAAATTTTTTTCTGTTTATATCACTTTTAAAATATATTATACCACCTGCATCACCCTCCGGATTTATTTAGGATGAATTCTATAATTACAGCAGTAATAACGTACAATGTATACAAATATATACTACAATGAAAAAAGATATTCGCACACTATAAAGAACGTTTGGCACCTCCAGTCTTTGTTCTCACAATTGTATACACAACTTGCACTAACCAGCTGGTAGCGTGGCCGAGCGGTCTAAGGCGCTGGATTTAGGCTCCAGTCTCTCTGGAGGCGTGGGTTCGAATCCCACCGCTGCCAAGGAATCTTTTGCTAGATAAAGTGTGTGCTTATTAGAGAAAGAGCAGCGTCTTCAGACATGCTATAGTGATTATGAGGCAAAGCAGAATACTGACTTTTTTTTTTTGTAAGAGTGATATTTGTGAAGGAACTAAGATTACATCACTCAAGAAGTCATGACTTATGACAGAGCAGTTACTTAAAATGTACTTAAGGCTGGGTTCACACTGCTGCGGGGGGAGATCCGGATGTGATTCGCACCGCAAATCACATCCGATCTCCGTAGCGATGCGAGTACAGCCATACAGATAGTATGGCTGAATTCGCATCGGTCCCGCAGCAAACTCGCACGGGACCCTTTTTTTGGTCCGCAACAGAATCGGATCGCATGGGGGTTCACACCATGCGATCCGATTCCTGTGCGAGTCGGCAGATCGCACTGCGATATGCGGACGGATCTGGGGGTGTCATTAACATATCATTGACACTCCCAGCCGTCCGCATAGGGCAGTGTGAACTGCCGGCGGGAGTAATGCGATGCGGGAAAACGCCGCGGATTCGCGGCGTTCCCGCATCGCAGCGGTGTGAACCCGGCCTTAAGCGGAGTTTGCACTTAAAAAAAAAAAAAAAAGAAAGAAAAGTCAACAGCTACAAATATTGCAGCTGCTGACTTTTAATAATTGGACAGCGACAGCAAACAGTGAACAATTTGAGCTGTTCATGGCAAATTCGAAAAGCCGGAACACCCTGTACAAGTCTGTGAGAGAAATCTAAAAAATGTAAAGGCTAATATGCAAGTTACTGTCCTAAAAAGTGTTTGGGGACCCGGGTCCTGCCCCAGGGGACATGGATCAATGCAAAAAAAGTTTTAAAAACGGCCGTTTTTTCAGGAGCAGTGATTTTAATAATGATTAAAGTGAAACAATAAAAGTGCAATATTCCTTTAAATTACATACCTGGGGGGTGTCTATAGAATGCCTGTGAATGGGGCGCATGTTTCCCATGCTTAGAACTGTCCCTGCACAAAGTGTCATTTATGCAGGAATAAAAGTCTTTTAAAATCACTTGCAGCTATATGAATTGTTGGCTCCCGTAATACAGAGAACACTCAATGAGTGTTCTCTGTATTGGGAGCCGACAATTCATTCATTGATAAAAAAAAAGTGTGGGGTTCCTCTAAATTCAATTACCAGGCCCTTCAGGTCTGGTATGGATATTAAGGGGAACCCCATGTCAAATTAATTTTTTTTTACGTGGGGGTCCCCCTAAATATCCATACCAGACCCTTTATCCGAGTACGCAACCTGGCAGGCCCGCAGGAAAAGAGGGGGGGCGAGAGAGCGCCTCCCCTCCTGAACCGTACCAGGCCACATGTCCTCAACATTGGGAGGATGCTTTGGGGGTCTGTGACCCCTCAAATCACCATGTCCCCATGTTGATGGGGACAAGGGCCTCATCCCCACAACCGTGGCCGGTGGTTGTGGGGGTCTTGCGGGCGGGGGGCTTATCAGAATCTGGAGGCCCCCTTTAACAAGGGGACCCCCAGATCCCGCCCCCCCTGTTTGAAATAGTAAGGGGGTACAAAAGTACCCCTATCATTTCACAAAGAATGTGTAAAAAATAGTTAAATAAGACAAACACACTTTTAAAAAATTCCTTTATTAAAAATAAAAAAAATAAAAAAAAAGATTCCAGCGGTGCTAATCTACTCTTGCTATCCAGCGATCGATGATCATCTCTCCGGGGTCCAGCGATGGCTGATCTGATCCAGCGACGGGTGATTTTCAGTTCAGCGCAGTTTATCCATGCATCCGTCTTCTGTCTCCACTAAGGAGACACTGCGGGGATCCCAG
Source organism: Lithobates pipiens (assembly GCF_037356315.1). Classification (NCBI taxonomy): domain Eukaryota; kingdom Metazoa; phylum Chordata; class Amphibia; order Anura; family Ranidae; genus Lithobates; species Lithobates pipiens. The sequence goes on along the minus strand of NW_027507788.1, from coordinate 140,101,556 downwards.
CGCTGACGTTTCTTATATTAGAAGGGCAGGGCCACCCATCAATTGACCCCGCCCCCTCTGACGCTTGTGAGGGAAGCCAGGGATTCCCCAATGACGTATGGGTGACCGCGCCCCCCTCTGATGTAACGGAAACCTGCGTTACATCAGAGGGGGGCGGGGTCACCCATACGTCATTGGGGAACCCCTGGCTTTCCTCACAAGTGTCAGAGGGGGCGAGGTCAAGTGACAGTTGGCCCCGCCCTCCTAATATAAAAAACGTCAGCACTGGGATCCCCGCAGTGTCTCCTCAGTGGAGACAGAAGACGGATGCATGGATGGACTGCGCTGGACTGAAAATCACCCGTCGCTGGATCAGATCAGCCATCGCTGGACCCCGGAGAGATGATCATCCGTCACTGGATAGCAAGAGTGGATTAGCACCGCTGGAATCTTTTATTTTTTTTATTTTTAATAAAGGAATTTTTCAAAAGTGTGTTTGTCTTATTTAACCAATTTTTACACATTCTTTGTGAAATGGTAGGGGTACTTTTGTACCCTCTTACCATTTTAAACAGGGGGGCCGGGATCCGGGGGTCCCCTTGTTAAAGGGGGCTTCCAGATTCTGATAAGCCCCCCGGCCGCAGACCCCCACAACCACCGGCCAGGGTTGTGGGGATGAGGCCCTTGTCCCCATCAACATGGGGACATGGTGATTTGAGGGGTCACAGACCCCCAGAGCATCCTCCCAATGTTGAGGGCATGTGGCCTGGTACGGTTCAGGATGGGGGCACTCTCTCGCCCCCCTCTTTTCCTGCAGCCTGCCGGGTTGCGTGCTCGGATAAAGGGTCTGGTATGGATATTTAGGGGGACCCCACGTCAATTTTTTTTTTTTTTAATTGACACGGGGTTCCCCTTAATATCCATACCAAACCTGAAGGGCCTGGTAATTGAATTTAGGGGAACATCACGCTTTTTTTTTTTTATCAATGAATGAATTGTCGGCTCCCAATACAGAGAACACTCATTGAGTGTTCTCTGTATTACGGGAGCCGACAATTCATATAGTCGCAAGTGATTTTAACAAAAACACATAGCACATGCTCTTCAGGAGCCCGGCACTAAACTGGCATTTACTGACAGGAGAAAATTGCCTGTTTTTTACTGGCTGCCAGTAAAAATAATGAGGGTTAGCAACACTGATATAAATCCTGTACAATATTAATAATAAATTAACCAAAGTAAAAAAAAAAAAAAACTGCAAGTCAATTGCATAATGTGCTAGTATGCATTGCAAGGTGAAATATTCACCTTGGAACGAAGCCCTCCAGTGCTGTAAAGTCACCGCTGAGTGGGCTGACATGTTTTTCCTGTCTGTCTTCTTTTGATTGCCCGGAGCTGCAATGATGTCACTCCCACACATTTCAGGCACAGGATCTGAAGGTCCGGCACTGTAAACAAGACCCAAGTTTAGAAGATATTCACAGTACCTACAGGTATTACAGGCTTGCCTGTAGATACAAGTTGGTGACGGACCGTCCATTATGCTGGGTACACACGACCGGACTTTTTGAAAGCAAAGGTCTAACGGAACAAATCCGTTGGACAATTCGATCGTGTGTGGGCTCCATAGGACCTTTGCTGTCCAAAAATCTGACGAACTTTAGAAATAGAACATGTTTCAAATTTTCCGCCGGCCCCAGTTCCTATCGAGAAATCCGCTCGTGTGTATGCTAGTCAGATGGATAAAAACCGACGCTAGGGCAGCTATTGGCTACTGGCTATGAACTTCCTTATTCTAGTCCGGTCGTACATCATCATGTACAAATCCGTCGGACTTTGGTGTGATTGTGTGTGGCCAAGTCTGTTCATTTGGAAAGTCCGTCGTATCTCCGGTGAAAGTCCATTGGGAAGACCATTGGACCTAGTCCATCGAAAAGTCTGCTTGTGTGTACGCGGCATTAGGGGCAGCGGAGCGTTTCCCATTCTATCCACAGTCGCCACTCCCATGCTCTGTCTGCAGATGCTATTTTGACAGGACACCGCCACCCAATATTCATGCGTCCAGGCCTTTTCAGGACACTGGGTTCGTGAATTACAGCGGCAAGGTTGTTTTTTGAAGCACTTGATTAGAGCCAGAGGCTTCAAAATAGGATGGGCTTGTGGTGAAGAGCATTGCGCCAGGAGCCCACCTAGATGTTAAAACGGTGAATGAATATTCGCTATTGAAACACTGATCCTCAATCCAGCCAATCAGAAGCAGGTTTTAGACCCCTTTTCCGATTGGTCAAAAAGAGAAGTGTCCCAATTGGCCGCTGAAGAGGAGGGAGGAAACGGACGCCACAGTGATGCCCGTGGAGAGCAGAGGAATGGAAACCCATTGCTGCAGTCGAGCAAGGAAAGCTATCAATTGGGTGGGGGGGGGGGGTTTGGCTTGCCCGCCTTCCGCCAAAAATTTACCACCGGCCGCCACCAATACAAGTGGTAGTACAGAGTTTACTACCACTTTAACAAATCTGCATCAATAGATCATTGGTGTTTTACTATATACATCAATAATCTGTTTGTATAATGACAGCGCTGAAAGTAATACTATTGTACATTAATAATTACTTAAAATAAATGTAGCAAAGTCCCAAGGCCCCTGAAGCCCAATGGTGATCTCCAAAGTCAGGGATAGCTGACATTCTTCTGTGTAGAGTGGGTTGCAAGGCATGGTGGGTGTAATGCAAGATGAAAGGGTGGGAGCCAGACACTTTTAGAATGCAAAAAGAGATTTATTGTCTCTTGAACAGAACTGTGGGAGAGAGGGTTAGGGCCAGGACACCCTTAGGTAGATGCAATGTTAATTGGCAGAGTCCGTAACTTCTATAGGCAGACAGCTATACAGGTGAAGGCCTCCAGCCAGACACCACTTCTGTACAGGTAGGACCGCTGTCTCCTATGGCAACAATCTTGTAGAAGTTACTAACTGTAATTGTATCCAACTATTTAACTCAAACAGTTCTCAACTTACCCCACAATCACTCACTGTGGGCACCCACTGATGCTCCACAAGCATCACCTCTGCTCTCCCGCTGGGTCCCTGACTTGGCACTTGCTGAGGTTTTCACACTTCTTCACCATCCCTGACCGATGAGAAGTCTACTCTGGTACTGGCCTCAGCTTACTCATAGTGGTCTCTGGTAACAAGGTGGATGGTCCCTTAGTGGCAACAGCTTCCCCTCTACCACCAACCACAACTGGTTCCCCGGCCAGTGGAACCGTTACTTCTGGTTGGACTAAAAGCCCACAGTCACAACCCTACACTGTTCTGCTTCTGGATAGGCCGCCAGACAGCCTAGCAGCCAGATGCCCCCGGGAAAGGCCTCAGGCTTCCGGCCTGGCAGCTCAGGACAATATAACACATGTCTACCCAGACAGCCGTCCAGGTGGCACGGAACACAGATCACCTGACTTCATCCAAATAAATAGGCTCTTTCAGCAGGGAAAGGGACTCAAGAAAACCCCTGCCTATTGGCTGAGACACCCTGTTCTTTCCTAATCTGGCCTTGCAATACCCTTGTCTTATCCAATGTCACCAGTTACAGTGCCAACTAGTGACAGAAGAGAAAAGTGCAGCAAGTCCATAATTAGGGGGAAATCAATTGATCTCCTAACAATTGGCCAAGGCAACTATCGCCTGGCAACTAAATTTAATAGTAGCTCTACCTAAACATCAGGATGTTACATAAACAATGTATCAACAATATATGTAACACCACTGTGTGTATTTAAAATAACGTAAAAGAAGCTGTAATTTATCTACAATAAAATACCAAAGTGCTTACAAAAAATAAATCCTTATGATATCTAATGATATGCATATGAAAACTACTAGATGTACTGTAGGATTCCTCTGAATTTTAAACAGGAATACCAAAAAAAATGCATCGTTGTTTCCACCTCCCCTGGTCTCTCCATTCAGAAGACTCCAGAGCTCCTCTGGTCCTTCTCCAGACCTTGCACTTTCTACCTCCCAGCTCCACGCCCAGATTTTTCCCAGCAGCAGCACGAGGTAAGGGGAGTGTACAGTGATGTAAGGGAGGGTGGGGGCTCTTGGCTACTGATGAGGGGGTTGATATCTCATGTAAGGGTGGGGTGCCCTGAACATCTAGTCTCACAGATGGGATACATTTGGCCATTTGAGGGCAACCATAATGCTGATGTAGCCCGCAACAAAATTAAGTTTGACACCCCTGGTCTAGGCTGAGATGATGTCATCAGTCTGCAATGTAGCAAAGGACAAGGAGGCAACAGACAGTGGAGGTTACCAAGAACACAGCAAAGGTCAGGCCAGGCAGCAGGCAGGAGAAGTATCCAAATGATACCAAAGCTGAGATCATGAAGGTATCTGGTAAATGTGGCAAAGGTCAGGACAAGCAGCAGACATTAACAGAATGTAGTTGCAAAGGTCAGGGAAGGCAGCAGGCAGTGGAGATATCCAGTAATGCAGAAGGAGTATCAGAAATCATACCAAAGTTGAGGTCCTGAGAATGAAGGTAATTGATAATGTGGCAAAGGTAAAGGCAAGCAGCAGACAATAGCGGAATGCTGTTGTGTAGTGAAGGTTAGGGAAGGCAGCAGGCAGTAGAGGTATCCAGTAATGTAGCAAAAGTCATAGCAGGCAGCAGATGGTAGAGGCATCAGATGGGGTAGCAAAGGTCAGGGCAGTTAACAAGGGTCAAGAGTGAACAGACAAGTAATAGGGTCACCACTGAGAGCCAGAAGCAGGGAACAAGAGTTGCAAGCATACAGGTATTTGTCTGAGCCACAGCTGAGAACCAAAAGCAGGCAGCAAGCACCACAAATGAAAAGGTATGGCTTCACCACTGAGAGCTGTAAACAGGTAGCGCAGGCCATGGGTGAACAGATACGTGTTAAGGCCATCACAGGAATGCATAGCTCCCAACTTTCCCTGATTTGTCCCCTCTGCTTCAGTTACTAACAAAAAAAATGAAATAACTAGATAAACAGCAAAGGGCTGCACCCTATATATATCCTGCATAATAATAATAATAATAATAATAATAGATCAGCTTTAACTGTCACTCCCAGGTGTTTTCAGGCTGCATTGTCTATTAAGTCGCTATTATTGCTCCCTTCTTTATGGCCACAGCCTGTTTTGAAACCTTTAACATGCCATGTGACAATAAAATTATCATAAATGAGCAAACTATCTTCATAAAAAATGTCTGTGCTCACACCCAATCTATGATTACACCCAGGTAGATACAAAGTGTTCCTGATGGGCTGTGCTATTTGCATGAGAGGTGAATGAACCCAAGGACATTGAAGTACTGAGTGTTTCTTTTCTACTTTTTATTTATTTATTTAGCCTGATAGTGGTCTCCTTTATCTTCCCCTCCTGGGGATTCTTCCATTATTCTAGTCTAGGGGTTCATAACCATTTTGCGATTGCAGGCCACAAGTGGATTGCACAATATGTCCTTTTACCCCGTTCACCAGACTGTCCAAATCACCATTATTATCACCAGTCCTATTGGGTACCAGAATAAATTAAAAAATTGTAACTTTACATATGGATAGCCAGGAACAGAACGGCTGAAAGAATTTCATATTGTGCCTGTGTCTGCCTGCTGTACCATGTACCTTTATGAATAAGTATCCAGTTCTCTTTGTGTTGCTGCCTTTGTGTGAAATCCCTGGTGTTCTTGCCAGTCCCCCTGCTTTCTTATTGAATACTGACCACATTAGGCAGGAGAACACTGCGTGGTCAGTTTTCTAGCTGTGCTGTCTGTTCTCCAATGATCAAATTTGCATGCCAACCCCAACTGTCCCTGATTTCGAGGGACTGTCCCTGATTTGGAACAAAGTCCCTCTTTTCTCCTCATTAGTCTCTCAATTTAGTCTGATCTATATACTTAAGTGGCGGCTGGTGCTCAAAAATTTTGGGGGGTGCAAGGAAACTGAAAAATTCAGAAAAAAACCCATTAATTGCAGCCTCACTGTGCCATCATTCGCAGCCACTGTGCCATCAATCGCCGCCACTGTGCCATCAAACTAAGCCACTGTGCCATCAAACGTAGCCACTGTGCCATCTAATGCAACCACTGTGCCCCATAAAATGCAGCAAGTGTGCCCATCAATTACCACAAATGTGCCTATCAAATGCAGCCACTGTGCCCATCAATTGCCACTAGGAATGAGCCAAATCCCCCCCCCCCCCCCCGTTCGATCCGCACCAGAACATGCGAACAGGCAAAAAATTTGTTTGAACACACAAACACTGTTAAAGTCTATGGGACATAAACATGAATAATCAAAAGTGCTCATTTTAAAGGCTTATATGCATGGTATTATTTTATGTACCATGTTTCCCCGGTAATGTCAGTCCTCTGCTATTTTTATTTTGTTACTTTTTGCTCCGGTCTTCTCTGATTATCAAGTGGGAAGTACACAACTTTTAAAGTGGATTTTTAATTTGGTAAGATAGGTAAATATAGCACTAATCATAAAGTCAGTATGAACCAGAACAAACTGTTACTGGTTATCTTTCTCAAATTCTGGGTCATTGCAAGGACACGTTCAATCATTTTTTTTGCTATACTCAGAGACATTGCAGTCAAAAGAAAGGCAAAACCTTTTTTTCAGGCCAACAAAATCACAATTAAATGAAAGACAAAACCCATTCCCAGCTCAACTCACCAACCAGTCTGCTTACCAACCAAATTAACCTGTTTAACGGTCTGGGGTTTAGTTAGCACACATTTGCAAATGCATGCGTTAGCTGCAAGGCCTCTTCATTGCACCCCGTGTATTGTTTGTAGTCCTAACACTACTAAATTTATGAGCGTCTCCACAGTGGGAGCACATGCATTCTAATGGATAGATAAGGGGCAGGGGGCCTGGAGGTAGCCTAGTGCTCCTTAAAGGCCTCCCAATTAAAGGGCTCCATCCACGAGACTGAGCAAGCTAAACAAACTGATTTCACTGTTTCTGAAAACAGTTACATTTAAGGCATGCCATGAATGATAACTGTCACAGTTGCTTGTACTCTCGACCGAACTGTCAAGGCATCAAATGACTGGTATTAACACCAATTACATGGGCAGCACCATAGTTGTTTCTGGATATGTTGAAGGGGGGATTTTAATTTCTTTTTATATATGACATTATTTTCACATTTATTTTAAAGGTTAACACATAATGACAAGGTGGCGTGTAAGGAGGCAGTGGTTACTGCTGCCCCAGCTGAAAGTTAGGTGTTAACTGTAATTCCCGTAAAGTAAGGGGAAAGGAGTTTGGCTTAGCCCTGGTCCACTTTGGCAGGCCCGCCCATGTCATTACCGAAGTCAGCATTTCCAGTATCATGCCAAAGTCGGAGCTAGATTCCAAACATGGACTCAACCAGTATGGGACTTTTGCTTGAAAAGGCATGCTGTGGCAGCCACAATTCTGAAGTTAGGGATTAGGGATGTTAGGAAATGTTAGCACTTTATCTTGGACTGTCGATTGTCTCTGTCATTCTGTTAATTATTCTTCAAGTAAAAAGTTTAAAGCATTGTCTTTGCCTGGACTGTGTTTACTAAAGGGGTGCAATATAAGTAACAGTCTACAGCTTGCGTCACTAGATACAGTGGGTTATGAAGACAGATGTACAAGGAGTTAATACAGTGTGAAGTTCCAAATGGTTACCACAGGTAATGAAGGTTTCTCTAGTAGCTTGTTGTTAAGCAAGTACATGTGACAGGTGAGATAGTATATTGCAGTGAGAGAGATGTTGTTGGCACTCCTTCTGCCATGATCCATCTCCCATAGTAACGGGAGCAGATCTGCACCACCGGGGCTCTCACCCTGTACACAGATGCAGAAGAGGAAGAGTTAAAGCAGAGTTCCACCCAAAAATTGAACTTCCGCTTTAAGTACTGGTGACCCCCTGGCATGCCACATTTGGCATGTCATTTTTTTGGGGGGGATCGGGTACCCTGTTTTTACAGGCACCATGCCCTGAGGTAGCAGTGATACCCTGGACAGGTGGAGAGGTCAAGGGCTACAACAGGCACTCAAAAACTCAGAAACTGAATTTGCTGAGATTTAGGCTCACACTTAAGAATGCAGCGGCTCACAGCAGGAGTCCAGTACATCTCCATTCACAGTTTCAGGTCCTAATTCAGCCATGCAATTCGCACCAGAGCCACTGCAGAGATGTGTGAACCGGCTCCATAGAGAGCTGGTCACAATCTCCTGCTATGCAAATTGGATGCAGGGAAACCTGAATCCAATTCGCAATAGCGTGAAACCAGCCTTAAAGGTATACCCAGTGATATGACTGGCCTCAGGTGATACACAGAGATGAAGTAAGTCCTCCAGAAGTCCGGAATTTATAGGCTTGTCTGAACTTTGAGAAAAAAGGGGGCGGAGAGCTGAAGTTACACTATGCAGAGCTCAGTGAGGAGAGCTCTGAAAGTTGATTGGAGGGAAGGGACACACCCCCCTTTGCACAGTGCACATCAACAGAGCTGATGCTGTTAAACAACTGGGGATCCTGACTCTAAAACCTTTTTTGTCTTGGTGCTAGGAAAACTTGTCAAAAGTGTATGTTAACAGCAGAAGAACAAAGCAGCAAACAAAAATTAGACTTAGTACTCTTGAGACAACTACATACTATAGAGGGATGTGCTTTGTTCATATTTCATGCCTGAGATTTAAACCACTTTCAAGAAAGAGCTGGAAGCGGCCAGAAGCAAATCTGGTAGCAATTCTTTGAGTTGCTAAGCTTACTGAAGTGCATAATGGATATAAGATCATAAATGTAATATTCCCGAAATATGTGAAAATCCTGTTTTCACAAATATACTGATACTGGAACGTTTCATTTCGTTTTTAGAAAAAATATCCTATTATGGAGTCACGTAAAGAATAAAGAATAGCATGCTACTGCTTATCCTTAGTTCCTAATGTGCCCGCTTCAGAAAGGTTGACTAAAGGGATGATGAGCTAAACGGCCAGCAGTTTCCAATGGTGGACCAGTCTCAGCTAGGGGGCTCTCGCATGTCCATGAGTGAAGGACAGCAGATTCCAGTGACATCCATGTCATGCATTCACAGCTACATTCTAAATAATCTGTAAATTAAATACAAGTCCAGTCTGCTTACATGGAAGAGTGACTCAAATGTTCACACTTGCAGTTGCATCACCACACGTGTAGTTCAGCGATTCCTGGCATTTAACCCTTGTGATAAAGTCAGAGCCCCCCTGCAGGGGTTCATTTTGTGGTGCCTGGAGTTAGACTTTTAAATAAAAACAAATCCTTTTAATTTCCCTAATGCCGCGTACACAAGATTGTATTATCCGCTGGACAATCCTCCTGTGTGTGGGCTCTGGCGGACTTTTCATTCCCAAAAGTCAAGCGGACATAGAAAGAAGTTTTGACTCAAAATTGTCAATCCGCCCGTCTGTGTGCTAGTCCGCTGGACTTTTGAAATGAACGGACTTGTCCACACACTAAGTAAAGTCCATTCATTTTGAACGCGGCTCCAGGTAGACAGAAATAGCGAAGGAAGTCACCTCGCTAGCCCCGTCACCTGGTATGGATTTAAAGGGGAAGCCCTACGCCGAAAAAACGGTGATGGGGTCACCCCAAAGTCCATAGCAGACCCTTATCTGAGCACGCAGCCTGGCCGGCCGCAAGGCCCCCCTCCCCAAAGCACCCCCCCTTTCCTGACCGGCCGGGCTGCGTGCTCAGGTAAGGGTATGCTATGGACTTTGGGGGGACCCCCACGTCATTTTTTCAACGTAGGGGTTCCCCTTTAAATCCATACCAGGTGACGGGGCTAGCGAGGTGTCAGTCTCGCCGATGGAGGTGGCAACATTCACTTCCTTCACTAGTTCCGTCTACCTGGAGCCACGTTCAAAATGAATGGACTTTACTCCGTGGGTGGGCAAGTCCGTTCATTTCAAAAGTCCGGCGGACTGCTGGAAAAGTCTGGACGTATGTGGGGAGGTCCGCTCATTCGGAAAGTCCGGTGGACCTCCGCTGCAAAGTCCGACGGGTTGTCTGAGGGACTCATTCCGCCGGATATTCAGATCGTCTGTATGCGGCATTAGACATTTATTGTCTATGATCATTATCTTGCAGACAGCACATCCATATGGAAAACTATAGTATCTCAGGATCAAACGATGACAAAAATTCAAGTGTAATATTAATAGATGGGTTTTGACAAAGTGTAATGTCCTGTGTATTAATTTTATTATTATATTCCCAAAGCTCGTTCTCAGAGACCTTCAATTTTGTGACCAACAACTTTGCAATCAGCAAGAAGGGAAAGAGACCATAGAACCAAGAAGTTATGGATGTGGCCATACTTTCATTTATGGATGAGATGTAGGCATTCAGGAGAGAGAACTCCAATCATGAGGATCCACATTTGGATTCAAGTAGCCCATAAAAAGTTGAATTTGTGTTGGCTAAGATATCCAAACACAGGATGATGCATGTTCAGCTGGTGCTTTACAACTTTTTTTATCCAGAAAACTGTTTTTATTTGAATGCATACAGTCCAAAAATCCACAGTAGTACAAACAGAATCCAATATCCATATGGAACATTACATTTTTATAGCAGCCACCATCATTACAGAGCACACAATTTAGATCCATAAACCGCCTTACAGTGCAACGGAAGTGTAAGTGACTTTGCCTCCTACTCATATTCCATCCTCTATACATCAAAATGTCGACATTTCTCACATTTTCTAGTGCACCCCCTATGCTGGTAAATAACTTTTTCCATTCTCATTGTATTTCCCACTGCAGCGATCCATTCTTTGACCGTGGGAGGGGATTCAGATTTCCAATGTAGCATTATCAGTTTATGGGCCAGAAAGAGGGTCCTCGTAAGGGCTTCTCTGGTGTGATGTTCCCATTCAAACTCCTGTAAAAGATTCAGCAGACAGTGTTTGGGGTCTAGCGGGATTGACACCCGGAACACTGTGTTCAGGCTATCAGTCACTCCCTTCAGTATACGTTTAGTTTGGGGCAGCGCCATAGCATATGTATCAGGTCCCCATGATCCTGCTTGCATCTAGTGCATGTTGGTGTGGGGAGCAGTTCCATACTGTGTAACCTATGAGGTGTGTAATAGACACTCAGGAGAGTATATAGTTGTGTCAGTCGTTGAGTCACATTTAAGGAGCAAATGGTCACTGCCTGTAGGGCTTCCTCCCACTAGTCCTCATCTAGTGGGCCTATGTCCACTTCCCATTTCAGTTTCACTTTCAAATGGTTGTTTCGTAAGATAACGGTGAAGCAGTATACTATAGCTTTGGGATATAAACCCCTTTGAGGTCTCTGCTGCCTTAAATTGAGAGAACAGGGGTACTGCAACCATATTCCATTCAGAGGTACTAGTCTGGGCTATAAAGGCATGTCTGAGTTGCATATGGTAGAATTGCATAAATATTGGTAGTATTTTATATACCTCCTGCAAAGCTTCAAAAGTCAGTAGTTCTCCATTATGGATGATTTGTCTCAGATATATAATACCATATTTTGTCCACCTATCTCCATGCTGCAATTTAGTCAGCTCAGGGTAAGAATCATTTGACCAAATAGGACTAAACTCAGTGATGCCTGTCACACTTTGAAGATTTCTAGATTTGTTCCATATTTTCTGTAGTAAATTATAAGTAGGGAATTTTTTGGGGGGTTTTCCAAAAGCTAAAGCCTCAAGGGCAGTTGGAATAGAGCTTCCACCCACCGTATGAAGCATAACACTCTCGGAGGCACTGGGGATCCTATTGGTCCTTTCTCCCTCTGCGACCATGGTGCCTATCAAGTGTTGCAGTTGAGACACTAAATAGTATAGCCACGGGTTTGGTAATGCGAGGCCTCCATCATCCTTAGGACGTTGTAGGTGTTCCAATTTTATTCTAGGGGGCCAATTCTTCCAAATCAACGTGCGGAATATAGAGTTTACTATCCTAAAATTATTTTGTGGGTCCACCACAGGAGAGTTGTGAAGCATGTATAAAAGCTGGGGCATAAGAATCATTTTAATAAAATTCACTTTGCTCGTAACTGCCATACACAAAGCGCACCAGATTTTTACGCGTGATCAGAAACTTATCAGGAGGGGAAAGATATTTAGCTGACTGTACTCCCTAATTCGTGGGGTCATCCATATCCCAATATTTAAAAGAGGTAGCTATTGGGATGTCCCCCACTAATTTCTGATGCTGCAATTGTGCCTCGTCTATTGGCATCAGTGCAGACTTGGTCCAGTTAATGTTTAGGCCAGAGAACTTCCCAAAACGAAGGATGGTATCCATCATTTCCTTCAGGGATTGTTTCATATCACCCAGCAGAATCATCGTATCATCTGCATAAAGCATCACTTTCTCCTGTCTATCTCCGTAGCAGAAGCCAGTGGTACTCGGGGTGTCTCTAACCCGAATCACCAATGGTTCTATCTCCAGGGCAAACAGCAGGGGTGATAAAGGACAGCCCTGTCTGGTGCCCCATCCCAGAGCAAAGGGCAGTGACAATCTACCTCTCTTACAGCTTCCTGGGGGTGTTAATACAGCAAGCGCACCCAAGAGATATATACCTCTCCAAAGCCAAAACGTCTCACCACCTCCCAAAGGTATGGCCACGCTACACTGTCAAAGGCTTTCATAGCATCTAGGGACAGCAGAGCTCTGGGACCAACATTATTAGCTTGGGACTGCATATTAAGAAAAAGCCTTCTTAAAGTGGGGTACCCCCTAAAAAAAAAAAAATTAAAAGTCAGCAGCTACAAATACTGCAGCTGCTGGCTTTTAATAATCGGACACTTACCTGCCCCAGGGTCCAGCGATGCGGGGGAACGAAGCCCCCCCCCCTCGCTCCCCGCTCCGCTCGCGGCGCCGTCATGCATACTGTGGGCACCCACTGCGCATGCGCGAGCGGCGCAGGGCGCCGTGATACGCCGTACAGTCACCTGGGACACATGACAGGTCCCAGATGAATGTGCGGCGCGAGGGGAAGTGATGTCACCAACCCGGGCAATGAAGAAGGCAGATTACGAGGGACCCCCTAGCAACCGGTATTCAGAGGTGAGTATACATTTTTTTTTTTTGCCAATTATTTTTTTTTTTATTTTTTTTTTACGAATTTTAAGCAGCTTTTAATTTTTTGGTGGCAACACCACTTTAAGTTGACTGCCGTGGATTTGTTGGGCATAAATCCCACCTGGTCCGGATGTATAACCGACGTAATGACCTTGTTTAGCCTAAGGGCCATCACTTTAGATTGTAATAGTGATATTGGCCTATATGAGGCCAGGTCTACTGGGCCCTTATCAGGTTTTAGTATCAACACTATGTTGGCCTTAGACAAAGAGGGCGGCAGAGCGTTTTGTTCCCTAGCTGCATTGAACGCCCTTAGTAATCGGGGCAGCAGTAATTCTGCGTAGTGTTTGTAAATCTCCATGTGGAGACCATCTCCCCCCTAAGCTTTACAATTGGGAAAGGCTGCAACCGCCGACTGTAGTTCCTCCAGCCTGAACGGAGAGTCGAGTTCTCAACTTTGAGATGCAGTGAGATATGGAAACGTTATCTCAGAGAGGTAGTTTGTCAATTCCTCAGGACCGTACTCCGAGGCCGGAAGATATAATGTCTCATAGTATTCCACCAGTGCCTGTAGTATCATATCTGGTGAGTGTACAAGGTGCCCGCTATTTTTTTTATTGGTACAATAACCGGGGATCTTTGTTCTGAGTTTGCTGTTCTAGCTAGGAGACAGCCCATTGTCTCCCCCGCCTTGAAAAATGCTGTTTTTGAGAAAAACCTCTTCTTTTCTGCCGACGAGGCCAGCAGGTGTTCGTACACAGATTGAGCCGACTGCCAGGCCTCCCTGGCAGAGTCAGTGGGATCCTGTACATACTTCAGCTCAAGTGAGTGCACTTGTGATTCTAGATCACCTCTCAGTCCCTCAGAATGCTTTTTTACTTTATTAATCTCAGCAATAATTAGACCCCTAAGGTAAGCCTTAAATGCCTCCCATTCAATAAGGGTAGATTCTGCATCATGTTGGGCAGTAAAAAAAAAACAGATGCTCCACTCCAGTTCCTTGGGATAGGTAAATAACTTGAGCCCAAAGGCGTTGAGTTTCCCAGAGGCCTTTGGCAGTATGGACAATGATGCCACAGTAAGGCATACCACCATATAGGAATGGTCTGACACACATCTGGGTTTATAAGAAATTTCTGAAACTGAGGGGAACATAGCTGAGTTGCCCACTGCTAAATCTATCCTTGAAAGTGAGCCATGTGACTTTGAAAAGCAGGAAAACTGTTTCACTGCAGGGTTTTGATGTCTCCATAGATCTATCCATCCCACTTATCGTAGTATTCTTGCCAGCGGGGTCTCCCTGTGAGAAGTGAGCACCCCTGTGCATTTATGCTTGTCCAGCTAACAGTTGAAGTTCCGCACGAGTAGTAGTGGGAGGTCCGGCTTTCCCTCCATAAATTTGATGAAAAGCTGGAGTACCCGAGTATCAAATGGGGAAGGGGTATGTACACACATGCCAAAATACATTTCAGGATCCCAATACGGCAGTATAAAAACACAAACGGCGGACGGGTTGTCATTTCATTGCAAAAAAATATAGCAAGTAGTATAGTCACAGTTGAGTTCCTAGCACTTGTAAACATATTTTGTCCCCCAGCAAAAAAAAATAGGAGAAAAGCACAAGGGAAGAAAAACATGAGAAAGCCGTCTTATTGGGCAGAAGAGCCTAGTAGTTGGTCATGTCCTTCTGTTCTTACCCCCAGGGATAGCTGCTGGATCAATCCCCATCTGCTCCAGCTTGGCAGTGATGAAGAGCCTGTTCATTGTGATCTAGCCACGCAAATGCTTCTCTAGCAGAGTCCAAGAACTGAGCATGCCCTTTGGCCAATACACGCAGTTTAGCTGGGTAGAGCATGGCATATGGCAGTTGCAGGGACCGTAGGTGTTTCTTCACGTCCCAAAATTTGGTTCGGTTCTCTGCCCCTTAGCGGAGAAGTCTGGGTAAAATGTAACTCTGACTCAGTTGTACTGGATATTAGCCCCGCTCCTGGGTACAGCACAGTGCTGCACTCGGTGGGCCCTTTCCATCATAAAAAATGGTGAGAACACCTCTCTACCAAAGACGTCTATTTATCAGTTCTCCACAAATGTAGTGGGGTCTTTACCCTCTGTTTTTTAAGTTAGTCCGACAATGTGGACATTGTTTCTGCGTAAGTGATTTTCTGTGTCTTCTGCTCTATTATAGGTTTCTTGGGTTATGCGGTGGGCTGCTCTGACCTCCCTTGCAAGCGGTGGCAGCTTGTCCTCAATATCGCTTACTCTGCTCTCTACTGCTGTTGCTCTTTCCCTGACCTTCTGGAGATCTTGTCTTAGCAGTGATACCTCTTCACGGAAGCCCCCAAACTGGTCCTTCATGATGTTTATCGAGACTGTACACATATGAACAACCCACAGGATTTATGGTAATGTGGGTTGCTCCAGTGCATCTGGTATATCCTCTGTAGGGGGAGAATGGGGATGTGCGGCTTCTGCAGCCGATTGGCTGGGGATGCAGTTTGTGTCATGTCCCCACTCTGCCTGTGTAGTTTGGCCTGTACCCTCCCCACCATTTGCAGCCTCCCCCATGTCTGTTGCATCATCCCTTGTAGCATTTGGACATAGTAGAGCATGTCTCTGTAGTGCTCCTTAACCTGTGTCTTCAGTTCCTTTCTGCTGCTCTTTTCTTTGGACTTGCCAGCCGTTTGTGGTGTGCACAGTGTGAGGGCCGTGGCGGTGCCATCTTGGGAGTCCGGTTCCGCCATCTTGATCTTGCCTTGGTGGGTCTTCCCCCTGTGTGCAGATGGCCGGCGGTGGGTCCGGAGGGTGCAGCAGGTCGAAGGTCAGCTGGGGAGCCAAAGAGAGTGGGATCGAGGATTCCCGGGGGAGGATCAATGGATGGATCAGGCAGGAGCTGTGAGAAGTGCGTCCTCTCACATGCCTGTCTTGGCCACACCCTGGCGCTTTACAATTAAATCAACAGCTTGTATAAAAGCTGCCGAAGTTGAACATCCTCTTCCTGTGTTTATTGTAGAGGATCTTGCACAGGGATCAATGGGCCAATATTCCCCTGACCAACCATTTTTATCCCATGAATCACAACATTATCCTCCTCAGAACCACCACCTGCAATAGCAGTGCCAGGCTGCCCCACTTGTCTCCCAGTCTAATGTCTCAAGCATTTCCATACCCTCTCAGACCTCCCATTCTACTTCATCCCAACTCTGTTCCCAGTATTCCCCCTCCCATACTCCCTACTATCACAACAAAAATGTTGATTACAATATGGTTTAAACACCGTGAGTAAAAGTAAATTCAATTTGGCTTTTTGTGTTGTGTAGTGATAGAGCAAAATAATTAATAGAAAAAGTATAAACCGATGACAAAAAAACGATATAAACTGAACTGAAGATGGATGTGCAAACTGATGTAAAATAATTCAGTCTTTATTTTTAATGCCACAGAACTAAACGGATGACTTTAGTGTGAAAGGATCCTAAGGCTTGGTTGACACCTATTACCCGGGGGCATTAAGTACACATCTTATCAAAAAAAAGGGGCAGAAATAACCTTTTATCATTACAACAAAAAATTAGACGTCACCTCTTTCATTTTCCCCTCCCTCTACCCTCCTCCCCCCTTCCCCACCCCCCCCCCCCTCGCCTTGTTCCCACTCTTCTCCATCCATTCACCTTTCATCCCTTCCACTCTTACACATCCTTCTATCCCCTCTAACACCAATTTTTCCATATCCTTACATATTTCCTATAATTACATCTTTTCCTATATATATATTCCTCTTTCTTTATCGTGTCTTTAACTATTTCCATCCATTCTTTTACTGTAGGTGCTTCTTTCCTCTGCCAATTATAAGCGATCGACTTTTTACCTTGGAAAAGACATCTAGTTACTGCTGTATGAGTATCTCCCAACACACCTTCCCCTTCTATCAAACCCATTATACAGATTTTGGCCTCTACCTCTAATGATGTCCCAAATACCTGATTTATTTTCCCTATAACTCCTTTCCAATATCTGTATAACCTTGGACATCGCCATAACATATGTATTAGGTCCCCTCTTCTATCTCCACATCTTTGGCATTCTGCATCCTGTCTTCTCCCAAACCTAAACAACTTAAGGGGAGTGTAATATGACCTATGTATCAGATACAGTTGAGATATAATTTGCGAGGGGGATAGTGAGACTTTAGCCCCCAGTGCCATAGCCCACCCCCACTGTTCATCCAACATTGGACCCACGTCTCTCTCCCACTTTACTCTTTTTTCACTCTCTATCTCTCCCTCTTGTTCTGCTCCCTTTATATAACCGTAAATATCGGAAATTACTCCTTTCGATGTCTTACTATTCACGATTTTCCTAAGTGCAGGCATCTTACTCCACTCCAGTTTCTTTCCTCTAAATTGTACCTCCAATGCATGTTTCATTTGCATGTAATTAAAAAATGTGCGGCCGGGTACTTCATATTCTTCCCTTAATTCCTGAAAAGTTTTTTCCCAAACTGGGAAAAATTCCGCCTATCCGCTGTATCCCAACATTGCCTTTACCGACTCCCAACATTTTACCATCAGTTGAACTGTTGGTCACCTGGACCTAAACGAGTCGGCCTCCACTGCCTCCACAACTGTATTATGCGGGGCATCATTCAATAGGAGCTTATTTCCTATCTCCTCTTCTACCGTTAAATTACTTCCTTTCATATATTGTAGTTGAGCTGCCAAGAAGTAGTATCTCATATTTGGTAGCGCCAAACCTCCCAGTTCCCTTGATCTTTGCAACGCCTGTAGGCGAATTCTTGCCACTCCATTTTTCCATATTACTTCTCTCGGAATCCAGACTGGGGAGTTGTGTATTACATATAGTATTTGAGGCATTCACACCATCTTAATTAGGTTACACCTACCAGCTACTGAAAGGGGAAGGTTTTTCCATACTCTAATTTTACGCCTCAGCTTTATCATAAGTGGGACTAAGTTCCCTGTTATGTACTGCCTCAGGTCTCGTGTCATATTCACTCCTAAATATTTCATTTGATTAACTATTTTAATTTGGGATACCTGTTTTGGCAATGGATCTTTTAAGGGATCCGCTGGCAGGAGGACTGTTTTTTCCCAATTAATTTCAAGTCCAGAAAAAAAATTCCAAATTCTTTTATCATTGTCATTGCTGCTACCAATGAGGGCCCCGTATCCCCCAGGAACAGCAGCATGTCGTCCGCGTACATAGCGACCTTTTCCTCTTCATGACCCCTTTTAAATCCCTGTATCTCCTGCGCTTCTCTCAGGGCTATAGCTAAGGGCTCCATAGCAAGGGCGAAAAGCAGGGGCGACAGTGGGCACCCCTGTCTTGTCCCCCTCCCCAAATGGAACCACTCCGAACACTCTCCATTTATCCTCACTTTTGCCCTTGGCCCTGTTTACAGCAGTCTTATCCATTGCGCAAACCTCGGCCCAAACTGGAATTCTGCTAACACCTTCCCTAGATAATGCCAATCTAGGCTATCAAAAGCCATACTTGTAGACCTATCTGGGATAAACCCCGTCTGGTCCACATGTACCAATTTACCAATTATTTTATTTACTCTTGTTGCTAATACTTTTGCCAAGATTTTTACGTCTGAGCACAGTAGTGAAATAGGCCTATATGACGCGGTCTCCAACTGATTTTTCCCTTCTTTTGCCAAAACCACTACTGTGGCCTCAGTCATTGATAACGGTAACTTCCCATCCTCAAAGGCTCCATTGAACACCTGCAGGAGGGCAGGTAATAATATTTCCCCAAATTTTTTTATAAATCTCTGTTGGCAGTCCATCCAGACCTGGAGCTTTCTGATTTGCCATTTCTGCTGTTACTTTTTGCAACTCCCCTGGAGTCAAAGGAGCCTCCAATCCTCCCCTATCTTCCTCCGATAATTTAGGTACTGTTATTTTTCCGAAGAATTCCCACATTTCCCCTTCTACAGTGGGATTTGAGACTTTATATAGTTCCTCATAATATATTTTAAATTCTTTCGCTATCTCAGAGGTTGATTTCTTTATACTGCCTTCCCTATCCAGGATCGCCGGTATAATAGGAGATTAACTATTTGCCCTAACTATTAATGATAGAATTCTCCCCACCTGTTCCCCCTCTCCAAAAAAGGTCTGCCTCTGAAATAGCCTTTTCTTCTCCTCTTTCTCCCATATAAGTCTCTTATATTCTGCTTGATTCTCCTCCCACTCCCTATAACTATCCCCCGATGGTGCCCTCAGGTACCTTTCTTCTGCCCCCCTTACATTCTCTTTCGCTACTATTTCTTTAGCTGTCACCTTTCTCTTAATCTGAGATATTTTTTTGATTAGTACCCTCCTTAGAAAGGCTTTCAAAGTGTCCCACATTATTCCCGATGACGTGGATCCTACATTTATACTCAAAAATTCCTTTAAACTTATTTTTACTTCCTCCATATTCTCCATTAACTCTAACCAGAAGGGATTTACCTTCCACTCTTTTCTACTGCAACTTCTCCCCATTTTTATTGAGAAAGTTACCTCCGAGTGGTTTGAAATTCCCCTTGGATCGTACTCCACCTTCTCCATTATCCCTAATGCCTCTTCATTACATAGCACCAGATCAATCCTGGACAGGGAGGAGTGCGTCCTAGAGTGACAAGAATACTGTGTCTTCATGGGATTCCACCTCCTCCATATATCCACAAATCCTGTTTCTTCACAAAATTGAAATAATGGCCCACTGGGTCCCTCCCTACTACCTACCTTATGTGGGAACCTATCTATGTTTTGATCCATCGTCATATTAAAATCCCCTGCTATTATGACTGGGACCCCTGGTTTGTCCATTATAAACCTCATCAGCTCACATAATATTTCTGCATTAAATGGCCGAGGGATATACACATTAGCAATCACACATACTTTGGCCGCGTACACACGCGGGGACTGTTCGCTGAAACTTTGTTCGTCAAACAGTTGCCGCAACAGTCCGCTCAAAATTTGCATGAGCGGACTTGCCCACACACGAGCGGACTGTTTCAGCGAACTGTTTGCCAAACAGTTCGCTCAACTTTTGAAATGAACGGACTCGCCCACGTAAGGCGGAGGCAAGTCCGCCCATTTCGAGCGCGTGTACAGGTAGGCGGGGCCCGCGAAGGAGACGTCGCGGGCACCGCCGCCTGGAATGGACTTAAAGGGACACCCAACGCCGAAAAAAATCGGCGTGGGGGTTCCCCCAAAGTCCACAACAGACCCTTGTCCGAGCACGCTACCCGGCCGGCCAGGAAAGGGGGTCGAGCGAGCGCGCCCCCCCTCCTGAGCCGTACCAGGCCGCGTGCCCTCAACATGGGGGGTGCCTTGGGGAAGGGGGGGCCGCGCGGCCCCCCCACCCCAAAGCACCTTGTCCCCATGTTGATGAGGACAAGGGCCTCTTCCCGACAACCCTGGCCATTGGTTGTCGGGGTCTGCCTTCTTGTAGCTCTTTTGCAGGCGGTGGCCCGGTCTTCTGTCGCCGCCGCCTTCCGTTCTTCTGCCGGGCCACCGCGCCTTCTTATAGCTCTTTTGCAGGCGGTGGCCCGGTCTTCTGTCGCCACTGTCGCCGTCGCCGCCTTCCATTCTTCTTCTTGTTCTTCTTGTTCTTCTTCTTCTCCAGGAGATGTTGACACGACGCTCTCTCCGGCCGGAATGCCAGAGCCGCCCTGCGCTGCCACTTATATAGTGACAATGGGGCGGTGTCACATGGTATATGTCACATGGGTTGGTCACATGGGTTGATGTCACATGGTGACCCCGCCCCCTTACGATGTCATAGTCCCCATGTGACATCAACCCATGTGACCAACCCATGTGACATATACCATGTGACACCGCCCCATTGTCACTATATAAGTGGCAGCGCAGGGCGGCTCTGGCATTCCGGCCGGAGAGAGCGTCGTGTCAACATCTCCTGGAGAAGAAGAAGAACAAGAAGAAGAAGAAGAACGGAAGGCGGCGGCGACAGAAGACCGGGCTACCGCATGCAAAAGAGCTACAAAAAGGCGCGGTGGCCCGGCAGAAGAACCGAAGAGGGGGACAAGACCCCCGAAGTCGGGAGAAGAGGCCGGCGGCGGGGAGGAAGAAAGCCGGACTCCTCCGCTAGCAAAAGAGCTACACGAAGATAGCGGAGGAGTCCGGCGAGAAGACCCCCGAAGACGGAAGACCCCCGGAGCTGTGCAATAAAATATTTTTTCTCGTGTGTTGTGTTTTTTTTTTGGGTACTTTTATTTTACAGGTGAATGGGTAGGGGTACATTGTACCCCATACTCATTCACATAGGGTGGGGTGCCGGTATCCGGGGGCCCCCTTCTTAAAGGGGGCTCCCGGATTCCGATAAGCCCCCCGCCCGCAGACCCCGACAACCAACGGCCAGGGTTGTCGGGAAGAGGCCCTTGTCCTCATCAACATGGGGACAAGGTGCTTTGGGGTGGGGGGGGGGCGCGCGGCCCCCCCTTCCCCAAGGCACCCCCCATGTTGAGGGCACGCGGCCTGGTACGGCTCAGGAGGGGGGCGCGCTCGCTCGCCCCCCTTTCCTGGCCGGCCGGGTAGCGTGCTCGGACAAGGGTCTGTTGTGGACTTTGGGGGGACCCCCACGCCGATTTTTTTCGACGTTGGGGTTCCCCTTTAAGTCCATTCCAGGCGGCGGAGCCCGCGACGTCTCCTTCGCGGGCCTCGCCTACCTGCACACGCGCTCGAAATGAGCAGACTTTCCTCCCAGCGGGAACAGTTTGCTCATTTCGAAAGTAGCCTACACACGGGCGGACTGTTCGCTCAAACAAAGTTTCAGCGGACAGTTTTTCGGAATTTCCGAAAGACTTTGTCCGTCAAACTGTCCGCTGAAACTGTCCGCTGAAAGCCCACACACGGGCGGACTGTCCGCTGAAACACTGTTCAGCGGACAAAGTTGAGCGAACAGTCCGCCCGTGTGTACGCGGCCTTTGTCTTCCATCCCACAAAAAAGAAAAACATATCTCCCTTTATCATCTACGATGCTTTGTCTACAGGATAAACCCGTCCCAGGATCTATCAGGACACTCACTCCTCTTGAATAAGGGGTATACGTAGAGTGATATTGTGTCCTATATTTCCTATGTCTTAGAACACTAATTGTGTCTCGGTCAAGATGGGTTTCCTGCAGGCAAAGCATCCCATAACCACCCGTGCTACCCATGGAAAAAATAGCCCGTCTCTTCACTTGATCTTTCACCCCCGTACGTTCCATGAACAAATTTTTACTCTTTTAGTGAAGTTTACCCCTTTACTTCTCAATTCCTTATTTAAACTCAGTTTCTCTGTGTCAATTTGTTTCCAAACCTATTAATTCTATTTTCCATTCTGTGCATCCTCTCTGTATATTATAGTATTTTCTCCCCCCTACTATTTTCCTGTGCTCCCTAACTGTTTTAACCACACATAATATTTCTACATTCACTGACGGAGGAATATACACAATGATAGTCATACATACTTTAATTTCCTTCCCACCAAAAAAGAAACACACATCTACCTTTATCATCTATAATGCCCCGTCTGCAGGATAAACCCATCCCCGGAACTATCAGGACACTCGCCCCTCTTGAATAAGGGGTATTCATAAAGTAATATAGTATCCTATATTTCCTACATTTAAGACGCTGATTGTGTCTTTTTCAAGACGGGTCTCCTGCAGGCAAGGCATCCCATAACCATCCGTGCTACCCATAGTGAAAATTACCCATCTCTTCATTTGAACTTCCACCCCCTATACATTCCATGCAAATATTTTAACTCTTTTAGTGAAATTTACCACTTTACTTCTCTGTTCCTTGTTTAAACTCAGTTTCTCAGTATCCATTTATTAACAACAAAATTAATTCTTATTTCTGTTCTGTGCATCATCTTTATGTTTTAATATTTTACTCTTCTGTGTACTCTTCTGTGTACTCTGCAAACCTTTACCGTGCCTTCCTTTTCCTACCCTCATCCTTTCAACCACCTTTCTCACACTGTCATTCATACATTCATCCTCCCTTTCACCTCTACATTCCCCCCACCCCTTTTTTCTTTCCCTTCCCTTATCTTTTATCCATGTTTCCATAAATTCAATGGGATTATTTCCTTCACTTTTCTCAGGGAGGCCTAGTACCCTAATGTTTTTCCTGCGTATCTTATTTTTCATATTGTCCATTTTGTCCATGCACATATTCAGTTGCCCCCTCATCACTTGCATCTCCTGTTTCAACGGGTACAAATCATCCTCCACACCTATTCATTTTTTAGTGCGTTTTCAGTTTTTCAGAAACAAACTACAGTCCATTTACTGTAACATGTTTTCCTATAAATTAAATTCACATCTGTGATGTGTTTTTATGGAAAGGGAGGGAGCTTTCTGGAGAGGCAGCAGGAGCAAAGAGAGACAGAGTGAGTATATCAGCATGGTGCAGGTACAGACAAGGAGAAAGACTGCCACATGCAGCAGGTCTCTCTTAAAGACAGTGATGAGCTTAAGTCTTCAGCCTTGCCCTGGGAGGTCTCCAGTGTGTCAGTCAGGAGGAGTGGGAAGAAGAATCAGCCAGGTGGGATGATGAAGCAGCAGCCAGATGGGCTAGAATTTCTGAAAGGAATAGAGCTGGGATCAGTGCCTACAGGGAAGCAGAAGGTATTGCAGGAAGCAGTTTATTCCACACATGCTACTTTTTCAAGAGACTGAGAGTTTCCAACCTTTAATGCTATGTACACATGACCATTTTTTCCGTCAGAATAAACTCTGACAGTTTTTTCGACAGAGTTCCAACAGAGTCCCACTGAACCGACCTTGCCTACACAAACGATCACACTGCTGTATTTCACCCAGACTGGAGCAGAGACTATTAAAGCATTTTTTCACCCCCTAAAAAATAAAGATCCTGCTCCTTTAAAGCATGTTATACAGCACAGTGCTTGTGCGGGGTCATTTGGCCCCCTGTACCACCTAAAAAACCTGGCTAATCCTGAAAGGTTTCTGCCTCCCCTATGTAAACTAACCACGGTTTATCATGGCTGCTGAGCCCTGACACAGTGGCCAGTTTATGTGCCTCCGTCATTCACTGTCCCTCCTGTCCTCCTCTGTCCCCCCCCCCCCCCGTCTGTGAGCATCTTGTCCATGCCTGCCCACTCCCCTTCTGTTGCTCAAATTAGAGTACAATTTACATTATCCCCTTGGTTGATGAATCTAATGTCCCCCTGTGACTGTGCTTTATCAAAAATGCAGCTATATACCTGTTTACAGAGCACAGATAGGCGATCATGTGACCCGCCGGCTCTCTCCTATCTCGCATGACAGCTGCAGCAGGTGGAGCCGCCTCTCTCCTCCTCTTCTTCTCCTCTCCTGAATGATGTCAGCAGGGGATACTCTGCCCCGCCCACTGCAGCTGTCATGCCAGAGAGGAGAGAGTTGGTGGGTCATGTGATCACCAATCTGTGCTCTGTAAACAAGTATATATCTGCATTTTTGATAAATGCACAGTCACAGGGGGACATTAGATTCATCAACCAAGAGGATAACGTAAATTGTACCCTGTGGGTTAACAAACACTTTAAGCAAGTATTCCTATGTAGCACCCTCTGTGTGTACAGTGTAGGGAAATGTAGTTGAGGTCCTCTGTAGGCAGAGGAGGCAGGATTCATTTGTTTATAGTTACCTGGCAGAGCTCCAAGGGCTAAGTCTCTGTTGCCTCTCCCTGGATTCTAGAACTGCTGGAGAGTTCTAGAACTTAGAGTGCGAGGGGCAGAGACGAGGCCTGAATATACCTGAATGGGGATGGCTCAGAAGGTGGCAATATAGCTCATAAATATTCTGGAGCATTTATGTGGGTCCAGTTGCCTGGAGGGGACCCCTGGGCAGAATAAAGTAGCCAGAGAGAGAGAGAAGCAGCTGAAGCCTCACACGCTTCCAGCCTCCGCTAGGCATAGCTGAATCCATCCTGGGAGCCATTGGGGCCTGTCCAGCAGGAGGCATGTTCAGCAGTCATATGCGCCACAGGATTCACCTAAGGGACTGAGTAAGTAGCTTCAAACATTACACCCAAGAGTCTATGGAGGAGAAGCAGCCAGGTGCAATACCCAGGTAGTTTTATAACAAGGGGCAGCTACTCTACACCTCTTACTTGGGGAAACTAAAGAGCCACCAGGTGCATTGAGCATTTGTACAGAGATGGAGCACCTGTATTCAGTAATTGGAGACCTTTCTTTACCAGCTGAGCTGATCTGTTTTTTCTACTGGAGGACAGCCTTGTGATTTTTGGTAGCCACAGCCAGTTTCAACTCATCAAGTTACATTCAAGCTACAGTTCTGGGCATCCCATACCATCTCATTCCTATCCAAATTCATCCACTAATAAACCAAAAACAAAACAAAGCACCATGAACTCGTTTTTGACTACTGAGTGAAATTCCGGATGCCTGGCTGTGCATCTGAGGGGGGACACAAAAATCCAGTGGCTTTTAAGGGGGTAGCGCTACACCTATGTTCTACTAGCTTAACTGCAGCTGCCCATAGCTTCTTCAGTGTGTATCTAAATCCTTGTGACAGACATATCTCTGTCCTTTAGTTATTATCTCACATGCAGAGTCCCAGAGAGCTAGGTCTATTGTACTGTATTTGTGTAGTGGTCACCCTCCAGTAAGGCCCCTTTCACACATGCGGACGGTATGTCTGTATTTCATCCATCCGCTTGCGGATGAAATACGGGCATACATTCATCCCTATGGGATAGCGGGTGTCTGCGGATGAACATCCGCAGACACCCGCTATTGTCCGCCTCCGCTACTGTCCGATTCTGCAGACGGAGGAAAATCCTATTTTTCTATCTGTCTGCAGAGCGGATCGGATGAACATGGACAGACGATCCGTGTTCATCCGATCCCCTATAGAGGAGAGCGGAGAGCTGACAGGGCGGTCCCTGCACAGTGTGCGGAGAGCGCCCTGTCTGACGCCGGCTCAGCGGGGACAACGGAGCGATCCCCGCTGAGCGAGCGGATCATCACGGGGCGGATCATTACTGAGGGTGATGGGGGCCCCTGGGCTTGAGTCACTTTTGGGCCCTACCTTCTATACATTACTTTAAATAGAACAAAATGATACATACACAAGCTATGTATTAGAGCTACACAATTCAGGATAAACTGAGAATAAAAATAGGCTCACAATTCTGAACAAACATCTAAACAAAATGACATAATTTATATTAATTGCTGAAGTGTATTAAAAATGTTAAATTAATCTGAAAATGAAGATTTTTATTTTTTCCACAAAATTGCCATTGTAATAGGTTATTTCTCTCACATGGTATGTATATACTACAAATGGCACCCCAAAACACATTCTACTACTCCTCATGAGTATTACGATACCACATGTGTGGGACTTTTTCACAGCCTAACCACTTAGAGAGGCCCAACACGCAAGGCGCGCCATCAGGCGTTCTTGGAGCATAAATTACACATCTAACTACCTATTACACTTTTGAAGGCCATGGAGCACCAGGACAATAACACGTGACACTGATGTGGCACTGATGACAGATGGCACTGATACGTGGCACTGATGACACATGACACTCATGTGGCACTGATAACAGATGGCACTAATACGTGACACTGATGACAGATGACACTAATACGTGACACTGACAGATGACACGTGGCACTGGGGACAGGTGGCACTGACAGATGGCACTGTGAGCACTTTATTTTCCCCCTTTTATTTTTTTCTTACCTTGACGCTGCAGCTGTTCGCTCTCCCTTCTCACACGCTGAGAGATAATCTCATATGTTTACATATGAGATCATCTTCCATTGGACACTGCGATCGAGTGCTAAATGGCCGATGTGATTGGCCATTTAGCACGATCTGTGATTGGCTGTGTCCAAGGGACATGGCCAACACAGAACTTCCCCGATGCCCACCCATGGCTGTGCGCATTGGGGAAGTAAACAAAAGGACGTCCAGGGACATCATCCCGGCAATTGGAGTCCACGCTGCAGCTGTCTTTCGGCTATAGCGCGAACGCCTAGTGTTTAAAATGTAAACAGGTGGGGCCGGCAGGGCCCCCTATTGGGCGGGGCCCATGGGCTTGAGCCCAGTCAAGCCCAATGGTAAGTCCGGCCCTGGTAATGGTAGATAATGTCAATTGCTTCCAATTGTATCCTAACTATTTTCATCTGTCAACAGATTACACATAAGCCTTATTTAACATCAGTTGTATGCTATATATAAGAACAAATTAGCATGTTGGTGATTTACTACAATATGCAAGAGTTGCTCCTCCTATTAAATTTAGTAATAAAAACAGTGTAAATATACTGTAAAGTATTAGTTCTGCAAATAGAAGAAGGACATGGAGATGTTTGGTAAGTGTTGTTTGCTGCTTTCTTCAAAGTTATATTGTTTTGTTATTGGGAATGAAGAAAATTGTCAGTTTGCTTTTAGAAAATTTCAAAAATTATTTCTTAAAATTTAACTGAAATTTTACCATTTTATTGAAGTGCTTTGTCAATGTGGAAAAATAAATTAAGGTGGTTTAAAGTGTTATTTGGTTGTTTTTATATGTGCAATGGGCTTTATATGGCTCCTGATGAGCATATTTTACTTGTATGTTCTTTTACTTTTTGTATACTGTACCTTAGTGTTTTTTAAATCTTTTATTTTTTTAATGTATACTTGTATACAAAATACGCATTTTTCGGTGCACACTGCAGCTGGATTGACATGTGTAGCTCCCATCCGTTTTCTATTTAAGTCAATGTAAACACATCAAAACATACCTTAACACCTGTATGTACAATTTTTTTTAACATTTGTTTTTTTATGCATACTTGTCTAGAAAATTATTACTTCTAAATACACATTGAGGCTGGACTCACACGTATGTGTTTCCCCACTGGTGCATTTTCTATATAAATCAATGGAAAAGTATCAAAATGCATCTCAACACATGCATTAAGACTTACGTTGTTGGGCATTTTCAACGTGAACTACTATAATACTAAAGTCAATTAGAGCAACTAAAATATACACACATATCCTGTGCTCAAATGTATAAAATAAAAATAATAATAATGCTGCCAGCTGAAAAGAAGTGAAATCACAACACATCAGTGGTTCTCAACTCAGGACCCACTAACAAGACAGATTTTAAGTATTAGCTTGGGGAGATGCAGACCAGAATCCTGCAATCACCTGTCATGTATTTTAGTTATCTTGCAAACCTGGCCTGTTTGTGAGTCCCGACGACAGGAGTTAATAACCACTGCCATAAATAGATAGAAAAGCAGAAGCAATAAGTCTTTTGTACTGAATATCAACACCAAAATATACAAACAAGGGCTATACACATCTAATACAAATTATAATGAGCAACAAATATGATAGTTCACACAGTGTAAATTAAAGTCCAAACAGTATATGCAATCACCATGTGATACTGTGATCCAATAGAAGTGTTCCGTGTTCTACCACCATACAAACGGCCACTCACCTCAAAGCCATGCATTGAACTACCCATGACCATTGCACTACCGAAAAGGTCAAAATAAGCAGTATTCCCCTCAGTGATAATAGCTCTGACAGACTCTTGTCAGATTCTCGCTCCTCTTTTCCCATAGGAAGGTACACAGGTTCTCAGGCACTCAGGAACACTTGATGTATATGGGAAGAATAGGGAAGCACACCAAATCTAATGCTCTGTTTAAAAGGTTTAATAAATAAAAGAAGAATATTGCACTTACAAAATAGAGCACTGATGCCAGTGTTAGCTCAAATCGAACACATATGGCTACTCTTGTTTTAATGGTAAGATGGCCACGAGATGACGTGAAACTCAAAGCTCCTATACGCATTTTGTTCAAAGGCAAGGACTTCTTCAGTACGGCTCCTACTGAAGAAGTCTTTGCCTTTGGACGTAACGCGTATAGGAACCTTGGGTGTGATGTGGAAATGTGAGGCCTATGATTTTTTACCTTCAAATGATAATAAACATTAATAAATGGACATACAATATGGCTTAAACAGTGTGTCAGAAAGCTGCCTGGACATTCTGAGAACAGACAACATCATAAAATAGCTCTGGTATGTTATCTAGAGTCAACATCTAGGAAGCGCCACTATACTACCTTGTTTTTTAGATGTGCCATAACTAAAACAATCCCTTGTCTGGAGGGAATCACTTGGGGGCTGTGAGGATGACCTTTAACTGAGAGTGGTAATGTTACCAAACATGTCTTACTTAAATGAGGTTGGGCAGAGAGGGGATATAGAAGCAAGCCAAGCTCTTTTGTTTCTTATAACATGTTATGACCTCCAGTTGACCAAGTGTGGCCACCTGGCTTATGTGAGGGAATAGGACTCTCTTCAACCCCCCACCCTTGAGTGAATATATGAGAGGGGGTGTTTCTACCGGGAAGGAGTTAAAGCGGGGTTCCACCCTAAAGTGGAACTTCCGCTGATCGGAACCCTCCCCCCCTCCGGTGTCACAATTGGCACCTTACAGGGGGGAGGGGGGTGGAGATACCTGTCAAAGACTGGTATTTACACCCACTTCCGGGCATAGACTCCCATGGGAGTCTATGTCATTTCCTGTCCTGCTGCGCTGTCTGCTGGGACACACACGGGTCCCAGTGACAGCGCGGACAATTCCTATTGCGCTGCGCGACTCGCGCATGCGCAGTAGGGAACCGGGAAGTGAAGCCGATTCGCTTCACTTCCTGATTCCCTCACCTAGAATGGTGACGGCAGCAGCCGAGAGCCGAGCGATCGATCAGCCTCGGCTGCCGGCATCGCTGGAACCCGGAACAGGTGAGTGGCCATTTATTAAAAGTCAGCAGCTGTAGTATTTATAGTTGCTGGCTTTTAATATTTTTTTTTTTAGGTGGAATCCCTCTTTAAGGAGAGGTGGACTTTTTTGAAAGTGTATATATTGGAACACAGATCACTGGCCTCTCAGCCTCCAGGAAAACAAAGCATGGTTACGTAAGGTTTCTCTCTGTAATGTACCTCCTTCACATTCTTGGTGTGTAACTTCATCTTTTCTGTAACTTTTCCTGTCCTACAATTTGACCTGATATACTGATAGCATTTGTAGGTCAATTATATTAATATTCCTATTTGTATCACTTTGTATCATTGGCAACATCTTTGTTTTAAGGTTGTATCATTTATGTTATAGTTGGTAATATCGGATTAATACAAGTTTCTTTTCTTTACAATAGTAAGTTTAAATACATTTGATTGTTATTCTTTTTGCACAGTTAACATCCTTTTTACTTCTATCCGCAATAGCGGCAACCTCAGTGGCTGATTCTTATATAGATAAAAGGTTTTTATCACTTATTTTATGTATCATTAGGCGTATAAGTGAGGTAGGTAGAAAACTTGCCATTACAGATGGTGCCTCCTTTTGTGAGGAAGTTTAACGTTCGGATGAATGTTATCTCTTGTATGGAAGACTCTGGTCTATACAGTCCTAACTACAGAAACGTTAAACGTTTTATTTTTATGTCTTTTGTTTTCACCTGTCTCCCATCTGAATACCCAGACTAACAAATTTCTCAGAACATTCCTTTTTACCTTTGGTCTATACTAATACTTTGAAGAGACAAAAAGCAATTTCAGTTGACCCTTTGAATGAGATTAGGCCAATCACGTGTGGGCATGGGGCTACGTTTCCACTGGTACAACTCCAAGGTCGCACGATTGAGAGTGTGACTGAGGTGCAACTTTAGTGCGACTTTGATCCAAATTTACACTCTGGGTCGGAGTCACATTACGCAGTTGCATCAGGGTGGTGCAGGTACCTTTTCAGAATCGCTGCAACTTTGAGTCACATAGATTGGAACGGGTGCTATTGAAATCAATAGGCTGCAACTTGTAAAGCAACTTTATATGTTCAGAGTCGCATGACAAATTGTATCAGTGGAAATGGAGACTAAATGACACTGAATGATCTCTCTTCTTTGCAATTACTAACTGGGGATTGTAAGCTTTGTAATTAGACTAGGAACACTGGCTATACTGTAACTGATACAAATCATATTGCAAATAAGTGTGCCTCAGTTGACTGCCTTCTGTACTCCAAGCGGGCATATATTTTCTTGATTATTCAAGTCTGCTCAAATCATTCTTTTTTTTTTAAAGTGATGTTTATTAGATTTCACAAGGTACAATAGTATAAAGAATAATTACATCCATTACAATTCTTGGATGTCATAACATATATTGTCAGCAGTAACAATAACAATATCAATAACCTCGGCACATAAGTGTATCGATATCAGAAAACAGGTATTAGCAGTGTGTAACCTGTGAGTGTGCCACTTAACATAATACAGTAGTAATATTGGGCTAAGGGTAGGGTAGGGAAGGAAAGGAGGAGAAAAAGGAGGGAAGAAGGTGGGGGGTAGAGTTTTGAGAACAAAGCATGGAGTGAAGAACCAGCAATCACAGGTGTATTAGCAAGAATGATAATCATCAGGAATAAAATCAGGTTATCTGGGATGAGTACCATTTGTGCCATGGGAGCCATTTGGCCTGGGTTTTCTTATAGGATGGTAGGCCTCTGGACCCAATCAGCTCGTAAGTGTAGTGGGAGTGTACTAAAGTGGTGACGTCTAGGATGCTAGGTATTGTAGCGGATTTCCAGTTTCTAGTTAGGAGTAGTCTAGTTGCTAAGAGAATATGAGTAAGGACCGTGTGACATGTATGAGGGACATCGTCCGGAATTATGTTGAGTATAGCAAGTTGTGGCGACAAGGAAATTGTGACATTGCTTACTTCCCGAATAATTTGTGTGACGTCTGACCAAAGGGGTCTTATATTTGGACACAGTTGCACCAACACAGTGGGGCAGTGTTGGGTTGAAATTTAGCGAGTCTATGGGGAGTCATGTACCAGCGAAGAGTGATTTTCGACGTCAGTTCCCATAAGCCTGTGCACCGTGTGGCTTTGTAGATAGAAGTTAAGGCTTGTTGCCATTGGGCATCGGAGAATTGGCGATGTGTGTCTGATTCCCAATCTATGAAGGGTTTGGATTTGAAGAAGATATTTTTCTCCTGCAATATGGGGTATATAAGTGATATACCTTTATACGTGGAATCTTGTTTAAAATAAAAATTCCATAATTTCAAAGGTAGTGCTCCTTCTATGCGGGTGTGTGTGGTCAGAAAGGAGCGTAACCTGTGATAAGTGAAAAAATCTGAAGAGGGTGCCCCATAAATGGACTGGATCTCAGGAAAAGACTTGTGATCTGTGAGGGTCCTAAGATCATTAGTGTTGGAGGCCCGGGACTTGAGCCATGTAGGTAGGGTTAGATCAGGAGATAAGATTTGAAGGGTCTGTAAGGATATCGGTATGTCTTTCATGGGGAAGGATGACCATTTGCTATTGCGAAATATTTTCCATGCAGAAATCGATGCTTTTATGGTTGGTGAGTAGAGGTTGAAATTTGGTACCGAGACTAGGGAGCTAAATAACCAGCTTTTGAGGTCAGGACCTGGTGTGGCATGATTTTCTATATCCCCCCATAGTGTAGTATGGGGGGGTTAGTCCATTCCCGTAATTGGGAGAGGACGGTGGCCAAGTAATAGTCCCGGATGTCTGTATAACCCATACCCCCAGCATGTTTATGTTTGATGAGTTTTGAATAGTTGCTTCTAGGTTTTTTACCTTGCCACATGTATTTAGCAAAAATAGATTGTAAGGAAGCTAGGTAAGACTTGGATAAGGGGATGGGAAGGGTACGAAATGTATATAGAATTTTGGGTAGTATGAGCATTTTAAAGGCTGCTAGCCTACCTGACCATGAAAGTTCAAATTTGGCGAGATTGGACAGTTCTTTGATTAATAATTGTTTGGTTTTGATATAGTTGGATTGAAACAATCTAGATACCGAGTTAGTGAGTACAATGCCTAAGTACGATATGCCGTGGTCGGCCCAGGGGTATGCATATTGGTTTCGTAGAATATTGCTAGTGATAGCATCAAGGCCCAATTCTAAAACGTACGATTTGGTTTCGTTGACCTTATAATAAGAAATTGAACCAAAGGTAGTAAAACATGTTGTACCGAAGCCAGGAAAGTCATGGGG
Organism: Lithobates pipiens; assembly: GCF_037356315.1. Taxonomy (NCBI): domain Eukaryota; kingdom Metazoa; phylum Chordata; class Amphibia; order Anura; family Ranidae; genus Lithobates; species Lithobates pipiens. The sequence continues at coordinate 140,068,343 of NW_027507788.1, read as the reverse complement.
TTAGTAAGCATCAATATGACATCATCTGCAAATAAATTTATTTTGTGTTCGATGTGGCCTATTTTAAATCCAGAGATAGCGGGGCAATTTCTGATATGTGCTGCCAGGGGTTCCATGATCAGGTTAAAGATAAGTGGCGATAGGGGACATCCCTGGCGGGTACCATTGGTTATTGGAAAAGCACGGGAGGTTATTCCGTCCGTGTAGACCTGTGCCGATGGAGAGGAATATAAGGCCATGATTGCTGAAAGAATATGGCCTTGGAATCCAAATTTGTGAAGGGTAGCTTCTAGGTAAGCCCAATGGACTCTATCGAACGCCTTCTCTGCATCCAGAGATAGAAGCAGAGAAGGCGTTCTGCTAGTCTCTGCGTGATGGATTATGTTTATCAATCTCCTTGAAGCGTCATAAGTTTGTCTACCCTTCGTGAAGCCTGATTGGTCTGGGTGGATTAAAGTGGGCATAATTTGGACTAAGCGATTGGCTATGAGTTTAGCGAAAATTTTGGTGTCGGTATTAAGAAGTGAAATTGGCCGGAAGTTTTGTGGTGTGTTGGGCTCTTTCCCTGGCTTCGGTAATGTAATTATCAGAGCATTAAGCATTTCATTGGGAAGAGAAGAGGAGGAGGCAGCGTCATTACATACTTGGGATAGGTAGGGAGCCAAGGTAGTACTGAATTTTTTTATAATATTCGTTGGTTAAGCCATCAGGCCCTGGTAATTTATTGGAAGGCAAAGTTGATACAATGTTTTGAACTTCTACTTGGGTGAAAGGGGTGTTTAGGTCAGATAAGTGTTGTGATAATGTTGGCAGGTCAATTGTTTGAAGAAAGGTATTCATGTCAGCAAGAGAGGGTTGAGTTGTGTTAGGGTCATCTTTCAAATTGTACAGAGTATGGTAGTAATGGCTAAAGGCATCTGCAATAGCTTGAGGGTCAAAAAGTTTCTGCTTTGTGGTTGGGTGAAAAAGGTGATGTATTCTGGATTTAGCATAGTGACCCTTAATCCTGAGAGCAAGTGCTTTCCCCGCCTTGTTGCCTGTAGTATAATAGTGTGCCTTGAATTTCGTGTTAGTTTGAGTGTGATATTCTAGGAGTAAATTTCTGAGTTCCTGTCTGAGGAGGACTAACTGGTCTTTTAATTTAGGGTCTGGTGTGGTTTGGTTTTGAATATCGAGTGCATGTATCTTGGCTATTAAGGTGTCTAGACGCTGTGATCTCCTCCTCTTCTCTCGTGCAGAGAGTTGCATTATGATCCCTCTGACGAATGCCTTGTGTGCATTCCAGAGGACAGTATTACTGGAGACTGAGCCAGTATTTAAAGTAAAAAACTCTTCAAGCTGAGTACGTATGTACAAGGAGTGTTCTGGGGAGTGAATGATGTCCGCATTCGCTCTCCATACCGTATGCCGTGGGGAATTCAGATGATCGGTGACAGTGAGTGAGATTGGAGCGTGGTCCGACCAAGTTATCGTACCAATGTCTGATTCAGTGGATTTGGTCAGCGTCCATTTATCTACAAGGAAGTAATCGATTCTCGTGTAGCAGTTATGCCTGTGAGAGAAAAAGGAGTAGTCTCTTTCGGTGGTATGTTGGCATCTCCAGATGTCATATAGATTGTTGTTCCTTATGAAGGTAGTCATAGGGGAGGATAACCTGGAGGAATGTGAAGAGGCATCCGTCGAATTATCTGGAACTATATTAAAGTCTCCGCATATAATGAAGCATCCCTGTCGAAATTTGTTAAGCTTTTTCATCAATCTAGAGAGGAATTTAATTTGGCCAGTATTGGGAGAGTAGACGTTTACGATAGTGTATCTGGTTTTGTTGAGAGTACAGTCCAGGGCTAGATATCTTCCATCCTCGTCCACCATGCTATTGTGGAGGGTGAAGGTAACAGTGTCCTTCACTGCTATCATAACCCCATTACGTTTGTCTGGTCCTGAGGATTTAAAGATGTGGGGAAAATGGCGATTAGAACAGCGGGGACTTTCTAGCTTTTTAAAATGGGTCTCTTGGAGACATAGGACATCACATTTGGATTGAAGGGCAGTCCTCCACATGGAGGATCTTTTCGCTGGGTGGTTAAGTCCTTTAGTGTTAAGGGAGAGGAATTTTGGCATTGTGTGGGTCAGGCGCAGGTGTCAGGTGTGGTAGTAGGTACTTACAGTAAGCGAGAGTCTCTTTAAGGAGTCAGATGGTTTCCGGATGCGAGTTCCTGTAGCTAGAGCAGGTGCAGTTCTCAAGGTGGAGGCAAACCGGGGAAAAAGAAGAAGGAAGGGTGGAAGGAAAGGGTAGAAATTAACACTTCATTAGTGGTAGGCAGAGCAATAAAGAACTAAGTAATACGGTAGCTTAGAACAGCCGGAAAACACTAGGCTGTGTGAACTGAGTGGGGTAAAAGTTTATGGTTAACGCAGCCCAAGCAGGGCACCAACCGGAGTAATGTAGTATAAAATATGAATTGAAGCGGATGACCATCGCCTGTAGGAAGGTTTCAGCGGGCATTAGGCGGTTGTTTGGGATAGAGGGGCTGGGAAGGCCCTCTGCGGGTGTTGGACAGTGTGGTAGGCTCTTCCGGGATAATATCCCATTGTTGTAGAAGCTTTATGCCTTCAGGGACTGATGTAATAATGTGTTTTGACCCATTTCTGGTAACAATGAGTTTAGTCAGATAACCCCATTGATAGGGGATTTTGTGGTTGAACAGTGGTTTAGTAATTGTTATCAGCTGTCTGCGCAGTTGTCTAGTATGTTGAGACAAATATGCAAATAGTTGGAGGTCAGAGAACGCTTCAGGTAATTTGTTCAGATGCCGGGACTTGAACATTAGCTGATCTTTAGCGTGAAAAAAGTGCACCCTCATCAAAACATCTCTGGGTATGGTTGCTGCCAGGTGCGGCGGCTTGGGGATGCGGTGTATGCGGTCAATTATGGTCTCCATCGGTGACAGGTCAGGTAGCAATATTGAGATCATTTTCCTGGCGTAGGTGTTAAGGTCATGAGGCATGACCGATTCAGGGATACCCCTGATCTTGACGTTATTACGTCGAGAGCGGTCTTCGAGGTCCGCCATTTTGGATTTCATCCATTTTTGTTCATCATGTGTGTGGTCCTGGGCATCCACAAGGTCATTAACTGTAATAGTCAGGTCACTCATATGGTGTTCAATACGCTGAATTTTTTGTCCCAGATGCAGCATATGAGATGAAAATTTAGTAAACATGGATGATATTTCATTATGTATAGAGGATTGTAAGGAGATGAGCATCTCCTTCATAGTAGTGTCCAGGACAGGCTGGTCTGATGTGGGGAAGGCCGCAATAGCTGAGGGCTGGTGTGTGGGTAAGATGGATGCAGGGCTTACCTCTGAGTTAGGCCCCGCAGAATCCATTCGCATCCGCGCTTTGGCTGGGCTATTACTGGCTGAGGAGGGAGAGTTCTGTGGAGATGCTTCAGGAGAGTGCTGCTGGATAGGTATTGCAGATTCGTCCGCATCAGGGAGATCAGTGTAGGCAGATGATTCTCTGACAGGGCCGCGGGCGCCATCTTGGATGTCTGTGTCTGGCGGTTGGTTGAAGTAATCTGTCAGTTTCTTCAGCGGCCGGTAATCCTTTCGTTTGCGGTTTGCCTGGGGCATAGCTGGGCCCTGTGGTAGTCTCCCTGTGTGGTAAGGGGTTAGTGCGGGTAAGCTGAGCGGCGATGCTCCGGTATATAGTCCGGTCGGTGCGGGAGCTGAGGAATCAGACGTCCATCCTGCTCGGCGGTTAGCCACGCCCCTCCCTGCTCAAATCATTCTTGAGATAACAAAAGTAATAGCCCTACTTTAAGCCATTTTTTAGAATACTTCGGAAAAGTCCACTGGGGAGATTAAACTAAAGAGTTTGGGAAAATCTCCAGGCTGACTTGAAGGACTATCTTCACAAACAGGGAAAATATTGCTCTGACAAGTAGTGAAAAGCAGCAACGGTGACAGGGGTGGTACCTGTCAACCCAATCACTGGCCAGAGGGTCACTACCTCTGGAGGAGCAACCTATAAAAGGTTGGGAAATCAGGTCAGGGTCCAAGCATTCGTAAGGATGGGTAACAGAATCACTTCGAAGAGGGAGTCTGAGTGGGGGGAACCCTACCAACTGATCCCAAGGGAAGAGATGATAAATATGGGCCCTGGTTGGTAAAATATATTCGTGATTGGGATTGTTGGACGAGGAAGAGGTTTTCTAAGAAGGGTACATTTAAACTTAAAGTATTGGAAGATCTGTACCATGCTCCCCACAAAAAGATGACATGGCCATATGAAAAAGATACTTGGAGTATATGGATGTTTGAATCAGAGAATAAAACCAATGTTTTTACTATGGGATTTAAGGAAAAATCATTCCAAAGAAAAATAAAATTGGGATGATCAGGGAGACAAGGAGCAATTGTCAGGACCTGGGCCTTATGCAGTTACCCAGTCCTTGTCAGCAAAGTGCTAAGGGGCTGAGAAAAAGGGAGAGCCACAACACAAGTCTGATACTGTGAAGTACAGAAAGAGAAAGGCAGAGCAGCAAGACATGAAGAGGAAATGGCCATGCTGGCATTAGGGATGAGCTTCGAGTTCGAGACGAACGTAAGTTTGACTCGAACATTGGCTGTTCGACCGTTCGTCGAATTACGAACATTGCGATGATGCAGTGCATTATGGGCCGTGACGCAGCGCTGCTCGAATTTGGTGCGAACAGCCCATAATGCACTGCATCATCGCAGTGCATTGCTATGACCCGCATGCTTTGGCCAATCACAGCGCCGTAAGCAAACAGAGCCATAATTGGCCAATTATGGCTCAGGGGGTTAAGTACATGCCCCACACTATATAAGGCCGCCTGCACATTGGCCATGTGCAGTGTGTTGGTGGCGTTTGTGAAAGAGAGAGACAGAGAGACTGTCATTTCATTTAGTTTCAGCAGGCATGCAATTCCTTCCTGGTGTTCTGTTGTTAATATACTTCAGGCAGGCAGGCGAGACATTTAGATAGCTGCAGTGTATTGTGTATATATATGTATATGCATCCCGGCTTTATATATATATATATATATATATATATATATATATATATATTTATGGTTCAGAGCCCTCTGACCGATACGGATAAGGATGACAAACAAGGTTAACATAAACTCGCTTACTTGAAATGGACCTGAAAGTGTGCCCTGGTCTAATGTACGGTATACCAAAATAAGGGGGCATACCCTAGATTGAGAAATGAGTGTTAAATGAGATAAATATGAAATGGAGTGAAATGAGTACTCTCATGAGGAGTATAATGCTTGAGAAATGCCCTAAAAAGGGGATGGGTGGGTGGGTATCGCGCACCGGAACCGACAAGGAAGACAGGCGAACGGGCTGGATATATACCCCACCGGGCTCCTCCTATAATTCCAGGCCACCATACTGGCCTTTTTATTTATGGTTCAGAGCCCTCTGACCGATACGGATAAGGATGACAAACAAGGTTAACATAAACTCGCTTACTTGAAATGGACCTGAAAGTGTGCCCTGGTCTAACGTACGGTATACCAAAATAAGGGGGCAAAAACATTCAGGTAGGGGTTGTACTTTATTGTTTCAAGTTTGTTACTGGGTGAGCTTGACAAAGGCCTGGGCCATCTCCACTTGTGGATTGGGTATATAACGGGTAAAACAGGTGGACTTCTATCTGCCCAACTTCTTGATGACATGGTCCGGAACCCCTTGGCGGGAGGCTGTTGAGGCTGCTCCGATACGGAATGAATGTCCGGAGTAGTGAGTAGGATTGAGCTGAAGGATACTCAGGAGTATCCTGACATGTTCCATAAACCGGGCAGCGTTCAGAGGTTTATTATGAAATGGCAGAAGCGGGCTAGTTTCTGGTTGATCGGCCAGAAGGGTCAACAAGCGGGTGAGAGTGGCGACCGGGCACCAGCGGTTGTTGGTCTTATAGAAATGTATGTCCGTACCCGAGCCAAGCTGCTGCGTTTTGGAGACTGCAAAGTGTACGATGAAATGGTCTTCGTATCGGACCAGGTGGCGTTTGCACAGCATGCGTGCTGTGGGGCTGTTACAAGTAAACTCGCTTGGCCGTAAGAAGCCGTAGAAGGCCAGATGTATGGCTGCTTGTAAGATGACACTAAGGCGGAGACCGAAAGGTGATGTGGCCAGGATATCCGACATGTTTCTAAAAATGTCTCCTGTGATAGGCAGCCGTCTGGTGCTAGCCACTGGCTGGCGCTTCTGGACGCCGCGCATGATAGCCCGAACGGCGTGGTAAGAAAATAAGGAAGGTTCGGTAGGGTCCTGGAGGGACGTGAAATGTTGTACACCGGCCAGGTATAGCCGGATCGTATTATAGGATAATGCCATCTCCGAGTGGCAGTAGGAAATGAAGGCCAGGACTTTCTTGACACGGGACGTCTCTGTGCTGTGACGTGTCATAAAGTGGTTAAAGGCCCTCCAGGCCGTTTGGTAGGCCTTGAGGGTATTACGTGAGAGGGAGAGATCGATGAGCTGGGTTGCCGCTAGGAGGTGTGGGGCTAGTCCAGGGTCAGCTGAGACCAGTCCGGGATAGCTGCTGATGTTGGTCCGGCTCCGGGTACCTGATCGAAAAATGAGAGGGAGAGGGCGTCCGCTGCCTGATTGAATTTACCGGGGATAAAGGAACAGTGGATATTGAACTGAAATAATAACGAGAGCTGGACCAGCCGACGTAGGAAGGACATCATCGCTAGAGACCTGGACCTGCCTTTATTAATGACCTCTGCAGTGGCTAAATTATCTGTTGAAAAGGTCAAAGTTTGACGCGACCACCTACGGCCCCATGTGTGTGCTGCAGCTACGATGGGGTATAATTCAAACAGGGAAAATGTCTCGGTGAAGCCAGGTATCGCCAGTATCTGGGGAGGCCAGGGAGCTGCGAGCCAGAGGTGGCCAAAAGTTGCCGCAAAGCCTGTGGAGGCCACTGCGTCGGTCACCACCTGGGGTGAAAGGGAAGACACGGAGGGAATGAACAGGGACACGCCATTCCAAGACGATAGGAATTCCTCCCACATAGCGAGGTCCGCTATCGCCGCGGGATCCAGGCTGAGGACTTGCTCCGGGTCCTGTGAGAGGGACAGTAAGACCAATAGGCGTGATACAAAGGCGCGACCCTGTGGGATGATGCACATGGCGAAATTCAACATGCCGAGTAGGGATTGTAGCTGTTTTTTGGTGCAAGTTCTAGCGTGGGTGAAGTCCCTCAGGACCGTCCTGATGCGGGCCAGTTTATCCGGGGGGAGGCTGGCCTGCATGGTGTTGGTGTCTAGGTTAACCCCGAGAAAGGTGATGGACTGCGTTGGACCATCCACCTTGTGCTCGGCAATGGGGACATTGAGGTTACTGAAGACCACCTTTAACTTATCCAGATCTCCTGGCGGTGAGCCGGGTGGCTCGATCAGCAGGAAGTCATCCAGATAATGTATGACTCCCCGACACCGGGCTACGTGCAGCAAGATCCACGTGAGTGACTGCGCGAAAGTGTCAAAGAGCCAGGGGCTGCTTTTGGACCCGAATGTCAGTTTGGTGGCAAAATAGTACAGCTCCCTCCACTTGATGCCATGCCAGCACCAGAGAGATGGATGGATGGGAAGGAGCTTGAAAGCATCCGAGATGTCGGCCTTGGAGAGCCAGGTGCCCGTGCCTGTTTGGAGAATGGCCTGGATGGCCGTGTCTACGGATGCATACTTAAGAGAGAACTCCTCGGAGGGGATAAAGGAATTAAGACTGGGGACAGAAGAGGAATGAGGCGCTGACAAATCGTACACCAATCTGAGTTTATTTGAGAACTTGCCCTTGACAAGCTCAATAGGGCTGACTCTCCAGGTGTTGAATGGGGGCTGTGTGAAAGGGCCTATGATAAAGTTCTGGTCTAACTCTGTCTGTAGGAGTTGGTCAATGGCTCGTTCATCCATAGCTGCTGACCGCAGGTTCCGGCATTCGTGCGTGAGGTGAGGGAGAGAAATAAGTCCAGTGTGAAAGCCTTGAGTGAAGCCCTGAACAAGGTAGATGGATAGTGAGGGAGTAGGATGAGCTGTAAGGTAGATGCTGAGCCATGAGACGTTGACCCGGCTCAGTCAAGATTTCTTAATCTATTTGACCTCGCACATAAGCCTGGGATGAGCCCTATGACACTGCGTGCATACGTGGAGCAGCCTGCATTGACTAAAATTGCATGACCCGCTATTGTAGTTGTTTCAGATTGCTGCCCCTCCCATGGTCTTGACCGGGCGCCCAAATTTATCTGTCTGCGGCAGGCATGCCGGCGCCTGTGGGCCCTGAGCAGTACCTGAGGCAGAAGGATTGTCTGACTGCCGGGCTGTCACTGAGTTAGCGCACCAGGTCGCGGTATGAGTAGCCGACTGGCAAATCACACAGGGGGGAGACCGTAGACCCGCGAAGTGGCGGCAAAATAGCTCGGTATCCATGACGCTCCAGTCAGTAGGCGTCTGGAATTGGAAAAGCCTGGCGGCCGCTTTAGCGAAGAAGGAGCGGTGGTAGTCGTAAAACGGAAAACCGCCGTATTTGTAACCTAGATCTACTATTACATGGAGGTACCGATCAAGCTCCTCCCTCCTGTTGGGGGAGGCTGAGCAGATGATATCCCTCAACATGCCGAAGGCCAACGTAAACTCGGTTACCGAAAGCTTTCTGTCCAGCCTGGGGTCTTTGGCTTTGAGGACCACTGACACGTCCCCCCACGTATAAGCCTTGTTCTCCGCAAGCTCGTGGATGGAGATGAGTAGAGAAGCCAGATTGATGTCCTTGCCCTCTAGGATGTCCTTCCTGATGTTAGCCGATACCAGATGAGAAGGGTACACAACTGACGTACACCCGGTGATACCTGCGAGTGGGCTAGTCACTGCCTGGGCTGCTGGTACTGGAGAAGAAACGGGCGGGCGGGTCTCGAGGAGGGCCACCCGATTCTGGACCTCTGACATTGAGGTCGCCAGGGAAGATACCAGGGTATGTAGCTGTGAAATTGAAGAGGCGATAGAGCCCAGGGAGGCCTGCTGGGTACTAGCTTCTGCCACAGCTGGGGGAGGAAAGAGGAGCCTGAAAAGCTCGGCCTTTCTGGCTGTTGCCGGAAAGGGTACACCTCTGCGCCTCAGCTCAGCTGTCAGTCTGGGAATGGTCCATGCTCTGGGGGACCACTGGCTGCCACTCTCTGAGACTAGAGATGGAGATAATGGGGCTGTGAGATCCTCACTGCCGGCCCGAGACATGGTGGCGTAATCCAGGCCTAGGCGAGCCTACTTGTCCTTGGGTTTGGGTTTTCTTCTAAGAGGAACCTACATAAGGGTGACATGGATTACAAGACTCGTTGGTGACTCCTGAAGAAATACATGCTTGACGAGAAGGATGCTTCCGCTCATGTGCGTTTCCTTCACAGATGTGTGTTTTTTTTTTTTTTCTTACCTAAGGAGGCACCGTCCGACCAGGTGCAGGGTGGACCTACTGAAAACTCGACTGACCTGAGGACATGAAGGTGAGGTTTGTTTGAGAGTTCAATACCTAAACAGAGATGCTAGCTAAATAGTGACTTCATGGAGGTGAGATTTAAGAAATGAAAATGAAATGAAATAAATGAAATGAGACAAACCACCAAATGAAATGTTGCTTTTTTGAATGAAACGCCCACCATGACAGAGATGTGATTTGGTCGCGTCGCAGATGCAACTGACAGCGAACCGAACTCTGGAGCATGTATTGAATTTTGAGGCAACCTTAGTGAAATGAGGCCGATGAGCAAGGCCCCCGGCCGGAATCAAAACATTGAAAAAAACAACTGGATTCAAACCGGGAAGCGGTACGTGACAGTGAAATGAGTGAATCTGCCATACCAGAGGTCCAGATCGTCATGCCGCAATCTTGCGACCGAGCACGAAACGGTTTCTGGAGCATGTACTGAAATGAGGCCTGTCCTAGGGCACGCCGGGACGAATTTGGTACACAGGTGTGACTATTCGTACCGGAGCGTGATAGGTGAGATGAAATGATACCCATGACAAAGACAAAAATCAGAGGGTGAGCCCATGAAATGAAAAATGAATCCTGTCTTTGGAGCATGTACAGAAATGAGGCGTGAACAGCTGGGCACACCGGAACAAATCGGTGCATTAAATAAATGCGACAGGATTCGAATCGGAGCGTGATAAGTGACAAAAATGACCTGCCATGACAGAGACAAGAATCAACGACTGGACTGATGGTTGTAACAAAGAATCCGTCTCTGGAGCATGTACTGAAATGAGGCGTGAACAGCTGGGCACACCGGAACAAATCGGTGCATCAATGAATGCGACAGGATTCGAATCGGAGCGTAATAAGTGACAGAAATGTTATGCCAATGCAAAGACTGGAATCAGGGACTGTGCCTGAACCTGCGAGTGACTCCGTCTCTGGAGCATGTATCGAAATGAGGCTGAAACCTGGGGCACTTCGGAGCGAATCGGTGCATCGGGGATGCGACAGGATTCGAACCGGAGCGCGGTAAGTGACAGAAATGAACGAATGATTCGAAATGATATGAAATGATTTGAAATGATTCGGAAAAAGACGTGACATTATTTGAAATGATTCGAAATGACATGACACTGAATGAACAGATTCGAAATGCTATGAAATGATCGAAATGATTCAACCGAAAAGATTGAAATGATTCAAACTATATGAAACGATACGAAATGATTTGAAATGACCCGACAAGGTTTGAGACGACTCGTAACGATATGAGACGATTCGAAATCAATTTGAACCGGACTGCTTAATTTTGACATGACGAGCAGTCGGTTGTGTTTTTCGAAATGATTCGAACGATTTAAACACTTTGAAATGATTGGGGAGTCGTTTCGACTAGAAATGTATGCCTACGATATGAAGTGCCTGATGTGGCATGACCGACATGTCACGAATAGGTGATAACGATTTCTCTTCGAAAGGAGAAGGAGTAGTGACATGAGGTAACAAGTAAGGGTGACATGATTTAAAACATTCGTGAAATGTAAAGTGAGAGGTTCGTGAGTTCAGGATATCGTGTTTAAGTGACATAGAAAACATGAAATGAAAAATGGGTGCCGAAGCCCTACCTGCGACAGCCTGCCCAGATGTGTTGTATGACAATGGAAATTTCTTTGAGTATGCGACACTCAGACGGGAAAACACACGAACGCTTTAGAAAGACGAGACAATTGACAACACGGACACGATCGGGACTAACAAACACGGGAACTCACGAACACAACTCACTGCGAATGGTCTCGAACAGTCGGCCCTTGATTTCTGACGTATCAGATATCGCGCACCGGAACCGACAAGGAAGACAGGCGAACGGGCTGGTTATATACCCCACCGGGCTCCTCCCATAATTCCAGGCCACCATACTGGCCTTTTTATATATATGCTGTATACAGTTTAGCTTCATCTCACTGCAGACCGTTCCTGGTCTACTGTCGCTAATATACTTCAGGCAGGCGGGCGAGGCAGCTGCAGTGTATTTAATATATATATATATATATATATATATATATATATATATATATATATATATATATAAATATATATATATATATACATCCCATCATTAAATAAATATATATATATATATATATATATATATATATATATATATATATATATAAAATATATATATACAGGCTTATATAGGCAATAGTATAAAAATAAATCAGTCCAGTTTCTGTAAATTTAAATACTAAAACAGAGCTTAAATAGAAAAGGATCCTGTAAACAAAACCATAAAAAAGTATAAAAGAAGTACTTTGTGCAGTATTGGTGATGATAACAGTTCAATCAGTGTTAAAGGTGATTATTCTAAAAGTTGTTACAGCACCATCCACCAGAATTTAACCCCTTCGGTGCCAGTGTGTCTACCAAATATATCCATTCTGGGCCATGTGCACTAGTTTCAAGCCTCTTCAAAAGGGTTTCAAATAGTCAATACAATGTCAAACCCTTTTGGAGAGGCTCGAATCTAGTGCAGGAACTCTCTAAAAGTGAGACAGAATGGATATATTTGGTAGACACACTGGCACCAAAGGGGTTAAACGTCAATTTAGACATAAATTGCTTTATTAGTGATTACTAGTTCATCCTCTTTTTATTTATTTTTTAAATTTATGCACAAATAACTTTTACACTGTTGATATTTTTATACTACCGATCCACTATATAAGAATCTGATTATACTTATAGTGGATGTTAATATGTTCTCTCTAGGAAATGGGTCCTATTGATATTAACTCTCTCTCCTCTCTATTTAAATTTTACATTTTTATATGGGTATTTATATATATTTTTATATTTATTTATACATTATTTCCAACTCTCCCCGGTTATACATAACTGTGGCGTGTATGCTCCATATATATATAATTTTTGCTTATTAATATATGTATCTTCTTTATATATATATATATATATATATATATATATATATATATATATATATATATATATATATATATATATATTCATATACTTATACTGCCCTCAGAATAGGGCATGCGTTGCGTACACTGATTATGACACAATATATGGAGAACATATTGATATCCATATATAGAAAGCTTATGATGTTTTGGTATATTGCAAAAATTATTTTGATGAAATATGTCTTTTATCTGGCTTTTAAAAAAAATAATTTATATTTATGTGATTTACTTCTATTTTTAAATTATTGATGCACTGCATATATATTTTATCTTTGTTATATTGCTCTTAATATATGATGTTCCGCCACGCTATTGTTATCATGATAGTGAGCTTTATGATATATTGATCTGGGCAGCACAATGTATGATTCAACTTCCTCTATCCTCCGCTACGCATAGAGCTGATTGCGTCCGGTGGCCATGGTGACAAGCGTCGTCATCAGTGCTTGCTGACGCATGATTGGTTCATGCGCCGGAGGACGGGGTATTATAAGCCTGCCCGAGAGTCTGTTGAAGTCGGAAATGACGAAATGCTTAAGGGCATGACCCACACGACGTTCCTGGAAGTGACGATTGCGCTCCACCGACAACTAGGTCCAGGAAGTGTGTTTGGCAGTGTCTGCAGGGAGACACGCGCTGACGCGCTGGATGGCGGAGATGGTGACAGAGCATTACTATAATACTTTTAATGCTCGATTATTACTTTCTTTGTGTACCTAGAATATTATAGGGGGGTTGTTTGGCTTATGTGAGAAACGTTCAATAAAATAGGATTACACTATGTGCAATTCTTCTCTGTATTTTATGACGTTTTTTGGAGCACATATGTCAGTTGGACCCCAGTGGATGATGATGGCACAATGGTAACCTATTGAGGGAATACTTCCTTAAAGGCTTGTTTATCAGATTTGTCTGGTGAGTTTAACCCCCTGAGGGGGTATGCTACACGTGGTGAAATCCTTGGAATTCTGGTGGATGGTGCTGTAACAACACTTAGAATAATTACCGATAGCACCTTTTAATGCTGATTGAACTGTTATAATCACCAATACTGCACAAAGGACTTCTTTTATACTTTTTTGGCTTCATTTCCTATTTAAGCGCTGTTTTAGTATTTACATTTACAGGAACTGGACTGATTTATTTTTATACTATTGTCTATATCATTTTTAATTTATTTAAATGGCTGCTGAATCTTTTCCCTCATATGAAATTTTACTTGTTAGTAAATTAGGAGGGGTACTCTACAGAGCTGATCTGTGTCTCACCTTTACTGCTGTAGGTCGGCTGGCATCTGTTGTTCCACTAGCTGGCGTTCAGCTCTGTGCACGCTGCAGCTATGGCTGTCACCCCCCCTCACCTGTTGCCTAATATATGATTCCTTCCTGCTACTTCATGTCCAGCCCCTCATGTGCCTCTCTATTTAAATCCATTTCAAACCAGCTACTGGTTGCGTGAGCAACATTTGTTTCTGAGCTCCCTTTGAGTACCTGTTTTACCTGACCTCGTGAACTGATCTCTTGTGTACCGACCCGGCTTGTTCTGATTACGTTGTCTGCAGCCCGCCCTGACCTTGGCTCACTATCCGGCTCTCCTTTCCCATCCATCCATCTATCTTTGTCTAACAGTGTCTTCTGGTACTTCCCTAGCGAGCAGGGTGAACCCAGGGGTCGTGACCTGGGGTCAGCATGCAGCTAAGCCCAAACCCTCGTGAGGGGGTCCCTGGCAGAATGCCAGCTGGCCCTTTGACTCCACACCCTGGGGGTCACGTGTCCCCTGCTCGCCTGTGGGCTCACTGTAAGTAGTACCGTGACACTCAGGGTACTTTGTCTGCCAAAGCAGCTGCCAAAGCGGCCTCTTCCCTTGGCTCAATGGCATCAGTCACTCCTTCCTAAGGAGTCCCCCGAACTGTTTGACCACAGTGTTGGGTACATGCTGCAGGAGGATGCGCAGCGTTTTGAGGGCTCCGATGATGGTACCTAGCTTGAGGAAGGCAGTTACGTGAGCCCAGAGAGAGGGGGTGCCCAAGAAGGACAGCAAACTGGCAGTCATGTTCTCCCAGCTGCAGCATACTGCCAGGTTTACACCAGTGAAGAGGAGGGAGGGGATGATGAGGTCACTGACTCTAGATGGGTGTCTGAGAGGAGGAGGCACATCTTCAACAAGGAAGGATGCCCTTCAGGGGCCAGCTTAAGGGCAGCCAACTGACTACATCACACAGTAGAGCTCCGCATGTGCAGGGCGCTGCTGTCTCTGCACGTTATTCCAAAAGTTCTTTGGTGTGGACTTTTTTGAGATGTGTGCAGCAGTTCGCACAATTGCTATTTGCAACATATGTCTGAAGCGTATCTCGCGTGGCTGAAACAGCAGCCATTCGGGCACCACATGCCTAATCAGACATACAGTGGTGTGAAAAAGTGTTTGCCCCCTTCCTCATTTCCTGTTCCTTTGCATGTTTGTCACACTTAAGTGTTTCGGAACATCAAACCAATTTAAACAATAGTCAAGGACAACACAAGTAAACACAAAATGCAATTTGTAAATGAAGGTGTTTATTATTAAAGGTGAAAAAAACCAAACCATCATGGCCCTGTGTGAAAAAGTGATTGCCCCCTAAACCTAATAACTGGTTGGGCCACCCTTAGCAGCAACAACTGCAACCAAGCGTTTGCGATAACGTGTAATGAGGCTTTTACAGCGTCCTGGAGGAATTTTGGCCCACTCATCTTTGCAGAATTGTCCTAATTCAGTTACATTAGAGGGTTTTCGAGCATGAACGGCCTTTTTAAGGTCATACCACAACATCTCAATAGGATTCAGGTCAGGACTTTGGCTAGGCCACTCCAAAGTCTTCATTTTGTTTTTCTTCAGCCATTCGGTGGTGGACTTGCTGGTGTGTTTAGGATCATTGTCCTGCTGCAGAACCCAAGTTCGTTTCAGCTTGAGTACACGAACAGATGGTCGGACATTCTCCTTCAGGATCTCTTGGTAGACAGCAGAATTCATAGTTCCTTTTATCACGGCAAGTCTTCCAGGTCCTGAAGCAGCAAAACAGCCCCAGACCATCACACTACCACCACCATATTTTACTGTTGGTATAATGTTCTTTTTATGAAATGCAGTGTTCCTTCTACAGTTCCACTTTTGTCTCATCGGTCCACAGAATGTTGTCCCAAAAGTCTTGGGGATCATCAAGATGTGTTGTGGAGAAATTGAGACGAGCTTTGATGTTCTTTTTGCTCAGCAGTGGTTTTCTCCTTGGAACTCTGCCATGCAGGCCATTTTTGCCCAGTCTTTTCCTGATGGTGGAGGCATGAACGCTGACCTTAACTGAGGCAAGTGAGGCCTGCAGTTCCTTGGACGTTGTTGTGGGTTCTTTTGTGACCTCTTGGATGAGTCGTCGCTGCGCTCTTGGGGTAATTTTGGGCGGCCGGCCACTCCTGGGAAGGTTCACCACTGTTCCCTGTCTTCGCCATTTGTGGATAATGGCTCTCACTGTGGTTCGCTGGATTCCCAAAGCTTTGGAAATGGCTTTATAACCCTTTCCAGACTGGATAGATATCAATTACTTTCTTTCTCAATTGTTCCTGAATTTCTTTGGGTCTCGGCATGATGTGTAGCTTTTAAGGATCTTCTGGTGGACCTTACTGTGTCAAGCAGCTCCTATTTAAGTGATGCCTTGATTGTGAACAGGTGTGGCAATAATCAGGCCTGGGTGTGGCTAGAGAAATTGAACTCAGGTGTGGACAACCACAGTTATAATATGTTTTAACAAGGGGGGCAATCACTTTTTCACACAGGGCCATGATGGTTTGGATTTTTTTTCACCTTTAATAATAAACACCTTCATTTACAAATTGCATTTTGTGTTTACTTGTGTTGTCCTTGACTATTGTTTAAATTGGTTTGATGTTCCGAAACACTTAAGTGTGACAAACATGCAAAGGAACAGGAAATGAGGAAGGGGGCAAACACTTTTTCACACCACTGTATGTCGACCTGCCATGCAGTCCGTTGGCAAGCATACATAAAAGACCCACACCAAAGAACAAAATGGACCTCTCCTTGCTCCTCATCAGCTGGGATCTCATACCACACTATATCTTCAGTCCTCTCAGAAACCTGCACAGGGAGGAATGAAGGTGTAGAATTAGATGTGTCACTGCCAAGTACTTGCGGGCAATCTGCTATCGGTACACCAATGTCCAATTGTACCAGACAAATTTCCCTGCCCCAGCTGCTGCACTGCCGAAAGAAGCTCACTCCCAGCCATCCACATGCCCAGCGGTTGAATGCTAGCTTGGCTAAATTGCTAGCACTTCAATTGCTGCCTTTTCAGTTGGTAGACTCTGCCCCCTTACATGAGTTTGTGGAATGTGCGGTTCTTCAGTGGCAGGTTCCCAAATGCCACTTTTTTCCACAGAAGGCGATTCCGGCTCTCTACATGTGGAAGGCAATGTGGAAGGCAATGTCTTGGTCTCGCTGGACAGGGCGGTCATCGGTAAGGTGCATATTACCGCTGACTCATGGTCCAGCAGGCATGGACAGGGATGTTACCTATCTTTCATGGCCCACTGGGTGACTCTGCTGGCAGCTGGGAAGGATGCAGGACAGAGCGCAGTAGTGTTGGAGGTTGTTCCACCACCACACCTCCAAAATGCTACTAGTGGTTATTCTGACACACCTCTCTCTTCCACCCCCTCCTCTTCTTCCTCCATGGCCTCTTCCTGTGCTGATTTGTCCTCAGAACCAGTGGTGCTCTGTAGGCTTTCAAGGGTGTTAAGCAAGTACACAGGCAAAAAGATGCCATGTGGTGCTTGCGCTGGTGTGCTTGGGGGACAGGAGCCATACTGGGACAGAGATTCTGTCAGCTCTGCAGGGGCAGGCTCAGAGGTGGTTGACACCACTCCAGCTTAAGCCAGGAATGGTGGTTTGCAACAATGGCACCAACCTCCTCTCTGCCCTCCGACAGGGACACTTCACCCATGTTCCCTGTTTGGCTCACATCCTTAAATTGGTGGTGCAGCAGTTCTTGGGCAGGTACCCAGGCTTACAGGATGTACTGAGACAGGTCAGGAAAGTCTGTATGCATTTCCACCGGTCATATAATGTCAGTGCTCGGCTGGCTGACCTCCAAAAGGAATTTAACCTGCCCAAGAACCGCCTAATCTGTGACATGCCCACCAGGTGGAACTCAATGCTGACCATGCTGCAGCGGTGCAGCTGAGGGCCATCAATGAGTACCTCTTCGACTATGACACCAGGATAGGGTCAGGGGAGCTTGTTATTTTTCCCCACACCAGTGGACTATGATCAGGGATGCATGCACTGTCCTGACACCATTTGAGGATGCCACTGTCCCTCTTGTCCACCTATTGGAGCACACGCTGCATGGAATAATGGACAGGGCACTTAAGGCAGAACAGAGGGAGGAAGAGGTTGCCTTCCTTACCTCTCAAGGCCCCTTTTATGCAGACAGTGTTCCTGCTGGCCCGCTGATCACACAGGAAGAGAACAAAGAGGAGGAGGAAGAGGATTGTGTCAGCATGGAGGTAGAGCGTAGCACTCAGCATCAGTCTTCAAGGGATCATTTACAGTCCCAAGAAACCCATGGACTTTTACGTGGCTGGGAGGAGGTGGCTGGAGATCATGTCGTCCTTAGTGACGCAGAGGACTCCGGACCAAATGCCTCAGCAAACCTACGCTGCATGGCCTCCCTGATCCTTCAAAGCCTGCTGAAGGATCCTTGTATTCGTGGTATCAAGGAGAGGGATCATTACTGGCTGGCAACCCTCCTTGATCTGCATTGCAAGGGTAAGGTTGCGGACCTTATCTTGCCGTCGCAGAGGGAGCAGAGGTTACAAATTCCTGGTCTTCCTGGACAACTTGTTGCTGAGGCTTCGGTCAGTCACAGAAGGAGCGGTGGAGAAGGTGGCCATCTGACCGATGTGTTTAGACAATTTTTTAGTCTCCAGCTGCAAGGTAAGATCGGTTCCAGAAACCATCACCAGCGTCTGATTTACATGGTGCAGGAATACCTAGGGGTAAGATCAGACTTGGACACCTTTCCCACCGAAAATCTTCTGGGTTACTGGTTCTTGAGGATGCATCTCTGGGCAGAGCTTGCCCAGTATGCAATTGAACTACTGGCCTGTCCTGCATCCAGCGTTCTTTCGGAACGCACATTCAATGCCGTTGGATGCTTTGTAACCGATCACAGGGTGCGCCTGTCCACCGAATCGGTCGATCGGCTGACCTTTATAAAAATGAATCAGTCTTGGATCACCAGCTACCAAGCATCTGATGCTGATGTAACCGAATAATTTTTTTTTAATGTGACATCCCTTGAAGACTGCCTATGCTGATGCTGAGTGACTATCTTGTTATGCTGAGTGACTATCCTCTTCCTCAATTTTCATGCTGATAGCTTGTAAGAAAATGTTTGGTTCTGGGCACCGCCACCAGCGGCTAAGGCCCAATTTTTCTGCCCCTGTCTAACAGGGGCGTGTAATTACAATTTTTGATGCAATACTTTGCAGCAAGGCTCATTCCTGCGCTCCAACTAAAGTATCTTTGAGGGGTTGCAGTTTTGTGGCACCAGCACTAGTGCCTAAGGCCCGATTTTTCTGCCCCTGTTCAACAGGGGCATTTAATTACAATTCTTGATCTAATAGTTCACATCAGGGCCCGTTCCAAGAGTAACTGTGAGGGCTTACAGTGTTGTGGCTACACCAACACCTAAGGCTTAAATTTCTGCGGAGTATATAGGGCAGGCCCCTACTTTCAAACATCCAACTTACAACCAGAAGGAGACAACAGGAAGTGAGAGGAAATCTACCCCTAGGAAGGGAAATTCTCTCCTGTAAGAGTTCCTTGTTTCACTACAAACCCCAAATTTTCAAAATCCAATTGTCATTGGGACAGAAAGTAAGGTGAAATCTTTTAAAGAGGAGCACAGACAGCAAAACAAAGGTTACAGGGGTGATAACCCCTCCCTATGTTTTCCAAAAAGCTTAAAAATAGATTTCTTGGCTGGAGCTTCACTTTAAAAATGTACCAGTTCAAAATTACAAACAGATTCTACTTAAGAACAAACCTACATTCCCTGTCTTGTTTGGACCACCTGTATACTGCTGTTCGGAGTATATAGGGCCTAGGGGCCTCATGCCTTTTCTTTTTTTTATTTGGGTGTGGGGTTCCCCTTAATATCCACACAAGACCCAAATGGGGCTGGTAATGGGCTGGGGTACCCATGCCTTTTTTCTCAATGATTTACATCCATATTGCCGGGACCAGACATTACATTAAAGCCTAAAACGATTTTAGATGACTTTTATTCCTTTAGAAAAGTCATTTTGACAGTTCTAAACACGGGAAACACACGCCACTTTACAGGCATACTATAGACACTCCCCAGGTATGATATTTAAAGGAATATTTCACTTTTATTTTTTCACTTTAAGCATCTTTAAAATCACTGCTCCTGAAAAAACGTCAGTTTTTAAAACTTTTTTTGCATTAATACATGTACCCTGGGGCAGGACCCGGGTCCCCAACCCTTTTTAGGAAAATAACTTGCATATCAGCCTTTAAAATTCACACTTTTGATTTCTCGCGTTCGAGTCCCATAGACTTTAACGGGGTTCAAAAGTTTGCGCGAACTATCGGTCCGTTCGCAAGTTCTGGTGCAAACTGAACCGGAGGGTATTTGGCTCCTCCCTAGCTGGCATTAACCACATACCGACCCCCACATGTATATATGCATCGGCAGAATGGCACGACTGGGCAAATGTGCGTACAGGTACCTCCCTTTGAATTTGCTGCGTATGGTCACATGTCAGGAGCTTCGTGAGTAGGATCGCAGGTCCCGCAGACTTGATCGCTGTGGGGATACCCGCCATCTCATGGAGCTGAAGAATGGCACATTCTGCCTAGTGACACTGTCACTGATCATAGCTCCCTGTGATTTGGGAGCTATGATCAGTGAAGTGTCATTCATAGCCATGCCCCCTAGCAGTTAGAATCACTCCCCAGGACACACTTAACCCCTCCCTATCCCCCTAGTGGTTAACCCCTTCACTGCCAGTGTAATTTTTACAGTAATCAGTGCAATTTTACAGCACTAATCACTGTAAAAATGATAATGGCCCCAAAAATGTGTCAAAATTGTTCGATGTGTCCGCCATAATGTCACAGTCACGATAAAAATCACAGATCGCCGCCATTACTAGTGAAATTTTTTTTTTTTTAGAAAAATGCCATAAAAGGAATCCCTATTTTGTAGACGCTATAACTTTTGCGAAAACCAATCAATATACGCTTATTGCATTTTTTTTTACCAAAAATATGTAGAAGAATACGTATCGGCCTAAACTGCAGACAGACATGTTTTTTTAATATATTTTTGGGGGATATTTATTATAGCAAAAAGTAAAATATAATGTTTTTTTTTCAAAAGACGCTCTATTTTTGTTTATAGCGCAAAAAATAAAACCTGCAGAGGTGATCAAATACCACCAAAAGAAAGCTCTACTTGTGAAAAAAAGGACGTCAATTTTGTTTGGGAGCCAAGTCGCACAACCGCACAATTGTCAGTTAAAGCAACGCAGTGCTGAATCGCAAAAAGTGCTCTGGTCTTTGGCCAGCAAAGGGTTCGGGGCTTAAGTGGTTAAGGGAGGAAGAAGCTGCAGTAAATGCACAGGAAAAACTTTGCTAATCTTTGCGGCCAGGTGGTTAGCGAAACAATATGAACATTTGAAAGTGCAAAACACATCCCTAAAAGAAGCTCTAGAAAAAAAACAAAGGTATCAACAGTACTTTAGAAGCTTCTATGTTAAATTCTGAGGCTATCCACCAGCAATTAGTCTAGAAAACCAAAGATTACAGGAGAACGTTCATCAGTTGGGAAAAAGGCTGAAGGATGCAGAAAGTGAAGTGAAACCATTATCTGTCAGCTGCCAGGAGCCATTTGCTCAGTTCTCAGATAGAGTGGATAAAAAAGCAATGGATTTGTGCATGTCTGATTTCATGGGGACATCTTCCACACCTAAAGTATGTACCAACAAAAATAAATCTCTGGAAGGTAAAAGTTCTTTAAAAACTGCCCCTATATTTTGTAAGCCGCAGGTAAAAACTACTAATCCAGAAAAGGCCATCCCACTTTCTCATTCGTCTAAAACAAAGCCTGTCAGTAAGAGATGTTGTACCACTTTAGATAAGATAAAATGTTGCTTATGTGTGTTATTTTGTCACATCGCGAGATTCTGTCTATCCAGTTCCAGTAAAAAAAGTCAGTAAACATAATCCATATAGGACCACAAGACGTGATTATGAAGTGTACTCAGTGCGCATTGCAAAGTGGCCTAGGTGTAAGAAGTATGAACCGCCTACATCATGGGTCCCATTCCAAAATCCTAAGAATGCGTCCATACAGGCTAAAAATGGGCTAATGAAATGGAATGAAATTTTGAAAGAATTTCAACCTTACTGTTTAATTTTGTTCCAAATTCATTTTTCAACAAAATTCAACAAATTTGTTAATTCTGAAATATCCGAATTAATGAAAACCCGTTTAACAAATTTTTCTGAATATTTGTAAATTCGTACATTCGCACATTCGTAAATTCACAAATCCATACATTTGTACATTCGTAAACTAGTAAATTTGTAAATGAGTAAATTCAGAAATTCAGAAATCTGAAATAATAATTAACTAATAATAACTTATTACTAACTATTAAAATATAGGTATTCTAATTTCCTTTTAAATTTGGCTGTTAGTGAACGTAACAAATACAAACTTATCCAAAGTTTCGAATTATCCGAAATAATGAATGCCGTATCCAAATGAATGGAACGTAATGAATTAATAATAAATAACAATAATAATAATAAAAAACTTTTTATTACTATTATTTATTATTAATTTGTTCCGTTCCATTTGTTTAGATTCGCCATTCATTATTTTGAATAATTTGTAACTTCGAATAAATTCATACTCGTTACGTTCACTAACAGCCAAATTTCAAAGGAAATTATAATACCTATAATATAATAGTTAGTTACTATTTCAGATTTTCTAATTTCCTGGTTTTCGGATTTTCAAATTTCTAATTTCCAGAATTTTCTAATTTACGAATGTGCGAATGTATGAATGCAGAATTTATGAATGTACGAATTGACAAATTTACGAATGTGCGAATGTATGAATGTACATATTTATGAATGTGCAAATGTACAAATTTACGAATTTACGAATATGCGAATGTACAAATGTACGCATTTACGAATGTATGAATTACATAACAAATGACCCGAAAAATGAAAAAAAAACAACACAAATTAAATGAAAATGAAAATTACTGAATTTTTTGGCAGTACACATGTCTAAAAAGCAGATGTTATGGCAGACATGGGAGTAAGTCACACATGTGCAAGTCACAAGCAAGTCTTAACCTTGAAGTCTCATGCAAGTCCCAAGCTACTGTGGCGAAAAAGCAAGCAAGTCAAGTCAAGTCCCTGCTAGAAGTCAAGCAAGTCAAGTCAAGTCATTTATTTTGGTCAAGTCACAAATCAAGTCAAAATACTGATCTACCCCATTTCCACCTTTAAATTAGTTAAAAGTCAGTGTTCAGGAAAGGTTTTGTTTTATTTTCAACATTAACAAAACTGCTTTGTGCTTTTTTTCTTGGCATATTAAAGAAACACTTTGAATGCCCAAACAGCAGACAAGGAGCAGAACACTCAGCAATTAAACAACAGGCCAACAAGGCCAACAAGCCTGAAAAAAATGTAGTCCTTGCTGAGGGGGGAAATAACAAAGTTCAAAGTTTGAACTTCAAACTAATAACAAGTATTTTAACATCTAAATCAGTGGACACAATGCCAACATCTGGACATTTGAATGGTGATGAGAATAGCCACTTAAAATGCCAGATATCGGGGTGTGCCATGGATCAGTTTTAGAGTTTTAATATACTTTGCAAATAGCACCCTATACATTTATAGTCAGTGGTAGTTGTATCCTCTGCATTATGCCCTGATAAAATAGCATTTAATTACAGTGCAGGTCAGTGTGATAATCACTATGATTGCATCAGCTAGCACTTATGTACAAGTTTCATATAAAGTTTCATATAAAGACACATTTTTAACATATGTAAAATATGACCTAATGGACAATTCTGAGTGAGATTCTTTTTGAACCAAAGATGCAGGCTTTATTTTTTTGATTGTGCATTGTACTACAGCAGAATTAAAAAACATACTATATAAAAATATACTATGCATATACAATATTGTAAACCTAGTATTGACAAGATATCTTCTCTATTAAAGAAGAGGATATGTAGAGGTGGTTGTCCATATAAAAATGGCAGGGATGAGGAACAAGGAAATTACTTCTCACTAGTATATATATTACTTATTTTTATATTAAATTACTTCTCACTAGTATTATATATATATTATTATATATTAAATGAATATATATATATATACAGTTAGGGCCATAAATATTTGGACAGTGACACAATTTTCGCAAGTTGGGCTCTGCATGCCACCGCATTGGATTTGAAATGAAACCTCTACAACAGAATTCAAGTGCAGATTGTAACGTTTAATTTGAAGGGTTGAACAAAAATACCTGATAGAAAATGTAGGAATTGTACACATTTCTTTACAAACACTCCACATTTTAGGAGCTCAAAAGTAATTGGACAAATAAACATAACCCAAACAAAATATTTATTTATTCAATATTTTGTTGCAAATCCTTTGGTTGCAATCACTGCCTTAAATCTGGAACCCATGGACATCACCTGGGTTTCCTCCTTCTTAATGCTTTGCCAGGCCTTTCCAGCCGCAGCCTTCAGGTCTTGCTTGTTTGTGGGTCTTTCCGTCTTAAGTCTGGATTTGAGCAAGTGAAATGCATGCTCAATTGGGTTAAGATCTGGTGATTGACTTGGCCATTGCAGAATGTTCCACTTTTTTGCACTCATGAACTCCTGGGTAGCTTTGGCTGTATGCTTGGGGTCATTGTCCATCTGTACTATGAAGCGCCGTCCGATCAACTTTGCACCATTTGGCTGAATCTGGGCTGAAAGTATATCCCGGTACACTTCAGAATTCATCCGGCTACTCTTGTCTGCTGTTATGTCATCAATAAACACAAGTGACCCAGTGCCATTGAAAGCCATGCATGCCCATGCCATCACGTTGCCTCCACCATGTTTTACAGAGGATGTGGTGTGCCTTGGATCATGTGCTGTTCTTCTCCAAACTTTTTTCTTCCCATCATTCTGGTACAGGTTGATCTTTGTCTCATCTGTCCATAGAATACTTTTCCAGAACTGAGCTGGCTTCTTGAGGTGTTTTTGGGCAAATTTAACTCTGGCCTGTCTATTTTTGGAATTGATGAATGGTTTGCATCTACATGTGAACCCTTTGTATTTACTTTCATGGAGTCTTCTCTTTACTGTTGACTTAGAGACAGATACACCTACTTCCCTGAGAGTGTTCTGGACTTCAGTTGATGTTGTGAACGGGTTCTTCTTCACCAAAGAAAGTATGCGGCGATCATCCACCACTGTTGTCTTCCGTGGACGCCCAGCCCTTTTTGAGTTCCCAAGCTCACCAGTCAATTTCTTTTTTCTCAGAATGTACCCGACTGTTGATTTTGCTACTCCAAGCATGTCTGCTATCTCTCTGATGGATTTTTTCTTTTTTTTCAGCCTCAGGATGTTCTGCTTCACCTCAATTGAGAGTTCCTTTGACCGCATGTTGTCTGGTCACAGCAACAGCTTCCAAATGCAAAACCACACACCTGGAATCAATCCCAGACCTTTTAACTACTTCATTGATTACAGGTTAACGAGGGAGACGCCTTCAGAGTTAATTGCAGCCCTTAGAGTCCATTGTCCAATTACTTTTGGTCCCTTGAAAAAGAGGAGGCTATGCATTACAGAGCTATGATTCCTAAACCCTTTCTCCGATTTGGATGTGGAAACTCTCATATTGCAGCTGGGAGTGTGCACTTTCAGCCCATATTATATATATAATTGTATTTCTGAACATGTTTTTCTAAACAGCTAAAATAACAAAACTTGTGTCACTGTCCAAATATTTATGGCCCTAACTGTATATATATATATATATATATATATATATATATATATATATTGTAATGTTGGGGTGATTAAGCACAATTGGTAGATGCACGTTTTAGTCTACATCAGGCAGGCGTTTTATGGTTAAGGGCCTGGTAGCCCACGTTTATTATAAGAAAACAAAAATATTTAGTTCATCCAGTAATCCCACGCAGGGGTTTAAATTCATTCAGCACACAAATGAACATACCAAGCCACCTGGCTCTCAATTGTCAACAGTTCCTCTGCTTGCTCCCAACAGATTTGTCAACTCTTTCCAGCCCCCTGGACTCACCGACTTCCTTAGTCTTCCTGACTCTCAAGGTTGTCAGCCTTTCCCAGTCCCTTACACGGACTACAGTCTCCCACAGGGCAAACCACTCTTCAGCCAGCATCAAGCTGCTCACACTCCACCATGTGTTCTCCACTCCTCCACCCTACACCAACAGCCCTTCATTTATATGGCTTATATGCAGCTGGGCACACACCCTGCTCGTTAACATCAAGACCCAGACACAGGGCTGGAGATATGCAAACTCTGTGTCTGCGTCTCGTTTTCCTCCAATTTCATAGGGACAGAGCCTCGCTCTGTCACATATCCCCCCACCTTTGTTTCGATCCGGAGGGAGGAACACCAGCACCCATCACGACGGTTGGGACACCTCTGTGCTGGCTGTCAGCCACGTAGGCCCAACCTTTTTTCCGGGTGCGCTTCCAGGAACATTCCCCCCTGGATCTTAACAGGTTCCTATATTTTCCTATACTCAGCCTTCCTCTTCTTTTGGGGTCCCTGGGCTTATTCACTTTTCTTGGGGGAACTCTGCCTTCCTTGAGCCCTCCTTTCAACTTACAAATACCCATTTTACCCTTCACCATCTGTATTTCAGGTTCAAAACAGTTTCTCTTGTTACCCACTGCAACCAAATCATTGTTTACAGAACGAACTCTTAACAGATCACAGCTTTCCAATTCAGTGTTTGTTAGAAGACCCGAGGAGGGACTACATCCGACGGGACCATAGCACAGCTCCACCTCACCCGTTGTCCAACACTCCATGGGTACTTGTTCTAACAACCTACTCTGACCCAAGCATAACCCATTTTTTCTATGTGAACACATTACATTGTTATGGCAACCAATATTAACACTTTCTTCCATAGTGTCTCCGGGCACCTTAACTTGTACCTCTGGGCGAGTGACAGAAAGCATCTCTGCTACTGCTGAGTCCATTCTGGGCCCTTCCTTCTCATGAGACCTAGCGGGTAAGGCAGTATCTGCGCCCTCTACTGACCACTGCTCCGCCGCACCTCGGACCACACCAGCAGAGATGTTTCTAGTCACCGCATCAGACGGAGAGACCTCTGATATCTCAAGCAGTTCTCTCGCGTGCCTTCCATACCAACCAATAACTAGAAGTATGCTCACAGAGAATCTGGAGATCCTGTGCCAAATGGGTAACCATTGATCCCACCAATTCCACTGTTGGTCAAGGTTTCCCAGCACTGCCTGTACCACTTGGCTCCACCCATTGGTGCTACGCAGCACCACCTGGTCCAACTGCGGCGGAGATACCCAAGTATACAGTAAGTTCATCTTTACCGACTCTAGCATTTCTAGTAAAGTTTCTGTCATCTCTAAACATCCCATGTCTAAACACCAGAACTTTCTAGGGTCTTCTACCCTGTCCAAGACATGGAGGGGCTCAGCGATTGCAGGTTGAGAGGGTGAGACATTTGAAGAGACCTCATCCTCCTTGGAGGTACTCATCATCACAGCTTGTTGCTCCCCTGGAGAGCTGTCAGACACATGTCTCACACTTATCCCTTCTGCACCAGTGTTGGTGAGCCTCTGCAGGTCATTACAAGTCACACTATCACTTTGATACTCAATATCATTTAGCTGTGGAGCTGTGGACAACACATCTGCGATGCCAGTGCCCTGAACTGTTTCTTCAGAGGGGAGGGCAGCAACCTTTGCAGGGACCAGGACGCCCTCAACCACCAGCGGCTCTGCGATCCCCCTGTCTGGCATAGCAGTTGTGTCCACACCCTTGTTATTTAAGCTAGCCTTACCCAGCATGGCTAGCAATTGTTTGGCCCAGCTGTCCCAGTCCATTGTGGTTCCACCATGGGCGTTCCACAGCGTTGCATCACCTGCTGTAGAAAGCCGCACAGAAACCTGGGATTCATTAGCTTTAACTGCACATTCCTCACTTCTATATACATCATTTTGTGACACCACACTTTTATCAACGTTGCATTGGGGTGATGCTTCATCACCTAAAGCTTGGTGCAGCACACCATTTTGAACACCTTTTTCTGGTGGCACTACAGACACATCCAGCTTTGTATACTCAACTTTTGCAGGCTGAATTAACCCCTTGCCCACTGGGCTACATGTAGGGTTGTGGGGCTGCGCCCACACGCTCTCACTGTGTGAATTAGTCCCCCCTTGTTCCACCAGCATAGCACCAGAGCCATCCTGGGCAGCCTCTGACTCCAACACATGGAAACCCCATGAGACTTCCATGGACAATCCTGTGCCTCTGCCTGTCATGGGAGATCTCCTACTCTCATCACTGGTAGTGAACACATTACCAACCTCACTCTCAGATATGACATTACAAGAAATACATGCTTCAATGTCATTACACTCATCACGTTTAGCAATAGTATCACTTTTGTTAGTACGATCATTAGCATTCTCATTACATGTAGACACAACTGCCGTTTTTGTGGTTTGTTTATGAGCCACCATAACCTCTGAGCGACTCTTCACAGCACCCGTTCTTTGTAAAGGGGCACTTTTGCCTATTTGGGCAGCTCCATAGCTGACCTGGGAAACTCTCTGCTCCAACACTGCAAGCTTCTTGGAAGTTTCCCTGGGCAACCCTGCAGCAGCTGTCACTAGGGAACATGGTACCAGCACTGTTTTGGTCACCCCTAGCTCAATTTTCCCAGCCATCTGCTGGATCATAGAAGGCATATGCAGAGTCCCCATGTCCTTTTCAGTCTTTAGCCCTGCGTCTAGTTGGGCTTTACGCTGCGCCTCCCCACTGCTCTGGGTAGCACAATGCAGAAAGTCTATGTCCATTTGTACTGCGGATCTCCCCACTGGACATACTCCCACTTCACTGGGTTCAGCATCATAAACTGAAACAGTCTTACCAGTTCCTGCAGCTGATGTCATAGCCTTCACTTGAGTGCGTTGTCTCACTGGTGTGGTGTCTCCAAAGGCTGACTCCCCCATGTGGCCATGGAGCAAAACTGCAGCCTTTCTGGACCCACTGACGCCCCCTGTAGGTAACACAAGATCCTTGTTGCTAGGGGTAACTGCAGACTTGCGCTCCAAAGCTGGTTGGCTATAACTCATGCAGGATTCAAGCTGATGTACTCTCCTTTCGGGACTGACCCCTTTGCCTAAGTGGCCATGACAGAAAACCTTACGTTTCTCTGGATTTCCAATTCCTAGGACTTCCGGCGACACTTCTCCCATCCTGGAGCATTGCTGGCGGCCCATGATACGATGGAACTCTCCTCTAAGAAGGATTTCCTCTTTAAACTTGCGATAGTCATCCTGGCCCCCATCCATCAAATGGTAAACCGACCGGAACTCTATCCGCAATAAGGTTTGCAGCAGTTTTGGCCACCGGTCCCTAGGCCATTTTCTCTTTACAGCAACTTTTTCAAATCTTACAAGGAAGTCTCCCACCTCCTCTGTAGGCAGCATGGGTTGCACATAGTCAGAGGCCAAGATCTCAGCCCCTTGCAGTGCACCCGACTCTTTGCGATTCCGCTTGAACCATTCATTCGCTGTCTCACATGTCACTGGCCCCTTTTTACTGGTCCTACAAGGTGGAGACATCTTCTCAGGCCATGCTGAGCTCACTTCTTGGCATCTCCTCCATGACTGGCTCTCACTCGTTGCCATTGGATACCACTTCTGAGGACACAGCTGATCACAATCATTAGTAGATGAGCTCCAGAATTCATCAACCTCCCATCCAGCTTGGTTATTCCACAAACATTCCTGTGACAAGGGGCAATGGGCAACAGCATGTCCCCACTCACTACAACGGATGCAGCGCAGAGGCCTCCTTGCGTCATGCTGTGGCACCTTTGGGCTCAGGCTGCCAGGAACAACATCCTCTTTAACTTGATTAAACATGAACTTCTTGCTTTTTGACTGCCTCATCCTTGCAATCACATGCACACAGCAGCTTGTAACAGTTCTCAGCAGAGAAAGGAAAAAAAAAATCTGATGTTTAATTCTTCCTTCACAGGTACACAACCTGCATGCAACACAGTCCATCAAATAAACGTATACGCAATGCTGTTCGCCTGGCTGCCACACACAGCTAGCAGTAGTTCCTGATGCGACTCACCATGGAGCAAGGACCCGGATTCCACCGTCTACGTGCCCGCATTCGAACACCACTTGTAATTTTGGGGTGATTAAGCACAATTGGTAGATGCACGTTTTAGTCTACATCAGGCAGGCGTTTTATGGTTAAGGGCCTGGTAGCCCACGTTTATTATAAGAAAACAAAAATATTTAGTTCATCCAGTAATCCCACGCAGGGGTTTAAATTCATTCAGCACACAAATGAACATACCAAGCCACCTGGCTCTCAATTGTCAACAGTTCCTCTGCTTGCTCCCAACAGATTTGTCAACTCTTTCCAGCCCCCTGGACTCACCGACTTCCTTAGTCTTCCTGACTCTCAAGGTTGTCAGCCTTTCCCAGTCCCTTACACGGACTACAGTCTCCCACAGGGCAAACCACTCTTCAGCCAGCATCAAGCTGCTCACACTCCACCATGTGTTCTCCACTCCTCCACCCTACACCAACAGCCCTTCATTTATATGGCTTATATGCAGCTGGGCACACACCCTGCTCGTTAACATCAAGACCCAGACACAGGGCTGGAGATATGCAAACTCTGTGTCTGCGTCTCGTTTTCCTCCAATTTCATAGGGACAGAGCCTCGCTCTGTCACAATATATATATATATATATATATATTAAATTACTTTATATTAAATTATACAGTATATTATAAACTTTATGGTCAGGCAGCCATGTACCTGATCGGCGGTGTCCCGACAGGCAGCGACCATTCCAGTATTCAAAAGCCACGCCCCCCCCCGTCTGTGATAGGCAGAACACTCAATTTCCCAGCATTCAGTGTTCCGTCTATCACGGACATCCGCTCATCCTCATAACACAGACGAGGATGAGAGGATGTCCATGATGATAGGCTGAACACTGCCTGCTGTGAAATTGAGTGTTCCGCCTATCACAGACAAGGAGGCGCAGATTTTAAACACTGCAATGTCTGCCGTCTGTCTGCATGACACGCTGATCAGGTAGGCAGACGGCGGCTTGCGGTTAGTGTGTTAGTGGTGGTTATGGTTAGGGGTAGTGTTAGTTAGTGGTGGTAGTGTAAGGTGCCAACTTGCCAAGTCATTGTAAGTCATATAGCCCAAGTCAAAGTCAAACAGGTGACTCAAGTCTGACTTAAGTCAAGTCATGTGACTCAAGTCCCCCACCTCTGTGTTATGGATTTAAAGAGGAAGTAAACCCTTCCAAACAACTTGGACCTATAGGTAAGCCTAGATTAAGGCTTACCTGTAGGTCCAAGCAATATCTCCTAAACCTATATGGTTTAGGAGATATTTGCCCGAAAATGGGCACCGCTGTCTACGGCGCATGCGCCGTAGACAGCGGCGCGCAGGCGCACTAAATGCGGCAAATCCAAGAATGGATTTGCCAAATTTGTCGACTCCCGTGCGCATGCGCAGGAGTGACGTCATCGCGGCTTCGCCGTATGACAGCGGCGGACCTGCGAGGCGCGACTCCCGTGCGCATGCGCGGGAGTGACGTCATCGCGGTTGCGCCGCTGTCATTGGTCGGAGCTGCAAGACGCCACCAGCAAGATGGACGCAGCGGACTACAGGGATCAGCGGCGACTTCGCTGGCTCCTGTGTCAGGTAAGTGGCACATAATGAGCTACTATGCGATGCATAGTAGTCCATTATGCTTTACCTTTGCAGGGAAAAAAAAGAGGAAGTAAACCCATCAGGGTTTACTTCCTCTTTAAGAAGTACAGGTCATTATAGAAAACATGTTGATATGTGTCATGTCTAGGGTTCATCTTTAACCTAGCCAATTGTGTAAGTGTGTGTGGAATATGGAATAAATATATTGTGCCGTCTAACTCTGAGGTCTGTTGTCTCAACTGCTGAGAACCCACCTAAATGACCCCCCCTTCTTTCTGACCAGGTTAGTGAGAGTGTAAAGCAAACTGTGTTGACATGCAAATTATCTGAGCCAAGATAAATATCTGTAATAGTGAATTTAAATGTGTATTTACAAAAATGTGTTTTCCAGAGAGACAGTTCTGGAGAAGTTTGGTATTTATGATTTGTAGGTAAATGGTACCGCTAAAAGGTTTATTATGAGTTGCTAATTTTTTTCTTACCATGGTGAATACATTGTTTTTTGGGGGGAATTAATGGTATACCATAAAACAAAAATCCACGTGGTAGTAATTAAAGTTGAGCTCAACAATTTCTGGCATTTAAAAAAAAAGTGCGCTGTTCCTAAACAAATAAGAAAAATACTTTCTTTGTGGAATGCAATGTAATGTATATTTATGTTTCATATGCTGATATCGTTACAGGTATATAACCATTGGTTTATTTTGTTCCTAGGAGGAAAATTGAATGTTAATTTCTAAACTTTATTGGTGTTTTAGCCCTCAAATTCAATAATTGGGTTTCATGGCTGAAGTCTGCAATCCTCTATGACAATAGTGACAATATGATTGGTCATCTCCAGTCTCACTTAGTTTTTTTTAATAAGAAGTCGATTAAGACAGCAGTGGTTATAAATCTGTCAATGTTCCAGTTTTAATTGGATCTGTCATATATCTGTTACATATCTGTCTCCTATTCCTAAAGATCAGCCATGTTGATACTTGTACATGAATTTATCTTGTGATATTGGGGGTTATTTAGCTTCAATGTAGAGCTTACCAGTGAGCTGAGTCTATGCCAGATATGCAGTTTAAGGGCTTTTTTGGCCCATGTTTATTGAAGTAAAAGTAAAAACAGTCCATCCAGGATTCCCACGCATAGGTTTCAACTACCGAGCCACCTGGCTCTCTAGTCAGCACTGCTGTTTAGGCATTGACCTCGGTCCTCTTGACCCTGTAACTGTGTACCTGTTTGGTACCCACTCTGTACCTCTGGTAACACTCTTACAGCTTCCTGGGTGCTTCAGCCCACCAGCTTGCGCCCTCCGTCTGCTCTGTAAGACTGTCCTGTGGCCAACAGGCACACTTCTCCCTTGCTAGCCTGGACTTCTCGGGAGGGAGGAACCCAGAAACTTGGCTCTGCTATAAGCCCAGGACCCACCTGCACAATCAACAAGGCAGACTCCTGGCTGTTCCCAAAACTCGGTCGCAGGATTAGAGATTCCATCCCACCCAGATCGCTATGAAATTTCCAGGTCCCCAACTGGATTTGACCAACCACAGTGAAAACTGATAAAACAGTTTCCTCCTAATTAAATACTCCTCCTGGAGCCTCCCAACCTACCTATTTGAGACTCCTGGGCGACAATCACTAGGACAGGGATCCGTACTGTCACAAACTGTTAAAGGTCTGCTAGTGCATGTTATCTCACGTCTCAAGACTTGTGTTTAAGACTGCTTCACCCCCCCCTACTGTTATTGAAATTAGTTACACGCCCAACCAGCGCCCCCCCTCCCCCTAGGTGTAAAAAAAAAAAAAAGTAAAAAAAAAAAAAAAAACGGGCCCTTTAAGACATTTAAAAAAAAAATGTCATTTAACTATTTAACATAGTGTACTGTGGCGCGGCGCCGGTCACAGTGCACTATGAGAAGCGCCACGTCGATCCAATCACAAGATTGCATCCATGGCGCTTCATTTGCGGGTTAAAAACCCGCCTTGCGGCGCACTGCAGAACGCCGACTAGCTTCTGCCCGTAAAATCACTGTGATTCTACGGGCGGGAGCATTGTCATTCTTAGACAGGCAGGTCACTTCCGGCTTTCGGCTGCTTCACGAAACCCGGAAGTGACGTCGGCAGCTCCGTTCCTCAGCCCGAGCGGAGCTGCAAGACAGTGAGGCAGGTGAGTCACCGCATAAAGGCTTTCTAGCTTCTACTTTGTTGAGAATGTTCATGCATTTAGCTGAATGAATGGAAAAAAAGCTTTCACAGCCAGAAAGGTTTCCCCAGGGCAGGCGACTTTTGCCGTGGCCAATCAGAGAATGAGCTCTGAAGGGGAACTCCACGCCAAATTTCTGAAAAAAAAATTGACGTGGGTTCCCCCTCCGAGAGCATACCAGGCCCTTAGAAGAAGAAGAAGAAGAACGGGCGGCGGCGGCGGCGGCGACAGAAGACCGGGCCACCGCCTGTAAAAGAGCTATAAGAAGGCGCGGTGGCCCGGCAGAAGAACCGGAGAGGGGGACAAGACCCCCGAAGTCGGAAGAAGAGGCCGGCGGCGAGGAAGAAAGCTGGGCTCCTCCGCTAGCAAAAGAGCTACAAGAAGATAGCGGAGGAGTCCGGCGAGAAGACCCCCGAAGACGGAAGACCCCCGGAGCTGTGCAATAAAATATTTTAACCCTGTGTTGTGTTTTTTTTGTACTTTTTTTCACAGGTGAATGGGTAGGGGTACATTGTACCCCATACTCATTCACATAGGGTGGGGGGCCGGTATCCGGGGCCCCCTTATTAAAGGGGGCTCCCGGATTCCGATAAGCCCCCCGCCCGCAGACCCCGACAACCAACGGCCAGAGTTGTCGGGAAGAGGCCCTTGTCCTCATCAACATGGGGACAAGGTGCTTTGGGGTGGGGGGGGCCCCCCATGTTGAAGGCCGCCCGCTCGTCCCCACCCCCTTTCCTGGCCGGCCGGGTAGCGTGCTCGGATAAGGGTCAGGTGTGGATCTGGGGGGGACCCCCACGCCGTTTTTTCGGCTTAGGGGGTTCCCCTTGGAATCCATACCAGACCTAAGGGCCTGGTATGCTCTCGGAGGGGGGAACCCACACCAATTTTTTTTTCAGATTACATAAGGGGTGTGGTTTATTAGAAATGGGAGGGGCCAAAATGATGGGCGGGGTCATGATGGGCGGGGTCTGGCGCTCCCCCATCCAAAAACTTCACCAGCCGCCACTGCGCCCAACCAGTGCTTACTTTTCAACTTTGGCTCATTGCCTCAGGCTAATGTATGTTAATGTCCCTAGCAGTCTCTCTGTGTGTCCAAGTGTATTTCAAGCCTGCTTCCTGCCCAGTGCAACTCTATTTGCTCCTAGAGTTTCCTGTTTGTCTGTTTTTATGTGGCTATTTTTTACCAATTGTCTAATGTGTCTTTGGGGTATCCGTCACTAATAGCTGTGTGTTTCAAGGCTAACCAGTTATCTCGAATTGTACCCCCTACTGTTCAGTGATTCCTCAGTGTTGCAATGCATTTTTCTTTGTCTGTTGGCCAGTTGTGTCTGGTAGCAACAGTTCTTCTAGCTGGTTACACATTATACAATTTTTGTTGTTCAATTTCCTGTAGATTTACCTTCAGATGTATAGTACGAGGGCCCGCCTAATTGCATACAAGTTGAGAGTGTATAGGTCTGGCCTCATGTTGTATAGTTTTGGGTGAGTCTGGAGAAGAGTTGTGCAGGGAGATTGTGTGGGGTGTTACCAGCTTCTGGCTGTTCCAAGGCCCCTCACTTTGGTTATATGTGTGGGCATGCTGTATTCTCCTCAGTAGGGATGAGCCGAACACCCCCCGGTTCGGTTCGCACCAGAACTTTCGAACGGACCTCAAATTCGTACGAACTTTAGAACCCCATTGAAGTCTATGGGACTCGAACGTTCAAAATTAAAAGTGCTAATTTTAACGGCTAATATGCAAGATGCTGTCCTAAAAGGGGTTTGGGGACCTGGCTCCTGCCCCAGGGGACATGGGTCAATGCCTAAAATGTTTTTAAAAATGGCTTTTTTGGCGGGAGCACTGATTTTAATGACGATTAAAGTGAAAAAAAAAGTGAAATATTCCTTTAAATATCGTGCCTGGGGGGTGTCTGTAGTATGCCTGTGAAGTGCCACGTGTTTCCCGTGTTTAGAACAGTCCCTGCACAAAATGACATTAAACCGAAATAACATAATTTACAACTGCTTGCGGTTTTAATGTTATATCTGGTTCCTGCAATATGGTTGAAAATCATTGAGAAAAATTGCATGGGTAGCCCTCCCTGCCCATTAACAGCCCCTTTGGGTCTTGTACGCATATTAAGGGGAACCCCCGTACCCATATTAAAAAAAGGAAATGCGTGTGGCCCCCAGGCCCTATATACTCAGAACAGCAGTATACAGGCGGTGCAAACAAGACAGGGACTGTGTAGGTTTGTTGTGTTAAGTTGAATCTGTTTGTAATTTTCAACTGGTACATTTTTAAAGTGTAGCTCCAGTCAAAAAAACTATTTTTAAGCTTTTTGGAAAACATAGGGAAGGGTTATCACCCCTGTCTAGTTTTACACTGCAACCTCTCCCATATACTCTAGTTTTATTGCAGGAATTAGCCCTGCTGCAAAGCATTGCATCAAAAATTGTAATTAAATGCCCCTGTTAAACAGGGGCAGAAAAATTGGGCCTTAGGCACTGGTGCTGGTGCCACGACACTGCAACCTCTCCCATATACTCTAGTTTTATTGCAGGAATTAGCCCTGCTGCAAAGCATTGCATCAAAATTGTAATTAAACGCCCCTGTTAAACAGGGGCAGAAAAATTGGGCTGATGGCATTACCCAGAACCAGAAATGTTCTTCCAACATATCAGCGGAGGAGGAAGAGGATAGACAATCAACATAACAGGACAGTCACTCAGCTTTAGCATAGGCTGTCTTGAAGGGATGGGATATTTCAAAAAAAATTATTCGGTTACATCAGCTTCAGGTGCTTGGTAGCTGTGGGTTATCCAAGACTGATTCATCTTGATGAAGGTCAGTCGATCAACTGATTCAGTGGACAGGCGCACCCTGTGATCGGTAACAAAGCCACCAGCAGCACTGAAGGTGCGTTCCGAAAGAACGCTGGATGCAGGACAGGCCAGTAGCTCAATTGCATACTGTGCAAGCTCTGGCCAGTGATCCATCCTCAAGACCCAGTAAGCCAGAGGATTTTCGGTGGGAAAGGTGTCCAAGTCTGACCTTGCCCCTAGGTATTCCTGCACCATGTAAATCAGACGCTGCTGATGGTTTCTGGAACCGATCATACCTTGGGGCTGCGGACTAAAAAATTGTCTGAAAGCATCAGTCAGACGGCCACCTTCTCCACCGCTCCTTCTGACCGATGTCTCAGCAACACGTTGTCCAGGACCAGGAGTTTGTAACCTCCCAGTCTCTGGGAACGCGTTGCACAGACCTTTCTGCAAGGCCTCCTGGAGATGTCTCATCCTCTGCTCCCTCTGCGATGGCAAGATAAGGTCGGCAACCTTACCCTTGTACCGTGGATCAAGGAGAGTGGCCAGCCAGTAATGGTCCCTCTCCTTGATCCGAAGAATACAAGGATCCTTCTGCAGGCTTTGCAGGATCAGGGAGGCCATGCAGCGTAGGTTAGCTGAGGCATTTGGTCCTGAGTCCTCTGGGTCGCTAAGGGCAACATGATCCGCAGCTTCCTCCTCCCAGCCACGTACAAGTCCACGGGTTTCTTGGGACTGTAAATCATCCCTACAAGACTGCTGCTGCTGATGCTGAGTGCCAGCCTCCATGCTGACACAATCATCCTCCTCCTCCTCTTCCTCCTCCTCATCCTCTTCCTGTGTGATGGGTGGTACAGCAGGAACACTGTCTGGATAAAGGGGGCCTTGAGAGGCAAGGAAGTCCTCCTCTTCCTGCCTCTGTTCTGCCTCAAGTGCCCTGTCCATTATTCCACGCAGCGTATGCTCCAAGAGGTGGACAAGAGGTACAGTGTCACTGATGCATGCACTGTCACTGCTCACCATCCTTGTGGCCTCCTCAAACGGTGACAGGACAGTCCATGCATCCCTGATCATGCCCCACTGGCGTGGTGAGAAAAAACCGAGATCCCCTGACCCTGTCCTGGTGCCGTATTCGCACAGGTACTCACTGATGGCCCTCTGCTGCGTGTGCAGCCGCTGCAGCATGGCCAACGTTGAGTTCCACCTGGTGGGCATGTCACATATAAGGCGGTTCTTGGGCAGGTTCAACTCCTTTTGGAGCTCAGCCAGCCGAGCACAGGCATTAAATGATCGGCAGAAATGCACACAGACTTTCCTGGCCTGCTTCAGGACATCCTGTAAGCCTGGGTACCTGCCCAAGAACCGCTGCACCACCAGGTTAAGGACGTGAGCTACACAGGGCACATGGGTCAGTTGTCCCTGTCGGAGGGCGGAGAGGAGGTTGGTGCCATTGTCGCAAACCACCATTCCTGGCTTAAGCTGGCGTGGCGTCAACCACCTCTTGGCCTGCCCCTGCAGAGCTGACAAAACATCCGCCCCAGTGTGGCTCCTGTCCCCCAAACAAACCAGCGCAAGCACAGCATGGCATCGTTTTGCCTGCGTACTTGCGTAGCCCCTGGAACGCCTACAGAGCACCGCTGGTTCTGAGGACAGAGCACTGGAAGAGGCCATGGAGGAAGAAGAAGAGGAGGGGGTGGAGGAGAGAGGTGTGTCACAACCAATAGTAGCATTTTGGAGGCGTGGTGGCGGAACAACCTCCAACACTACTGTACCTTGTCCTGCATCCTTCCCAGCTGCCAGAAGAGTGACCCAATGGGCCGTGAAAGACAGGTAACGTCCCTGTCCATGCCTGCTGGACCATGAGTCAGCGGTAATATGCACCTTACCGCTGACCGCCCTGTCCAGCGAGGCAAGGACATTGCCTTCCACATGCCGGTAGAGAGCCGGAATCGCCTTCCGTGAGAAAAAGTGGCGTTTGGGGATCTGCCACTGAGGAACCACACATTGTACAAACTCACGGAAGGGGGCCGAGTCTACCAACTGAAAAGGCAGCAGTTGAAGTGCTAGCAATTTAGCCAAGCTAGCATTCAACCGCTGGGCATGTGGATGGCTGGGAGTGAACTTCTTTCGCCGGTCCAGCAGCTGGGGCAGGGACATTTGCCTGCTATAATCGGACGTGGGTGTACTGCTAGCAGAATGCCCGGAAGCACTTGGCTGTGACACACCTAATTCTACACCTTCATTCCTCTCAGAGCAGGTTTCAGAGAGGACTGAAGGTCTAGTGGGTTTGGAGATGCCAGCTGATGAGGAGCAAGGAGAGGTCCGCTTTGTTCTTTGGTGTGGGTCTTTGAGGTACGCTTGCCAACGAGCTGCATGGCAGGTCAACATATGTCTGGTCAAGCATGTGGTGCCCAAGCGGCTGATGTTTTGGCCACGCGAGATACGCTTGAGACATATGTTGCAAATAGCAGCGGTGCGATCTGATGCACTTGTCTCAAAAAAGGCCCACACCAAAGAACTTTTAGAATAACACGCAGAGGTAGCGCCCTGCACAGGCGGAGCTCTGCGGTGTGATTCAGTCGGTGTGCTGCCCCTAAGCTGGCCCCCGGAGGGCATCCTGCCTCGTTGGACATGTGCCTCCTCCTCCTCTCTCCTACCAGGCACCCACGTGGAGTCAGTGCCCTCATCATCCCCTCCCTCTTCATCGCTGTAGCAAACCTGCCAGTATGCTGCAGCTTGTGGAACATGACTGCCAGATTGCTGTCCTTCTTGAGCATCCCCTCTCTCTGCATTCACGCTACTGCCTTCCTCTAGCTGAGTATCATCATCATCAGAGCCTACAAAACACTGGGCATCCTCCTGGAGCATGTACCCAACACTGTGCTCAAATAGTTCAGGAGACTCCTCAGGAGGACGTGGTGGGTCTAGGGAAGGAGTCACTGATGATGACATTGAGATGAGGGAAGACGATGCGTTGGCAGCTGCTTTGCTAGTACCCTGAGACTGGGTGAGAGAGGATGAGGAGGATGAAGAGGGCTTGGTCATCCACTCTACCAAGTCGTTGGCATGTTGCGGCTCAACATGTTCAGCTGCCGAAAAGAAGAACAAGCGTGTCCCATGGCCACGTGCTGATGATGACGATGCACTGCGTCCACGACCAGCACTGTTGTCTCTAGACACAGAGCCTGCTTGCCCTCTTTTATCGGCTCACACCTGTCTGCCTCTCCTTGCTGGCCTTCCAGACATGGTAATGGCCTGAAGGGAGTTGGGTAAAACAGCAATTGGGTAGTGTATATTGTGCTGGAGGCACACAACACCCACTAACTCCTGCAGATGCCTTTATTATAGAACACCAGCAATAAAGGGTAAATACAGATGTATACTGTGCTGTGCTGGAGGCACACACAACTTCCAATAACTCCTGCAGATGGCAGATGGCTCAAATAGAGAAGAGCTATGTAGGTGGATATAGCGGTGTGTACTGGGTACAGAGCACGCAGACAGCACGCACAAGCTCCTAACACTGACTGCAAGCTCTATTATAAAAGATAGATATATCGCTAGCTATATAGGTGAATATAGCGGTGTATACTGCGGTCAGGGCACGCAGACAACAACCACTACAGAAGAGCAAGATCGAAAAATCGGCCAATAACGATCGTTGTATACTGTGTTGAAGGTACACAGAACACCCACTAACTGCTTCAGATGCCAACACACTACACAAGGCCGTCGTGCTGGCGGCCTTATATAGTGTGAGGCGTGTACTGCACAGCCTGAGCTATGATTGGCCACAGGCATCCTGCCTGTGGCCAATCATGGCTCTCCTCGCTGCCGGCGCTGTGATTGGCCAAGCATGCGGGGTCACAGTGCATGCTTGGCCAATCATGAGCCAGCAATGCACTGCGCCATCGCAGTGCATTGTGGGCCCTGAGCGCCACACGAATTTGGCGCGAACGGCCCATAACGTTCGGAATTCGCCGAACGGGCGAACAGCCGATGTTCGAGTCGAACGTATGTTCGACTCGAACATGAAGCTCATCCCTACTCCTCAGTTAGTACCCATAGGTGTCCTTCCTCTTCTAGACTCCTTGTGTACTCTAACTAGTTGTCTGTATCCTGCATGCCAGTAAGCCTAGCGCCCCAGTGCTACACTATGCCCCTGCCATTCATGTAAGTCCTATCTGAACAGTGTAAGCAGTATGTTATGGGTGAAGGATAACATTGTCTGATTACCGAATTGATAAAGGAGGGAAAAGGTGTGCAACCTCTACAAAGAATCAAGTGTACCTGTTGGCAGGTGGTTTTCAATTGGGTATTCAGACTATTTCCCTTTACTTAGGATAAAGAGAGGCTTAATGGAGACTGCCTTTGGAGCTGGAGGCGGGTCACTGGGTACCTTAAACACTATGGAGCTGGAGATAAAATTAAGAATAGGGATGGCCGAACGGTTCGCCCGGCGGTCGTTTCATGGCGAATTTCGGCTGTTCGCGCTCCGCCCGATCGGCGGACTATTGCCGCTGTTCGCTCGGCGGACTTCCGTGTTTACTGTGTAAAATAACTTTGACCTATGATGACACATCCATCATGTGGTACAGAACAGCCAATTGAGACAT
Source organism: Lithobates pipiens (assembly GCF_037356315.1). Classification (NCBI taxonomy): domain Eukaryota; kingdom Metazoa; phylum Chordata; class Amphibia; order Anura; family Ranidae; genus Lithobates; species Lithobates pipiens. The sequence continues at coordinate 140,027,080 of NW_027507788.1, read as the reverse complement.
TACAGCACATGGACACTTGGACATTCCCCTAACTTATAAATAGACCCGATCCGGCGGCCATTTTACATTCTTTCGTATGTCACTATAGGGAGAGGTTGCTGTGTGGAGCAGGGAGAGACTGCAGTGACCCAAATCGCTAGCTATTAGGTCCACAAAAGTTATTTTAAGGACTGGTATGGTATAGGTGTTAGGTGTAGTTCAGGATATAGGTGTGAGGCACTGCTATTCAAGTCATTGTTGCAGCAGCCTGTCTTTTGTCAGTGTAGAGAGAGGGACAGGACGCTGTGTGCAGCAGGGACAGTCAGTTTAATCATTAGCTGTTACTATTAGATCCACAAAAGTCCTTTTCAGGACTGATATGGTAAAGTAGTACAGGATATAGTTTTGAGTGCTTTTCAAGTTATTGTTGCAGCAGCCTGTGTTTTGTCAGTTTAAATAGGGACAGGCAGGAAGCTGTGTGTGGCAGTGAGGGACAGTCAGTTTAATCAGTAGCTGTTACTATTAGGTCCACAGAGGTTCTTTTCAGGACTGGTATGGTAATTGGCTTGTACACGTATAATATTCTTTCTTCCAAATATAAAAGGAATATTATACTTGACTGCTGCCCTATTCTGCAGCAGTCCTTTATGAGTATAGGGACTGAGGTACAGTCTGCTAATCACAACCTACTAGTTCCACAAAGGTCCTTATAAGGACTGGTAAGGTATAGCGTACTACAGTACTTAGGGTTGAGTGAGGTACAGTCTGCTATTCCTTAAGGACTGGTATAGGTCCACAATATATAGGGTTGAGGTGCACTACTGCTGACTGCTGCCCTATTCTGCAGCAGTCCTTTATCAGTATATGGACTGAGGTACAGTCTGCTAATCACAACCTACTAGTTCCACAAAGGTCCTTATAAGGACTGGTAAGGTATAGTGTACTACAGTACATAGGGTTGAGTGAGGTACAGTCTGCTAATCCTTAAGGACTGGTATAGGTCCACAATATATAGGGTTGAGGTGCACTACTGCTGACTGCTGCCCTATTCTGCAGCAGTCCTTTATGAGTATAAGGACTGAGGTACAGTCTGCTAATCACAACCTTTATCAGTATAGGGACTTAGAGTTTTGTCACAGGGTCATTTAAAAAAATGACAGGCAGAGGAAGAGGCAGGCCCTTCCGCAGGGGTGGTAGGGGTAGGGCAGGAGCAACAGGCTTGAGCCAAAGTGGGAAGTTGCAGAAGGTGCGTTCAATTACTTTAAAGGACGCACCAGACTTGATTGAGTGGCTCACTCCGCCTTACTCTTCTGAACCCTCCTCATCCTCTCGATCTGCACCCTCTTCTTCACTCTCTGCTATGTGCACCCCCAAAGACACTACCACCAACAACACCACCACCACCATATACCTTCCGCTTGAGATACAGGAATTATTTTCCGATCCATATCATGACATTTCTGATGCGCAGCCACTTAAGAAGGCATATGAGCAGCCATCACCGAGCCCGGTGGGAGCAATGGAACACACAAAGCCACACTCCAGGCTCTCACTGTCCAGCCTCGTCTACTTCTCCTTCTCCTCTCTCCTCACAATTGTCCTCCACTCCACCTTCCATCACGCCAAGCTCACGTTTTTCTGCAAAAAGGTAGGCTTCCGTGGGCCTAAATGATGACGCCGGATAACCCTCTTGCCCAATGGTTGACGGCTGGCTTGTCAGAACTGATAGAACGCCTATAACTGCCATATAAACTGGTGGACTCGGAGGCCTTTCGAAAATTTGTGGCCATTGGAACACCACAATGGAAGGTCCCAGGAAGGAAGTATTTCTCAGAGAAGGGTATCCCAGAGCTATATGGCCATGTTCAGCGGCAAGTGAATGTATCTCTGGCACACAGTGTCGGTGCCAAGATACATCTGACCACAGACACGTGGTCTAGCAAACATGGGCAGGGAAGGTATATCACTTTTATTGCCCACTGGGTGAACCTTCTGACGGCCGTCAAGCATGTAACCCGTGGCACCCGTGTAGATTTGGTTTTACCGCCACGGATTGCATGCAGGCCTGGCTCTACTTCTCCTCCTCCTCCTACTCCATCCTCTTCCCTCTCCTCCTCGGCTGACTCCTCCTTTTCCGCTGCTAGTGTCTCTTCCGCTGTGCCGCCCAAGCTCCCCAGAACCTATTCGACATGCCAGGTGAGACGTTGAAATGCCGTGCTGCGTCTGTTGTGCCTGGAAGCCAAGAGCCACACTGGCCTGGCACTCCTTTCAGCTTTGCGTTCACAGGCAGATCAGTGGCTAACACCGCTCAATTTGACAGTTGGTAAAGTGGTGTGTGACAACGGTGCCAATCTGCTTAGCGCATTGAAACATTACGCACATGCCATGCATGGCACACGTCTTAAACTTGGTCGTGCAGCAATTCGTTGTCAAATACCCTGGGGTCCAGGACATCTTGCGGCAGGCAATTAAAATCTCGGCCCATTTCAGAAGATCTTACACGGCCATGGCTCGCCTTGCTGACATTCAGCGGCGACACAATCTGCCGGTCAGACGTCTTATTTGCGATTGCCGGACACGATGGAACTCAACCTTCTATATGCTTGATAGGCTGCTCCAGCAGAAACGTGCAGTTAACGTCTACCTGTATGAACTCTGCGGCAGAACAGGTTCTGGGGAGCTGTTTTTTTTTCACCGCGCCAGTGGCTGCTCATGCGTGACGCATGCAGACTTCTGCGGCCATTTGGGGAGATCACCAAACTGGTCAGTCACAGCCATGGCGCCATCAGTGACATGGTACCTTATGCCTTCTTTATGGAGCGTGCATTGCGTCGTGTCATTGATCAAGCTGTGGAGGAGCAGGAGCGGGAAGATGAGGAAGTCGCAATGCTGGATGAATTCCCAGGGGGGGCTACTCTATCTGAGACAAGTGAACAACAGGAGTCTGAAGAGGAGTCAGAGGAGGATGCTGCCGGGGCGGATGAGGAGGAGCAAGAAGAGCATGCTTTAAACCTTTCTGGGATCCCTGTTGTGCGTGGATGGGGAGAGGAGAATGAAGAGGACGACATTATCCTGGATGATGAGCAGGAGCCAGGCCACCACACCACTTCCAGTTTAGTGCAAATGGGGGCCTTTATGCTCCAGTGTTTTAATAGGGACCCCCGTATAAAAAGCATAAGGGTCAAGGACCAGTACTGGGTGGCAACGTACTTAGACCCCCGGTACAAACACAAAATGGCGGAAATGTTACCGCCGTCACAGAGGGCTGTCAGAATGGAGCACTTCCAGGCCTTGCTTCGAGAAATGCTGCATTCTGCTTTTGCGTGCACTGGCAGAGGAGCAATTCCCACTCCCAGAGAAGGAGTTGCGGGTACCAATCCAACAGCGCCTGCAAGAAGAGGCCGGTTTGAAGATGTGTTGGTGACTTCTGATATGAGGTCATTCTTTCAGCCGACCCATCAACAGGTGTCATCCGGATCCAGCATCAGGGAACGCCTAGACCGCCAGGTGTCCGACTACATCGGGTTAACGGCCAATGTGGGCGCTCTGAGGAGTGATGAACCCCTGGACTATTGGGTGGGCAGGCTTGACCTCTGGCCAGAGCTTGCCCAATTTGCAATCGAACTGTTGGCTTGCCCCTCGTCCAGTGTCCTGTCTGAAAGGACGTTCAGCACAGCAGGAGGGATCGTGACCGATAAGCGTACTCGCCTAGCTCACGACAGTGTTAACTACCTCACATTTCTAAAAATGAATGAGGCATGGATCTCGGAGGAATTCAACACATGTGACCAGTAGGCCATGTATATGTCTATAAACGATTTTTTAAATCAAGCACACAGACCTTCTTTCTTCATTTGGCTCACTTCCTTGTCCAAAAAAAGCACACCGTACTATATGCCCGTACCCTCCTGTTTAAAGAGGTTGAGCGGTGTCATATTTCTACTGGGGCTGCTTATTATGAGGGGCTACCACCATCCCTGTGCTGTGCTGACTTCCTCCTGGGGCTGCTTATTATGAGGGGCTCCCATAATCCCTGTGCTATGCTGACATCCTCCTGGGGCTGCTTATTATGAGGGGCTCCCACCATCCCTGTGCTGTGCTGACTTCCTCCTGGGGCTGTACCTCTGCTGTGCATATTATGAGGGGCTCCCACCATCCCTGTGCTATGCTCATTATGAGGGGCTCCCACCATCCCTGTGCTATGCTCATTATGAGGGGCTCCCACCATCCCTGTGGGTGCTGACTTCCTCCTGGGGCTGCTTATTATGAGGGGCTCCCACCATCAGTGTGCTATGCTGACATCCTCCTGGGGCTGCTTATTATGAGGGGCTCCCACCATCCCTGTGCTGTGCTGACTTCCTCCTGGGGCTGTACCTCTGCTGTGCATATTATGAGGGGCTCACACCATCCCTGTGCTATGCTCATTATGAGGGGCTCCCACCATCCCTGTGCTATGCTGACTTCCTCCTGGGGCTGCTTACGGTGCAGGTGTCAGTGTTGTATATCACGGTGCTGGTGTAAGTGCTGTATATCATGGTGCTGGTGTCAGTGCTTTATGTCACGCTGCTGATATCAGTGCTCTCTATCATGGTGCTGGTGTCAGATCACTCTATCACGGTGCAGGTGTCATTGCTGTATGTCACGCTGCTGATGTCAGTGCTCTCTATCACGGTGCTGGTGTCAGTGCTTTATATCACGGTGCTGGTGTCAGTGCTTTATGTCACGCTGCTGATGTCAGTGCTCTCTATCACGGTGCTGGTGTCATATCACTCTATCACGGTGCAGGTGTCATTGCTGTATGTCACGCTGCTGATGTCAGTGCTCTCTATCACGGTGCTGGTGTCAGTGCTGTATATCACAGTGCTGGTGTCAGTGCTTTATGTCACGCTGCTGATGTCAGTGCTCTCTATCACGGTGCTGGTGTCATATCACTCTATCACAGTGCAGGTGTCATTGCTGTATGTCACGCTGCTGATGTTAGTGCTCTCTATCACGGTGCTGGTGTCAGATCACTCTATCACGGTGCAGGTGTCATTACTGTATGTCACGCTGCTGATGTCAGTGCTCTCTATCACGGTGCTGGTATCAATGCTGTATATCACGGTGCTGGTGTCACTGCTTTATGTCACGCTGCTGATGTCAGTGCTCTCTATCACGGTGCTGGTGTCAGATCACTCTATCATGGTGCAGGTGTCATTGCTGTATGTCACGCTGCTGATGTCAGTGCTCTCTATTACGGTGCTGGTGTCAGTGCTGTATATCATGGTGCTGGTGTCAGTGCTTTATGTCACGCTGCTGATGTCAGTGCTCTCTATCATGGTGCTGGTGTCAGATCCCTCTATCACGGTGCAGGTGTCATTGCTGTATGTCACGCTGCTGATGTCAGTGCTCTCTATCACGGTGCTGGTGTCAGATCACTCTATCACGATGCAGGTGTCATTGCTGTATGTCACGCTGCTGGTGATCATCTCCTGCACCCTCTTCTTTGCCGACCCTGACCTTCCCTCTCCTCCATTGCCTTCATGCGCACCACAGTCCTGAATTGTCACAATTTCACATATAAAAAAAGAATGCTTGTAGTTGTCGATTCCAGATTCACCTCATACATGTGTTATGTCATTGGCCATGTGGTGGGACTATGTTTGCACAGCTAGTAATTATTTTGTGGCTGCAAATTTGACCTGTAGGTTTGCAAAGTTTGCCTCCCATTGAAGTCAATGGGGCTCGCCGCGAACGTTACGGTTTGCGAACTATCGGCCGCGTTCGTGGTCTGCGTTCAGGAAACGTCCCATCGGAAGTTTGTCCATCGCTAATTAAGAACACATTGAGAGGTCTTGTGCTACATATCAGGGAAGGGGTAAGGAAATCCAACTTGCTCTGTCCAGCATCCAGGACCTTGGAGAAGTGACTGATTCTCTCGGTGGGACAATTTCCGCTTTGCAAAAACAGGCAGGTGGGGGTAGTATCCAAGTTGACTATAAGTCGTATAGATTTGTGGATGACTCAGTTCCAGGGTTGTCAAAATCTAATGTGTACTATTCTCATCCCTAAGGGCAGGGTACTATCCTATCAGACTCTACTCTGTTTCACCCTGGAGTCCATGTTGTTCTGATGGTCTGAGTCTGAACAGCCTCAGATCACTGGTACTGATGGGTGTTGGAGAAAGGAAGGTGTTGTGCTATGTTTAGGGAAAAGGACAGAATCATGAAACAGCAGATACTGGTACAGGAAGGGGTCATGTCTAATGGATGCTGAGGTAGTGTCACAACTGGTCCTAAACAAAGTTAAAAAATCCTGAGGCCAGGGTACTGGTGCTGGTATCACATGCCTAATGATGCACTGTTTTCAGCATCAGGTTAAATTGTACTCAGCAGGGTACACTAGCATCTCCTCTTGCCCTTGGCATGGATATAGCAGGAACACTGGGTTGTACCCCGATTACCTATGAAGAAAGGCTTCATACAGAGGCATAACTAGAACCTTCAGGGCCCAGATGCAAGAAGCCATGATGGACCCCCCTGCCCCCCTTCCATCCGAACCCCGGGCTTCCAATTTTCGGAGGAGGTCCATGGACATCCTCCCAAAACCGTGCTTCCTGCATGACCCCTGGGACATACATACAGTGCAATCACAGCGGTCCTTTACCATGTGATCAGCTGATCACATGTAAACAGACTTGCCAGTTATCCACAGCCCTTTCCTCCCACGCTGTGTCTGTTAACAAAGGACTGTTGTTAACTGTCAAGAATGTCAGGAAATCGTTTACACTGATAACCAGTGCCCCAATCATCAGTGCCATCTATCAGTGCTCATCAATGCCACCTATTAGTGCCCATCAATGCCGCCTATCAGTGCCGCTCACTTCCACCTACAAGTGTTACCTATCAGTGCTCATTAATGCCGCCTGTTAGTGCCCATCAATTCTGCCTATCAGCACTACCTATCAGTGCTCATTAATGCCGCCTAACAGCGTCCATCAGTGCCACCTATCAGTGCTCTTCAATTCTGCCAATCAAAGCCCATCAATACTGCCTGGTAGGTGGTAGGGTGAGCCACCAGACAGTCATGCATGAATACAAACAAGAAAGGAGAACATCAGTGTGCAGTTATTGGAGGAATGCCAGACAAGAGCAGCGATGTGGCCATTAAGGCTAAATACTTATAAGGGGTATAATCAGGGGAATACTGACCATTCGGGCACTGCCCAAGTGCCCCATGCCACTAAGGGGCCCCATCAGGGTTGCCAGCCTCAATAAAACCAGGGACAATATGTAAAAATCTGTGTTTTTTTAAAAATCCCAAGATTATAGCTGCCTGAGTTCTGCCTTCAGTGTTCTTCAGTACCACCTATCAGTGCCCATCAATGCCACCTATCAGTGCACATTAGTGCCTCCCATCAGTGCTCATCAATGTGGCCTATCAGTGCTCATCAATGCCTCCTATCAGTGCCCATCAGTGCCTCATATCAGTGCCCATAAATGCCTCTTATCAGTGCCCATTAGTGCCTTCTATCAATGCCCATCAGTGCCTTCTATCAGTGTCCATCAGTGCCTCCTATCAGTACCCATCAGTGCCTTCTATCAGTGGGCACTATCAGTGCCCATTAGTGCCTTCTATCAGCGCCCATCAGTGCCTTCTATCAGTGCCCATCAGTGCCTCCTATCAGTGCCCATATATTCCTCCCATCAGTGCCCATTAGTGCCTCCTATCAGTGCCCATTAGTGCCTTCTATTAGTGCCCATCAGTGCCTCCTATCAGTTCCTTCTATAAGTGGCTTCTATCAGTGCCCATCAGTGCCTTCTATCAATGTCTCCCATCGGTGCCTTCTATCAGTGCCCATTAGTGCCTTCTATCAGTGCCCATCAGTGCCTTCTATCAGTGTCCATCAGGGCCTCCTATCAGTACCTATTAGTGCCTTCTATCAGTGCCTTCTATCAGTGACCATAAGTGCCTCCTATCAGTGCCCATTAGTGCCTTCTATCAGTGCCTTCTATCAGTGTCCATCAGTGCTTCCTATCAGTGCCCATTAGGGCCTTCTATCAGTGCCTTCTATCAGTGCCCATCATTACCTTCTATCAGTGACCCTCTGTACCTTCTATCCATACCCTCTTTCAGTGACCATCGGTACCTTCTATCAGTGCCCATCAGTGCCTTCTATCAGTGCTCATCAGTGAATGCTATTAATGTCCATCAGTGCCGTCTGCATTCTCAGGACAGCATGGCTCTAAGTGGAGATCGTGTCTGTCATGGAACAGTAGCACAGAGACACTGGCATTAATGTTCTATTTGCCCGTTCGTCCTCTCTCGCAGGGGATGACAGAGGACACACAGCTGATCTCACTGCTGCCCCTTCTTCCCCCTCCCCTCTCCTGTGCTCCGCGGAAATGTGAGCTTGTTAGCTTCACACTTGACTGCCCACAGAGCACACAGGAGGGGGAGAAGGGGGAGCAGTGAGATTAGCTGTGTGTCCTCTCTTATCCCCTGCGAGAGAGGACAGGCGGGGAAATAGAACGTTAATGCCGGTGTCTCTGTGCTACTGTTCCATGATGGACACGATCTCCGCTCAGAGCTGTGTGTGAATAGTAACCCCTCTGTGCCCCCCCTCCTGATAGTAGCGGGAAATGGAATTCCAGGGCCTGGTCGCAAGTGCGACTGTTGCAACCCTGGTAATTCCGCCACTGCTTTCATATCAAAGCTGACACCCCCTTACACCTACACGTAATTTCCGTTGGGATTTGGGGAGGAGTTAAAAGTTGGGTAGTTAGACTTTGGTCAACAGGATTTAAATAGTGCCAACAGTTTGTGCAGGGCGTGAATAGAAAGGCCCTGTTCTAGGGGTTTATAATCTACGGGGAGGGGTGGTACAAAATAATAGCTGATGGGAATTATCTGAGATGGAGGTGGCTGAGATAAAATTTTTGGTGGATTCGGGGTAGGCTTCCCGGAAAAAAAACCTTTTTAGGGACCACCTAGGTGTGAAAAGGGTAGGGCCTGGCTGTACATATTGGGGTGAGGAGTTCCAGAGGTTCTGAAGCAGTCCTAAGGTTGAGCATGGGAGGAGGTAACAAGGGAGCTGGAAATCAGGATGTCTTAGGAGGAGCAAAGTGTACGATTTGAGCGATATCTCAAGATTGAAAGAGGTTAATCCAAATATCTAAGGTTTCTTAATGGGAAAAGTTTATTCAGGTACCATCCGAGGGCCACAGCTTTAGTAAACACCACCCTGTTGCTGTCCTGATGTGGGAAACTGTTAAGAGACCAACATAGGCTCAAAATTGGTCTGGGCAGGAAGGTGTTTAAGTGCCCTGTATTGAAGTGGTTAAGAACCGGGGTATGTAAACTTTTGATCAGGGTCATTTGGGTAGTTTCTGTTGTCATTATGATTTAAAAAGAGTAAACACAGTTGATTGATAATAAATGGCTTCAGCCAAACACTAAGCCACTAAGTTCACAATGAGGGAGCACGACTGCCTCAGGTGACCTGCACACGACAGCAGCGGCAACTTGCAAAACGACTTCTATATAGAAGTCAATGCAAGTCGACCCCAAAGTAGTACAGGAACCTTTTTCTAAGTCGGAGTGACTTGGGTCACTCCTATTAGAATGGTTCCATTGTACGGAACGCGACTTGTCAGGCGGCTAAGTCGTCCCAGCGTGAACTGGCTCTAACCATGAGTGAAAAAAAGTTTGGCTGTAGGAAAAAGCAAAACGCGGCACGTTTTTGGCTTTTATAGAGCTGAGTTTAAGAGCTTTGGAAAAAAAAAAGAAACACCAAAAGTTCCTAAACCCAATTTTAGGAGCTGCCAGTGTGGGCTAGTATGTACGTGAAGCGCAAGGCTCCAGTCACACCTGCATATTTAAAAAAAAAAAAAAATCCCTAAAAACTTGTTTTGCGCTTGTGGTGCCATTCAATGTGAACCCTGGTTCACACCAATGCAGCTTTAAAGTTGCGCTACTTCAGTGCAATTTCATAGCCAACTAGCAGTGCGATTTCATGTGCAGCTTGCTGACATCCGGGCACGTTAATAAGAGGTCAATGCAAGTCACACTTAAATCGCACAGAAATAGTGCAGAAACCTTTTTCTGAGTTGCAGCAATTTTAACTATTCCATTGCTGCAAATGGTGTACGAATTTCAACTGTCAAGTAGCACGACAAGTTACACTGGTGTGAACCAGGATTAAATGGTACCCCAAATGCAAGATGATGTGTTGTACCCAATCTGTACATTTCTAGTAACAGTGATCCAGTGATCATCTATTTTTATTTTTTTTGTTCCTCTTTATTATTATTTTTTTTTTCTTAGTTGCTGCTACAACAGCTGCAATATGGGTTGAAGCAGCATTAAACCCGTGTTTTTTGTTTTTTATCTTTTCTACTTTCTTTGTTTCATATTCTTATCTTTAATTACTTTAAGTAATGGCACCAGTCCATTAGCTAATAATGCTCTTCTATATCTTTAAAGGTAAATGTATTTATCTTTTTGAACTTTTGTTTGAATATCAAAGATGAGCTGTGAATTGTAAGGCTTAATATTTTGACTCAATTTTTAAAGTGTCCAGTGGATCCTATATAATGGTTTCCTGAAACATACAAGCACCATATTTCACAAAGTATCCCTAGACATCCAGGTCTTATGTCTCATTGTAATTCAACATCTCCCAATCTGTCTACTGCTTTAACCTGAGCCCCATGAGCATGTGTGGTGTACCAAGGGACCTGGCAATAGCATGCAGTGTTGACTAACCCTACCTTCAAGGGCTCTAGTGGATACCCCGGACAATCGGAGATTATGGGCCCCCCCGGGCAAAAGGAGAATATTATGGAGCCCCCTGGGCAATAGGAGATTATGGGGCCCCCAGACAATAGGAGATTATGAGGACCCCAGGCAATAGATTATGGAGCCACACAGTATACACACACATACAGTATACACACACAGACACACAATATACACACACAGTATACACACACAGAATACACATACACACACTGAAAAGGTACTGGA